>NC_079339.1:37423934-38063739 GCF_029582105.1 Oenanthe melanoleuca
ACTAAATCTTCCATGTATTCTGACAAACCTTTCAACAGTACCATCACAGTCACCAAGATGTTATGGTACCATCCAAATTCTATAGGAGATAAACAGAAAGAAGGCACAAGATGCACTGAATGTTTTATGTGTATCCTAGGAGTCTTAAAGGGAGCACATTTACCAGTCCTACAGCATTGTTAGAGATGAATGCAAAATATATTACCAGCAATGAGACTAGCTTAAAAATATATATAATATCAAAATCCATTCTAGATAGAGAAACTGGAGAGAAAAATTGGAGAAGTCTTGAGAAATCAATCTTGAGAAACTGGACAGTGAGTTTGCCTGAATTTTAAAAAATGTTCGTGGCAAAACATTTGCAAAGGACTGATTGATTTATACAGCATGTGATTTTAGTCAAGAAAGTATACACTATGACAAAGTTCTGCAAAATTCAGGAGAGTAGATGACAAGCATCATCGTAAAATGTCTGAAGAAACAAACTACATAAAAAGTTAGCTTTTTCTTTCAGTGGAGACACCAAGAAAATTGTTCATTTCTCTTGACCTTATGACCTCACATTTTAGAAGCTTACTAAGAGAATTTACTCAAATAGCACCACATAGATAGTCTATGTACAGGCATATAACTTGGCATTTCAAGTTGCCCTTGAAATTGTGCTGGGTAATTTCTTTGTAGACAGAAGCCCGTAAAGGGAAGCGGGTTTTGTCAGAACATCATGTTCTTCAAACTTCTTCTTGGTCTCATCTCACAATGTGCTTGACAATGTATATACGAACAGACCTGTTTCTTTCCTGGAACTGTGGAGGACCAGGGTGGACATTAACATTTTTTGACTTACCACCTCTTCACTATAAGTAGGGAAGGGATAACAAATTTTTATCTTTGTTATTAGCGGACTGCCGAGTCATGATCAGTACACTATAATAATTTATTCCTTACTATCCTCAAATGATGGAAAACTTTGTAAGACTAAGATTTCAACTTTTGGAGTAGATAAATGTTAGGGCTTGGATGGAAATGCAGCTTGCACAGAGACACTTCCAGAAAGAATCCATAGAAATTTACTGATAATTTTCAGAGACAAGAACTTTTCCTGCTGCTGCACTCACTGTGCACCACTGATGGACCCCTTAAGTTATAGCAATGATAGTGTAGATAAATACTTGGTTAAACAAGTAAACAAGACTTCCTTAATTTTTTATTTTGAAATTGCAGCCACCAGAATTGCTTCAATTGACCATCAAGACAGTCAGCCATTTAGCTATTCTGCTTGAACAGGGGTAGGAAGCTCTGGTCATCTCAGACTGCATACGGAAGGAATCACATTTTATTCCAGGAAAGAGACAGATCCTAAAAAGACTGAATGATCTACCTGATGGATGCTTTCATTCCCAACAGACTAAACTGAGAAAAAAAGCAGCTATATGAGAGATGCTGGCATTTTATTTCATGTTTACCTATGTTTCAGATGGCTGCTCTCCATGAGTTTATCAAAGACCAGAGACATATGTGAGCCAGTCCTTCAAATAACAGTAGAAGACAGAACAATGTGTGCACACATGTACCTAACCAACACGATAAAACTAAGGTGTATATATACAGTGAGTTATCAAACAAATATTTCTTCTTTCTGCCAATGACTTTTGGTTTCTTTTCCACTTCTTTTCCAGCTTGCTCTTTCTCTCCTTTCTATTTCTCCCTCCTTCTAGTGACTCAAGAGAAAAATGCATCAGAATTACAGTATGCCGTGATAAACACTTGTGATAAAGCAAGAATTTCCTATTTGTATATCCAGAGCCTGGTCCTCTGGTAACTCAAAATACAAGCTCATTTCTTAATCTTATTTCAAGGGTCTGTTATCACTCATAGATCAGAAATTAGTGGATTGATTACAGGCAGCAAGACCCAGCAGTATGCTAAGAAGGTAAGGATACTCAACAACAGCTTCTACTAAGATCCTCTGAGAAACCAAACACACACAAAAGCACTGCACCTGCCACCTAAATGAATTAATTTCACTGATTAAAAGGTGTTCTATCAAATTTTGACTGTCTGTGTTGTCTGAAACTGGACATTTTAAACGGGCAGAAACAAATCTTCAAAATTTCTGCAAGTTTAATGCTTAAATGTTATATTTTACTAGGAAATTATGGGTAAGACAGAACCTAACAAATGCACACAATCATTTTTTGGTTTTTGTAATTACATTTAGACTTTCAGACAATAAAAAAGTGCAGCATTATTTCTGTGAACAACCACAGCTGAACAGTATTTTGTCTTGTATTACCAATTGGTTACATATACCTGTGCATTATACAATCTCTAAACAAAACTATATGAAGATTATAACAGGTTGTTCTGACACATTCATACAGCTGTGTCCTTTACTGCAATTTAAACATATAATGGCTTTTCTAGATTTATATATTACTTTCATTTATGAGGTTGAAGTTGTACCTGTAGTATATATTAGGTTTGCTTCAGGTGGGTATAAGAAGTAAAAAAAATTAATGCTCTGTTCCAGAAGATATTCTCTTTTGAGAAAGTATCTCAAAAAGACTTTTTTTCCCCCAAGGAATTAGAGCTGCATAGAACTACTGCCATTATCTTATCAGTGACTGCCTCCATCCTGTAGGATATCCTGTAGGGAAAACTCTCTCTGTGCAAAGAATTCTAAAAATGGCACATGGATGTGTTATCAAGAGGAGCAGAATAACTGATTTCCAAATGTTTGTTTGTGTGACAGTCCCTAAGCACAAGCAAAAATGTTGCTGTTTCAAACTCCAGAGAAAGAAAGCAATAAATGTTACGGGGCAAATTTCAATACTACTGATTTATGAAGTAAGATATTCATGTTAAAAAACACCATTTGGCATGCACCTAATTTTTTTATTGCTCCAACCTTATACTTTCCACTTTTAATTCTAAATTTCAAGCAGGTCAGGAATGACCATTTTCCAGGAAGGATCATCTTTTTCTTCCCTTCACCTGGGGATCAACTAACGCACAATGATAATTCACATGTTTTACAAGCTGGAAGCGTCACTGAAAATGGAAGTCAAGTTGACTCTGTTCAGACAAATTTTGTTGATGTGCACAGCTTTTGTAAAATATTCTGTCTCCATACCCCTATTTTCTGTAAGAAATACTGTTATATAGGCTCAGTTCTTCCCCTGAGTCATTAATCTTAGAGGCCTCAGCTGGGAATCTCAAACTGTGAAGCAGCTGTCAATGCTTAGAAGGAAATGTGAGTAGCCAGAATGAGCACTAGAGCTGCTGCCTGCTTGTTGCTGCCATCCTGCAACAACAGTCATCAGATCAACACCAGAAATGCACATTTACAGCCCCCAAAAGTGAGTTAAACAGCTGTTAGATTTAGAGACTTTTCTACTTGTAAATATTCATGATTTTCAGTTTAAAGGCTGCTTCAAATGAAAATGTCCCCAAATTGTAGGAATTTGAAAGAAAAAAAATTAATACTAATTAATACTTTTCTTTTTTGTAATACTTTGCTATCTTAATCAGAAAACTTTCTTTAACTTCTCTGAAAATACAGAAAAAAAATAACAAATAAAAAATGTTCTCTAATTGCTATTAAGGAGAAATCTTATTTTTCTGCATTACTTCTTTACCTTCACTAATTTAAAAATCAAAAGAAAGTAAAATTGCTGTTTTGAAGCTCTGTTTTGTATCTTTATAGTAGCCCAACTTGGATGTACAGTAAGAAGATATGAGAGGATGTTGACTGTTATGATCTCAGACCCAGGCCACACATTTCTATGCACTATTTTACCAAGAAATTCACCATACATTGGGCACTGAAATGCAGTATCATAAATTTACTTCCAATTAAATTGGCCACATATTGCCTGTTTTGTTTCTTATCCTTGGAGGCTGCCAAAGGAGGTAGAGAATACTGGACTACACCCAGGACTTTAAATTCATGAGAATTTATGTTTGTGAACCAGCATGCTCCTTGGGCCTATAAGCAAGAGATAGACAAGGAGGCAGAATTAGAAGCCAACACACTGTGAGCAGTTGATGAATGTGTCTAGCTTTGTAAAGAGTCACATCTGGTATTATAACTCTTTGCCTCTCCAAGTTTGGAAACTGAAAACATAAAGTCTTCTTAAGAATTTTGATTGCAAAAAACCCCAAAACTTTGATGCACAAACCTTTTGAAAACATGCTTCATACAGGAAGCACTGCTAGCTTAGCAGCTGAGTCAGAGATTTAATGATAAGTATGATGAAGTTTGGTAAGCAAGATATTACCTTCTTTTGACACCCTCCAATCCAAGACTGTCCTGGAAATAACTGAGCTGTTATTAGCTTTTCCCTATTTTTCCCTTGCTGTCTACTTCTGAAGATGTTTTGTAGCTGCTGCTGATAGTAAGAAGCTTAGCAAAACAAGGATAGAAATGAGGATTTAAAAGAAGGAATCAGATGCCACTGGCTAATATTGACATAGAAGTTAAGAATCTAAAAAGAGAACAGTTTGAAAACAACTGTCTACTGATGTAGCAAAGCCAATTATCTTCAAATTATTATCTACAAGCCAATCAACTACAAATTCACAGATGCATTATTTCCTAATTTTTCAAGAAAATGATGTAATGATTAATTTTGTTATTTTAGGGACTGAGAGGACTCAAATCTAAGATGTAGTGCCCTGTTTACACAAACTAGCTTTTGCATTTTCTGAAGTGGCTCACCCACTGATCTACCTTTACCATGACACACGAAGTAGTATCAGAAGAAACTGAAGGCTTGTTTGTAGAAGACAGGAAAAGATAGTGTTCTAATGACCTCAGGAAAGGTAACCTTGCATTGGAATAAAGGCCACATTCTTCCCTTTATTCTTTTCATAACCGTTTCACAAGTTTTGTTCCTACCTTAAACTGTCAGTCAAAGGAGATGAAGAAAAAAAAGAAAAGAAATTTTGAAATGGGATGCATTTTCATGAAATACAGTGATTCCCTTCTAGCTCTCAGAAAAGGTGACAACAACTTCTGTCTAATATGCAATTTATATGCCAAAGTTTGAAGCAAAAACATCTGCATAGAAAATTCCTGCTGAAACAATGAAATTAATAATTTTCTCAGAGCAGAAAAAATATATTCACTTGTCCAAAACTCTGAACATTAGCTTTACTTCTATGCACCGAAAATGACATTAACAAAATATTTGGAATGCTATCAGATTTTAGCTTTCAGGACTTTTCTAAGAGTTGTAACTGTAAGTGGGGATAACATCCATAATGTTGGAAGTTTAACTTTGAAAAAGCTTTTACAGATGCATGCTTTCAAAATAGATTTTATGTAGGGAATTTACTTGAAGAGTCTTTCCATGTGAACAACAGTGTGCCTGCTGAACACATTCAGAATATGAGTCTGCAGCCAGAACCCCTAAAATCAAGACTGCTGCAAACAAGTCTAGCCCATATAATAATTTTGTCTTCCTTTAAGAGTGTTAGCAAATTTGATTTTCTCTACTGCCACTGTACAGTTCTTCAGAAGTGCATAAAAGCCAGGGTTGAGGATGAACTCTGAAACAAGGCTTACAAATGATGATGAATCTTTGACAATAAGAGCAGTTTAACAGGAAAGAAAATAACTAAGTGTAGCTCGTGAGGAGGAAATTCCTATGTATGTATACTAGACTTTTAGGTACTTGTTGAGGTTTACTGGATCACCACCATGAAAAGCTACTGAGAATTCCCCAACTATTCATCCCCTGTATTCACAGGGAATATTGAATGCATATTATCTGTCATAATGGACTCTGCATGTCCTTGAAGCATATCTACTTTGGCCTTCCAGCATTTTTCTCCATCTCATTTGGTTCATGAATGGTCTCCCAAGTCACAAAAACACTGTGCATTACAAGCCTTACACTGATCTTGTCCATGGCAGGGGGTTTGGAACAAGATGATTTTTAACATCCTTTTCAATCCAAACCATTCTAAGATTTTATGCTCCTGCTGCCCTTTGCAAAACATTGAACCTTATGAAATGAATGTAGACAAAAGAGCTGGTTTAAATCTACCAAATTCACATCTACCATATTAAAAATCTTTTCATCCAAGGCTAGATTCCCACTGCAATTTTAACTTCCTTTGAAATGCTAAACTTCAATGTCACTGTCCTGCAGTATCCCCAAGGAGCATTCTTCAAAAAAAGTGATGGCTGTCCCTGTCTGTTGTCTTTAACATTATGAAAATCAGCAGCTTGCTGTTCTGCAAAAGTGAGCTGATTAACAGTGTGGCTCCCTTGGTAAATGCTAGTTTTTCACAGCCAAACTCAAACACAAAAGTATGCTTTTACAGCTGTCCTGTTTGCAGTTTTGTATGTTTTTGTCAGATTTGTACAGTACAGACATAAAATGTAAGGCACACTGAGACTCAGGTTCGCTGCAGGCAGTTTATTGAGATGTAAATATCAATAATTATTTATGGTTTTCAAATAATTCACAGATTGCCTTTCAATCATTTTGATAGTCAAAACTGTTCCACAAAGTACCTTGGACAAACACTAAAAATGCATTAAATCAAGTTAGTTGCAATATCAGCCTTTTGTCAGTGGATATATCACTTATCTCTTTGATTTACTTACCAGAGGATTCTCCTTTTCATTAAGCACTATATTCCCAAACAACATCTAAACAAAAAGAATCCTCAAATAAAGCAGCATTCTGTTTACTGGAATATCTTTAATTCTAATAAAGTCTACTTAGGCCCTACTACGATAATTTTCAGTATTTTAATTTTTTGCCTATTAGTAATTTCCTTAATAGAGTTTTCATTCAACATTTAACTAACAAGGACAAGGAGACATCCTCAGATGCAGCTTTTCAACAACCTTCCTCAGAATGCCTCATAAACAATAAATGAAGGGATTATCAGAAAAGATCATGAGAGAATAAAGAATTATTCCTTCTGCTAATGAAATACTATTTTGCCCAAGGTTAGGCAGAATGATTTTGAAAGCATGAGAACCTAAAGACAGACTTCTGTCTTAGGACTTTAACTACAAATCTTCTTGCACAGGTACTGACTGTGAAGTGTCAGCATGACAATAAGCCTCAGTTTAAGCCATCTAAATTTCTTTGTAGAAGGAATTAACTTTTAAAAATATACAAATAATAACAATACATTTAAAAGTAAATAGCACCTACCTACATGAAAAAAAATGCAAATTGGCAATTTTTATAAGAAAGCCTGTTGTAATGGACCATTATAAAAAGGGAAAACTAGATATTCACAGTCCCAGACTCTGACTGAAGGATACAGTAAGCACCACCAGAAACAACTTGATAGCAGCTTTAAAGACTTGATGAATTTCCTGCAGCGTTTGGCAGTAGGGATAGTCTAACCAGAATTTTCATTATGTTGCAAGCTTGATACTTGTGAGAGTGGGAAAAATTAAAACAAGAGAAAGAACATTTTAACTACTTCCACAGAATAAAAATCCAAGAGAAAAAAAATATAAGGACTACTAAACTAATCTTGCTTTCTGTAATGCCAAATTTTCCTTCTGTTAGTATTCAGATATTCTGTTTTCCAAGATTAAAATAAATTAATTTCCTAGCATGCCAATTTTTAAAATGTAAAACACATTGTGATACAAAACATAATGTTACAAGCTGCAATAAATATTATGCATAAATATTGAAAACGCACACACAGAAGTCCAGAAAAAAATCATTGAAATAAAACATTATATCATATCATATCATATCATATCATATCATATCATATCATATCACATTTTTGAAAATAATTCAGAAAAGTGTTAGAATAATTTCTATTCTTATTATTGAGAAGTTATCAAAATAAGTTGCTCTCACAAAACTTTTTTATTGCACCAAAACTGCATTTTTATCTTTTATAAAGAAATCTGCTCCACTAAAATATTTTAACCAGTCTGGAAACAGATGAGTTCATGTAATCTGCTGGAATGTGTTACAGAGCCTACAGAGGGTTTGAACAATTAGTTCCTGTGGCTGGGAAGCCCTGGCTCTTCAATTAGTGACTAAGAGCTGGTTTTTTGTTTTCAATCCTTGAATAACAACAGAATGATCATGATGTTGGTCCATCACACACATCCAAGAACCCAAGAATGACTGAGTTATATACTGAAAGCACACAGGCATAAAACATGGAAAGGAAATGCATGTAAAGGCTGCCCCAAAAAGTCTCCTGCATAGAGATTAGGTAGAACAGGGCCATTTCAAATGCATGGTTGCTTTCTCTAAAGGAGAAATATTAGATTTCTAAATCTAATCAACATGCAGCATGATTAGTGTTAGCAGCCACATATTCCCTCCCCATTCTGGAAATACTGAGGCATAAAAGAGAAGCCACCTTATCTAAATGTTTCCATCAAACACCACTTACATTTACTGCTCCTTCTGCAGCTTATCTGTGGAATAAATTAAGTATCTTTAAGCCTGAAGTTTGTTTGGTCTTTAAACATACTTGCCCAATGATACTGCTAAATACTATCAATGGCTTTGGTCTCGACACCTTTCATCTGTGCAGCAGCCAAAGCTCCTGTGTCAGTCTGATAGAGCTCAGGCATTAATACACTGTTGCCTTTACACTTTAGTGGATTTGGAAGTAGCTTATTCCACCAGAGGTGAATTCCATTAGTGTATGTTGGTCCTAAGACACAGCGAGGATGTGAGGACTGACACCAGCAAAGCAGACCACCTGAGTATTTTTCCTTTGCATGATTATTATTAGTATGCATACATGCTTGGTTTTTCATTTAGCTGTATAGTCTAATGTTTAGCTGACCCTAAAGAACAAGTTACAGAATATTTGCCTATACGTGAACATTTGGCAAGACATATTTTTCTAAATAAGACATTGTTCTATTCTCATGATTCATATAAAAGATCTCATACTATTGTGGACATTTAAGAGTTATCCAGGAAAATACCTAACTACACAAAAATGTCTGCTTTAATTTATTGATTCATTTTGGACCATCATGGGAAACTTAGGGCCTAAAAATATCTTACCCATAGGCTTTATGTTCACATTTCATATGTACTGGGAATGACTGACTGTACTAGAGGCCCTTGGTACCTGTTGCTGAAGTTTCTGTACTCAGTATTTTTCTTGGATTGGACTTGCAGCCAACTGGTTGTAATTGACCCTCTACTGGGACAAGTTAGGATAAGAACATATGCCTTTCCTTAAAAAGAGAGAGAGAGAGAAAAAGAGAAGGAGAAAGGGAGAGAGAAAGAGAAATATCACCAGTATTTATTTTAAGTTGCCTTCATTTCCAGCTTTTCTGGCAGAATGTCAAGCTTCTGTCATAATGCAGAACTCCAGCTAAAGCAGCTCCTGGAAAAAAAGACTACATGAAGAATTCTACCTAACTAAAATATAAATTTTAAGAATGGAGCAGCAGAGTTATTTCTGCCCTGTAGGGTAGACAGTCCAAGTGATATTGCCATAAGATTTCTGCATATGAAAGGCCAGGCTGGCATCTCTCTTTAGGGCAGTCATTAGTCAATTTGTCATACTTCATGCAAACATAAATTACTAAATTATAACTACAAATTTGAAAACCTCCAATAGTCCTTTACCTCAGGCCAACTATTTCTAGGCTAAACAAACTTGACACCAGGCTTCAGCAGCAATTGTAACAATTCCATGAGGAACTCAAGGGAATTACTGGCTGTATTGTATGAAAATATGCAAATTCTATCTAACTTTTAGTCTATGAAAAAGGAACTTTATTTTTACTAAACTTTTGCATGCAGAAAAACACATTAAAAACAAAGCCAGTGTCTTTGCATAAATCTTTCATGCAACACATTAAGCTTTAGTGCATGTAAACGGAAACTGTCACCATCTTATCTTAGTGATCTCACACTCACACTAGCTTCATTCTCATTTTTGGCATATAAAACACCTCTGAAATCAACAGTGCATTCCTAATGGAACTCAGCATCCCTTTGTTCCTGTCCCAGTGCCCAAATACAAGTAAACCTACTGGAAACCATCCTTTTCTTCTTTAGACACAAGCAAAAGTTTTCTGTTTTGAAAACTGCCATGCATAGATCTCTTCCTACTAAAGAAACATCAACACTTCACATTTTCATACCCAAAGTTTAACACTAAGTTGAAAAATATTGACTGATGAATTCTAGTTCATCCTCAGACAGGTGAAATTCCTTAATTAGGCATTGAAATGCACCAACGTTTATCCAAAAATACCACACCCTACACAGCCATAGACTCCTCTGGTATCTTTAATAAATATAAATATTTGGTGGTTCTATTAGGCCTCACTTCCAAAAGACAAGTCAACAGTATCTCAGTATCTGCTAGTGCTATATCAGGTCACTGATGCAACATCTAACAGATAATACCCCAAGTGGTATCCAAAAAACTCCCAAAACAAAGCCACACATTCCTGACTGTCAGTTCAACCACAACAGCAGCTTTGTTTGCAACAGAGATGTGCCCTTCTCCAAGACACTGATCAGAGCATTAAAACTAGTACAGTCCTTTAGCTTAGACAGAATTCATAACAATAAAATACAAACTACTTAAACTATAGTAATGTCATATTGAGACTGAGTGGCTTATAATGGATTTATGAACACAGAGCAGGTATATGTAACCTAATGTTTTCTAGCTGGATGAAAATAGATGTTCCTTCTTAGGTGGTAAATGGCTGTTGAGCAGCTGCACATCCCAAAAGGCAAAACAAGGAAAAGCCTTTTCCGCAAGGAAAAAGCAGGACTTGTGTTCCATGAACATGCTTCTCACCCTCCTGCAAACTGCTCACCTCTCATGTTCCTCAGTCCTCCCACTCCTCTCCAGCCCTAGCTGCATTTCTGGGCCCATAGGAGCTGTAATGGACTTACAAGCTATGTAATTGCTGTGGGGATTTCATCAGCAGAGCCCGCTCAGCCTCGGGCCAGGGGGAGGTAATATTAGACAACAACAGAGCATCTGTGCAGTTTTATTTTTAACATACCAGCCAGTCATGGAGAAAACATTTTCCCTAATTGTTAGTAAGAACGCCAGGATGGCATTAATGTGGGACATGCAGCCCAGGAGCTACACTGCCACACTGACAGCAGGTACAGCTGCAGTCTGTGGAAGCACCCATAACAAAACTGGCCTCAGCTGTCTTGCAGTCCCAGCTCAGGTATTCACCCATCCACCATCAAAAGGAAATTGGCTCCTGACACACAAGTAGCTCTGCAGAGAAATTCTTGAATAACTCATGGGCACTCCTCCTTTACAGAAGGAAAAAATATAGATCTCATGCTACCCTTTACACTGTTGGCAGGTGAAGATAATCTGAGAAAATATTAAATTATGCAGAATGAGAAAAGTTTTCTGTATCTGTCTCTGTTTCTTTTTTTAAACAGAAACATAACCTCTCCTATGGATTTAATGCCATAAATTGTTGCAACCAAGATGTTTATAAAACACTTATCAAAACTGGAATCATCCAGAAATTGTATCAGAAGACACTGTTTATGTACAAGTATAATTATGCCAGTCTTTTCTTTTTCCCTTCCTTTTTCTTTCCCTCTTTTTGTTTCCTTTGCATAGATCCACTTAATTCCACCTCTTCGTGTGGGCAAAAGCTGACAGTTGCATGACAAGGAATGTTTCCCTTTATAAAAGCCTACTTCCTCTCTGTGTAGTTTTAGCCTCATTGAAATGTTTCCTATTAAGCTCAATCAAGGCAGCAATTATCTAATTACTCACTTATGCTTTTCCAGTCAAAAATTGTACAACCAAGCATATTAGAGGGCTGCATACATGTTTATTATTGTTTTTATATGTCCCTGTTTAGGTTTAAGATGCAATCAAATATTTTTACAGTACTTTTGTACTGCCCCTAAGTCTGTTTGCTACAATTTTCTACTACAGCAGGTCACAAAACCACTTCTATGCCTCCTACCAATCCCACAGTAGGTAGACGGTAATTTCAGAATCAAGTTACAAACTCATTTCATACCAATGGGCTTTGCATAAATAAGTTTGTAAAGAAGAAATGATCCAAGGGAACCTTTAGGTCTTCTAAAATGCACCACACTTATGACAAAACTCAAGTGAAAAGGGATTTTACAAGGCCTCCAAAAAACCCACATCTTCTATACCTAAATGTTTTCTTTAGAAGGAACCTTGAAATCAAGAGTATCAATGATTTATATTCTTTAAATGAGACATACAATGAACTTATTGCCATAAAGAACCGTGGCAGCCAACCATCAATGACTAGTTTCTTTTTTTACTGAAGTACAACAGAAATTACACTACATAAATGTACACCATGCCAGTCTTGGTTGGCTAACAAGTTCTTGCTCTATATGTAGACTGGTATAATTTTGTTATTTCTCTGAGAAATACTTCTTATTGATAAATAAATTTTCAAACTATGAAAGGTTTTACTGCATGGTGCTTTGTTTTAGAATGCCTAAAGACTTTAAAGGCATGAACAGAATTGTATTAAAATATCTTCACACAGTCTTTAGACCATGAAATACTTAATGACTTGAATTCATTTTAGTGCTTATCTTTGTGAAACTTATTTGTGACTTTGGACAACACAGTTTCTAGGCTCATAACCTAGCACACCATAGAGTAAATGGTGCTGAGCAACCATCCATTGAAACTTAGACCTTTTTTCCTACCCCACTTTAAGAACTCAAAATCTTTGACCCTTTTTCAGTGTCACTTCAATTGCATACTTTGACTCATGAACAATTAAATCTCCATCTGAAGCCCAGAAAGTTCTTCCCAGGTCCAAAGTAATCTTGTTTTCTAACTGAGCCATCTCAGAGTGGTTCTTCCAACATGGTGTTAGCTGTAAAGCACAGTACTCCTTCAGAATGCTGGTTGGTTTTCACACAGAAACCTCTGTTCTGTGGGACAGATTATAGCAGAAACACAACCACAGAAAACTTCTGACCTGTGTTGCAGAAGTACCACAGCTTTGACTCTCCACACAAGGTTTCATGCAAAGCATGACAAGGATGACTGAAAAATCCCATTTGATTTCATGTGATCCATAAACAAAAGGCTATGCCTTTTTATAACACTTACTAGTGTAAGAATAAAAGGACAGGACATACCTGCTAAACACTTGCTGCTTCTCCCAAACAGCTCCTAGAAGGGCAGAAGACCCACTCATAATCTCCCCTTCACTTCAGGTCAGTACTGGGGAGCCACTGTGTTCATGTGTAGGAGAACAGTGCTCTCTGTGCAGGAAACCTCAGCCTTCCTGCAGGGATTCTGTCTTGGGCTGCAGAACGAGCCAGCTCAAGGCCATTCACTCTTTCCTCCTCCTCAGGCCACAGATAGATTGTACCTATCAAAGACAACTTGTTGCTTCTTCTAAGTTTCAAGTTACTTTATCAATAAAGACTACTTGAAATTCATGGGAGTGTTTAACCATTTTAAATAGGAAGAAGCAAAAGTACCAAACATTAAACATTTCATGAGGACAAAATTACTTATCAGTCAGGGTGTAAGAATTAATGTTGCAGAAAATAATTCTAGAATTACAATTGCATTATCCCCTGAGCATGAGACATGCTACATGCACATGGTTTTAAAGCACACACAGGCAGTGAGTCTGGAAACACTTAGCAGTGACAGCCTGCACTGGTGTGTAGGAAACATCTTTAATTTCTAGACCCAAGACATCTGGACAAAAGTAGAACTAAATTGTGTTCATCACATGGCTGCCCTTTATTAACTTTCAGACTATAATAATTTTTTGTCATCAAGTTTTGAATATATCCTGTTGTCTAGTTTTTAAAGTGAAAATGTTCATTCCTAGGAAAAAGGATAACTTTTCAGAAAAAAAAAAAAAAAAAAAAAAAAAAAAAAGAAGAAGGATTTCCAGGCTTATGTTGTCATGGCTAGAATGTAAATGGATACTTACACAGTATTTAATAAATTCATGAAATGCACTGTTTTTCCCACCACCTGACTATGATGTTGTTTCATATGCACTATCAACAAAAATACAGCTGCCTGGAGTTTCTGGAAGATATATGTACAGAGCACACACTTACACCCCATATACTTGAAGGTAATATCCATGTGAAAAATTGGAGAGGTATGTAATACCCATGACTGCATCACCTGCCCACTAATCCAGCTCCCTGGGAGTTACTCTAACATTCCAAAGTACTAAGCAGCTTCAAACTGCTGCCACTGAAAGGAAAAATAATAAAAAGTAATGAAAAATAAGGAAAACAGCCCTAAACCTTCAAACATGACAGTGAAATCGTTCTCCTTTTCGTTTTCTCATACCCACCTACAAAATATTTTCCTAAAATAACCATGAGCCATGTCCACCTGAACAGTAAGAATAACAAAGCAAATTTTAACTGAATTTTGAATTTCTACCTTTAGAAGTATCCAGCACTTTTCCTGATGGAGTTTAACATTAGGATGGTATTGACTAAAAAGATTTATTCTAATAACTGCAGCTATGATGTACAGTTCCAATTTTAAAAAGCATTGAAAGAGTCAGAATTCCCAACATCCCAATGCAATGATTGTTATATCCTTAAGAGCACAAAGAAATAGTCAAGCTGCACAGAGATTTTAATTTAAAATCCCCCAACCCTACCATGATATTACAACTTTCCAGACAAAAACTGCTGTAATTACAGCAAAAATATGTTCCATGTAGATATTTATATTACAAGAGAAAGATACTCTTAATACCTGTATCTTTATTAGGGCTTTTTAGTGATATAAAATTTATTGCCACCGATAATAATCCAGATGGCACAGAACATGGTAAGATACAGAAAACTTCCTAGAGGATTTTGAATAATGATGCATAAAAGTGTTTTAATCTCATAGAACATTCTATGGCATTACTGTAGTTCCCTGTATAAATAAATAAGTCTGTAGAGCAGGTACACCTTAGCTTTAATAAACCGTGGTCCTTATATTAGATGTTATCCACAGGAAGTTTTTACAGTGGTGCTCACTATCTCATATTACACAGTAATATCAAATCCTCTAAACAGCTCATAGATGGAACACCACGACAAGAAGAGTGGTGCTGAATTCAGTTTTAGCTGTAAAGAAGGTAGATGTTCCAGCAGAGCAGTTATCAGCCAAGAGCTCTGGTAATGGAAGGCTATTTTCTGAATTGTTCATTCTTCTGTCAATAAGCTATTTGGATGATCTGAAACATGTTCTACGTTTTTGAAGCATAAACTAACCTAAATACTCTTGACTCTTGATTTGAGCCCAATACAGCTGCCAGAATGCTAAGAATATTTTTTTCAGTGCTAGGGCTGTCAAACACAGATCAGCTGTGGAATCTTGGACTTCAGAGACATGGCATCTCAACTGGATAAGGCCTGAGCAGTCTTATCTGACTTTGACCTGCTTTAAGCTGGACCAGATCACCTCCTTATTGCTAAAGTAATAGAGTCATGTAAGTGCTAATTGTAATAGCAATAGTATTAACAGCAAAATGAGTCTGCAAGACAAAAAGCTCCATATTATATGTACACTAAATAAAGTAAAATATCTCAAAATCACCTATGAATATGTACACCAAGTAGAATGTTGAATTTTTTGATTACACCACTTTTTAGATTTCCTTGGTCTTATAAACATGCCATGTCTATGTCATGGTCTTGTAAGTCTGCCATGACTATGAGCCAGAGACTATTGAGATGAAAATTAATTCTATCTCATTAAACAGTTTAAATGAGGACAATTTTTTTATTTAAAAAGTTTAATTCAATTGTAGTGATTACTTGGATATGTAGAACAAAACTGACTCCTTTTACAAAGATAAAGCTTTGAAAAATATAGAGGATTTAAAAATTGTGTGGACTAGGTTTTAAAACAAGTTAAGGTGCATGTAAGTAATACAAATACAGAAAGAAAATTCAAATAAAAGGAAACTACAGCTCTTTATTCTGTTAGGATTAAAATTACATAAATGCTAAATAATTAATAAAATAATTGACTAAGATTTCTATTTTTATGACATAAGTTAGTACATAGAGAATTTTGACAGTTAATACCAATAGCAGTAGGAGAACAAAGTACAAACCGTAGTATTTAACCTAAAAAAGTTCTTCATTCTGCTGAGTATAGATGCAATGGAAATAAATGAAAGATTTATTAAAAATAGCTACTACTTATTAATTTTTCCTGAAGCCAATAAAATTGAAATGTAGAAACGTTAAGAGCGGAGAGGGAAAGGACTATGAGAATTAAAATCCTTAAAATCTTTAAATCATTGCAAAGTCAATAAGGCCAATGGGGATTGAGAGCATGACGAAAATCCCAACTGTACACATAAAGTAAAAGAATGGATAAAACATATGTAAAACACGAACATTTTTATATTAAAAAGAGCAGTGTTTCAACTATTACAGCTCTGTCTGACTGGCAAACAGATATAAGAATAGTAAAGGCTGGAAAGCACAATCTGTACCATTTACCTCACTGATTCTCAAGAAAAACATGATGTCAGGGTCCTGATGGTAGGTGGTCTTTGAAGAGAATATGTTGATTTCACATAGCACAGGCTCAAATTAAAGTGTATGTGGAAATAGACAATGTACATCCAGAGCACAAACCACACGATATTACCTTTATACACAGATATGTAACAGTGCAAATTCCTCCAAATTAAAGGTTAAACTGGTCCCTGAGGAAAAGTAGTCTAGCCAGCCCCACAGCACTGTAATCACGTTACAGACCCCAAGGAAGTTAGAAGCCCTTGGGAAAATTGCCTTTGGACTCCATTGTAGAGCAAGACTCTGCTGCCAGTAGCTGATTTTCCACAAGTGAGAATCTGTGTTTAAAAACAGTTCTAATCCATTTTGCAGCAAGCACCACAGCCTAACTAAGATGAAGCTGGAAATGGTCAGTCTAGCTGCCTTATTCACATGCAACTGTTTCCCATGTTCTCACTAATAAAAATTCAGCCACTGTAGTTCTCCTTTTGTCATTTCACAGAGGATATACTGTGTTGTACCTGCTATTGTATTACTTTTGAGACTGTAGCATCTGGAAATTTATGTTTTTGATTGTTTTTTTTTGTTGTTTTGTGGTTTTGTTGTGTTTGGTTTTTTATTCTATTTTTTTTACTTTATCTCCCTTTGGAATTTTCCATTAAATGATCATTAAATAGAGAAATTACTTGGCTGCCCCTCTTCTATTAGTTTCACAACTCCAGCTTGCTCATGTTTGTTTAGCTTCTTGAATTCCTGGCAACAACACATCCCACTCCAAGCAGCACAGGTGAAGGATGAACTTCTATTGGTACAATTCTCTGGGACACAACTGCAGGGGACTCATCTAGTATCGTGGAAGGCAGAGGATTAATCTCTTCAAACCACATCTACTTTTTGTGCTTGTCAATAGCAATCGCACAACAAAGAGGACTGCTGTATCCCACTCTCAGAAGATGCATTCTCAATTTGGATCCCACATGGATGAAGCACTCACTCTGTAACTTTAAAACATTCACCTCATCTGAGACGTGGATCAACATTCCCCCCATTGTCGCAACGTACTGACTCACCCTTCAGACACATTTAATTTTTTCCATTGGCTTAACTCCCAACTCTGTGTTCTTGTTGTACAACTAAGTTTTAGCTACTGTCATCCTTAAACTGAGGGCAGCAGGCAGGTGTCCTGGACATCCTCCTGTTAGGCTCTTTTTTTGTCACCCCCTAATTTGATGCTGCAGACGCCTAGAGCTGCCAATCCCTGGTCCCAGGCACAGTGTGTGAGAACACTGCGAACCTCATGGCACGATTTGCTAGCAGCTGTGCCTCGAAATCAGCAGGAGAGAAACAGTATTTTGTGGTAACAGTGCCATACAAAACAACCCTAACCAGCACATGGCTACTTTATTCTGTCTATTCCTGAATCTCACTCTGTTCCTGATGTAAGTGTATGTTGTAGTTCAATTTCTGGCAGTCAAATAATTACAGAGGGCTTCCAGTCTAGCCCTGGCAAGCTCCTTCCAAAGATCTAGAGACTCACTTCAAAAGAAACTGCCACACAGCATTTTCTCTAGTGGCTTTTCATTCAGTTTGGCATAGCAGTCATCTTTTCTGTCCAATTGTTTCTCAGCTAAAAGCACATCCTTTTCTCAACTGCCAGCTAATTCATTTAGTTGAGAAATGCAGCCAATGTCACACTTTCCAACTTGCTTAAAACTCAGTCTTATAACACCTTCTCTCACATGAGGAATCATTACTGGGGTTAAGTATAAAGTCATACTTCCTTTAGATTTAGTCTCAGCAGAAATATTTGTCTGCTAAAGCAATAATTACCAAAGCATATTAAAAAGGGATGTGAGAAAGTAAACATACATATCAAGTAACTAATGATGTGAAGAAGCCTAATAATTAATTCCTTTTTCAGTCACTAAATACAGCATATCCTCAATATTTGACACTTCTATATAACTTTATCTAAATCTACTAAAAAGCTTTTGTTATAATGGCCTCTCACAAAGGTGCTAAGGATGGACCCAGTAATGCCAGATGTTGAGAACTCTCAATTCCAGTTAATTCTAATGAGAGCTGAAAGTATCCTGAATCTCCATCCCAGTTGCTAGTTAAAATCTCGCAGTCACACTGGAATGTCTGAATCCTAGTAAAATTATACAAAAAGACATACAGAGCACCAAATTAAATCAGATAGGTTCACCCTGTTTTCAATTCACTGTTAAAAATGTCGACATTCCCTCTCTCTCCATGAGTCTGAACCTCTCCTACCTGTTTTCTCTCTCTGTTTTATTCCACTGCAGTGACCAAGGAAAAAAACAGATTCACAAACTCATGCTAAAAAACTGAAATATCTTCCCATGCCATTCAAGCTTCACATTATTTCAGATGCCTGGCTCTCCCTGCACAATACTGTGGACTAAGTTTTGAGAATATGCTGGTACTACACAGTTACAGCTTTTAGAGGATAAGGAAGCAATGTTTCTTACTGATCCAATTTATCTGAAACATAATAATTTTCTCACCCTCACAGCAGGATTACAGAGACAGGCAGATTTGAATTCATACCAATATGAATTAGAAATCTAATATTAAAAGTAAAATAACAGAATGTATAGTTACAAGCTGCAGTTAATACATGGCAAATACAGCTAAATACACTGTTTCCCAGAGATAAGTGAGGTTTTCACCTACATTTCTATGAAAATGGGGAATACTGAAGCTTTCAGACTTCTTGCCTCTCCTACAGCTGGAAATAGTGATAGGAACTGTAAACTCAGTTTGGAGAAGGACAGACTGAGGGCATCTGCCTCAAATTATGTTGGGAGCAACTGTGACATAGTATGCTTGTGCTTAAATAGATGAATTTCAGTGCACTGCCAAGATTATGATTTCTAGTCTGTCTCAGTCTCTACCTCTATTTCTTTTGGCTCTAAGCAAGGCAGAACCAGAGACGCTATATGACTTTCCTAGAGAAATAAAAAGGGCACAGCCACAGAATCCAGTTATCTCAGTTCAACTGTTCACATGCATCAGCTGAACCATGGTAACTGCCTTTGTATCCATGCCTAGCCCTAGAAAGACATGCTTGTTTGATTTGCAGGCCAAACTATTGACAGAAGGCTAAACTGTAAAGCAGTAATAATAAGTTGTTAACACTGAGCTTTTGGAATCTGAGCTAGAATTAAAATTGAGGATCACTAAGCTCCTCACTCTGTACACTGGTTTCAAGAAACCCATGGAGCAGTACCAAGGAATACACCACACTTACACTTGCTTCTCCCAAGAGTCTGATATGATATATCGAGAACTGAATGTGTACACAGTAAAGCGCTCCAAAATTACTCTGTAGCAACAGAAGTCAACTTACTGAGTGGTTTGGGTCCATCCAGCATGGATTTATTCCTGTGTTTATCTTTAAAAGAATGAGAAGCTTAACAGGGCTAATGGAGCTACTTAAGTGTGTAAGACACTCCAAAATCACTACCCTAGTGCCCTTGCACTGAGGAAGCCTCAAAACTACGTTATTTATCATGTGGGGTGGCATTCATCTCATCTACCACCTTAGGCAAAAAGTCAGGCAACTAGTCTAAGGAAACAATTTCCCACTAAACCAGGACAGATAAAAGTTTCATGGGAGAACATAATCCCTCACTTTAGATACCAATCTTAGGACAGTTTTGCACAAGATGCCTCTCACTGTGCAGTTTAATACAGGAAGCTTAGATAACCAGCTTAGACTAGACACTGAATTTATGCATGGATAAAATTAAGGAAACCTCTAGAAACTCAAACCATGTGTGAAAACTTCAAAATGTAGAATTGGCCACTGAATGTAAAATTATATTAACCTCATCAAGACAGCCAGATAAAGAGCAATAGAACTAAAGCAAACAGAACCACCAAAACCATTCATTGTTGATGTTTTGGTTCTATTTTCTATTTGAAATCAATACTTCATTAGCAAGAATCATACATACATGTATACAAATCTACCACATGTATATTCTTTTTTTAATATATACTTTAAATTCTTGTGATAACTACAAATGAATACAGTTCTGCTTCTGTAGGAACATTCATTCCCAAAAAAAGTATGACTAAAGTGAAATAATTTTACATACAAAATTTCTCAAGACTCTGCTCTCCCAGTGAGAAATTTGGAAGGTAAGGAGAAACAATGGTTGTTTTTCCACCTTTTTATTCTCATTCAATAAAACTGAACTGTTCCTTCTTTAGTAACAATTAATTTCCTGTGGATTAACTACAAATATGACCTCCAAAACAAAAATCTAGAAAAGAGGAAAACTCTATTTTAATCTGATGTTTTTGAAGAAAACATTTATTCAAGAAACTTCTTAGGAATTAAAGAATTTGAAGAACCAATGTAGAACTGCAAGAAAACTGACTCTCATGCAGAACATTTCTAAATCAGAATATTTTCTTTTATATTTGGAAGAAAAATTTTGAGAGTAATGAGTTTTTAATTTTTCTCCTTACCTTTTCTCGATGTCCATTTTTTGTTTTACAGGTCTGAAGGAAAGAAGCAAGAGAGAAACACAAGGTATCCCCACATAAATTATTATACTGAAACCAAGAAGATGCTGGTGAGGACCTATTTCAAAAGGTCTATATTAACTAACTTTTCAAGTCAAGATTGAAATATATTTTTAAAAAAGTATTGCTGAAAACTAAGAGAAACAATTCCATTAACTTATACTGATAAAGACACTACTACTCAAGCTGCCAGCCTTTCACTGTTTTCCAGTATGAAGAATATCCAAAAAAACAAGAATTGCAGGATCTCATTGTCTTCTTGCTTATACTCACACCCAAGGGACCTCAGCAGCAAAGAAAAAAAATCATCTGCCTTTTCTCAAAAATTTGCATAATTCTGCTGTATTTGCAGTTGAGTATTTACTACAAATGAAGAATCTTTCTTCTTGCTAGCGAGCAGGTGGATATAGATCCTCACATTGCTGCCAACATTGTAGGTCAGAATTTGTGCTATCACTGTTTTATACTGTAGCCTTATTCCATTCCTTTATTTATTTATTCCTATACCCTGATACTACAGTATTATTATTTGAAATTAACATGAGAACAACACCATAAGCATTTTATGTCATTATGTGTAAGTAGAGGTGAAGTACTGATGCACAGCAAAAATTAAAACCATACTGGGCATGTGAACCTTGACAGTAGACTTGAGCCTGCTGTGATGTGATAAATGAATGAGCTGTAAATCCCTGCCTGTCTTTGGTTGGCATCCAACTGGAAATTGATCTCCCATCATTCTTCTTTAAAGCTTGGGTGTAACTCCAGAATCCTGGCCAACATTTCCTTTCTCAATAGGACAGGATCAACGCACCTAATGTGTTGATGTAAGAGTGCTACAACTGAACTTATGGCAGATGCCACATTTGCCTACTCACAGCACCACCAAAAATGATGAATGCTACTCTGTAAAAGACTCCTGAGTATTGAAAAATAGTATATAAAACCATTTTTAATATGCATGCATATATAAAATGGATTTTGAACCTAGGCAGTTTTGTTTTGGTGGGTCCCTTAACATATAAGCAGTAAAAATTACTGGGATGTTTTATATTCCCAGTTCCTCATAGAAATGGATTGGGAAAGCTGTTTCCAATACTTTGCCAGTCTACATTTTAATAGGGAAAAATAACTGCTGATTATTATGAAACAATGAGCCACATTTCAAGTAATCCAGCCAATCAGTAGAAAGGATTTGAGGCCTTCTGGTTTATATTTGTGTGCAAACAGCTGTATTTAATTTTTTAGCCTCTTTGTTTTCCAAAGCTTTTTAACTTTTTGTCAGATAAAATCCCTGTTGTCATGGTGGCCAAGACACCAGCAAAATTAGGGTGGAGGAAGGGTGAGAGTTATAGTGGAATGGAAAGGTCCCTGAGTTGAAGTCTATTAAAAAATTATTTCCTAAAAATAAAATGAATGTGTAGAATAAAAATAGTTCATCTATAGGTAAAATACTAACTCCAGAATACATTACTTGGAATTGTAAATACTGCTTATTGTTGTGATCTCAAATCACATTGATAGCTGCTTGCTAAAAAGCAGTATAAAAAATACTCTATCACACCAACTCGACATCATAAAATTCCTAACTTCCTTATTCTGCTAACAACTTATAACTTCCTTGGGAAAGTGTTTGGATTTATTTTAATAAAGCAGTTGGGGAAGAATGAACACTGGAAGAATTCCAGCTGCAGTACGTGCAGTTCTTAAAAATTAAAAATAATAAAATAATTTCATGACTTTGTAGCAGTTTATTGCCTCTTTTGAGATTTACTTTAAAATTTAATAAGTTTTTGCACTATAAAAACCTGAGTAGGGTTTCAGTAGGGTCAAAAAGTCTAAATCTAGCTGGCACTGCAAATTAAAATGAGCTTGGTATTCCCAGTTCAGACAGAAGTTAATGTCACAGAACTACTGAATACTGAGTATAAATCTCTGCTCCATATTCCAAGTACTCCATGCACTGGCCTTTCATGATGCCTTGATCAAGACTATATTTTAGTGTTATGGGAAGCTTTGATTAGGAAAGTCCCAAAAATAATCAAAAGACAGCAGCAGCTTAAAAAAAAGAATACATTAGGTTAGGCAATGGCCAGAAGTCTGAGCAGAGAGGGGCAGAAGTCAGAGGACAGTGCATGAATTCATGTGTGCTTTCAATGTCTTCAAAAAGCAGCCACTTCAGAGACCATGGAGAACACCCAAAAGAAAATGCTGGAATAGAAACTGGGTAGGCCGAATTCAAAGACTTGCTCAGAAGTCTCTGACCTCCAGATACAGCCTTCTCATGGCAAACACAGAAAACAGTTAAATTAACCTTTTAAATATTTTTTCCCTGATATGGCCCAAGCTGACCCTCAAATTCCATGGGATGCTTTGCTAGAAACTAATCAGAAATGCAAAACATACTTCTTAAAAATTGTTTATGTTCTATGTAAAATTGAATTTTTTTTTCCTTTTAATACTCAAATTTGGTCCATCTGTTGAGAAAACAAAATATTCTAAATATATACAGAGAGTAGAACTGCTTCATTCCACTAGCTATATCCTGTGGTAGATGCATTTTCATCAGTATGTTTGTCTTGCAGACGAAATGAATGTCAGATGGTGGTTCTGAAAAAGGGCAGACCTAACATGAGGTGATTAGTTTCAAAAACAGATTTTTATTCTTGATAAATTATTACCAAATACAATCATCTGTTGATTGAGGATATAAAACAGATTGGTCATACTATAACCCACAGGTTAAATGAAAAACGGAAATAATAAGTTTATTTAACACAGTCTTGCATTAAGTTCCTGAGCAGTGCAAATCTAAGGCAAATAATTAGATTTCCAATTTAAAGATATACATTTGTTAAATCAGACATTTCTTGAGGTCATCCATATCCTTATTCACTATCCACATTGTGTGCTATATATGCACACAGGCTTTTACAAATGTGTATAAATAAATAATTTTAAATTGTAGCCAATGATTCATATACTTTATACAAGACTTATCAAATGGAAATGCCATTGATCTTTTATTCAATAAAGCTGATAATCTATTACATTTGTTGATTATTTGTGAAGAAAATATAAGAAAACTGCTCATCTACAAAAATAAATTCTAGTTGAGTACTACAGAGAAAATTAAAGTGTTTCTTACACTAGGAGCAGTCCTAGAAGAAAAGAATTTTGACTTTCTAAAAGCAACTCATAACAATAGCAGATATTATAATTAAATATGGGCATTTAAGGAAGAAAATATGCTCCTCCAAAAACATCTTCTTTTCTCTTAAATCAATTATAGCTGCACTGTGTTTAATATGAAGATGAAAAAAAAGTAACCCTAAGTTTTCCCAACATACACTTACACCTAAGTAAAACTTCTGGCATTCTATAACAGGTAGTTATCTAGGAAATATTCCCTACCTAAAAGTTTCATGACAATGATAAAGTTACAGCCTTATGAATATAAGCCTTCCATATTTGGTTGTACAAACTTACAAAATGAATTCACAGAAATTTCCCATTCTTAGAGAGAGTTCTGTGACAAGATTTTAAAAGCAAAGCTACCTACTGACTAGAAGTGTTTGCCTTCTTTATGTTCCATTACCTGGAATTCTCCCACTAACCATAAAACTTACTTTGTTCTTCTGTTAAAACTCCTAAAATATAAATAAAAAGCTATATTTTGCTTCTATTTTAGTTATTATTCAAAATTTTCACATATTTTAGAAAAGCTTCACTCCATTTATGCTCCAGATCTCAGTAGCAGGTTTATTCTTAAAACATCCAACATTCATGTACATTTTTATCATACTGTAGCAAAAAGTAGAGAATTTTGCATTCTCGAGTAGATAGAACTATTTAAAGTGAAGAAAAATCAACATCATTAATTTTATTTTAAAATAATTCTGAGATTTTTAAAGCTTTCATAAACAGGTAATGGGTTTTGGATATTGCTTCTGAATAGGGTCAATTGAATTTTACACTTCCTGTAAAACACTTGAAAGTACCCAAGCACATAAAGTTCCACTGATGTGTAAATTACAATTTTAGGTTTGTTTGAGTCTTTTTTTTTTCCCTCCAATGGCATGTAATTCTGCAGTAGGTGTCAGAATTTTCCAAAATATGGCTGCATATTTTAATTAGCTGTATATTTTATTAGTTGCATTTAATTATATATTTAATTATTGTATTTCAATTAGTTAAGGAAACTGTTACTGTTTAGAGAAGAATTTTGTTGCCTTCTGTTTTTTTAAAAAAATTTGTGCTATTCAAATTACGATAACGGTAACTTATTTATTTTATTCAATGGTTTTCCATCTTCTTGCAGACGTTTTCCAGATGGGAATTAATGGGGATCCCTAAGAAGTTTATCGTGGTTTCTAGCCAGTGGAATCTAAATATTTCTTGTACTGCCTTTTGAGTATCTTTTGTTCATTCCAAGTGCTATTACTCTGGATTTGATATAATTGACTCTTAAGCCTGAGTCTCCTCTGAATACCATCATTTAGTTCATAAGGCATGAGGCACACTGAAGTAAAGGGATCAGCAATCATCATTAGAACATCATTCATGTGAAGTTTAATTCTTCCCTCCTTATCAGACATCTGTATTTATTCTCCTGCTGTAGCCTTCTCCACACCCCACTCCTGATTTTTCGCATGGAAGAGGCTCCAAGGTTCCTGTCAAATGCACAGGGGATTGACTGGTTCACAGTCTCTTTGATGAAGAGTACTTTTGTGTATTCTGCTGCAAGTAACATGCAGGAGAGCACATACCTCTGACTATTATGGCATTTGCCATCTTTGTATTATGAAACAAATACAAAGTATTAGTAAAATTCGTATTTGTAAAATTATACAAATAAATTTATATCAGACAGGAAAACTGGAATAAACAACTTGAATGGGAAAATTAAAAAATCATCCAAAGTCTTTATTTCTTTCTCTCCCTATATTCATAACAGCCAACAAAACAAATCTCTACAATATCAATGACTGACAATATCAGTCAAGTAGAAGCTCAGGGAGTATTTCTCAGCATTTACTGCTCAGAAGAACAGACTTCCTTCTCTGAAATGGAGTCATCATCTCAGTTCAGTACATTTCCAGGGAACCTGCAAATTAATACATGGACTAATTTTGTAGTTTTCCTGAATATTCCCTAATTATTTAACAATCTACCAATGTCCTATCTTCACATGGCATAATTAAGAAGTTTAAGTAAGGATTTTCCATTCTAAGGATTTTTTATAAGTGTTTTCTATTCTTCCTCTCCACTCTCTCTCAAAAGCTTTCTAAGCTTAGTTATGAGTATGGCAATACCTTAGCCGGTAATTTTCACAAAGTATCAGTATCACTGCTGCAGAGACAAATTTAACCATGCTTAACTTAGCAAATAAATCACTTGAACACAACATTACACAGCTCCTGAGGATCATAAAGTAGGTCTAGCACGGAGTTGTCACTAAGAAACAAAGACAAATTACATTTCCACTAACCAAATAACTTCCTATCAGTGGGCTCAGCTGTGACAACAGAAATGTTTGTCTTCTCTTTTTCTGCCCTAGGACTAAGAGCCAAAAGAATGCTCAGTCACCACTGTGGATGGTTCCACAAAGAAGCTCACTCTCTGACTTTTCCACATTGAATTTTTGGTTTTGTTTTTATTTAGTATGCTCCAGACAGCATTTGTTTCATCTATCACCTTAAGTAAGGTGAACAACTGGCAAAGTCTGCACCTGCCTCACATCTCATAAAGTGAGATTATGCAGTGTGTTGGCTAAATATGTACAGGTTTTTCTGCCAGGGATGAAAGTATGCAAGAATATCACTCTTCTATGATTGAAAAAATATGAAAATAACTCTTTCTTCCTGTAGGCAATTCTCTAGCACCAGCAGAGTGTGTTCACATCTCTCTGAAAAGGAGATTTCTGTGTCTTCTAAGTATCTGACCAAAGGTTTTACAACTTTTAATGCAAAAACAATTACCAAAAGCACAGTCCATGCTTATAAAAATTTCCTCTTTAGCACTCTGGGTTCCAAAAGTGTCCTGGCTTTTTTCCTTCCTGGCTCTAGGCAAAGACAGAAACTCTAAAACATAGGTATCAACTAAGTAAAAACAGGACAAGATTTACTTGTTTGTTTGTTTTGGGGGCTGTTTGTGCAATAAAAGACCCCATATGGGAAACTAAGAACCCTCAGATCCTGGCTGAGACAACTGCAGAGTGATAAACTGCAGGCAGAAAGAATGGAAAGGGATTTCAGAGGACAAGATTTAAAAACCCACCAAGTTTAGGCTTCCTCTTGGCATACACAAGTTAGCTGAGGGATCTGAAATAGTCTAGGGCTTCAGGGGAGCCTAAGAATAAGCACCAGGGGAAGATCACACTCTCTTTTCACCTAAGGTCCTTTTACAGATGTAAGGAATTAAAGTTAGGGACTTAGATCAAAATCAGAGCTATTTTCTGCAGTTCATCATGTAATTGAAGAAAGTAAAAGCACTCAAAAAAATCTCCCAACCTTGACTGATACACAAATAACAAAGTAGTAGAACAAACGGTGTCCCTGTATCACACCATTCTGTTTGCATGCAAAAAAAGTTGCAGAGTGCCAGAGAAGAGCAGCTGCTCTTTTCACTAACCAGCTCAAGACTTTTTTTATTGAAATCCATTTTACATTCAGAAGGATGACGGGTTTTCGGAGCCAAAGGATCAATAGCCTATTTCCTTTTAATTTAGTGAAAGGACAATTTTATCAGGGTTGAATGCATAAATAAAGATAGGAAATAGCCATTTACAGTAGCTTATCTTTATTCATCATTTGCTTGAACATCAACATATAATTTTTGCTTTAGTTATGTTTGAAAGAACTGGTCTTCACAACAACAAGTTAACAAGAAGATGTCTTGGACAGCATTGTCAAGATATCTATAAATACACTGTACAACTGCAGTCAATATACATTGTTTCTATCATTTGGCACATACATGGATTTATCACAGCAGTGATATTGGGTGCTATAAAGTTTTAACTATACAGGTAATTTCTCTTTTGTGTATTTATTTGTAATTTATGAGCAACAGCATCAACAACATAAACAGCATAAGATGAAGACTTTGCACAAAAGCCTTTCTGATGAATAAGCACCCTATAGAGATGCTTTTCTAGAGAATTAATCCTCCAGAAAGAATAATTTCCAGGTTCTAGAGATCATTTACCTTCCTCAAAAGCATAAAGATACCCTGGTAAATCCATTTATAATATTTTAGAGCCTTTCAGCCTTTTGCTGCCATAGCTACACAGGAAAAGCAGGGCACAACACACACAGTGGTTATGAGAAACACAACAGGATCACCCAGAGCCCAACAGCCAGTCAGTGCAATGGAAGTGAGCATGTGCTTGGTGAAACCCTGGCTCCAAGACACTGTAGATCTCTTCACTGGGCTCAGCTACCTGCCTGCCTTTACCCATTCTGGACTTTTTAGCTCTGCTCCAAACCGTTTCTCCTCTTGTTGGGATAACAGAGTGGTGCTTTTTCTATCAAGAAAAAACCCAGAGACACCCACTGACACTGAAGATGAAATGAGCTGGCTGTTGTGCAGTCAGAACACACTCCTATTTTCTACAAAACTAATTGACATTGATTGAAGTTACGATGTAGCTACCTTGATAACCTTGAGCTGCCCAACTAATGTTTTCATTTGATGTGTAGGAGATGCAATTAAAATTCTGCTAAGAGCAGGAAAATATGTAATTATTTGCTGCAAAGTGATCTGAAGACAAAAAAAGGCCAAAATGCAAAAAACTATAGTATTATTTTTTTTGTTTCACAACTGATAAGCATTCACCACAAAAGATGCAGCTTTTGTAATTCCCATTTTTAAAGGTGTTTACTTGCGGGTAAGGGACAAATACAAAATTGCTGAGTATGCTTAATGAAGAACCTGATTAATGAGGTATAGCACTCTTTTTTCTAAATGGAAAAACATATACAGAAAAGGCAGGAAATGCTATTAGTGAAATTTTAAAAAAACCAACAATTTAATACAAAGACAAGTTTTAAACTACTTCTAAAAATATGAGATACATTTAAAAATTTCCTTTTCCCATGCCTGTTTTTTGAACTACCATGAACAAAACCATACTGCAATAACAGAACTGCTGCTGCAAATAAATATATCAGAAATTTCTGTATTTTACCAGCTGTTTCACTTTCATGTACAAATTCAGTCATTTTCCAAAATTTACAACTATGTTCATCATGTGTAACAGCATAAAAAATCCAGAGAGCCAGCAATAGCAGAATAACTATAAGAAAACTTCTGCAATATACAAAAAAACCCCCCACATTTTATGCCTGCATTCTCCTTTAAGTAACCTCTAATGCCACTAAGATAGCTTGAGACAATCACCATATCATCACTGATGTTGCAGTTATAGGAGCCCTGTAAAACACAACCACAGTTGTTGAAATAGAAGCATGGTTAAGACTAGTTGATTTCACTGCTAGATAGGGGCCAGCATTAGGTTTCAAACTTCAAAGCAACAAAACCTGGGAAATATTGAAAATTTGGTGTGAGATGGTAGAGATGTGCTAACCTTGTAAAATATACTAAACCAGTGACAATTTGTGTAACAAACACTTTGTTTGCCAAATATTCACAACTGTGGGATCCACCATGCTAGCTGACAAACCATCAAAGTGCAGGACAGTGGCCTTACACAACATCTTTCCCCCTCTTTTCCCACAGAATATAAAGGTCATCTGGAAATATGTCTGGGGCTGAATTCTACCTGCACCCTTTAGTATTTGAAACCACTTGTTAAGAAAACTGGGATCAATGTAAAACACAACAGTAGCTCCCCCACATGTTGAGTGGCCATGACATTTAAACTATGCAATTTTACAGCAGGCAACAAACAAGATTGGGAATTCAGGGTTAAAATCTCCAGTGAAATTTTGTCCTATAAAGTAATGAACGTTGACCAAGAGAGTAAATCAAATGGATCTCCTGGCAAACTGAAAACAGCTGTTTGGCTGAGTGTGTCTCTGATTTAAGTTTGGTAATTATTGCCCTACTGTGGCTCAAGGTTATTCTGTATTAGTGAAATAGGATATCATAGGAAAAGCATCCAACTTCTTAATTTACTGTAGCATCAAAAATTCCACTGTATAAAAATAAGCCAGAAATGTAACCTTCTAAAAACTTACCTACAAACTTTCTAAATGCCCATTTATTCATTCTTCTCACGCATAATTGCACAGAATTTTATTAAAATAAACTAGAATATCTAATGCCAAACAAATTATATGTCACCTATAGTCACTCAAACTGTGTTTTCACATAAATACACTGAAAAACAACTTTATAAACTTGGAGTCAGTGATGAAGCATCTTGACTTAATAGCCAAGCCCTGGACTTCTATGGTCTATGTTAGCACACAGAAAAATTGTTTACATCCTTGCAAGGAGAAACTTTCTTTTAAGGTCTCCTCATAACAATAGCAGCAAAAGATATGATGACACTAAATTTAATTTTTCAAAGGGTAAAAACTTGTTTAAGAAAGCACGGTAGACAGTTGTTTAATGAAAACTGAGATCACTCAATTAGTGTTTGATTTAAGAATCCAAACTACACTATGGTTTTATTAGTTGCTTTTATCTGGGTTATTAGATGCCTTTATTACCTAAAAAACATGAATCAATTATCTATGTTAATAACATAATTACTGTGGTATTATTGATCTGCCTGTTGGACATCAAACAATGTACAAGTCCATGGAAGTATAAAACTGAGTCTCCAGCCAATTAAAATGTCTCAGAAATTAAGGAAAACCCTGTGTATTCTGTGAACAGCTTAGTAAGATTTCTGCTCTGGAAATTCAGCAACAAAACTGGCTCTCCCTCAGACACAGACTGCAATTTTTTAGACACTAGCAATTACTGTACATTGCTTGACTGAATCTTCAATTCTAACACAAAAAATATTCTAATACACAATAAAACAATCTTTGAAAATTATTATAAATTCAAGTGTTTATTCTTTCTGAATATTTCTTTAAAGAGAACTCGGAGTCTTAAGATGATTCAGGTAGTTTAAGGTCAACTCGAAGTAAACACTGAACTCAGTTCAGTGTATTATTAGAGAAATAATTTCATTTAGAGAGTGAATTTTCATAGATTAATTACAAACAGGCACTTCAAGAACAACCTTACTTCACCCACCACACCATACCTTTCATTTGTTTTCCTATTTTCTCAGTTGAGATATATACAAATTAAACCTTTGCCACAACAAAACGTGCATATATATAATCTAAAATTGTTAAAATTGCTGACTATATGCCACAGAAACAACTTTTTAAAAATACCACTGTGCTATTTTTTTTTTTGTCAAAAAGGGTGGACAGACACAAGAATAGTAGTAAAATGAGTGTTCATTCATTTTAATAAAGAATGGGCTCTGTGCAAGTCTTTCTGCATACTAACACAAAACAGGCAGACTTCAATCTGAAATCCCTTCTTGCATAATCTTTGCCAAGGAGCAATTTTCATACTGACATTGTTTAAATAATCATACAATAGCAGCCAGTACAGGCACTTTGGCTAAGGGAAGGATCAAGACTTACACCAAGTCCAAGAACCCCCCAGCAGCAGTTTCTTGCTGAAGAAACCAACTGGAAGCAAGCAAAGTCCCCTTTGTTTTGAAATAAGAGAAGAATTGAAAGGGAAAGAAATGGAAGAACACAGCAATTCCAATTTATCTGCTGATCTCAAGATCAGCTTTATCCTTACAGTAACATCAGAACTAACTTCACATGGTAACTACCAGGTGAAATACAGAGAGCTCCAGCCTTGCCCCTTAGAGAAGGATGGGAAGCAAATCACCTAAAAACAAGGTCTATTGACTTAGGCAGCTTCAGAGGTTTTCCCCACACACCTCTTCTAGCTGCTTCTCAGTCTGAATGCAGTTCAAACCCATCCAACTTTAGCAGTTTGATTTCACTAGAAAATAAAGGGTAGGCCCAAAGAAATCTTTGGGCACCCACAAGTCATTCTTCAGGAGCAACATTTGATGCAAATTTTCACATTACCTAACATTTCATGTATCATCTTATGCTTAAACACACTCTGGATCCTTGATGACACCAGGTGCTATAATTATCAATTACATGTTAATACTCTGTTTCCCTCTGGCACTTCACTTCATAGAAATATATCCCAAATATTCCATTAAAATGAGGGTGTAGATGGAAGAAGATAAGAATAGATCACCTTGTCATTCAGCAGACTGAGTTTGGCTTAGTCTGAATATAAGTGAACTGAAGTCTTTCACTGGAATTTAAATTCAATAATGTTGATTTAATTTAACATATTGATTTCCATGAAAAATATAACACAACTAGCAGAGGATTACAAGCTTCTAAAATAAGACATGGGACAACTTGATGCACACATTTCCAAGGAGCTCTGTTCAGGAGACAGCTAACCCTGAGGACAAATCTTTAAGCTTAATGCTCCAAAAGCTCCTTCTATGCCCACCAGCATCTGCCTTTCAGAGCTAAATCAATTCCTGTTTCAGCCTTTCCAGGTTTCAAAATTTAAGCAGAGCAACACACAGGCCACATAAAGGCTTCAATCCAATATGCAAATCTACAGTATACTTGATGCACACAGACAAGTATCTTGTGATCCACAAGACAAGAATCTTGTGAAAACTTATCTGTGGGTGCTTACTAGATGCCTGTAAAAAAGTAGATATTTGTAGTGCTCAGCTCAGTCACTTTTTTTAAATGGAAAACCTGAGAAACCTGGTTCTCCTTTTTTTTTTTTTTTTTTTTTTTTTTTTTTTTTTTTTTTTTTTTCCTTAAATGGAAACTTTAGAAATCTACCTCAAAGGATTTAAATCTTTCCTCAATCCAGAACTGGTTCAGTATCTTCTGCCTGACAGAAGCAGGTACAGGCTAGCTTCAGTCTGAGGTTGCCTTTCTGCAGTACTGAACAGCATCACTGCACAGAAAGAAAAAAACAGACAGCATCAGGAATTGTCTATAAAAGATAAAGCATGCCCTTATAATTTAAAATTTCAGACTGACCTAAAAGCACAGTGTGCTGTGTTCTGGTACAGAGGGCATCAATCCAGGGTGTTTCACTTCCTGATATGCAATCTAGCCAGTTTTGGATCTGATCTCCACACAGGAATACAGAGAAATATTCAACATGATCATTCTACATTATAAGTAATATACAATACAAAATTCCACTATGTTAATTCAGTATCTACCAAGGGAATACAGAGTCTTAAATAGTCACTGAGACAGTTCTATAATGTAACCATAAGGACTGGTGTAATATCAAATTAATGACTGCTTCTGCAACACGACAAAATTGACCATTTCTCTGCAATTGCTATCACAGAGGAGAGAACCCAATGCAGAAAATTTACAGACAGTGACTTGATCCTTCATATTTTAACCCTGGCTTACATGATTTATGTAACAAGAACATCCATACTAAACCCTAAAATATTTAAAGATGATTAAACTGTTGTTTTCCTCAAAACATGTAATAAAGTAAAACGGTAGTTCTTTAAAACCGGCACTACATGTTTTTCCTCAAGAAAACTAATTACTATTTCCCTATTTCATGTAGGAGTCATTACTTAGTTCCACAGAATGTTTCTGTTTCCTCTGATCCTAAAACTCAAATGCCTAACAGAGAAAATAAGTCAGAGATATAGGAACCGTTATTTTAATCCCTGACAACATTCAGTTTACATTTAGTTTTGTACTGTTTGCATGGTGTTTTTCATTTCAAGATCAGTGATGTTTTCCTCTTAATTAAATTATGCTTTCACATACTAACACACAAAATTAAAGATGAGCTCATCCACCACCAAAATGCCCCTGCAGTCAGAAAGTAATTAGTCTTACAATATGCACTCTGAAATTTCAAATGACAAATTCTTAAACAGTGACTCCAAGATCCAGCAACTTCTATTGGTTAATATTTTGTATGCATTGCAAACTTCTTTCTTGCCCCATACTAAAGACAGACATGATAAAAATAGAGGACAATCTATAACAACAAACAGAATCAAATATTTGATTTCTCTGCTTTTTTTTTTTTATTCACACTATGGAGAAGTCCCCTCTTCACAACACATCCCGAACAGTGCCCAACACTACAATGTTTCCAAAGCTTATTTTTGTAAAAGGATCCTGAGAAAAGGTGAGCTCTTTAAAACTCCTCACCAGTCAGAGTTAGAAAGACCTGTTTCTGAATCTACAGAAAACAATTCAAAAAGGGGTATAATCTTGGACTAATATACTAAAAATCTTAACACTGCTGTCAGTGTCTCAGCATGTGGCTATCAGCAGTGACAGTATGCAAGTGTTCTGACACACACTGCAAGTCACTGCCCAGCTGTACAGCAGCTGGCTCCAACTAAGCCCAGAACAGGTCAAGGGTGATGTGAATCCTTAAAGCACTGCTGGCCAGTTGTGTTTATCTTTGATGGCCAAAGAGTGCAAATGCCAAAAAAAGAAAACAAAGGCTTTCCCTAGCCTTGGATTTCCTAAATGATTTAATGTCTTTGTATCCTACGAGAAGCAGCTCCAAATGTGACACTTGTATCTGTAGACTGGCCACTGGACACTAAAATGCATGTAATAGAGAGAGCAGAAGCCATTAACCAGGCAGATGTCATAGCCTACCTTGACAAGGACTTGCTTGGAATTATCCTCAAACACATCTGCTGACCCAGCAGTCTCAATGCCTTCTCAAATAACATTCTACTGATAGCTGCAGGACTTCTAATTTACTAAGCCAAAGGCTTGGGATTTAACCAGTTTCCAGTCTTTTACATGCCAAAGAAATTGTTCTGTTCTAAAGATGTCTAGAAACATAATGCTAGAGCAGAAATGACCAGAGGAACTATTACAGTGATTAAGCTGTGGAATGAGCTAGACTGCAGCGGAATAAGACAGAACAATTTCTTCAGGAAGATTTCCATATTGATCACAATTTTATTCTTAGTATTGTCCAAGCAGATAAAAGCAAAAACATGCACTGTACAAAAGCACACTATACACTCTTCTATAGGAATCTAATGGTAGAAATAAAGAGCCACACATGCCCACAAACCTTGTTACCATTATACGTCAAAGTTGGTACTTCCCACTGTACTCTGAATTCTCTACTCTCTGAAGTGACTTCATAAAATTCTGAGAGTATTGCCATTTAAAAGTTGACCCTCTTTTGACATAGTACTTGGAATATAAATATGGTATATGAGTACAGAATTAAACAACCTGATAATTAAGGAAAATATATAGAGTTCAGAAAAGAAAATAGAGGTACTGGTGAGCTCTAAAAGCAGGAACTCCAGTAAGTTCTGCTCAGAAGATCTTAACACTTAGTTACTGCTCTGGATTAGTAGCATGTCTGTGCCACAAGATGAGGCTAATGTCATCCTCTTGGGCTTTCCACATCACTGCTCTTTCACTACACCCTCTTTTCCTTTCACCCATGTTCCCTCCAGCCCATGCATTTCCAGTTCAATTTTCATTTTTAAGTACTAATTCACCTATTTTTTTAAAAAAAACAGTAAGGCTGTTTTCTGCTCTCAGAATAACTTTGGAAGCAAGAGAGGGAAAAAAAATCAAAATTTACATTTCTTATTGTGTTGGATGGTCCTAAAAACTCACCAGCAACCACCTTCTTGCTGTGACCCCAGAAATTCTGTCTTTGCTGAAGCTTTACCAGTGGACAGCTGGGTTCTCATCCCATTGAGCCCACAGCCTCATACTGGGAGAATAGGCTATGGCTAATTTGGGTCTGAACCCTCTTAAACTGATCTCCAAAAGACATTAGGCACACAATAGTCCTAATGACTTTATCTGGACTACTCAAACCAGTTTCTCACCTGAAGCACAATATTTCCACCGCTTGGCTTTAAAAATAACATAAGAAGGAAATAAATGGTTGCCACCAGCATTTCCTCAGACACATGGTAATGACTTTGTGCTTTGCATCTTGAATAATGAATCCTGGTTTTGTGTTACTCTACTTACTAGTGGGGCTGGACACCTACATTTATTATGGATGTAGGTGGTTTGATTTAATTGCAATGGAAAATTTAAGCCTAGCTTACATATAAAACTGTTCACATTTCAGAAATTCCCCCAAGGGCATTTAAAATCCTTGGATTTAAAGCTCAGAAAATCAAAATATTCTTAATGCCAGGTAAGCACAGTTAGTACAGCTGATACAAAGTACCTTAGAGTTCTATGATCTTCAACCTCAAAAAAAAAAAATCAGATCAATTTGTTTTACACTGGTAGATGACTATATAAAATACATAAACCTATGAAAACAAGGATATGGCACACATATATATTCACAAAGAGTTCAGGAATGTTCATGCTATTTTGTTTTGACTCAATTCTATTCAAATACATATATAATAAAGCACTCAGATGTTTTTAAATCAACATTTTTCACAATATAAGTTTTTACATGGTCACTGAACTTCTATTTCAACAGAGTCCTTTGCATTACTGTAGACTGTAATGACACTGAATAATGCTCATTTAAATAGTCTCACTGAAATCAGCTAGAGGCAGACTGACAAACAATTGCTTCTAGATGAGAGCTACTCCTATAAATAGTCTCAGAAAACTCAGCTGGACTAAGCAAGTCAACGATTTTGACAATCTGGATCCACATAAATAACTACCAACACACTAATTTAAGAACAGCTCTACTCTTCCCATGCCTTTGCCTATTGTAAGTGTGATGTGGTAATTGTTTTTTCTTAAATCAACATCCCAGGACTATATATAGCTGAAGACAGCTGTGAATCTCAACTTATTAAAAAAAAAAAAAAAAAAAAAAAAGTGAATGTTTTATTTTACCTTTTAGGCAAAGAGAGCTTATAATTGCTATTTCCTCTAGTAATTTTTTCCTCTTTCATTATTCCATTTAAAGTACATTAAGTAATTGACAGCAAAAGAAATTAGAGAATATTTTCCACATAATACTACCTGACTGTAATCCAATGTAGCCTTAACAGACATGAATTGTCACAGATTGCTGTCTTCTAAATAATGTTTCAAAACATCTTGCTCTTTATATTTTAACATCTAGATTTTTGAGGTCCAGTTACAAGTGTTTACCATAGAAAACTCGGTCAAGCTGGTGTTTGACCTTTGACAGGAAGCTGCCCTCACTCCAGCTAGTCCCAACAAACTAGGCCCAAGACAATAAGCTGCTTTATAGCTATTAGGTAGGCCAGTGTGTTTCTCCAGGAAGACCTCAAGCTGAAAAGCCAACATGCTTGACAACCACAGCCAAGGTACCAAGGGCCCAAGCACTAGACATTGGAAAACAAATGGAAAAGCACACATGGCTACATCTGGAATCCTAATGGGCCACCAATGGTTCCCAGCTAAAGGAAGAATTACCAATGTTATTTTATCATCCCTTGTGCTAACTTAGCTGTTTATGTACAGCAATAAATGATTTTTTAAAAACATATTTGGGTCATTATGTCATATACCACCAGCAAGTACGATTGTTTTATTGTGCTTGGAGTCAAAATACACTGCTATACCCAGATGTGAGGGAAGTTCAAAACCTCTAGTCCTTCTGTATTCATTCCTGTTGGACAAATGGATTAAGTTTTTAAAAGGGAAACTGAGAATTTTTATGGTCTGTGCTCCCATCTCACTAGTAAAATTCACACTGATATTTTCCTATAGAAGTTTGCCTTGCCAATGATAACATTAAATATTACCTTAGTAAGCAACTCAAAATTTCAACCAACAGGAAATGCCACACATTTTATTGTCAAAACATCCCCATTCTCTTCTTCCAAAGCCACAAATGTTATATAAAAGAAATTTTTTTTTTTTTTTTTTTTTTTTTTTTTTTACCTGGCGCCCTATTGAAATTCAAGGCAAAGTAATCATCGGGCTGTGGAATGAAGCTAAAATGCATAAATATTTATTAACAGACTTAATAAAGGAGGACTCTGCAGTTATGGCCCTGAATTTATATGTGCAAACCCAAGCTTTTCCAAAATCTACAATCAGAATATTGTGTTTCCATGTAATAAAACATGGGATTTGTGTAAAGACTTTTGCACAGTATTTCTAACCCTAGCACTGTGGCATTTAAACTTTGAGATCAAAGCAGAAAAAAAGTCAGATCCTCCAACATTTGCTGCTTGAGAAAGGTAGCAATGTAAGCAAACAGCAAAAAAGTATATTATTTTTACAAGATGTTACAATAAATTAAATGAAGGGTTCAACATGTTTTGGAAATAGTATTCTAAAATTGAATGTATCCCAGTTTATATCAACATTTATCAGCAAAATATTTCACAGCTTTCTGTTCCACAAGACATTGACAGAATTTGAAAAGAGGTGCAATTTAGAAAGTGACAACTGAATGCAATTTTGTAATTCTAATTTCAGTCAAAATGAACAAACAATTCAAAGAAATCAGGTTTTCTTCCCCTTCCATTTGCGTTCCCTTTTTTCCTACTTCTTGCTGCTCTGTTGCACTTTCACTCCATTTTTTCCCACTTTTTTGATGGGGGTGGGGTGTTTCTCACAGAAGAAACAAAACTGAGTAGAAATACACCAAAAATCTACAACTAAATGCACAATAGAGTACAGTTGCCCACGATCTTCATTTTTTTGGTATCGTTTAACATCAAGGTGCAGCTGAACAGAGCTGTAGTTTCTTTAATCTTGCTAGGAAGGTTGCTAAGTGTGCACACACTTACCACACAGGTTAAGCTACAACTGTGCCAGCCCTTTCACAGCAAGAGCAGGGCAAACCCTGTGGGGAAGACTGCTGACAGCCAAATGATCCAGATTAGACAGATCACACTGTGACAGACATGCAATGCTTATGATGATGATGCACTGAGAAACATTCTCAAATACATGATATATTGAATCAAGATGGATGAGCTGGTCAATAATCTATAGATGACTTCCATTAAATTAGCTGGGGAAAAAACAGCTCAGAAGATTTTAGGGATTTTTCTATCAAATGACTGAAATGACTTCAACACACAATGACTAAAGAAAGAGCAAACAGGAAATCTATTTGCAGCAACATCACTACTAAAAGTTGCTTCTTTTCAAAATAGTTTTGAAGGCATTGTTTTTCTTTTAATATGACACTACTAGTAACCCTTATTTGCCATAGAAACAGTGAATTTGATACCCTATAATAGTGTTTTTAAAGCTGACAGCAGAGTGCAGAATGTGAAATCTCCTTGCTTCTGCTGGTTAAAAGCACAATTAAGTAAACAGCTAAGTGTCTCCCCTGATTTCCAGGAACAGCAGAAATACATTAAGTCTAAAGGAAAAAAATACATCCCAGCAACTGATCTCTAGAAAGTTACTTCAGAAGTTTCTGTTCTGTTTCCAAAAGCTACAGTAAATAGGGAAACAAAACACTTAAAAATTCCATTCTTGCACTGCTATAGAGTGCCACATCTCTGTAGTGTGCTGGTTTTATGTTTATCTTTGGGATGACTGTATATATGAGCATATATGTCTATATTATATCCATATATATGTGTGTGTGTGTATGTATATGTTAGCATATATATATAACATACCTAACAATTTAAAATTATTCAGAACACCTTTTCTGTGCTGCCTTTCCAGATGTTTTTTTACTTAATGAAAGAAACAGAGCAAGGATTAGAGAACTGTTTCAGAGAAACACAGAACACATTGACAAATACTGAAAAGATAAATATGTGTTTTCATACTCACAGAATGAAATATAAGATACCTGACATATGCCAATTACTCCCTCATGTTACCATTAGGAAAACTTGATCCTGGACAAAAATAGATTTAAAATATATTTAAATCCCACGTGACCTTATATCAGCAGAAGTGAAAGGAAAGAAAAACAAAAAAAGATCCTCATTTTGTGCTTCCTCTGCATATTAGTTCATATTATTTTTTCTCCCTTTTTCCAATCCCTCCCTCCATATTTGCCTCCTCTTCTTTCTAAGGGAAGAGATGATAAATGATTTATTAATCACAGTGTTTTTCACATTTGCCTGTGCAAGACTATTCATCTTAAGCAAAATTTGTTACATTGAAACAAGTTTTAAATGACACAGAAGGTTTGTACAACTATATAGCAAACAATAAAAATATTTGATTTACAAAATTCTTATTGGGAGTTTTGTCTTTTCAAAACAGTGCTTATATTTTCATATATGGAAACTAATTCTAAAAGCATAACTTAAATATCCCTTTCAAAAGCACTGCTGGCATTGATTGGCAGTCTCCATTATGAATTTTAGACATATTTAGCAGCAATGATGAGCAATTTCTACAGTTTCTCACTGTACTCTTACAAATCAATTAGAACACATCAGCTTTTAATTTTATTGGTCTGGCATTTTTTCACAATAATTACATTTTATTGTGGAAAAAATGTGTTTTCCCTCTAGTGACTATTTGGCAAATACGTGTTGAGCATTTCTACCATTAATTAAAGTGGCTAATTTTTGTTTACTTCTCTATGTCCCAGTATCTGTAACAATTTTGAAAAGAATGTACTCAGCTGGCAAGGGGCCTGTTTAACAGCTTTATACAGGACACCAAGGTATTTTGCTCATTTTGAGTGCATCACAAAAATGGCTACCTCTTCAAAGGCCCTCTTTGAACATATGGAGAAGGTAATTAAAAATACACTCCCTATTAGACAATAAGAAATACTGTAAACCAGTGCATAAGTACACTTTTAAAAGCAGTGAGATGTTTGTAAATGGTTATGAAATACTTCCACATGTGATCATATTTTCACAATAATGTTGACTATCAAACATTATACTGCACATTAATTTTTATTGTTGAATAAGATAATGGAGCCAAGAATACTGTAGACTGTAAAGCACAGCCTGTTGCAGCTTATTTCCTGGCCAACTCTTCATACCACAGATGTCAGGCAGCTATCCCAAACCATTCCACATATTTACTGGTGCTCTAATTTTTCCATATTAGAAGTCTTGTGTTTAGCTTTTGTCCTCAGTAGCATTAACCAAGCAGTTCATAAAATCTGTTTTTAAATGAGTTGCAAATATCAAACTCCTTTGTGAAGCCACTTGTTTCATGTTCCCCTTAAGACCACAATCTGCCATTAACAGAGACTAAATGGCCTGTGACTTAGGCAGAGAAAGTTGCTCAAAAGCCAACTAACATCTTGTTTCAGAGGGTACTTTTAAAACAAACGTCTAAGGTCAAATTTAAATACAGGTCTATCATCAACAAGGTAGAGTCATCAGAGCTTAAATACAAGCACTGCCAATACAGTGTCCTCCTAAAATTAAACGTTAGTCTTTCACAGGCTGAATAATAATTTTGCCTTTTGGCAAATTAACAATGGTGACCAATATAATTTCAAAACAAAGTAACCATAGGCCAGACCATCCAACAAAGCTATATGCAACAGAAGACTTCTCAAGTTCACAGCAGCCCAACACTAGACCTGTCAACATCAGTGGGCACACGGGCTAAATTTGTACATGTGAACTTAAATTCACTGTCTTCAAACAGAATTTTATAAGTAAGATCAGCCAGGGGTAAAGTTGAGTATCTTAGGACACCCCACACTGTATATCTTACTGAAGGCAAAATTGTCCAAAATATGAAGGTTTGTAGAGTACTAAATTTTGCCAGGGATACAGCTGACTGTTGTCCAGGGTTTTTTTTAACATAGACCATTGTATTTTTTAAAGGCAGAGAATAATTCATTGTCTAGGAGAAAGGCAGGAAATTTTTCTTTGGCAGGTTTATTTCTTTCTTTTTGTTTTGTTTTGTTTCTTCTTCTTCTTTCTTTTTTTCCAGTTTTAAATTAGCAGATGTTTGAAGCTGCTCCAAGGTTTGGAATGTGGAAGCAATCCCAGTGGAGACAGATTAGTGGCAGAGAGCAGGTGAGGTGGTCAAAGGTGGATGTAAATACAATTTATCAGATGAATCTGCAGTTTGTCATATTGGTATCACCACTGCATATGTGGCATATATAAAAGCTTTGGCAACTGAGAACGAACATCATTCCTCTAGCCAGTGTAGTTAGAGAGAAAATGCATACCAATACAGGGATGTGGTACAAATAAATGGTCCAAGAAATCCTTGATTTTACAAAAACTCTACAGCACGTGTAGAAAAGATATGGGCAGGGATTCTACTAAATAAAGCCCCCAAGACTCAAACCACAAAAAAACCCCAAATGAGCACAGACACATACACACCTTACCCCTCATCCTCCCTTCCCCCCTTTATCCCCCACACCCACAAAGAAAAAGTTCCTCAATTACTGGCAAACTAAACTAGGCAAATGTCAGCTCTCAGACTAAGCATGAGTCATAATATGACCCATTTGTCTGGTCAAATAGTTCAGATATGATTCCATGATGCCTACCAGGTTCTCAGTTCTTACAGTTTTTTTAGGTAAAGCTTTCTACCACTTCTGATAGGAAAAAAACATCCTATTCTGCTGAATGATTTGTCATTATATCAGTTATATTCTCCTTTGTGATCCCCAATACTACAGCAAAGAAATATCTTCAAGCAAAAAGTCATCTCATATCTTTAGTACAAAATACTGCATGTTTACTCAGCAAACAACCAGAAACTTATCCTTTTTTTGGCCTCACAAGATTACCAGAACAACTTCAATGGAATTGCCTGTATCTTCAATATGCTGAATGTCCCTAGACAAAAAGCTGGAAAGCTGAACAAAATCAGGGGACTCAATGCTTAGTCATTAAATTAGCTACATGAGAACACTGGGTTCATTTGTGCATCAGTGTCATTTCACTGCAGCAACAAAACTGAACATACATAACATTGCTATCTTCTACATGACAGGTATAGTTCTTTGGTTCTCCTTTCTATATCATATATAGATAGCAAAACATAATACATACATATATATATATATATATATATATATTTGTGTGTATGTGTATGTGTGTGTGTGTGTTATAAATATGGGCCCCCATATAAAATGGCTTGCTGGAAAATGGAACAAATTAAATTAAATTCATTAGAACTGTCTAAGAAATGAAGTCTGCCTCTTTCTCAAAAACCCTAATTATTTAGAGCCCTAACACCATTTGATGCCCACACAGAAATAAACCTGTATGGTGCTCTTCTAGTTGTGATGAAATGCTATGGCATCCATATGCCAATGAAGTCAGGACTGGAAATTTCCCTTCCATGGATTAAAAGTCTGTCAGCACCATGCAGCACAGATGCACATTTAGGAGAAGCCCTGGTAAAGACGTGGGCCCCCCAAAATTCCCTCCCCTCTCTTTCTAGCCCAATTCAGCAGAAGACTCATTGAAGTCCAGCTAACATGAACAAGTGCATCCTCAACTGAGGGTTGTTTGGGTTTGGAATCAGTTACCCCTAGCTGCCAGAAGTGTTTCACATTTAATGACTGACTTCACCTGTTTGTAGAGATTACTTTTGTCACTCTGAATTTTAACGGAGGAAAGCTGGAATTTAAAGTTTTCTATTATAGTAAAGCCAGGTTTTCTTAAGTAGTATTATAAACCAATTAGGTTAATTGCAAGATGGTCATAATAGTTTTTCTAGACTGCACATAGTGTCCAATAGGTTTAGCAGATGAAGAAGATAAATAAGTAGACAAAAATATTAAAGGCAAGAGGTTTTTCATACCATCAGCAGTCGTGGTAGCAGCTATTGCCACCAGAGCCAGGATTTAAAGTAAATACCAGACTTGACAGGGTGTTCCTGGCTCCATTTTATTATGCAGCTTCATCAATTATGCACATTCATCAATTTAAAAAAAAATAATTTGAAGAATAGTGACAAATTTAACTGTTGTGAGGAAATAGAAGTCTGGAGTTGAGTATGCAAAACCAACAAGAAGAAATAGCCTCAAACTGCACCAAGGGAGGTTTATATTAAATACCAGAATTTTTTTTTTTCACTGAAAGGGGTGGTCAAGAGTAGAGCAAGTTGCTCAGGAAAGCGGTTGTCACCAGCCATGGAAGAGTTAAAAAAAGACATTCTCTTCAATAAACAAACAAAAATCCCTGTTAACAGTCCAGCTGTGAGTTACATCCATTTCCTTCACTGGAATGTATCAAAATTTAATTATCTTTGCCTTTTTGAGAAAAAATAACCCCCAGACTTCAAAACACTTACTTTTATTTTTGACACTTCTTCCTCCTCACACATCCATCACTTTGCTTATCCTGTTGTCCATTAAGACTTGCAAGTCTTAAAAATTTCCCCTTTCCATCTTCCTTAAATAATACTCTCCTAACAGCCTAAACAGCGTGTGCCAAAACAGCACAGTGTTACTACAATAAACAAAACCCCTTTCTATCTCATCAAAAACAGTTTGTAAACTTATGGCAAGACAGGACACACCAATATCATATTGAAGAACATAAAATGCGCCCTGATTAAATACAGGAAACATTAGATAAAAAAAATACAGATAGCAGTGATGTTCTAAGCCAGGAGCAGTAATTCATCTTTGCCTGTTAAATGTTAAAGAAAGAAAATGGATAGCTACTAGATATTTTTAATCAACTTACCGTATCATTTAGTGAGGAACAGTTTTTGGTAATGACAAACCAGATGCAGTTCAAACTTCTAGCAGAGCCCTTTGTATTTCAAAAGTCAGAGCAGAGCCTTCTGTAAGGGAAGCTTTTCAGAGATGTGCTTCAAGGCAAGAGCTGAAAGTAATATGATACATGGAAAGGTAATGCCAGAACAGTCCAGAATGACAGGTAAATGCTTTCAGGGAAAGTGGTGAGCAGCAGGTCTAGCTGCAGAGAAAAATGAATGTATCACATTGCTTTATGTTGTGGCCTGCTGAAGGACGTGGTGCAGTGTGAAGAAATATTGCATCAAAAAGAAGTTCTGTACGTGCTCTAAGAACCTGTATGTGACATCTTTGCTTATTATATCTTCTGTGCAAACATTAATATATGTGATACATGCATGACACTGTAGACATCTACTATAGTGTACTAAAAAAAGGAACATTTTCTACTGTGCCCTGCTTCTGCAAACAAAGAGTACAGAATCTGGGCTGATTACAATCACCCCTGCACTTTAGGCACCTGTCTCCTGAATACAGAAACAATGCTCCAAGCCCCAAACACTTCAGCAACTTTATTAAAATGAGCTATTGTGCAGTAATTATATAACTATATCTATACCACATCCTGTAAAACAATCGACAACCATGGATTCACATTTCTTTCAGCAGATTAAAGGTGAGAAATGGACTCTTTAACAAATGAGAAAAATATGTGGTTCACATGTAAGTGAAATCTAAGCTTCTTTCTGAAAACACGAGAAAAATAATGCAATGAACTAATTCATGCAAGAAGAGGCAAAGAATGCTAATAGAATTTATTCATTAAAAATTACAACAAAACGCTTCTAGAACTTTTCCACATTCAAAAAATAATTTAAAAGACAATGATGGAGATTTTCCTAGTAGTATGTGGTTTTCATAAATATTTTGAACACTCTTCTTTTTCTCTCAAACTTTTTAAATCATTATGTCTATAAAGTCAAAATTTAGTTTCTCAGAAGGCCAAATTAAAACCTTTTGATGGCTGAAAGTTGGCACATACGATACTAGCTGTGCTTCATTCAAGTCCTCAGCCAGCTTGGGAACTTGTACTATTTTCAATATTCATCTACAGACTATAGTAAAAAATCCAAACAAACAAAGAAAAAGCCAGAACCTCACTTGACCCCTCTCCCTGCCCAAAATTCCCAATCAAACCACTACCACCAACAACCAAAAAAAAAAAAAAAAACAAAAACCCAAACCCAACAAAACAAATTCTGGGTTGCTAGTGCCAAACAGTCTGCAGACATAACGAAAAGACAGGATAAAGGAATTTACAATTCTACTAAATGAAAGTCACTATCCATGGTTTGCCCTACCTGAAATGTCAGTAAGGCTGTTTTACCACAGAGGTCAACAGAAATAGAAATAGGTCAGTAATGGAGCGCAGGAGATGCTTTGATTGAAAAGTCCTCCTGCTGCATGCAGGTTGGTGAATAGCTGGCTTCAGAGTATGTAATTGAATTAACAAATATTAAAGGGAGTAAAATGCGGTTGGCACACAGAACACAATTCCCCTGAGATGCAGATTTCAGACATATACAAGTTCTAAGAATATTGATGGAATAATTACATGAATAGAAAAAAAATAAAATATAAATTTTCCCTTTCTTGGTGTTCCCTGCACTGCATTCTCACTGATGCAGCAATACATACCCACATGCATGAAGCAATACTGATAGCAGTCAATAGTCACTCATCTGTGAGCTGTTTAATAGATCCAGGACTGCATAAACTCCAAATTGATTTAGGTCTGAGACAGCTTTGGTCACCAAAATTTTTTTCATTACTCCATTGAGCTGTCAGTGTACATTCTTATGGCTTCATTTACCTGTTTTCTGTGATATAAATGTCGTATTGCCCTCAAAAAAACAGAGGAATTTTAAAAAATAGGCAAAACACAGACAAAACATCGTTCATACAGTGGGTTCATGTAAGGAAGTTCCTCTGAACTAACACAGATGTCTGTGAACCAACTGAGCACTCACTCTGCAGTCAGAGAAATAAAAACTCTTCTGCAAGGCTTGACTTACCCTAAGAAAGGCTGCTAAAGCAGGTCAGATGACAAGACTCTTACTGAGCCATGATTACACCTAAGGGCTTTTGAGAGAGTCCAGAACAAATATGGCTATCTAAAATAACCTGAGAGGCATTTGCTTGTGTGCTGCATATGCTATTTGCACCTGTATATATGATCTTGGAATATCACATGGATGCTTCCCCCTCTGTCATCCAGGAATGCAAAGGAACAGACATGCACGAGAACTTTGCCAAGGCTAAACTGTTCCATTTCATTCAATATCTTCAAATATCACATCCAAAAATCTGTAACGAAATATGATTATAGTTTCTGGCACTGCAGTCTAATCAAGCAGATAAATAAAGATGTTGAAGTCAATGTACTTTTCACATAATCAACCACTCAAAACCAGTAGTCACTGCAATTTCTGTACCTGCCTGCTCACCACAAAACTTGCACTGGAATTGTGAAAATGATCTAAAATTTCTTCTTCTTCCCCTCTAAGGCTCAGGAACTTTGAAATGCAAAATGGGAATTCACTTGATGTGAATTGTGACAATATAGGTGACAAATATCAAGATTGCTTAATTATTTTGTCGTACTCAACATCCAGTCTTATCAGGACTCACTAACTGAGGAAAGATAATATTATTGTCATAGACAATGGCAATATTGAGGACTTTTTTTAAAATTAGCTGGCTACTGATTGCATGTAATTCAATTAAGTCTCCCTTTAATCCCCATATTGTTTTGATACACATATCCCCAATCACAAGATTGCTACTTGGAAACACTTTGTTTTATCTACCTGGCAAATCGTCCTCAAGTGCGTTTTTCACTGGTCTCCTCTTAATAGAATCACATAAAAGATTTAATGCACAATATATTCAATGAATGCCTTTACAGTCACAAATATAGATTGATTTATCTGCTTATTAAAGCCTATGAACATTAACTGTAAGTAAACAATGAGCCAGATACCCAAAACAACTGTTTCATTAACATAGTTAGGGGTTTTAGAAAAATTTCGTGATTTAAAACTACCTTTTACAGCAACAAAAGAAAATCACATTCTTTTGAAGAACTTGCAAAAGATTACCCTAATTTTTGCATTCTGTAAACAGGCAATATTTAATCTGTTTAAAATTAAACTCTGAAGATCAAATCAGATAGGCTTTTGAAGGGCTCAGACAGAGCAAGTAGTTTACTGTTGTATTTGCAAGAGATACTGCCAGTTGTTTGGCCACACAGATATCATTTAGTCCATAACTTAAACAAGCACTGATAAAATTTTTTTATGAAAAGATGCTATCAGCAAAACAAACACAGTATTTCATACTACTTCAAAGCTTATTTATAATGTGTTTAGAAATATTCAGTGGAAACAGGAAAATAATGTCTTGATTTTCTAAACTTTACAACATCTGCTTTTACTTACTTGAAGCATTGTAAAGTTCTCCAGATTTCAAATGGGTAGCTTTTCTTTTGTCTGGTCTCAAATTCGAAAGTGTTCACATTATTTTTTTTACCTCACACAATTTTCCATTTTTCACTTAAGAAAATTCAGTCACATGAACATCTCTTCAGCCTTCAACAGTGGCAAATAACAGTTAAAATAACTTAACATTTTGAATGCGCACATTAGAAACCTGATAGAAATTATCTTTTCTCATAAAGTCTTCTTTCTAAATATTTAATTTCTAGATCAAGAACTCTAAAGAATTCCTGCATATTTATTTCCCAATATACATGTGTAACTAGCTCTTTTTAACCAGATATCATGCTGTTTATTTATACTACATTCTCCCAGCCAGGAATAAACTGCAGAAAGCACTGCTTGCAATATACGCAGTTTTTTTCAATGGCTTGGCTTGTAGGAGTGACTAGAACCTTCAACAAGCAAAGGGCTTCTCCCCTCTGAATCCTTTCTTGCAGACAGGAAAAGTGATCACCTAGCCAGTAAGATGTGACAAATGCATCTCAATCACTTTTAATGGCTTACCATGACCTGTTTGAAGATGCATTATTATATACAGCTTTATTTATTTTCCTTCACTATGTAAAATTAAAGCTGTTGGGGATTTAGTGGGAAGTGATATCCAAAGCCTTTAAGCAGGCTATCATATCCTATTTGATAAATACACAGAAACATCATAAATAACTTCCTCTACCTGCTGAGAGGTAGACAAGCTACTCCTGCTCATGAGTCACTTTCTGGCTGCACAGAGCTTAACAAGCTGGGTGCCTAGTGCAGAACATTTTATGTGACTGCACCTTGGCCTCCTGATCACCAGGATCAGGCTGATCAACTATTCTATGGTCTGGCTCCCATCTGGCCTCATCATGTTTCCCTCCCATCAATCAGTAGCACCTGAGGGGACAGGAGAAAGGGGCTGGTGGAAATCTGGATCTCAGCCCACTGTTGAGACACTTGGGTGCATCGTGAGGCAGAAGGTTTAGTTTGCTGCTTAAGTTTTGCTGCAACATGAGATGAGGTCTGCCTTGGACATGCCCAGACCCTCGAGGTTGGAAATGCTTCCAGGTCTACTAGCTTAAACACAGCTTCTGTGTGCCTGATATGCAAAGCCAGTGAAGAGAGAGAGATTTCTCGCAGAGTCCTTGGGAGAAAAACCAACAAAAGCATGTTTGCTCTGACTGTAAACAGCTAAACAGCACTGATGCTCCTTTTCTCTTTCCAGGGTGATAGAGGCTTAGTTTTAATGATAATTTTCCTCTTATTTTTATTTCTCATTATTTTTTATACCTACATCTGAAACAGCCATGGGATTTGCCAGTGGCAGCAGGTATATGCAGAAATATAGACTGCAGCATATTTCCTTACAGTGGAGGTAGAATTAGACATCTCAGATCTTGCCATCTCAGGCTGAATTAATGTATACTAAGATCCTCAAGAAGCATTACAGAGTGCTGCTGCCATTTGGGTATTGTTACCTTAAATGACTGCCAGGGGAAAATCTGACCTCTGCAAAGGAAGATACAGAAAAGGAAATTTAAAACTTAGATTCTCAGAAATGTTTCATACTTTCTGTCCAAGACATTTGAACAACACACAATAGAATCTAGAGTTTGGCATGTTACAGTCTACATAAGAAGATGAAGTATGTTTCTCTGCATCCTCTATTTGTGATGTTTTAAGATTTTCTATTGTCTACCTATACACAGACTTTGGTCCTCCAAGCTGTGGTGCCACAGAGGACGTTCATCTTTATGTAACTAAAAAATGTCCTTTGCTATCTTTCTCAGGGTGTCAAAATACTCGACAAAAACTTCCTAAAGCAGAGAAAACAGCTCATTAACTGAAACAGGCATTTTAGGCAGCTTCCACCTCCTATACCATAAGTGTTGCCAGGAATAGCAGATTCTCTAGGTTTAAATGATGACACATGGCACATTACTTACCCAAGACAGTACTGACCTTTAAAAACTCACTCCCCTTTGATAGTATTAATCAGCCTTCTTGTTCCTTAAATAAATTATAGGTGTGGACTTTCACAGGCAGGAATATAACTCAAAAGGCTTAAGGAATGGAGGTAACTTGGGGTTTCATGAGCATAAATGGTCAAGTTCTAAGCTTAAGTGAGACTACAGTCGATGCTTCAATGTGTGATGAGGCCTCTTTGTGCCATGCATTTCTGGGGGGCATGGCACCTGTAGCTGCCATTAAAGATTCCTGGATTGCAACCTCATCTTCTCACTGCCAAAAGCACAGCTCCATTTTTTGTCACCTGCCCACATGACTCACTCTCTGCACTGGTCCATGAAGAGAAGAGTGAGAAAGATGGGAGCTGAAGAAAATTCTGCATCCAGCAGAACAGTGTAGACAGAAGTAGATACTAAGAGATGGTAGGTAAAGAGTAAAATGCAGAGTACAGTTTAACTCAGCTTTAAAAAAAAATTATCTTCATTAAAGGTGGAATGATCAACCACAAGAAACTTCTCTAACAGACAATTTGTGGAATATACTTTTAAAAAGCCTCATGATATTTGTGATCAACCTTGAAAAATGCAGTAGAAACAAACCAGTTTTTCTATGGTATGGCCCTCCTAAAACTTTCTTTCTCTCCCACAGGTACCCAGTGCTCCATTCTAACTGGCTGTACATATGCTAAAAGAGACAGAGCAGAAGAGCAGCTTAACTAGCAAGAGAAGACAAGTACCAACTTGCAGTCCTCTGCATTTCTTATCAGAAAAGCCTCTGTAGTCAAGTAAGCCAAGTAAAAGTACGTGACCAAACTATCTAGTCTCCATCATTTGTTTGTCCATTGTGTGTAAGAAAGAGGATGCCTGATGACTACTGTCACCAGCTACTGGTTGAGTCACTACCTGCTGGTTGAGTTCAAGAACTAACTACCTGATCATCCTTACAGTGAAAACAAAATTCCCTTGATAGCAACAACTTTTTGATTCTGTGTCACTCAAATTCTTTGTTGGTAAAAATCAAAGCTCAGTTTTTACTTTGAACAAGCATGGAATAAGCAACTGATTGTTTTCCATGCTTGCCTTTGATGTTTCTATAAACCTTGCTTCTCTTATACTGGCATCACAACCACAGAAAAATTAGTAATTCACACTTGGAGCTTCTCTCCGGCTGAACTCAAAAGCTCATGAGTTTACTCACAAGTAAACATTCTTCTGCCAAATCTGTTGCTCCCTATTCCCTACTCCCTGCTACACAAGGGTAAAAGACAGAATTAATTTTTGAAATTAAATGAACAAAATATTTGGTCGGTTTCATTTTTTGTCTGGCATTGATATCTTGTGGGTACTATATAAAGCCATGAAAAATAAATAAGAGAGCTGAACTTTTCAAACGCTGCCAATGAACTTTTTCCAGTTCAGTGAGGTTAATAGGCCTTTTAATTTACAAATTCATAAGAATAGGATTATATTTGGTTAATAGATTCTTTATTATACTTGTTGGAGTCTTACTGCCAGAAATAGAAATTAGTTCCTCATGACATAAAAGGTCAAGATTAGTTGTAATTAACAGAAAAGTCCCAGACTTCTGACAGCTACAGCTAATTACAGCAACTACAACGTACAAGCCAAAGAGCTGTGAGTTTGCAAACCCCTGAACAAATGCTTCCACTTCAGCATGTCAGATGGTTCAGAGAATCATTCATGCAAGACCATGCACAAGTAATATACAGGACTGGGAACAAGTAAAACCATCACTTCACTTTGGGATCAATGCAAATAAATTCAGATCCTTCACAAATATCTTGTACTGCAGAAAAGATGGATTCATGTCCTGTTACTTTGTCAATTGTCTGCTTCAAATCTTCAGAACCAAACCATATAGAATTACACTCAATATTCTTTTTATTGTACATTTACTATGCCTTGTAAGAAATGTGTTACACATTCATCAACTGAAAACAGGAAAACAAGTCAGGAATTTGGAAAAAAAATTTTGCCTTTTCTTTTTGAGTGGCAAGCACAAGATCTGCAATGCCTTATTAACATCAAGGCAGTAAACAATGAAAACGTAAAAAAGTAGGAAGTTTTCCATCAAATTTTCTTCTTGTGATGTGAACCCAGAGGAAGAATTTAACCTGCTGAACATTCCAATTATTTCCTCACTCAGAGAAGTGTTGCTTAGTGCAGCAAGCTGTAGTGCTCCTTTGCACAGCTACTTGTAGAGAAAATGTTTCATTAAAGGAATGTTCAAAGTGACAAGGCCAGTATGCACAACTTCCATTCCTTTTGTATGCTTTTCTAAATGTCAAATCAAAACACGGCAATGCAATTAAATACACTGGTAACCATAGTTTTATTATAACTGCCTTATAAATCACGTTATAGCTAATTAATCTAATTAACAGTCCTATGTCCCAGATAGATTACAGGAACAGGCCAAATCAATCCAGCCTTGAAGAAACCACTAATATGTCTCAGACACCAATCCTGGATTTGTTGAACATTCATTGAATATTGACCTGCTGTGAAAATATTACTATACCTGCTGCTTTTATGGGACTGGATTTTGCTTGCATTTTTTCCCCCTTAACAAAAAAATTTAGGAACACAGAAGTCAATGCTATAAACCAAAGATATTTTAATAGCAGCTAAGCATTTCAAAGATAAGTAATTCAGCTGAAATTTGTAAGAGTTTGAGATTCACAGGTTGAAAATTTAGTATTTTTCTGCTATGTGTCTTTTTCATCTGTCCAAATTAAAACACTGGTACACAAATAAAACCACACTAAGTCCCTTGAAACTGGGGCTGAAAAGTATAACATTTTCAGAAGGTAAATAAAGGGAACGTTGAAGCAGAGCAGAGTTTCTAATGAGTTAATGTAAAAAAACCTCATGCAAAAGCAATCCGCATCAAAGCTAGCAGGCAATACCCTGACAGTCATCCATCAAACCTAAAGTCCCCTTAATAAATGCCAATTATAGGGCAAATATGCACAAACGCGGATAGCATAAGCCATGGGATCATTTCCTTCCAAGAAAATTAGTGACCAACAAAACACCCATGCAGCCTGCCCTACAGCAACACTCGCTCCTGACCGGAATACTAACTACTATTATTATTTCACTCCTTTTTACTTTATTTTGTATTTTTGCAAGAATTCAGAGCCACACAGAATTTTGTTTGGGGGTTATACAAATTCCTTCGCAATTTGTATAGAAGTCTAACATAACTTTTTAAAAGCCATGACATGCCTATAATGTATACAGAGTCTCTGACTTCCGCCGTAAGCGAGCCTTTTTCCTAACTTAATCATACTCAAATTTCACCCCTTTTAAAGATCCTGATTCAAAAATGTTCACTCATTCTCCACAGTCCACAAATTTATACCATCTCTTCCTGTGGTATTATATGTGCATAAATTAAAAAAGAATGGTCTTGTATAAGGACTGAAAACAGAACATTCCAAGTCCCCATCCCCCAAATCTAACTTCAATTTATCAAGGAAATGTTTGATACAAGAAACACGTTCTTATAAAATTATTGTTTTGTGTATGAATAGGATGTTTCGAATTTGAGCAGAATTACGTTACTCAAACCTAAAAAACAACGAGTTGAACAGCATGCTGAAGTAAAACAATAATAAAGGCTTCTCTGCTGTTATACTTGTATTGCCTCTGATTCCTTTTATTCCCTTTTTCTAATACCTTCTGCATATCACACCTGTCCAATACTTTTGGTATCCCAAAGGAAGATTTTCTAGATTTATTGTATCTAATATACAGCAAACAGAAAAGTAGCACGTTTCGTCATATGGACTGTCAGAGGTAACAGCTGAGAGTTAAGATAAAAACATTATGCTAATGAGACAAAGAAGCTTTGAAAGAAATATTTAATACTAGTATCATGTCAGAGAGAATTATTTTTTCATCTAAAATTACTCGCATTGCTAAATTCATAGAAACAGACTAGAAAATGCTACATTAGTCCTAGTCTGATGTCTTATCTAATTGGCCTCTAAAGTGACATCTTCCATCACACAGACTAACCCGTGCTATATTCATTTATTTCCATCTTACCTAAAATTATGATGAATGGTTTGAGCTCTATTCAATTATTGAAAATGTGCAAAGAAACAGAAACAATGAAACTGGCAAAGTGCTCTGCATTCTTAGGAACAATTTAGGCTAATTAGCATCAACTTCTCCCCCATTCATCATACCCCTTTAGAAATATAAACAAACTGTCAGCTCTAACCTAACAAACAGATCACTGAGCTACTTAACACAAATTATTCTTACATGAAAAGCTCCTTCTCAGGCAATATTCTCCTCTAGGGCATCTGGGAAGTTGAGCTATTAAAATTGAAGACATATGTTTCAGTCAAATTTAACTCCCAGATTGTACTGATCGCTGTTGTGACAGTTTTCCATCAGCATGCTGCTGCTGGCAAAGTATTACATATTTTAAACAAAGCAATGCAACAATAGACTTCAATGATGCATGTTCATTTAGTATAATATCAATACCACCCAATTAGCACCCTACACCTAGAAATGGAGCCACTTAAAATCATTGCTTAGGTAGAACTTGAATCTCAGATTTCATTTGGGGTTTCTTTAAGAATTAAACATTCTGTATATTCCTGTGAGCTTGCAGAAGATAGCAGCTATGCCACTTTCAGCTATGACAATAGTTTAAATCAAGCTGCAAAGGTGATATTCTGAAAAGGCCATAGAGGGGAGAGTTGCTATCACTCCTGGGTTTTAACTCAAACTCCTCCACAGATGCCACAAACAAAAGGACAGCTCTACACTAAAGGAAAACAGGAGGGTTTCCAGAGCTGAATACTTCCTGAACACAGCAAGCCATGTGCTACTTTGGAAGACAAAATCATAATGAAATCTACTTCCTTTCCTTTCTCCAAAATGCAAAAGAACTTGTCTCCAACTCCATACCTGACTAAAAGGCTTTTGTGCTAAAGCTAAGACTTTTTAATAAATTTATTAAAATACTCACTATCTGGTTAAAAGAAGAAGTAAACAAGGACCTGGACTTTCTTGTCTCACAGGCATTTGAGATTTTGCACATATATAAGAACATGCCTTTTCCAGTAAGAACTTCAAAATTGGGGAATATTCTCCACTATTTTTTAGAACAAATATAATTTGAAAATTCGAGAGATATCAGAAATAATCAGTGTTGAGAAATTATTTCCTGAGTTCAATTTCTTTTCAATCTATAAGGAAATTCCTACTTATTGTCTTGGTTCCCTTTAAATAGCAAAATATACAATAAGAATTTCATTAATTAAAGATTAATAATTTCCTATTCTTTCTCCTTTGATTTTTTCTCATTTCTCTGCTTTTTTATTTCATTCTGGCTCTAAATGTCTTGCAAGAAACACTTGTAATACATGTCATGGCTTGCCTTCCCCCATCCCCCCCTTTCTTCCAAGGAAGGTAATGAAACCAAGCAGTATCAGTGTGGTTGCCTGTTTGCACAGTAAGGTGTAGTCTGAATTTACTTTGTTTCATCCTCAGGTGAGAGGATGAGGGAGGATCATCTAACTTCCTGATTTCCTCACTGCTGGTTGCACATACATTTTCCCCTAGGATACAGAACCTCTAAGGCCTGGAGCATATCATATGGCTGGAGCCAGAAGGTCCCCAAACACCTCCGTGGTGATGCATTTCTTACCAGCAACAGAGATACACCTTCTGAGTGAACACAGTGCAAGCATGTGTGTCTTCTGCTTCTGAAGAAAAGGATCTTGCATTATGCCATGACAGCCACCACAAAAGCATTTTAAACATTGGTGCTGACCAGAAAGTCTGATCCTAGAAGAGTTATGCAGACAGATTGGTAAGACTTGAAAGTGAGCACCAATCAATGGCTCTTGACCATCTTCTCTGAAATGATTTCACAGTTAGGGGCTTTACTGACCCAGAGAAGTGGTGATGTAGTTCATGTTTATCCAGAGAGAATTAAGAGAGGTTTTACAGTGGACAGATTAAAAACCTATTTAGCCATGATGAACACAAATTGATACTTCACAGTAAAAAATAAGATTTTAAGCAAGACAGAAACACTTGAGGTGTGAAGAGATTCAAGTCACACAGTATAGAAACAATACTTAAATCCATGTTTGTAAATTAGACTGCTTGAAAGCTAGCTTTAGATATAAGAAGAAATCTGCATTTCTTTACACTAGAAGACAAAAAATACCAGAGAAAAATCTGAGAGATGACCTTACACAAACCAAGAGGAATTAAGGATTCAGGACAAGGGTAAATTCTGACAAGTCAAGAAAGTTGGAGTACCATTTCAGCAACTTCATTAGGAACAGCATATTAAAAGGCTGGCTTAAGGTGAATGATTCTTATTCATTCTTCAGGTAACTAACAAAAGAAGTACCTCAATCTCATCAAATATACAAACCCAAAGAAAATGTATATTAATGAAAAATGACCTCTAACTTCCAACACTGAATTACAGTATTTTAGGATTGTACTCAGTTCCTATACCTTCCTGGTGTTGTTTGCAAAATCCACTTCAAGCAAACATGAATAATTCTGCTCTAGAAACAGGGTCATGAAATTAGATTCAAAAGGACCAAGCAGCACTCACTGAACACTTCTTGGTTATTAGAGCAGGAACTGGAGGTACATTATAGACACAGCAAGGAGAATATACCTACAAAAGGCATAGTTTCCCCTCAGTTATGAACAATTATTTTCTTGGTTGGGTTTTTTGTTTGTTGTTGTTTGGTTTTTTTATACAGGACAGTCTCAGAGGGCATAAACCACCAGCACTTTTTAATACACTGTTGAAAGAACACATGGGATATGGGTACACTACCTAAATATGGAGCTGCATCTTTCAGTTGGCCTATTTTTTTTCTTGGTTCAGCCATCAAAAAAGATATTTTTCATATATGCATCTAAAGAGCATCTAACACACATGAATACACAGATTTCATCTCAGTTTCAACTGTTCTCTCAACAACTACAAATCTGTCCTAATTTTTAAGAAGCTGCATAACATGACTACCTCAGAGAAAAATAAAATAAATACTAATCCACATCTGTGGAAATTATTTCCCAGCTGGCATCAGACTTTCATTGAGCTATGCTGAAGGCCAGAGAAAGCTGCACACTGTATTTTTACCACTATGTTATATAGATAAAATGTGCAACATTCAAGAGCTACTTTATTATTTACAATGAACTGCTCTCACATAGCTGTTATTTAATTATTTTTTCTTTCCTTTTCAAGTGTTTTCTGTTTGTTCAGAATTGTTTTCTTCCTGGTTGCAATCTCTTTTTAAGGCACAGGGACAAGTAATAGAAGCAGACAGGAAGTAGGGGTTGTTGCTCTCCAGAGAATGATTAAGCAAGTCAGCACAGATTCCCCGAAGTTCCCACAAACAGGCTCTTATGTAACAACATGTGTTTTCAAAGATATTTTCTCTGAGCAGTGGAGAGTCTTCATGGGAAAAATATAAGCTAGCTTTATAATAAACACTGTGGAGCATGAAATAACTATAAAGTGAAGAGCACTATAAATGAAGTAAATTATTGGATACTGAAAATCCCACAGCAACCGATTCTCATTCACATTTCTCAAAATTAATCTTGGTCAATAAAGTATCCAGATCCTGCAGTTGCTTGCTTACACAAGCAAAACATATTATGTGTTCCTTGGAACATCACCTGTAGTGCTCTGGGATGGGTCCAGATAATGCTTTTAATGCAAGTCCATATAACTTCAGTAGACTGTTTCTGTGAAGAAAGCAGGATTCATCCTTTTCCTTTCACTTTTGCACAGAGCAAAAACTCTTTACACTTGAGAAAACTTAAAAAAAAAATCGTTAACATTTACCTTGCATTGGACCATTCCAGTGTATATTGTCTTTAAATTATTTAGTACAGCTGTGGACTGGTTAAAGCCATTCAATATTGCATACTTTTTATTATTTAAATAAATGCACACACATTAAGATTGTTTTTGTCATTTAATGTTAAAGAAAATTGACACACAATTAATTATATTACAAGAATTTTAAGCATATAGGAGTGGTTATTTACCTTCACGTGAGAAAAATATTTGACTACCTAGAATTAGATATGAGGACAGACTACTATGTAGTCTGATTTTTCTACTAATAAATAAAAATTTGGGGACAAAACTATCAAAAAAAGCTAACAAACAAAACAGGATAAGTTTTAAAGTTACTTATGATTTCCCTGCCTTACAAAGATTTGATGTTGCAAAGGTAGAAAAGCCAGGTCAACCAAAAATAGCAAAATTAACTATGGTCTCTCAAAGCAGAGCCTCAAGCTGTGCTGCAGCAGAACATCTTGCTCTGAAAGTCTGCTACCAGTAGATTACAAACCATATTGTGCATTTTATTTTCACACTATGTGGACAAAAGCTTAGCATTCACTCTATTAAATACGTTGCCCAGATGTACAAAAGCACACATATCTTATCCTGCAATACTTAAAATACATGAGTTAAATTTTGACATGAGAAGAACATCTAATCACAAAAGGACTGGATGCTCTTAACGTTTTATCTTACACTGCTGTCAGACATGGATTTTTAAAGCTTTTTTCCACCTGTTGACCCAAGACATGGCAGAGCCAGACAACACAGGGGCACACCCAAACAAAGCAGCCATTTTCACCTTTAAAAAACCTATATGGCCCCAATGGAGAAGTTCATCTTATCTCACCTTTCTCACAATGGCACTGAAGTGAAAAAATAGTTAAAATCCAGTGATATTCTCACACCCATGTGTTACATCTTCTCAACTGTCAAATATTTTGAAGAAATATACTTTCAATAATTTACTATTCCTGTTTAGCTGGTGTTTCATTGTATTGGTGCACACGTCTGCCTGCATGGTTAAGAGTGGGAATTCACTTTGTGTGGTACCTAGAAAGTGAACTAGAAGTGATGTAGCAGATCATTTTTCTGGTCAAACAAGATAATTCCTTCTATTCTATTCTATTCTATTCTATTCTATTCTATTCTATTCTATTCTATTCTATTCTATTCTATTCTATTCTATTCTATTCTATTCTATTCTATTCTATTCTATTCTACTTTCAAATGAGCTGTTAAAGGACCCAGGGGATAAAGACTTTTTGCCACTTCCTTCTTTCACAACTTGTTGATTTCACTGCTTGAAAGTGGTACCAAAAGTCCAAAAGTAATTCTTCAAGCACCGTGTTTCTTTTTCAGCTCTTCTTCCTACACATCAGTGTTATTTTTAATCCACAACCAATTATTTTTACTCCACAACCAAAAAATGCCTAAAACAGAAGAGGATTATCACAATAGATATTAAAAGGAGCTAGAGTTTATCAATTTCACTCTAAAAATTTGAGCAAAAAAAAATATAGTAAATGTTTGAGTCACTGGAGCAGCAGCCAACTATTGCTGTATCACACTGTTTTGAGTATGATTTTGACCTCAGTTAAGTTCAAGAAAGTTACACAATGAAACTCTTAAGTAAGAAATGGAGTGAACAACATGCAATTTAGTTGATTTGACCCACTCCTAATCATATGAAGAGTCCACAAAGGCAAGAATTGTATCTCCAAAGCATGGACTAAAAAGTATTTGCATTCTAACAGCTTTAAAAAATTAAAAAAAAAACCCCAAGACTTTGAACTGGCCTAGGGAGGAAAACTGAGAAGACAACTGCTCCTGATTTAAAAACAAAGCTTCAAATATACATATAAAAAACACAAAAAGACAGAAGACAACAAAATGCCAAGCCTTAGGATGATGAGGCTAAAGGTATGGTAAGAGACTACTTGTTTAATTCAGTTGTGCACAAATACGTTGTGCTTCCTTAATATACATCTTTTCCAAGAAGGGTAATTGCAAAGGGATCATAAATAAATAATCCAATATATTTTCCCACAATCTCTTAGATTTGGTTTAGTACAGCCCCAAATATATAATTCAGAATAAAAATTCAAATCAAACGAAAAATTAATTTTTCCCTCTTAAGCCTAATGAGGCAATCCAGAGCTGAAAACCTATGATTTTCAGGGTGCTTGAGCCTCTGAGGACAACAGATGGAAACACTGTAGTTAACAGAAGAATCAGGAGAATCTTAAAAGCTGCCAATGCATTCCTGCTCTTTGGTCAGGAAGTGCAGACCTGCCAAAAACAGGGGTCAGGAACAGAGAACTGCACCTTACACAAATGCTTCCCAGGCTATGAGAATCCTGATTCTCAGGACACTTGAGATCCCTAGTTGGACCTAAATTACTTGAAAAAGTGTCCTTTTTTTTCCCCCCTAAATTTTGGAAAAGCCATGCAGGGCAAAGCAGGCCTTAGGCCAGCTTCCAGACTAAAAACCACTTGATCTTGCATTTTAAAAAGAAAACCTGCAGCTAAATAGGAGCAGGGAAGATGGGCTCAGGCAAGAGCCAGGATCATCACATCCATTTCAGCCAATGGATGTTCTTTGGACAAAAGAAATTTCTGCTCATGAGTTGAAGGGCTATCTAATGGACATGGAAGCAAAGGGGAGCCCTCCTGCCAACTCCACCTAAGTGCTGCATCAAACCCAACTGTCAAATGATTCAATGACTGCTCCTAAAATTTCAGATCCTATATTGGCACCAATGGACTCTTGCAGCTTTGTGTATCCAAAGGGAGAGTCTGAGTAAATCCACAGTTTTTGCCTCTAAGCCTGTAAGCTGGCTATTAACAGATATTTGCATGTGGTGGTTCATTTAAGGGGTAACTGAAACAGTTTAGGTGGTGAATGCTGGTTAAAAAATTGGTTAATAGAATAATATTAGTTAAAAATCATATAGCTACATGAGGAACTTCAGGTACCTTTGGCATTAAGCATCAGCAAAAGATGCTGAAATTTGTGTTTTCAAATTAGGTTGACTAATGAATGAAGCAGTAGAGGGACTCTAAGTGAATGTATCTTATTTTGCTTCAATTAAATCCTGGCACATAAGCAGGGGACAAAGCTTTAGAAAAAAGCCACTCAACAGCCCTGATAGCCTTTATTTCCTCATGGTCCAATTAAGAAAACAGTTCCCAAAGTCACTGGAATGCAAAACACAGACCACTGGCAGAAAAATATAGTCTTGAAAAAATGGACAAGTGCACTGGCTCCAGTAAGCTGTCTTCACTACTTAAGGTTCTGGTAAGAAAAAGACCTGAGGCAGATTAAGTGGAAAACAACACTATTGAAGCTTTAACTCTGAAATGGAAGTAATTATTAGCCTAAAAACACTCAGTGTCCGAGAACAGCTGGGTCTGCAGTTCTGCTCTTCTGTGGAGTCTGTATATCTCATCACCATGACTTAACATATTTTCTTCTGGAATTGCTACCTTGGCTAATTTAGAGATCCAATTCACAGTTCTTTTGGTTTACATTTTAGTCAAAGTGTAATTTTGAAAATGACCATCAAAAGGAAAGATGCAGCACACTTTACCCTATGCTGCTTTACAGACTATTTTAGTGACTATAGCAAGTCACTTGTTTCAGGTTTTGCATCTGAGAACAGAAGGAAGTACCACTGAAATGCTATATTTGACTCAGTTTGATGTTACTGTTTTGTTTGAGCTTTTTTCACCATTAGCAGAGGAATGGGCATTTATCCCAGTCTTAGTACAGCTTTACTCACCAGATCACCTATGACACGTTCAAGGTCTGGAAGTGCTGCTTTGAGACTAAATCTATAAAGAACATGCTAAGAAATGCTGCATGCTGTATTGCATTTACATCAAATTCTCGGCTTCATTTGTGCAACCCACACAGGGTTTAGTAGGATTCAAATCCTAAAGGTCTGTAGCCCTTAGACTCCATTCCTTTCAAGACAGTTTAAATTTAGTATTTCAGCCAAACAGTTCTGGTTTGGTTTTAAATGTATTTACAACTATCACATCCAGGCAGGTAAGTGTTAAAAGCAATGAGAAAACAATAGGAGGTTAAAGTATGCAATGCAATAAGAATGTTTAGCATGTCCTGACACTCCAACTTCCCCCCCTCCACCGTTCAGGCATCTAATTGTTTGCTTTTCCTCCTACATACAATAATGAAGTGAACTACAATCAAAGTGTGATGACAAATGGTCCCAGGGTTTGCATTCTTTGGAATATATTGGCATTTGTAAACCAAAGAAGAAAGATAGATGTAATCAACCACCCTCTTATAAGAGAGCGATTTGGGAGAGTATGTTGGCAAAATCTTCAAACCACATTAAGCACTAATTTGAAAGTATGTTTGAAAGGAAGAAAGCAATGCCTCTAATACCAGTTTATTTGTATAACAACAACTAGAAACTGAACTTGCTAGACATATTTTGAAAGATGGAAACAATTAAAATGCATTAGTGATCTAAACAGGCACTGTATTTTAAAAGAAAATAACTTTAAACAATCAAGGTTACACATATCCACATTTTGTTGACTAATCCTCACCTTCCTTTTGATCTCCTAATATTTAGTACTTGTATTACATTGAAACATTGCATCTCTGCTTACAGAAATGCACAAGAGCTGTCCCTATGTACTTTTTGCCTGTGGAAAAAGAATGATACAGTATAATGAGAAAAACCCCATCAACTACAGGATGGCAGTTTTTCTGCCTCCAACATTAAAAACCTGGACCCTTCCATTAAAAAAACCAAATGGAGTGGCCAGGTCACACCATGTCATCAATAGTCAGCTCCTATCACTAGTAAATAGAAATGGACAAAGTACACTGGGAGGAGAACACATTATTCACATCTTCCTTTTTTCCCTTCCAGACAAGTTACTACTATAGGATTTAGAATGGGAGACAGCTTAGCAAGGAAATAAATAATCAAATATTATTTTAAACAGTTTTAAATATTTCATATTTAAGATAAAATAAGCCTTAAATTAGGGATTAACATAACCTGCACTTTTTGCAGTCATGTTCGAAATGCAGTACTTCAGACCTCCAGATACTGACAACCCCTCCTTAAAAACAAGGTAAAGTAATTCCAAAACCCAAACATGAACTGTTTAAAACAGTGATATCTTCAGATATTCACTTTTGACCTGCTGCAGTCTTACCAGGCCATGACAGACACATTGAAACTTCATAAAATATTGTCATAACTTCATAACATGAATCTCCTTATCTTTCTTTTGCATGCTTTGATAAGCATCAAAATTGTTGGCATTTATAAGCATCATTATTAGAACATTAGCACGCAATGAAACACACAGTTCATGCCCACAACATACTATTTCTATCTTTTGAAAGCATTCTTGCTGTTGCTCTTAGTCTTGATTTTATGTGCAGTAGAAATGTAGCTATAGAGAAGAATGATACAGATTTGGAGATTTCCCAATTGACTTTTGACCTCTTTGTTTTATATGAGCCATGGTTCCAATCTTTACCTTTGATGGGAAATTACTTTTAATTACATATATAAATGTTTTAAGAGGTAGATTAATACTTTAAAAGCCCCAACAAACAAAACCAATGGTGTAATCATTGCATATCAATCACTACTTTATAGACTCCAGAAAAAAAAAATCTATGTATCAGAATTTTCAAACAAGGTACAATAGAGGTAATGCTTTCCTAGTAGCAGAGTACTTGCATTTTAGGAACAAAATAGTGGTAATTACTCCATGAAACAGTTTAATCATTCATTAAAGGTTAAATGGTAAAACACTGAAGAAAAAGAATTATAATCTTGATAACTCTAAAAGTCACTATTGATACAGCGAGTGTCAAAGTGAAAGGGAGAAAAAATATATGAGATATTAGGAAGGGAGTGAGAGTGGTGAGGTACTAGAACAGGTTGTCCAGAGAAGTTGTGGCTGTCCCACCACATGAAGCATTCAAGGCCTGTTTGAACGGGGGTCTCAGCAACCCAGTCTTAGTGGAAGGTATTTCTGCCTGTGGCAGGAGTGTTGGAATTGCTGGTCTTTAAGGTCCCTTCCAACCCAAACCTTTTTATGATTCTTCAGCTTCAAACACACACAAGTACTACTACCATACTATATCCTGTAATATTTATATTGTAGTACTAGTCTGCAGCCAATTTTTAGGAAATCCCTGCTTCAGAGAAAGAGAAAATAAATTAGTGAAATTGGATTTCAACAGGCAACAGAGAATCTGGACTACAAAATGTGAACGTCCCCTTTTAAATATTCATTTAAGGAACAAATGCAATGCCAGGTAGCTCTGCAGTTGTGAATAGTCTCAGGCATTAGAGAAATAAGAAGATAGTATACACAGAACACAAATGTATCATATTTAGCCCCTCTTCGAACCCTGTTTCACATATTTTTGTGACAGCTATTCAAACACCTTAAGTATCAAAGATGTGACTTGTAGGATAAAATAGGTGAGTTCTGGCAGTAATACATTTATATCTATCCAGGATTTAATAGGTGCTCAAATTTACTCCATTGCTGCTGAATAACTGTGTGAGCCACTAGGATGTGTATTAACAGATAAACATTCTCAGAGTTAAGAATAGAAGTGTAGACGGAAACCATCCAAGTGTAAAAGTATTACTGGAGAGGGAAGGAAAACTGAAAGAGGAAAACTACAGGATTAAAAGTAAGAGCATGTCAGAATAACACAGGTATGTCATCTGCAAGGTTCTGCTAGTAAAAGATTTAAGCAGCATTTGCTTCTACAGCTAACATTAATGCAAATAATAATAGTGCAAAACCAAAAAGCTAAGCTGCAAGTAGTGGCAGTCAGACTTCAAACTGCTGTACAAGGTGATGGTATTGAGTGGGCACTGTGTCCACAGGTGCAGGACCACCAAGGCCAGCATCTGGCTGCTTTCCAAACACAAGGCTAATGTTCAGGTGTTCAGAGGCATTGTTCTGGCTCCATAAAGAACACCTCCATCAAGGTATTTCAAACACAGAACTGGGGCTTTTTGAAGCCAGAAAATTCGTGCTCCGATACCCATAACATTAGTGACAATGTTTGAAAGTAATAGTTTCTATGAGTGTTTATAACATTTTCATAACTACTATGAAAGCCTGTGACCTCCAGACTATAATGGCTCAAAAGCCAATTTTCTTCCATTTTAATCTAGAGCTAACACAGGCATTATTCTATGCAAAAAAGTTATTTTTAATTTAAATATTTTTTTAATCAAGTGTTATATAACAGAACGTTTTAACTAATACCATACTTTCCTGCAACAGTTACAGACTCATCTTTAACTACTTCCAGTGGCTTCTTATTTTAAGTATTTTTTATCATAAGACATAATTATATTCCTGTTGAAAAGACTGTACATCGCACACTCCCTGCATGGTTAGGCTTCTGTTTGAATATATGACCTCAGCAAAAACAGAACAGCTTGAGCATCCCAGTAAGAAATTTGCTTTTGTCTCCAAAAAAAGACAGCAGAAAGCACAACACTGCCATCTCCACCTTAAATGCTGAAGTACATGTATCACACACATTATCTAGTGAAAAGATTATAAAATATAATGAACAAGAACACACACAAAGATTATAAACCTTTTGTCAGCAAATTTAGAAAACTACTGTCAGGCATAAAAATTAATTTTAGCCACGCAATGCAGTATACCAGTAAACCACCAAACTCAACAGTCCCAAAGCCTAAAGGAGGCAGAGTAAGCAAGTTCTCAGCATGTCCAGCCTCAGACATCAAGTGGCTGGCATCAGAGAGAAGACATAACTGAAAGTGTCCTATGCCTTGTTTTATCTGTCAGTGTTCTAGATGTGGTAGCTTTTCTAGCGATCGACTTACATGCTGGGAAGCAGATGACAACTGACTCAACTGTCATAGATGCAAATAGCAGGGGTTCTTCACCTCATATATATATTAAAGTGGGAGCAAAAAAAGGAGCCAAGTACAATATGAAGCCTGAAATGCATTCTCCAGACCCTAACTCAGTTTAGGATGCATTCAGTGGCAAACCAGTGTTACAAAGAAGAGTCTATTAAGGTTCCTTACAAAAAGAAAAAAAAAAAAAAAAAAAGGCAAGGGGGAAAAAAAAAGAGTGAAGCCTTCCTTTCCTCTTAATCCTCACACAAAGCTGAGCAAAGTCCTTTTTCCTGCTGTGGATTATTTGAATACTCATCTTCCTTTAATGGTATTTGTTAAAGCTTCAGGTTACCTGAGAAGCAGGTCCTACAAGGGAAAATATGGGAGGTGACAAACAGCTTCATTAGCTACCACAATAGAGCAAGCAAATTAAATTGCTGATGTGTGTTAAGCCTTGGGTGAAGTTCAGAAGAGGAAGTGCTCCTGGCACCCACTGCAGCCTGATCAAACAGGTAAGCAATCACACGAGCCTGCTGCTACCAGAGCTATTACCTTCTCTTCTGCCACTGACTGGGAATCCCTGCCAGCTCCAGCAAACAAACCAACAGAAAACTGTCCTATCACAAGCAATTAAGTTTCTGTCACTTAAGCTCCTTGGGTCAGTTCCCTAAAAGGTCAGCATCATTTCAAAGAGTTTGCTGATACAATAACAACAGGCATAGATAAATAGCACCACCTCTCTTCTTCATAGGTCAATGAGGAACATTGCAACAGAAGAATAGACTGTCAACCTAACTGCACCCAGAATTTGGGCATCAGTGACACAAAAGTTACTGAGATGACAGGTAAAAGTAAGATGAGAAAAGCATTCTAGCAGGTAGCTTTTGGCTAAGGAAAGAAACAGGGCTCATGAACTTTATCCCCACCAATAGCATGAGCTAATTGTACAAGCAAAGAATAAATGGAAAATCTACAAAATATCATGCTGACAAGAACCCTATTTGGTGTTCTAGTTTTGAAAATTGCTGGTATACAATCAGACAGCACACAAGACTAATCCAGCCAAGGAATGGCTTGGATGGGAAATTTCCAGAAAACAAGAAAGTTCAACATACAGAAAGTCCATGCTTAGTAAATAGGGAACTTTCTTCAAGAGACAGTCTAAAAAGCTAAGGAGTTTATTGCTTTAGCATTAGAATGAGCAGAAAGAACTGAGCAAATATATTTACTGGCTACAAGAGACATGGAAAAAGCTCAGGGCCTTCAACTATTTACCCAGTTTGTAGATTGCAAAAAAGGAATATTCTAACTACATATACAAGGAGATAATTTGAAGGAGATCACTGATGACAAATAATTTCCCCCATCATCAGGTTAGATACCATCAAGGTTCTGGCAAGAACACAGAGGAAAACAAAGCACACAATTGTATGGTCAGTGCATCCTGCCACTTAGATCCTGCTTGGCACAGGTCACGTTTTAGAAAAATATCTCAATCACCTGATGTTCTACGTAAACATATGGCCACCAAAGTTCTAGAAAAAAGCCAGGTTTGCTGAACAGAAGCAAAGCAAAATAAACTTTACTTCGATTAAATGGAAACAGACATGGAAGGATGTTAGAACTTCAGATCACTGCCAACCTATAGAAGCCTTCAAAAAAGAGCGAAAAACCCCAAACATGAGCTGGACACCAAAAAATGGAAGGAGAATTGTGCTCAACTCAGCCCCACAAGACAGACTTCAGCCTCCAATTGGAAGCCGGCTGAAGATGACCAATATATAGGGGATACAAATCTCAACAGAAAACATGAGAAACTGAACAAGCCACAGGTACTATAGAAAGAATAACTTCTAAGGCAACCACTGACAACTCCCTGGAAGCCTGAACTAGAGAGTGAAGACAACACAGCAACACTGTTAGTTAAGTATAAAGAGACTCAGACAGAAGACTGCTTAGGTTTTACCTCACATCATACAATAAAATCAGAAGAGGTGGAGTCCATGAACTTGATGTCAGTGGAGACTACCCTCTGCACACCAATTAGAAAGAAACTATTTCCAGATACACATCCCAGATCCTTTTGTAAAAGGCCAGTGAAGCCTGGTCCAAAACAAAATGGTGTCAATTGATTTTACATACCTAACTTGGGGTAAGAGGAGTGAAACACTACGAAGAATTTTGTCTGAGAAGTTCTAGAACCGAACAGGAAACATACATAGAGAACAGTGCAGTCATTAAAGGATGGGAAAAGATGCCAGTGGTACATCAGAACAGCTCTCCTCCTTCCCTGCAGAAGTTTAAATTTGTTGGATGCAAAACTGTATACAAGACTTGGGAGTTATGAGTTTTCCAGGAGATTTATGGAGGTCTTCCATGCATCATACAGCAGTTATTACCAAACAAACTACATCTGATCCAGGAGTACTTGACAACAGGCTGTACATTTTAGAAGTGCATATTCTGTTTGCTAGATTTTTCAGCTATGATTTCTACAGCCTGTTATAGAAATACATTTTTTCCCCTACAGATATAAATAGGGAATGCAAACTGTAACAGAAATATAATTCATTTGCTATCACAAAAGCCATTTCCTCCAGAGGTATTTCTTTCAAATGACAGCAAGTTTTCCAACATTTCATCCTAATGTCCAAATGCAGGTGGGCATATCAGTACGTCTTGTGCAAGATTTCATAGAGACATAACCTAATAGATTGTCTCAGATTTACAAGTAACTTTAAAAAATAACATTTTTAATGGAGTGAGATTCAACAACTTGGGTGAGATGGGATCTTTGGTAGCCCTGGACATCAGCCAAGGCACTACAATGCTTAGAAAGCTGTTGCCTGACTTCAACTGGACACTTCAGAGAGTTCAAACCCAAAGCAAAGAAAACAGTTTGGCAACAATTCCATTCCTTTATACACACAGGGAGTTGCCACCTGGAGTTAGGAGTGAGTATGATCACAAGCTGGACTTCACAGGATATGTGATACAGACCTAGGACAGTTCAGAAGAGATTCAGGGAGTGAAAAACTTCCATTGATTTCAGTGGAATTGGGATACTGATTAATCTCATGGTTCAGCTACCTACAGTTCCCCTAGAACTGAGGGATAAAATTCCTCTAAAAGCACACATGTAAAGTTAACATATTAGAGTCCAGAAAGCAAAGCGTTAAAACCATTATTTCACTTTTCAGAAGACCACCAGAACCACTTCATATACAGTTACACTTTCTCATATTTGATCTGTACCAGTATGCAAAAAATAATTTCAAGATTCAAAGACCTGGGAAGAGAGCAAGAACGAACAAAACAAAACTGAAACCAAACAAGCAAAAAAAATCCCCACGTACCACCCCCCACCAACAAAAACTCAAACAAATTAACAAAATACCACAACACCAAATGAAAAAAACCCCCAAAGAGAGAATTTTCTTGGTTCCTTGGGCTCAGCCACAAATGATCCAAATTCTATCCCTGGGCTCAAGTCACCTGGGTCTGCTCTGAATTGCTCAGTGAGCAAGAGGCACCCAGGTTTTGCTTACACAGAATACAAGCAGTCCAAATCTTGCCCCATAGTCAAAACTATTTATGCTGCAAACTCGAATATTGAAATATTTACAAAACAATTAGCAAACATATAAAGTATGTTCAATTTTTACAAACAGTTCAATCATCATACAAAATGTGATGCAATGATTTATTTCTCTCTCTAAATTTAATCTCTTAACCAGAATAGAGTTTGTAGTCTAAACAAAGACAAAGCAAGCTATCCCTAATTCCAGTTGCAGTAGATAAGGTTTCAGCCCTATTTGTTGAAAAGGAATTTGCTGAACATTGTCTCTCTCTAAGTTTTTTAATTCTTTACATGTTTTGCAATTCAGGTTCTAGGTGAAATTATAGATTCATTAAAATGTAGGAAACAAAGATTTAGATGTAAACAAGATTAGACTGAACAGTTTAGGACTTAGCTGGTAATGATTGTGATACCATCTCTACTTGACAGAAAGTTTTCCCCCAAGGATGTTATACTTATTCAGCACACAGAATGCAAACAACTAAGTTTGACTAACAGAGCAGCATTTAGTCTTTAAGGTCCCTGCTACTTCCACAAGGACTACAGGAAAGGAAAAAATAAAGCAATAAAAATGAAAAGAGCAAATTAAGGAAGTTAAAATCATCTCATCCTCCTGGCTTCCAGGTTTTTTTTCCCTGTTTCTCTACAAGTTGCAGAGAACTTTCATAGCATCCAAATAAAACTGTCTACTCTCCTTGCAGGTGTCTGTCTTGAGGAACCAGAGAGGACTAATCACTCCTGCAAATCTCAGCACACCAACTGAAGTCTTTACAGAAAATGCTCAAATAGCATAATGTGATTCGCGCATAATCAAGGAAAAAAAATAGTCAAATTTTGTATGTGCAAGTGATAATATATTACATGAGAAGTTCATGAGTATTTAGACAAAATGCCATTATTTTTTCCATTCACTGAAAAAATATACATTATGAAAAGGGAAAATCCATTACGCAACAAAAGGTAAGATTACACTACACAAGCATCAAAGTTGTCGCACAAGGTACTTCGGTCAAGTTCCAAGTGTTCACTCAAGGTCTGCAAGACTAAGCAAGTGACAAGTCCAATTAACAGTGTTATGCATCGACTGATCAATATTCTTTCAATACTTTAAAAGAACATTTCTGAACTTAGAAAGTCTGTGTGTAGACAAATCTAACCACAACACTGTAAAACTGCTTTATCTGCAAAATTTTTACGATTTCATTCTATACTTACTCTTACCTTCACACCATCAGCTGACAAGTGACATTTTCAGAACATGTTTAAGGGCTATCTCTTCCAATTTTAAGACCACTCTTTGCTTCTTGGTAGTCTTAAGAAGATACTTTTACATTTATTTTCCAGAGTTATAATCTATATCCCAAATCTTAATTCAGGAAGAAAAAAAAATAATTTCTGCTTACAGTAAATGGCATCACATAGGTACTACACATTCATTCATTCATTCAGTTTTTATTAGATCCATGCTATACAAAACAGTTACTGCCCATGGTTACTGTAATTTCATCTAACAGCAAAAAGACAGAATGAAATCTCCTTTTTCAGGAACAGGATGAGATCTCCTTTTGTTCCCTGTGTGAATCATATTTTTATGCCATTGTTGACCCAACATCCACTCCTACATGAAAGAAGAGGCTGCAAATACTGCAATTTCAGTTTTTTCCAGAAGAGGGCTACTCCAGTTCTAACCCAGCAGACTTCAGATTACAGAAAAATCCTGCATGTGCTGCCTAAACATAACAAGGTCCACTCTGTATAAAATACTTGTCAGCTCTGCTGCCCATGTCAGCCTTCCTAATCACAAATGACAGAAAATAATAAAAATGCTGTTCCACAGAAACGTTCTCGAGATCTGGCCAGAGGTTATTTTGCAGGTTGAGTGCTAACCATCTGAATAGTGTTTATTATACTGAACACTTGCATCAGCCCACAAAGTATCCATGCATCTCTTAGTACAATATTTAAGCTACAGGTAAAAATGGCAGTTCAGCAACTCAGTAACTTGCTTATTTAACTAAACACAATAAAACCCAGTATATATAAATTTTAAAAGGCTGAAGATACTCGTTGTTTTCATCTGTAAATCAATACCTTCTCAATAGTCAATATTGATAATTATGGTGACGAAGTATTAAGACTTTTGAAAATGTTGTTTACTATCACATATGAAGCCCTTATAGTCATCCACACTATTAGGTGCATTAGGTGCATCTTGAGAAGCTTTTACTTGCTCAAAACCAGAAAGTAGTAAAAACATTTGCAACTGTTATGCCCTATGATGCAGTCTTCAACTGATGCTACATTTTAAGGTCTACCATAATCTTTACCAAGTTCTGAGGCAGCTATAAATGGCCTGGTAAATTCGGTTTTGAAATCAATGAACTTTTAAAGAAATCTGTTTTCCATTTAGCTCTGCGACAAGACACAATATTTTCATTTGTAAACATGCTGTTTTATAATCAAACATTTTCTGCTTTTGACAGTTGCCTGAAATAAAATCTACTGAACTCTAATAACTTACTTTAAAAATAAAGCAGTACCTTTTCAACATAAATCTTTCAATACTTTCTGCACTGCTCCACAATCTAACATATATGGAAAGATTTTAAGGAAAATTTAATCGAGTGTCCAAATATAACTTTACTTTAAACATTAGGTCATCTAAACATCTGTCTCCAATATATCCCTAGGGATTTAAATCAAAAGTCTGCTAAACATGTACAATCATTTTGAAAATAAATAACAGAACAAATTCAGTCTTGATTATGATTATCATGCTTTTTAAAAGGAAACATTTATTCTAATAAGAAAAGTCTGAACTAATTTAAACTTTATGGACATTAACTTAGAAGAGTTCCATACTCTAAATAAGAAATTTCTTTCCATTTAGTCTAGTCCCTAATAACATTCATGGGTTTATATCTGTAGAAAGTCTACATGTTTTCTTCCTCCCTTTTAGAAATGCCTAATAAATAGGCTTATTTGTCATCATATTAAAAAGTGAAATTTTACAGAAAGGAGAAATTTTTGCTAAAAATCAACAGAAAATATTTGTTTTCTTTTCGTTATCTGGGATGGCCATCATCATATTTCACAATAAGGAATAAAATGCCAGTCAAAGCATTTAGCATATTGATACTTATTTTCCTTCACTGCTTAGAAAAAAACACAATGAAGACTGTTTTAAGCAAGGACTGTCTCATTATCCAGTCAGCATTACAGTTTTGCCTTGTAAAATTTTTACTAAGAGGTATAATAAATAAGTAGCAGTCATGTTCCCCCTGCTTAATGCAACTGCCCAAATCCCCTTCAGAAACCTAATTCCATTTAGGAGAGGAGAATTAAGCACTTGTCTGCAAACACAGTACTTTCTTAAAAGTCCCATTGCTTTGGCTCTGCAATAACCAGAGACTTGGAGATGGATGAAGAGCAGAACTGTGAAGATTCTCAAAGCTCTTCTATTCTTTCAGGAGTCTTCTACTCTCAGAATATCACCCATTCCTCTAAATAACTCCTCTTTTTGATGATGCACTGATCCCAGGATGAACTAGTATAGCCACCCAGAGACAACAGATGCTACCAGGTGATGACAGAAGCACCAAAAATGGGCACCAAACACAATGTTTTAAATGTTCAGCATGAACAAAGTAAGCACTCTTGCTTTTCACACTATTATGCAATTCTGATGAAATTAAGGTGCACACACAAGATTGTGCTGCCACTGATCAGCATCAATAGTAAGGTAATGTCTTCTAAAACAAACTTTTCTAAAAGCCTATAAGCAACCTGACACTTTGTTTTCTACTTCTTGCCATGGGGTTATGTTGTGCACATGTGCACACCACCACATGCAAGGCAGCATTGCAAACCTGCCAGTAGAGAACATGTAACCAACAGGTAACCAACCTAAACACCCCCAGTGTATCATCACAAATCTCAAGCATTCATAACTTCATGGCTCAAATCCAAAAATACATCTAAAGATCAGGAGCACTATCTTTACTGTATGGTTCTTAAAACATCTACAGTTCACCATTTCAAGCTTTAATGCCAAAACACTGAGGAAAAGATTTGATTTTAAATTGAAATTATAGTCAAACTTTCAAATTCAAAAATTAATCACATAGCTCCACAAGCTGGAAGCGACACTAAACATCATAGAATCTGTAATGAAGAGTTAAATATTGTTTCTGTGTCTCTGATTATGGCAGTTAGTTAGAATCTTTCTTTTTTTTTTTTTTTTTTTTTCTTTCATCATGTCCTTCAGGTTTTATTGAGTTCAGTATGTTATCTGGAGCCAACCATGAAAACAGAGTTGAGTGATATTTGTTACACATTCAAAATATGTACTAATTTTGAAAATCAACTGTCTAACTAAATATTAAGCAACAAGTGTTAGTAATAGAAAAACAAGGAAACCTTAACCCCATTGCAAAGCCACTCAGAACTGGCTCTAAGAGGAAATGAAATAAATAGTACAAAGAATTATCTAAAACTGAAAGAGCTACTAAGACTCTCATTTGCTTTTGGGAGTGTTGCTGTTTGGGGGCACCAGCCGCACATGTGCATATTCAGTATAATAAAAACAGTAAAAAGTCCAGGAAACTAGGATAACACACTGAACTGGGAAATGATTCATTGACTAAAGACTAAAAGATGACCCATAAACTGTGTTTCCTGACAAAAATTGATGGATTGAAAATGATCCAGAGGGAAAACAAAGGCAGCTGTTAACAGTGTAGTTTGGTGATTGAAAAGCAGATCTAAAGGTCAATTGCTCCTGCATTTTCTTCCCCACTGTATGGTGGGACTTCTCAACAACATTCAGACTCTTGCAGTTACTTTCTCATCAGGAAACCACCACTGTAGACAACTGAAACATTAATTACCTGTTTCAGACATTGGTGCAATGATATCTAATTGTAATGATTCCCCAGGAGAAGACAGGCTGCAGAAAAAATGGCAAGTACTTACCCTGGAACTACTCTACTTTCAACACACCCAAAACAGCTGACCTGTAGTACATATTTTCTGTAGAGAAAATACTATCTTAAGATGGCTGATATTTAATACTTTATTGCACATATAACAATTACACATCAGAAAGTTTCATATTATAAAAACCAATATTGATTTACTTTACTCAACAACAGGACCAGTGTTGGTTTGCACAGGCAGCAAATATCAATTCATCTCCTTCAAGGGGAAAAAATTTAACTGTATGTTTTCAAGTCCAGTTAACTTAACAGTCAAAATTACCAGATATTATGCACAGAAAAAAAACCAGAATCAATTCTAATTTTCTTTTCTAGAACACAGCCACAGAAAATAATTATCAAAAATCTGCTATCAAAAATCATGCTTTGTGGCTATATGTTAGAATTTTATTCTTACTGCATAATAAATTTTTGTTACAACAATTTAACATGGATTTGAATATGCACATCAGTAACTAAGCACAACTGATGAAACAATAAACAGTAATAAAAATTTTTTCTTTATGCCAATAGAATCTTGGCTCACAGAAGCTGTAACAGCTCCAGAATTGCCTCTGCAGACAAAGCATTTTTTGCCCATGAATTTTACAACAGGCATGTTCCAGTATTAATTATTTTGACAACTTACATGCTTTTACATGTATAAGGATTCCACAATATTATTTAACTTTAAAATCTGACAACAAAATTTTATAGCTTATTTTGAAGTGTGTTTAAGCTTTTATGCTTTGCTGTAGGTCTCATGCCTGCAAATACTTGAAGGAAGTTAACAGAGGCTTACAGGAGTGTATATACAGTGTGTATGTAATATAGCAATCTTTACTTTGGTAACAGATTGGCATTGAGAGCTTGATGACATTTCTGCAATACTGCATAAAATCTATGCTAAAATTAAAACAGCCAAGACTCAAATTTCCCACAGTGGAAATCAATAGCTATTTGCATATTGATTATACTGAGACACTAATATATCCCAAGTTTTTTATTTTTACATGGAATCTTAGCATTACAACTATCTACTGGCCTCTACCAGTGATACATCACCACTTACAATTCTTGTGGTTAATTCAGTGAAAGTCAAATTCAATGACATTAGATTGTCCAGTACACATATGAAATCAGCATTTATTGATCATTATTTATTTGACATCCTTATGCTTTTATTTCCTATATTATAATTCAAAATTACATATGCTTATCTTCTTATCTGCAACAGCTTCAACATGCATTTTTATCGTTCTGCCACATGTAGAAAAAGCACCTTAGCATCTTATTGTAGTATTGCACTGCCATCTTGTGGGCAGTAGATCCAATGAGTGCAAATAACTTCATTATTCCTTTTCTGGGTGAGAAGTTGGTCGTTTTAACAGGTTTGGGTTTCTATGGAGAGTGGGGGATAAGGGGTGAGGTATTTGAGAAAAAGCTTGTTACTCTAAAAACAAAAGAAAATTTATAATCTTTCTGAAAACCCTCAGGCTTACCACATACCACAATCTGAAGGATAAGTGCCTTATTACACACATAGAGGATTCTCTGCACAAAATGTTTTGTCCCCATTGGCTAACACACCAGACTAAATAAAGCTCAGCCAACTACAAATTTTTTCCACTGTATCCTATTTGGAACAAAGACACACTTGGAATTATGACGTTGCTGCAAGATTCTGGTGAGTACCAGACCAAGTCTGACATTTAATCCCCAGGTTCAACAAGCAGTTTGGTATGAGCTGTATCTGAGTCCACAGACCAAAATATTCTTCTTTTCAGAGTCCCAATTTCTACAGAAAGTACTAAGCACACTACAGGCATCATAACATGTTAGAAATTACTAAAATTCTTAGTTTGTTTCTGTCACTGTTACATAAACATGTAAATTTTACTTCATGTCTTAACCACCATATAAAAGCTATATCTTTAAAAAAAATCCCCAAATATAGCTTGAAACTTAAGACATTTAAGAGCTCCAAATGGCTGCTCATGAGTGGTTGGTACTGCAATGACCCAGTCAAACATGATCAGCTCAGCCTAAACACTCCCTGGGCAGAGACAGGGAGTTGAGGTCAATGGCTCTGTGTCCAGGTGGAGGCCAGTGATGTGTGGCATCCCTCAGAGTCTGTCTTGGGACCAGTGCCCTTCAGTGGCTTCATCACTGGCACAGACAGTGAGACCTCAGCACACATGCAGATGACACAAAGCTAATTTTCCTGCTGTTTTGAGTGCTTCCTGCACACCTACCATGCTCCCTCTCCCATTCACAGGGACCAAATAACCTAAGGTGTTTCACAGAGTATGCTGCCTACACACCTTGTCATGATTTTTGTCTGCCTAACACCTCTTGCAACAGGAAGACCAAACACTGGTTTTAATACTGTATTTGCATTTGACAGTCTTCATTGGACAAGTGGCTTTCCTGCTTATAGAGGTTCAAAGAATTGCTGCTATGTAGGTTAATCAACATTGTCTCCTCCTGAAATAAAACACCTCTCAAGAGAAAAGGTTTGGACTTTCAAAGGAGCTTAAGAGAATTAGACTCCCAAATCCTATTAGGTTTCAATGCAGCTGGAAACCTAACACCTTAAAAAAATTTAAAAATATATTAAAAAAAATTGAAGCTGAAAAGCACAGAGAGGAAGAAATCCTGCTGTTTAATGAAAATATGAGGAATAGGGGGAAAAAGAGATCAGCCTGAATTATCCCTATGAAGTAATTATTTTATTTTAAAGCTCATTTTGTTCTAACTTTTCCATATTTATTTTACAGTAATTAATTCTGCAGTTCATGTTCATTTATTAAGTGGATTTAGGTAGAGAGAGATATTGAATTTTCAGCAGAAAAGTACTTAAAAATTGGTTAAATATTACATATCTGAAAAACGTCATCTTTGTATTCATCACGTACTAAAGATATGAAATAAATTATTCAAAATTTTAACTTCAAAATTTAAAATGTTTATAGGTTATCTGTACATGTACGGAAGAAAGAGAGGTGATCATCCAACTAAAAAAATTTAATAATATAATAATGATAATGATAATGATAATGATAATGATAATGATAATGATAATGATGATGATGATGATGATGATGATAATAATAATAATAATAATAATAATAATAATAATAATAATAATAATAATAATTTTATTTATGTTACCTGTGGTTTTAGCTAATTGTTTCCATCTGCAGTCTTTTGTTATCAAAAAATATGAACACACCTGTATCAAGTAGAAGCATCCTAAGACCTTCAGGATAACTATATTCAGCCACCTGCCTTCACTGTGCCAAGGCATCTGTGCAATTGTTTATGACATTTGCACTTCATTCAAACTGACTCAACACTGTTACAAGGATGTCTTGACAAATTAATCTGAGTAACACATAACATACTTTGCACTATTCAATTCCTCTCTATGAGGAAGGAAATATTCATTGACTTTGTATGCAACACTATTGTTTTAATTTCTGCCTTTTCCATACAGGCAGGCAAAACAAGGATTTTTTTTTTTATCTCTGTGTTTTAGAGAAACGATTCTTTTTGACTTGAACCCTGCATTGACTGGGCTTCTCAAATAATCTTTTGAAGAATTGCTATAAATCTAAGGAAGTCAGAGGCTCCCAAGTTGTTCTTTTCACAGTGATCCTTACAGTTTAAAGCTGATTTTTGTCTAATTTTTTGCTCTAAATTCCACACATGCCTTAGCTTACTAATTAACCACTAGAGAACAGGAGTATGCCTGCAGTTCCCTGTACTAGAAGGGCCTTAACTCACTAATGAAGTGTCCCAATTATGTTTCAATCAAAGTCCTTCTCCTCACTATTGTCAAACACCCAGGCAAGCAAACAAAACCAAGTATTTTGAATTATGCTATTAACCTTCATTGAGGCATCTGAAAGATGGGAGTAAACAATGCCAGCAGAAGAAACATAAGCCTAAGACTGAGACTTTGTTCATATTTAAAATTTCATTCAGTCTCAGGAAGCAGAGCTTTCCATTTCACATGAAGTCAGATTACAAGTCACATGAAAACAGACACAGACAAAGTATGCAAGACATCTGTCTTGCTTGACTTTTACAGTTCAATTACAGCAGAGACCTGTTCAAGTTTAACTTAGCAATGCCTCTGACAGCCAATGGTATGCTTATATATTTTCTCTTAAAACACTGAATACTTTCCTTTCTCCTTCTTCCAGCATGCTGGTATCTTCCATTTTATCAGTCCTGTAGACTAGGGGTCATGCTTGATTTCCTTCCTTCTTTCTCTTCCCCTGCCTTTATTAAGTCCATGAACAAGTCCTGGCATCTTCCATGAAGCACCAAAAAATCCCTTTCTTCCTGTTCTGCCAACTTGGGCTTATCTCTAATAATTTTCCACTCAACCTAGCAGAATTATTTCTTATCAGATCCTTTTGCATCAGACATGCAGATACTAAATAACCTCTCATTTTACTTATGCAGGCAATATTTCTGACCTTTCAATTACACCTATTGAGCTCTGCCATTCAACCATCTCAATACTTTCCTACCATTGCTTTGACAGAGTCCAACTCACAGTATCTTCCTTAGAAACCAGCTTAACTAAGAATAATTTCTGTTTGGGTTTTTTTTTTTTGTTTGTTTTTCTGTTTGTTTGGTTGTTGTATTTGGGGTTTTGGGGGGTTTTGGTATTTTTTTAGTTTTGTTCTGGAGGTTTTTTTGTGGGTTTTTCTGGTTTGTTTTTGTTCTTTTTTTTGTTTTGTTTTTTGTTTGTTTGTTTGGGTTTTTTTTTAGTTGGTTGGTTTTGTTTCTTTCTAAGGTGTGGTACAGACAGAAAATACAGCCTGGGATGTCTGTGGCATTCACTTGAGGCCAGGAAACAGAACAAAACACCTTCATGATGCTTCTGGACTAGATACAACAGGCCTCTCATGTTACACTTTTTTAAAAAAGTATTGCATGCACATCAATTATCTCCTTGAAAATTTTTTCACCCTAATACTGATGCCTACCAGATTACCAAATATTTTTCATTTATCTAAATGACAATTTTCTTTCTGTGGTATTAGGTGATCTGTTCTTCTACAAAGTGTGCCTGTGACAAAATCAGGCTCCTGCCAGAGGATGGTAACATAGTGCACTAGATCAATCTGAATCACTAAGGCACAGCCCAACTGCTAAGGGCAGATAAATCTGTCATCTTGCAGAAGATACCTCAGTATCCCTTCAGGTATGAAAGGTTTTCAACAACCTAGGACAGATTAAACATTTCCATTCTCTCCTATAGGAAAACGGGGGTGGTGCCAAGCAGAATCCAAAAAACCTTTAGAATTTTGAATACTGCAGAAAAGTTTCATGAACAGTCATAGAATACACTGGAAGGGCTGGGACAGCAGTCATACAATACACTGGGACAGCAGACTTCTCCACTTCTGCTATGACATCTCTCGCTGTCAAAGGATGAAAACAAAGGGCATAGTCACTAGCATGGAAAGAAAGCACCCAAATGTGTGTTGGTGGCAGGAATGCATAGAAGTGAATTTAGAGCTACCAGGGGAATTGCAGGGAATGGAATACCAGCTCACATGTAGTGTCACAGCCACACAGGTGTCAATCACAGAATTTTTCTTGCACACATTACACTGAAGCATCACATAAGACACAGCAACACTGCCGTGCAGCTCTTCTCCATCATGTAAAACACAGTATGACACACAGCATTTTGACCTCAAAAAGGACACTAAGGAACACTTAAACACACACTACATAGTTGAAGTATTAACAGGATTTACATATACAGACTGAAAGAGCAGGATCTTGTGTTAAAACCCCTACACTGCAGGCTGATTCAAGTATTTCAGTTTCACTGGGATTTACATAGGAAACTTGTAGACTTGAAAGCAACGCTTTCATTGCTAAACAGACGTGTAGGATTTTGACACTTGTAGTTTGCAGTACAAATAGACTACACAGGAACTAGTAACGCCGACATTCCAGAAACGCGTTTCCCCCGTAGCCCTGCGTTGGTTTCTCTGTAACTCAGCGACGAAGAGTGCCACGGGGAAGGCGTTTTCCGTCCCGTGTCCCGGCGGCGGGGGCGGATCCGGGCACTGCCCGAGCGCGGTTCCATCCAGCGCTGGGCCGGCGCGGGCACAGCCGCGCTCGGGCACCGCCGGCGGCTGCCGTTGGAGGGGCCCGCCCGCCGCTCTTATCGCCCGAGGGGCTGCGGGGCGTGCGCGGCGCAGATACCGGGGAACCAGGGAGCGCCCCTTCCCCCTGCCCCACCGGCGGCCCGAGCACCGCGCAGAAGCCGCCCCGGGACCCCCGGGCTGGGGTCGCCTCCGGGCCCGCCCGCGCCGCCCGGGGGAGGAGCCGCCGCTGAGCCGGTTCGCTCCCGCCGCCCGGGCAGCGCGGAGAGCGGGAGGCGGCGCGGCCGCCGGCGGGGGACGGGCAGACCCTTCCCGCCCACGAGCAACGCGCGCACTCACCCGCCGAGCCTCCGGCGACCACTTGGTGAGAGGCCTCCTGCAGAAAGCCCCGCGGCTGCCGAGCCATCCTTGCCCGCGGGAGGCAGCTGGCGCCGGGAGAGCGGCTGCCGGCCGGGCCGAGCGCGGGGCGGGGGGGAAGAGTCCGGGGGCCGCGGTTATCTGAGGGCGGGACGGGGGCCGCGATCGCCGGGGGCGGTGGCGCCGGGCTGCGCGGCCCCGCGGCGGCTCTGGCAGCCGGCCCCGGGCAGAGGGCGGCCCCGGGCAGCGCTGGGGCTGGCAGCTACGGGCGCCGCTCCCAGCCGGGAGAGCGGCGGCGGCTCTCTGAGGGCAGAGCCGGAGCGGCCGGCGCTGCCATCGCCCGGGCTGGGGCACTGACGGTGGGAACGCAGCCGGTGTCCTGCTCAGGCTCGGGCCGTACACTCCCGCCCCGGGGCTGGGCCATGCAGCGCACATGCTGCTCCCGCACCCCTTCACCCGCACATCCTCTGCTGCTCAGCTCCTAGCAGCGGTCCGTGGTGCCGCTGGGCTCACAGGCTGTCTTTTGGAGCACTACTGTCCTTTTAAAACCTTTAGTCTAAAGGTTGGCTCCAGCTCCTCGGTGTTCAAAGGACACGGGTATTTTGTCACTTGGAGAGTAACTATTACGTGTGTTACCCGGACCTGTTGGCCCATCTTAGTAAACAAAACGGGCACGGGCTGGAAGCGGTGGGGCACAGCGCCGACAGCCCAGCGCTGCCTTCGGCAAGGCCAACCTGCTTTTCAGAAGATGCCCGAGTACAACGTGGGGACAGCATGGGCTCATCCCAGAGGCAGCACCATTGAAGGGCAAGGCAGTTCATAGGAGTATCCTGATACATTAGTTTGCGGAGGGTCTGCGAGTGTTTTGTGATAGTTTAGCCACAAATGTTGCTAACTGGCTAAAGGTTACAAGCTTGAAAGGAAATGTAGCCTTGTATAAAGTAGAACAACGATCACAGAAAAACAACGCGTTTATTGCTACTGAAAAGGGTGGGAAGGTAGGAAATATACAGAGATGAGCTAATGAAGTGTTAAAAGACCAAGACCCTAATTGCAAAAAGGAATAATAGTCAAGTATAGCATTCAGTTACATAACTTGAATGCATCAGCAAATAAACAATAACATGAATATTTGATCTATGTGGGAGCTGAGTGCAGATTGTTGTGGGAATACAGAATAACTCCTTTGAATTAATAAACCTTGAATATGCTGACCTTTAAGTAATTAAAATCTCAACTTCAATGTTTCATTAGCATTTGCCTTAGTTCCCTTGGTTTGACTCCTTGAGAGTGCTGCTCAGTAAATACTCCTGGATGATCAAGTCTCCAGTGTTCCCTGTCATTAAAAAGCAGATGCTGAAGCATCACCACTTTTTTTGTTTCAGAGATGTGTCTCCCTGGGCAATGTTCCCATGGGTACAAATAGCTAATCTAGTATTAAGGTGGACTTTGCTACAGTAATTCGGCAGCAAAGAGAATTTGGAGCCGATCAGAGGGTGCAGAAACTGGTCAGATAGATTTATTTTCTGCGGAGGGTGTCCCTGCATCAAAGATAAGGTTTACATAAAGAAAGTGAAAAATAACGGTCTGAGTGCATGTAAATTACACAGATGTTCACACAGTACCATAACACCTGCTCCTTAAAAAACCCAAGCAACCTCTACTGTTGTTAGGAAACTATTAAAGTTGTTTCACGGTATTCAAACTCCGAATCTATAACCCCTAATTCAATTTCCCAGCAGGAAATCTCTTTTACATATGGCACATCTCCCTTATTTTCCATCTACCCCTCCCTCCTTCCCTACAAAGGGCAATCTAAACCTTTAGGTTTCCTAAAGCATTTCTAGGCTTAATCCTATTTCCGTATGGCCTCTTCCCAAACCACTACGTGAGCGTCACTCCATTATTCTCGTCGATATCCCTGGCAGGGTCTGTCTCCATTTGTGGTTACTGCGTCCATCCTGGGCAGCACCCGCAGCGCTCACACTCCGTGATGGAATCCACAACTGGCTGTGCAGGACGGGGGCAGGACGGGCAGGAGACACCCCCCAAAAGCAGCGCCCTCCGCTCCCGGTTCCGGCGCTCCCCGGCCCTCCCGCCCCGCCCGGCCCTGGCCCCGCCCCGCCCGGCCCCGGCCCCGCCCCCGGGCCGCGGCCCCGCCGCTGCGCGCTCCCGAGGGCGGCGGGCGCGCGCGCCCCTCCCCCGTCCGCCCGCGGCTTTGTTGCGGAGGCGGCGGCGGGGCCGGAGCGCGCAGGTAACGGGGCGGCGGGGCCGGGTCGGGGCCGCCCCGCGGCGCTCGGGTTGGAACTCGCCCCATCCTCTGCGGCTCCGGGGCTGGGCGGCGGCGGCGCGTCCCGCCGGGGCTGCGTTAGGTCGGGCCGCTCTGCCCCCAGCGCCTCCCCGCGGGCGAGCGGCCCGGCCCGGCCTCCTGCGCCGCTGCCCGGCCGCGTGTTCCGCAGAGCCCCTGGCCGGGTTACTGTGACCTCCCGCCGCCGCCGGGCCGCCCGGCTTAGCGCCCGCTCCGCAGCTGCGGGCAGGGGAAGCGAGTTTCCCGTGCGGGGATGCGCGATTTGGAGCGGGAAGGGACGGACTGCCTCCTCCCGGGAGCGGGGCAGCGCTGGGATGGCAGCCGGGACAGCCCGAGATGGAACCTGCCCCGAACAAATTCAGGAGATCGGTGCTGGTTCCTCACTGTCAGATGAGAACAAGCTGTGGAAGATACTCAGCATTGTAGTAGTACATTAAAAAAGAAGGAAAAAAACCGCACCAAAAGAACTTGCTAAAATAAAGTTGGTGGTTTTTTTTGTTTTGTTTTTGTTTTTTTGTTTTTTTTTTTTTTTGTATATGTATGACTTAAAGCTGCTTAGGAAATCCCAATGAGCTGTGTACCTCAGCTCTTGTAATTCCTGCTATTCAGAATGATGACGATGTGAGCGTCTATTTCTTTTGAGGAAAAAGGCTATGGTTTCTCAGTGTGAGCTGTTGGGAGTAAAACATTCAGTAAATGTAACCAAAGGACTATTTTACCTGAGACAACACACCCTCCGATGTTTGTCCGTGGAAAAACTACAGCTGGGTCTAGGTACAACTTCAGGGGGTTGAGGTTATTGGAGCTGAGTTGCTGTAGGAGTTTGTTCAGCCCGAGTTTGGGAGTTCAGAGTGCCCTGCAGCACTGTAGTGGCCTTTGAATATTCCAGCAAGTTCTAACTACAGTTAGAACAGTCTTAAATTGCAGTGCCTTAGCTGTGGAAGAAAAATTGGTTAACCACAGCAATGTGATTTCTGGCTCAGAAGATCTCAAAGCTGCAAATCTTGGAGGTTCTAGGATTTGTGGGTTTTATGGAAGTGCGATGATGCTTTCCTTGCTCTTGTACCTGTCCTTGAGCATCCATACTTGGCCAGTTCTGCTTTGGGAATGTGCAATCTGATTTAACTTGAAACCAATTGGTTTATATTATTTGTTTATTTAAATATGTTATGGCACTAACTTATAAATCTTGTGAGGTTTAACAATAATTAAAACTGTCGTGCTGGTGTTGCTTGTGTGGTAGTTCTGTTTTTGTTTTATTTTGCTGTTAAGTACCCAGAATGTTGTCATTCATGACAAGGTTCTTCAGCTGTGTGAGACAGAGCTATGTACACCAGTGAGGTGCCATCAATTTGCTGGCTGTGAGCTCTTGTGCTCTGTCACTGGTAAAGGGATTAGCACTGATTTCAGGACCTTGAAAGTGACAAACTTGTCTTGCTTGTCCATCTAAGGAGAAATTACTGCAGTTCTGGTTGCAGTGTGAAAAGTGAAGAGAGGGACTGAGAGGTGAAATTACATATAGGATTTAAGAAGGTAGGGTCAGTTGCTGCTACTAGTTTCTGTAGGTATTACAGGTTTTCTTGCAGTTATACTGCAGGTTCCTTAGATGATTCCCATTGCAGTTTGTAATGGGTACTCTACTACCTAATACTAATGGCTAACAAATTAAATTTTAAAAATTTCTTCCCCAGTTTTCACATGATAACTAATTAGATTTCTTGCCTTTTCATTTGTTTTCTTGGTTGGTTTCTGGATTTACTTAATTTTTCTTTTAGTTATTAGTTTTCCTGTTTTGGAAATGTTACTTTTCATCACATTCTGTTAATCTGTCTCCCTGTTTGTTAGAAGTCATTCTAGATGCTGCTAAATTAGAAATACATTATAATGGTACATTAAACTCTTTCCCTGACCTGTGAGAAGCAAAACAAGGTTTTGTTTCAGGCTTAGTATTTCTCTTGCAGCAAGACAAATCCAACACGTATTACTGGCAGAAATAATATGGTGCTGATGCCACATGACCCATGTGTAGCTTTTTGCAGTTCGTGGGGGTTTTAGTTTCTCAGGGTGCCTAGGTTAGTAAAAAAGTAAAGGAGTTTTCAGATCTTGTTAGAAGGGGTTGGGGGGAAGAGAAAATACGTATTTGATAGTTTTCTGTGGAAGGAATCAACAAATTATTGATCAGAAAGCAAGATCCACGTGATCTGAGGGTGAAGGGGAAGAGCATCCTGCCTATACATCACAGTTTTGTGTAAAATTAGTTAGGAGTTTGAGAGATCTCCTAATGGATCTTTATGCTACCTACTTTTTAGTCTGCCAGACATAGGGCAGAACAGATGCTGCGTGTTGATGGCAGTGAAATGCCATAGTGCAATGGTTTTAAGCTATGAATTGGTGATTTGACTTGATACTCACTTTAGTGCAGATCACCCAAATCAATGTAGAGGCTTCTTTTCACTTTTCCAACTGTTATCCTATGTGGGCAATTGATGTTTTGAAATTTACCTTTGAAACAAACAACCAATCCTTCTGGGCTGCCCGCTATTGACAGATTTGACTACAAGCTAATGTCACAACTGACAGATATTCCTGTAAGTATGATTGCTGCATTTTTCCTTTGAAAGGAAAGTGGTTTTGAAGGAGTAAGAGAAAAAATAAAAAGAGTATTGAACCTTTTTTTGCAGAACAGATACAACTATGGAAAGAACCAGTGTAAATGCTCAGTTGTTAAGATGATTGTCTGCTGCTTTCAGCCACTAGTTTTTTAAGTGACAGGATGCTTGGCATTCTCCCTGCTTGCTCCATAGGGGGCTTCTGTTTTCCATGATGATTCTTGATGTGGACCTTTGTCCTTAAGAGACAGGTTAAAACACAAACTAACAGTTTCTGTGGAGTGGTGGTCTTTGGTATAGTAAAGAATATTATATAATAGAATTTTGAAAACAGCTTATGTATGTATTGGCTTTATGTGACAAGGTTCTTTAGCAGAGAGCTGCAGAGGGTCATCTGTGAAAAGCTGCTAGAAGCTTCCCTCATGTGTAACAGAGCCAATGCCAGCCTGCTTTGAGATGGATCCACTGCTGGCCAAGGCTGACCCTATGAGCAGCTGTGGCAGCACCTCTGGAATAAAGGAGTTAAGAATGGGGGGAGGACTGGGAATTCTCACTTGCAGCTGGGGAGAGGAGTTAGAATGCATGAGAGAAAAAACTCTGCAGACACCAAGGCTGGTGACAAAGGAGAGGGAGCAGATGCTCCAGCCATCAGAGAAGAGATTCCCCTGCAGCCTGTTGTGCAGACCATGGTGAGGCAGCTGTGCCCTTGCAGCCCGTGGACATCCATGGTGGAACAGAGATCCACCTGCAGCCCACAGAGAACCCCACATTGGAGCAGGTGACCCTATGGGAAACCTGTGCTGCACCAGGCTCCTGGCAGGCCCATGATAGAGCAGGTTTGCTGGCAGGGGGAGCCATGGGGGACCCACATTGGAGGAGCTTGTTCATGAAAGATTGAACCATGTGGATGGAAGGGACGCAAGCTGGAGCAGTTTGTGAATAATAGTCCATGGGAAGAATCATGTTGAAGTTTATGGAGGATTTTCTCCTGTGGGAGAGACCCCACACTGAAGAAGGGGAAGAGTGTGAGGAGTTCTCTCCCCATGGAGGAAGGAGCAGCATAGACAAGTGTGATGAACTGACTCTAAACCCTGTTTCTGTCCCTCTGCTCTGCAATGGGGAGAAGGTAGAGAAAACTGGGAGTAAAGTTAAGCCCAAGAAGAGGGAGGAAGGTGTTTTAAAGTTTAGTATTTCCCTGAGTCAAATCTGTTTTGCCCATGATGGTAGTTGGTGAGTGAGGCTTTTGTTGTATTTTTCTTTTGCCTGTACAGCTGAGGAGGGAGTGATAGAGCAGCTTTGGTGGGCATCTGGATTCCAGTCAGAGTCAGCCCACCATGTGACATGAGATATTGCTTGGATTGATCTTTGTTTTTCATAGTATCAATGAATCAAACTGCACTTTTTGAAATGTTCACGCGGAGATTACAGTACTCTAAAATAATTAAATTTCTTTAAACTTTTTGTATGATGTATGAAACAGGCACGAAGTACACGTAACATGTAAATTGAATGGCAGTGGATTCCTACCATAATGCAGTGTGTGTTGCTTAAGGGGTTACTCTATTTTATTGAACATCTAAGCATGGAAACAGCTTATTGTATTTACTGTGCCCTGTTACACTTGGCTGAGTCTTGCCAAAGGCATTGTAATATTTATTTCCTGCTTTTCAGAGGAATTAAAGTTCAGTAGTTCAGTTAATTATTCTGAAAGCATTCTTTATTTAGAAACTTAGAATTGTGGTACCTGTGGCCTATGATGAACTTCATTTTGGCCACCAGAGTATGTGTACAGCTTATTTTCTTCCCTTTGTTAGTTTTTGTTTTGTTTACCTGTGTTTTTCTGTAGTAGGCGTGTGGAAGGAGTTTATTGGTGGCTGATGGGAGGCTGTTTGTATGTGTGTTGTGACTTGGGTGTGCTACATGAGTACCAGATGACTTTCAGGAATGCTCCTGTGGCTTCTGGAGTAGGGAAAGGTTGAAGGGCTGAGTAGGGTCCATGAGTGACTTACAGACTGGTTGCCAATATAGTTACTGAAATATATTCTGGAAATTCACATTGAAAAAAGGCATATAATCCTGACTTCATGTGTAGTTAAAATTATAATCAATATGTTTGTTTTATTTTTAGCAGGGACTAAAATACATGAGACCTGTTCATAGTATCTGTTATGGAATGAGAAAAAAGTCAAGGCAGTGGCTGTGGTATCACTTTGTTCAGTATCTCTTGCTAGAGTAGCAAATTCAGGAACAGATCCAACTTCCCTTTAAGTGAATGGCAAAACTCCCTTTGGTCACAAAAGCACAGGATTACACTGTGGGTTTGGAAGAAATAATTGGTAATGAGTTCAGCTCCTGGAAGGCATTAGTTTTTGCACCATGAAATCCGTAATAAATTGAGTTAAGGAGATCCACATAACATGCTGATAGACAAATGTTATCCTTTCTGTCCTTTTATGTAAATCTGTTGAAGACAGAATTTGATCTTTGAGTTATACGTTCATTTAAATAGTAATATTGTGACCATCTATGCACTAAATTAAATGTTAAGTGTGAAATAAATTAGAAAAATCTAATCTGGTGCAGTAATGTAGTGTTAAGACAAAGAAGGATTCATATGCTTGGTTGTTTGTTAGGTCTTTTTAGGGAGAGGGTGGCAGTTACCATCAGGATTTGTGGAATGAGAGCAGGGTTGTATCTGAATTGAAACTGTTCTGAAAATGCTGTATGATGCTCCACTGTGAGAGAATTTAACATGGGATCAAAAACTGCTGTACTTGAAGCAAACAGACTGCATTTTTAATTTATGGTAGTAATTTATTTAAGCCTGTTTACAAGTTCACTTGTACTTTAGCTTATAAATAAAAATGTCCAGTTGTAAAGGGAATATTTAGTGCTGAAGAGTTACTTCATGGGTGGGCATGTGTATGAATTGCCCTTGATGGGACTAGAACTTGAAAATGTTCTTAGGTGCCAGTTTAACGAAAGAATGATCGATCCTAAGCTTAGATTGGCTTGGTGAAAAGGGCATAGGGCTTTCCAAGGCATGGCAGTTGAGGTGTATGGAAATGAAAAGTATTAAAATATTTATTTTTTGTAGAATGTTCACACAATTTAAAATACAATTTTTGTTGTTTCAGTTTTTAGTGCATAAAGTTAAATATGTTTAAAACTTTGTATTACATCTTTCTTTTTTTATTTTAAGATGTTCTTGACTTTTTTCCCTTTGGGATTAATCACCTTTGCTTTAGCTTTCTTTCGTTGCACTATTTCCAAATGCATATGTTTGACCCCCTCTCCTTGTTAATTCTGATATTTCAACACATGAGAAAGTGAGTCGTTGCCTGTTGTATTTGACAGGAAAGAAAATATCAGTTTGTATTATGTTTACTATGTTTCTGTTGGTTTTTTCCTATGTATTACAGATTTAACTTAATTTTAAGAATTGACTGCCAAAAAGATAAACCTAATTACCAAGAAAAATAGTATCTAAGCTTGCAGCTGAGTGCAGTTAAGAGATCTGGAAACGCTGACTGAGCATACTTAGAAAAGCTAAGACATTCCATTCAAAGCTGTTGAAAGAAATTATGCAGAAATGAGTGTATTCTTTTTTTAAGCATTTCTTTCTCTCAGGAATGGTATAATACATAGTTATGTACTTATTTTTGAAAGTTAGTGCTATTTGAGAGAGATTATATGGATAAATATGAAGATACATATCTAATGTAGTGTCATGTCAGATATTATAATTATGCTTGTTGTAGTTGCCTAAATGATCCCATCCTATAATATCATAGTGGTATTGATACAATAAAATCATTAGTATCCATAGAATAGTTTAATAAAATTATTAGTACTAATTTTAGAAAGTCACAACTTACTTTCATTAAATAGTGTTCTTAACTTAGCATTTCCATGATCTGCAGTTGGACTTGCTTTAAGATGCTGCTTCTCAATGTGTTCTTGTGATTCACATTAAAGTAAATAAAGTTTCAGGTTCTATAGGAATTTTAGGCATTAAGTGATTAGAGGGTGGGAGTGTGTTAAATTTACTATGTAAATTTTTAGATACAAGCATGAGAAACAAAGCACTATTTTTCACCATGTATTTCTATGGTGTTCTTGTGTGTGCACAGACACAGGCAGTTTTTCCATTTGCTATTATAGCAGAGTATTAGGATGTGGCTTTCTTTGTCTGAGATTTGACATAAGCACTGGGTGATCAGTTTGCTGCTTGGTACCTTCCTTGTAATGAGAAAATTGGCACTGTGAAATACCCACCACAATTTTAAGATTTATTGAAAATTTTGTAGCTCTTCTTGTGGAGCTACAGAAATGTGTTCTTATTTCTAATTTCTTTTTTTTACAAGTATTGCTAGATGAGTGATAGAGGAACTGTGATAGACATTCAGTTGGTTAGTGTAATCAAAGCAGGCCAATCAAATACTTGGATACCAATTTAAAACTGTTTTCACAGGTGCTAGTTCACTTTTTTCCACTTTTTTTTTTTTATTTTTTTGCCTCTGCTAGTTGTCACGATACCAGAGATTGCTGACTGTAAACAGATTAAAACAAAATAAAAATTAGTCTTGAAGTAGTTAAATATCTCCATTCCCATGATCTATATCTGAAGTAAAACAAACAACATTTAATGCGTCTGTGTTCTTGGATCTGTTGGTAATGGTATTTATTTTCATTAAACCACAGGAATCTTGAAGTTTAACTTTTCCCTTTGCACCTGACTGTATGATGAAAAAGGATGTAGTTCCACACCTATATCCTTCTCAAGTGTAGACTGCATTGATGTCATTGCTCCTTAAAGAGACATCAGCAAACCCATAGTTTTGCTCGGCTTTATTTTAAAGTGCGTCTTGATTAAAATTTAAATTTAACAAGTGGAAAAGACACTTTCAAGCTTTAAATTTTGCTTTTCCTTTAAGTTAAAATTAATAAAAAAGACAGTATTCAGCTCTCATTTTGTGGTGCTGTGTAAAATTCATTGTAGGAGATTTTCTTTTCCATAAGTGCCTTCAACTGTTGTTTATGGGAGCAAGCTGCATTGGGAAAACTGAGCCACAGGTGGAGCTGCGTGAATTCCCTGATGCCCCTGTTCATCAGTTCTCCTTGCCTTATAGGATAATACATAGAGCCTCACTTTTACTGCTCTGTGCTCCATTCCTGCCTTCTTGCTGTGAACATCTGTTGGCTGTTTTCAGGTGTTCTTGAGTTAGTCACATCTTTTCCTGTGTTTAGGTACTGTGTGAGGGATGTGGGTATTTCAAGGATTGTCTTACCCTGCTCTGAGCCCTGCTCAGCTGCCAGCAACGTGATGTTGAGTGTGAGGCAGGATGTTTAAAGGAAAGAAGTGGGATGGAGTGGTGGGGCTCACTGTCCATTTCCTGCACTCTCTCTTTGCTTGCACCAGGTCCTAAGTTAGCTGCTGATCTTGCTAGACATGCCTTGGAGAGCAGAATTGGGCTGACTGCTCAGCCAGCTGTTGGCCCTTGGCAAGCTCAGGCACCTGCTGAAGTGCTGCACAGAGCACTGTTTCTCCTTCCTTCTGTTTAGTCTGCTCTTCTGCAGCCAGATCTCAATAGCCTTGGCTGATGGGCACAGAGGGCCCTGGGGAGGGAAAGATACTGCTCTTTTTCACTCCCAGACATGAATTGAAGGCACAGTGGAGTTATTAAGGCAAGGTTTAAATGGCTCGACTTGAGAAATGCTGCATGTGACAGAAATAGTCAAGTTAATCTTTAAAGTTACACATAATATATCTGCAGCTCCCACTGTGCAGAAATACCCTTGAATACAGACAGCCATCAGCTTCTAAAACTTTGTTTTTGCATGTTTGAGGAGTCTCCTTTTTTAATGAAAAGACCACCTCTAATGCCTTAAATTGTGATGTAGTTTTCAATAGTTTTTGAGTGTTTCCTGTGTTTGCTTATTTGCTTGCAATAAGAGGGAACAATAAAGCTTCACATCTGGATTGGGAGTGTGTGGTGCTTCTTTATAACAGTTTTTGCGACATATTTTACAAATATTAAAGGTTAACAAAAGATTTCATACAGCAACAGTTGTATGAACTGTACAACAGTTTCAACCTAGCAACCTAGTGAATGTTTTTTTAATTTTTAAATTTTTTTTTTCTTCTGAAACAGTAGTGTTTTCTCAATAGTCTCACTCATTAGGAGAATATCTCATAATATCTTCTGAATATGTCATTAGCAAACAGAGATGTGAAGCAGCTTTTGAGATTTTGATGTGTTTTCCCCCCACCAGCTCTTCCCATAGTCGCACGCCGGTAGATGGAGCCCTGTGCCAGCAGCCAGCCTTGAGCAGGCTGTGGGTGAACCTGCAGCCTCCCTAACCTGAGCAGCTTCTTGAGCATGTATCTGGGATATGTTTTATTCATATAAATGAATATGGGTTTAAAATTAAATGTCTGCCATTAGCTGTGCAAGTCAAAGCAGTCACTGTGTGCTGAGGTGCTTAGGGGCAGCTTTATGGTGTTCGTGTCGGGCAGGCCATGGGGTGAAATACCCTGATCTGATCCAGAGTGCTGCAAGGACGACAGCCCATGTGGCTTGCCACGTTTTTATTAACTTCTGAGCCAACTGCAAGTCTTTAGGCAAATTTTGGTTGAAAACATCAAAAACAGGGCCTTTGGGAAGCTCTTAAGAAACTTATAAAGCAGATTAAAATACAAATTTTGGGATTTTTGTATTTTTGTTTTTCATATATGCTAACTGCTGATTTTTTTAAAACCATAATTTTGAATATAGAAGATTGTTGAATAGAGCAGTTCAGAAATTCAAAATGAGCAGTAGCTAATCTTGTGTATTGCCTGTTTTTCATGCTGTGTGTCCACACCCGCAGCCCAGAGCTGCGTTACGTGGCTCAACTGAATGACACAGTGGAACGGGTTTGTTGACATTTGTGTCAGCCACTTGTAGAACCATGAAAAATGTCCAAGATTTTTGCAGCTCTCTTCAGAAATCAGTTTACCTGATGCAGTTTTGTGTATAGCCAAGTTACTCTAGTGTGAGAACTTGTTCTTAAGCAGCAAGATGCTAATGTTATTTGAAAATTTGAAATGCAGTTCTTAATTTCAAAGGGAGAAAGGAGGAAAATTTGAGAGATAATAGGTAGTAAGGTTTTGTTCTTGTTGTGGGGGTTTTTAGAGGGTTTGTTCCAATAAATCTGTGCTTGAAATATCTGAGAGATTAGCAGTCTTCTTTGATTGTAACAGGTATGCCTTTTCTATAACATATGCCCTGCATTTTTTATTTGAAATTCCAAGTGTCTTAATGTTTACATTTCAAGACAATGGGAAGGGTGTGGGTCCCTGGTGTTTTTGCTCTGACTAATATTTCTGCACAGTAACACTCCTGTACTGTACCTTATATCTCAAAAGAAAAATTAAGTCATTCTCAAAGCCTGAAGATTTGACTGATGACTATATGAATACTGGGCTAAGTTGCAATCTGAAGTAATCTTTGGAAATGTGTTTCTACCTGCTGTTCATTATGTGTGTTAAACTGGCATTCCGATGTTAGGGAATAGACTTAGAAGTGAGGTTGTGAAAGCATTTTTCAAGAATAGATTATTCAGTTAGAATTCTGCTGGAATTGTATCGATTTGTTTGCTTTATTTGTTTTAATAGTTAGTAGTCACTTTTCCTTATGGTTTGCAAAAGTTAAATTATGGATTTTCCTTCACATGGCACATAGTGGATGGGGCTTTGAACAACCTGATCTAATGGAAAGTTTCCCTGGCTGCAGTAGGGGGTTGGAAGAGGTGATCTTCAAGATCCCTTTCAACCCAAAGTACGCTAGCTATAACAAGTTATAAAAAAAAAGCAAGCTATTACAGCACTCCATTTAAACACAATTATTTGTTGCAGTCTGGAGAGGAAACTCTAGACAGTATTCCAATTTGTTATTGTTTCAGTGCCTTTTTAAAAAACAGACACAAACCACAGCTATAAGCTGTGCTTTGAAGGGAAAAAAATAAACAGTCATGCATGGGGTTGACCCCAGCCAGCAGCTAAACAACTGCACAGCTGCTCTCTTGCTGCTCTCCCCTCAGCAGGCTGAGGAGGAAAATGAGAGTGGAAGAAACTCATGGTCCAAAACAACAACAGTTTAATAAGCAAAGGAAAAGGAAGGAAGAACAAACCAGACAAATAAAACTAAAAACAACAAAAATTTTCGCAGAGTCACTCACCACCTTTCACCTGCAGCGCACCATGGTCCAGCCAGTGTCAAAGAGCTGCTGCTCTGCAAGAAAAACTGCATGACCCCTTCTTTGCTTTACTCAGTTTCCATTGCAAAGCATGACGTTATACAGTGTGGAATATCCTTTTGGCTGGTTTGAGTCAGCTCTGTCCTCTCACAACTTCTTGTCCATGCCCAGGCTACTCTCTGGAGGGACAGAGCTGGAAAACAAAAGCCTTGGTGCTGTGGAAGCAGTGTACTCAATATTCAGAATCCTGGTATGGTGTTAGCACTGTTTTGGCAATAACCCCAAAACACCAAAGTACCATGTGTGCAGTTACAAAGGAAGTTGACATCCAAACCAGAGTCAGTACAAGTTGTAACATAATATCTCAATAGTAAAAATGCTCTTTTCTAGAATGTGTTATCAGAAGCATTTTGTAAATTTGTAGCAGCATCAATGATAGGCAGATGGATATATAGCTTAAATTTGTGAGGGAGGATTTTCTAAATTTATATAAATACAAGTTATTTAAGCAAGTCTCAATTTTTAAAATTCTAATAATTTAGGAGAAATTTTACTTCTGTGCAACAGTGATTTCTCACATATGAATGAAGTTGCAACATATGTATTTGGCATTAGTGGTGTCTTAAGCCACCATTGTTTTGTTCAAGAGTGGTCATGCCCTTTTGTTTGAGCCATCATGTCTTTGTATTCTTTGACTTTTGATTTAGTTAGTACCAGAGGCAGTGATATTAGCACAAATAGGAAGCGGTAGCAGAATAGAAGTATTAGACTTGAGTGTTTATGAAAATAAGCTTTCCCAGCCTCCCAAGAGCATGATTACAAAGTTTAGCTCATGTTCTTGTTAAAGGGATGTTTTCTTTGGAGAGGAGGGAGTTTTTTTCAGAAGAAGTTTGACAGTAAAGCTTTCAGTGTAATACAGGGTAGAGCAGAAAAGACAAAATGTTCAAAAAATTACATTCCAATGGATGTTTGCCCTTAAAAGCAAAAGAAGAGCTTAATAATCTCGTATGATGCATGAAATGAGTGGTAAAGTCAACAGAGTGGATATATTGGTCATTGAAAGGTGAGGGAAATAAGACAAGCCTTCATTAAACTTGGCCTTTAAACGTTTTTAAAAAACAAAATACAGAAACACCAAGTCTTGCACCTGCCAGTGCATGGAGAACATCATGAAAAGATGACTGATAACCAGTGTTTTTCTGTGCTTGATGCATCAGTTGAATTTGGCAGTTGCTCTGAAGAAAGTGGAGACCACCTCTGTGTGTTCAGCATTCCTTATGTATCAGCAGCACCTGAGTCCTTTGAGAGATTTTGTATAGTGCCTGAAGCATTCAGCAGGGAAATACTGCACATGTTGAATAGCAAAGGTTGTAGTGAGGACTGATGTTTTGACCCAGGGAAGATGATAGAAATGTAGAGCTAGCAATTGTGAAAAGCTTTGGGAGGTATCAGAGCTTCTAGGCTCTAGTTCTCTCTCAGTCCAAAAGATCACAGGAGGTAACTGAAACAGATTAATTTGTAATTCTGATACAAGCTTAAGTAATACATTTTTCTGCTGACTGTATAGAGTACCTCAAAGACTTACTCATAGCTGCCTCTAGCATGACATTTTATCCCTGTCACAGTGGTTTTTGTTAACAGATCACATTATGTGGGGAAGGAGATTATGGTAACTGAGGCATATAAAGGACTCCTGCAAAACACAGAACAAAACAGCTTGTGCAGAGGCTTGTGATCTTCTGTATTGATAAGCTATAAAACAGCTATTTGTCTCTTGGTCTTCTGAGGCCTGGTGGTTTCTGAGTGCACATGGGGGACAAAGGGACACATAGCTGCAGTCTTACAAGCAAAATTATTTTGACTGAGGTCCTTGAACTTTTTTTATGACTTAAATTTGTATCTTGGCAGAAGTAGTGGTCAAAGCTGTAATAGTCTGAGTTTAGCTTTTTATTTATCTATTTGTAAGCTCACTAGTTGTAATGGCAAAACATCTTTCAAAATCTTAACTCTGTTCTGTCAGTAAAATACATGTGGTATTATACTTGCAATCTGGTTTATGCCTAGAAACAGCTTTTCTGCTGGGCTAATTACCAGTAATTGTGGTGTTCTTGTATAGCAGTAAAGAGAACTAGCAAAGTAAATTAGTCTAATACTGACATTTATGAGCTAAACAATATGGACTATTTGTTCTTAGAAATGTGTTATGTGAAATTATAGTTGAAAACCAGTTGATCAACCAGGAGGGAAATTCACCAGATAGCAAATGTATCTTAATCTTACATGCACTTCTGGCACTTAGCCTTTTCTGAAGGTAGAATGACATTGGTGGTGGTTTCAGTCTTATTCCCCTTTGGAGGTGGATTATATTCCCCTTTAGAGCTGAGGAGTTGTGTTGGCTTCCCTGCTCAGCTTTGCAAATGCAGTGTAGTTCAAACTGATATTACTGTGCTTTATCCACCAATGAGCAGTTTTGCCCATTCCCTGTTTCTAAGGTACATGTTCCAGGTGGATGTCACAAAATCCTTATTTCCATATTTTGTGTTTGTGGGACAGATTTGAGTCATTATCTGTAGATGGTAAAACACCTTAGTTAATCCTACAGGGACTATTTATGTAGAGGAAGGATATTCTTGTTTCACCTGAGATTTTGTCAAAGTTTTTGTTGCTTATATGGTTTTTAAATAGCATAAACGATATTAATCTTATTTTGCATTTTTATATGTATTTCTATATATGTATGTGTATAATTAAGTAATGGTTCAAAATGTTTGAGGATCTGGCCAAATTAAAACTAAAGGGTTGTTTTGCTGTTTGTTTTTTTTTTTAATATATCCCTAGCTATGTATTGCAATACCATTTGATTGTAAGTTTTTTTATAATTTTTTTGTGATTTTCAAAAGCTATTAAGGAATGCGTGTATCTATTTTTGTATAAAATCCGCTTTGATAACAGATGAGCAATTTGATATTTCTACATGTGAAAGTCTGTGTACCAATAGTGTTTAGATAAGCTGCTTTAATCTCTTATTGTGCATATTTTATAATTTTAATTCAGAAAGTTAGAGTAATTTTTTTGTTGTATACTTTTGTGACTGGCTGTAAATTAATCACAGAAGTACAGTATCAGCATGAATTAATTATGCAAGTGAACCAAATGGCTATTTCATTATTTTATTGAAATGCCAAGAGTTTGAGGAGATCTTTTGTCTTAATAGATTAGCCAGAATTCATTGGGAAAAGTCTTAGTATGTTTAAGGTAATGGGAAAATATTGCTTTCAGTATATCCTACAGAGATCCTGTTTAAAACAGATGACAGTCTGTCACGTTCAGTAGCACATCAGTCATCAGATTTATTCTAATTCCTTAAGCTGAACATTTCATTCAAGCCTGTAGATTGTCTTGTCAAGCTACCAAAAGCCTCATAGCTTTTCTGTCAAGCATAGAGTTGCACCAGCAGTTCACAAATAAATGCTAAGCTGCAAAAATACTGTTTATTTTCTTTAACCTTTTATTCAGTTAACTACACTGTTCTTTCGTGTTATTTTCTCCACATGTGCTTATCACAAGGTATTCATGGGACTGCTTCCTAAACATGCCTCATCCTGACCACAGCCACTTCAGACCAAGGACCACTCATTTTGGGGCATGTTGTTTTTACTTGTAGAAGTCTAGACCACCGTGGATATCACATTCCTCCTCTGATCACAAAGGCCCAGTGAGCAGCTTCGTTTGCTGCAGACGTGAAGGAATCCCACTGCTGCTGCCCCAGCAGCTGTGCTGTGGCCAGTCTGGCTTTGTGCAGAGTGCCTGTGCACTTCTTGCCCTGTATGGAGAGTGATACTTTTGCTGTCAGCCCAAATAGCCATAACATCCTTTGTATTTATTCATCACAATATTTCTAGGATATTTTCTCGTGTTGTATTTTGTATGTCTGTGTCTTCTTTTTGTTTTTAATTTCCTGACCATCTCTCATTCTGACCTTTTTGCTTCAAATAAAGTCTTGTGTAAACTGTAGCACTAGCTTATGCAGTCTGCTTAAGCCTTACATGGTGGTGAGAACTTGACTGGAGACATACTTTCTTTGAAGTCAACGTGTATGCTTGAGGTAGTAAAACATTGAGGATGGTTAGTTGAAGTTAATTAATTGATATAAGAAAAGAAAGTAAACTATTAGATTGGTGCATTGGTATAAATTACATTTAAGGCCAAAAAATTACTTGTAAAGTACTGAAAGCCTCAAGTCCAGGTAAGACTAATCTCTATATTAAATTGCTAATGCTATGGCATTCAGTATAAAGTTGTGATTGCCCTTTCATAGGAGAAAGACTTCCTTGGTTGTCTCTTTTAGCTATTAAAATTAAATCTAAGCAGTCTGTTAATAATTTTCCAGAATCACCAATTTCAGAACTCTACTTTTTGTTTCTAATTATTCACTGTAACTTGTGATTTCTTCTAATATATATTTTTTACTGTCATTTACATGCAGTGCTAAATGTTCTCTCTTAATCTGGTGTTTTTCTTCGTTTTAAAGCCCTGCTCTTTTTAATACTTTTTCTTGGTCTGTTAAATGGCCAATGTGTTCTTTTAGCAGGCTTATTCCTTGAATGGATATTCTAAAAGACACATTATACATGTCTAAAAAGGAACTGTGGGGTTGAAGCCCTAGATAAAATTAAAGCCTGAGTATATAAAAAAAAGATTGTTAAAATGTCAAGATAATGAAAAGTCAGAAAATAAATTATACCTATTATTAATTTTGAATTGTATTCAAACATAGAAATATGTATCATAGACAAAAGCTGATTACAGAGAGATAAAATTCAATTTTACACTAGGATAATTGTTTTATGTATTTTACATTTATTTATAAGATCAGGTAAAGGCCTGGAATTCTCAATATAAATCACAGTATGGTCCTGATGAATGCCAAGGTCAGTAAAAGGAAACCCCTTCACTTGCAAAACACATTGCTACTGCAGAAAATACAAGGGGAATAAAATGAAACTGATAAGCACCATCTTTCCTACTATACATTCTTTACTTGCATTATAGTGTTAGAACTTAGAGTAGTTTTGGTTTGTCGAAGGAGTGAATAGGTATCAATGATCTCAGCATCTTCCCATATATTATCTGTAGCCAAATTAACATACCTTTGCTAAGTAGAGGTTGGTGCAAAACTTACTTGAGGTCTGTGAGTGAGAATGGAACTGTTGTCACAGTAACAGTCTGAAATTAGATTGGCCCTATTCAAACAGTCTTGCATGTTCTGGAGATGCAGTTGATGGATCCAAATGCCACATAGATGGTGGAGCCCATGATTTAAGAGTACATTTTTGTAATAAATTATTTCCTATCACGAAGGCTTATTTTATCCAGAATTAAATCTCTGGTATGTCTTCAAGAGAAGGAAATTTAACTATTTAACTATTTTTCAGTCTTGACAGGGCAATAAAATGGATTCTAGGTTATCACAGAAGTGAGAACTCTGGGGGTACCTCAGCTGAGCATCTGGGTCAGCTTGAACTAAAGAAGAAGACACCTTCTCAGTAACTGAATTTCAAGTCATAATTTGAAACAAGTAGATGGTGAACTGAAATGGCTACCATTCATCTTACCACACACATAACACTTAATAAATAAGCTGTAGTGTTCAGTGATGGGTTTTCATATGTAGTGTATTGGAGCTTTTGAGTCCTTGGACAATAAAACACAGAGTTCTTGACATGGCATCCACTTCACAAAAAAGTGTCAGGTAGACCTTACAAGTATTTCATTAAGCTGGACATTTTTCACAAGTGTTGGCTTCCAAAACATGTCTTCATCAGCTGCCTTTATTCTGTAGCAAGGAGTTCTGCACTTGCTGCTTTTTACAGAGTCCATCCTTTTTGGGCTTCTGTCAAAGTACCAGTATCACTGAGGTCAGGAATTTGCAGTGTTACCCGAGTTAGATCTGTTAGATCTAGTTAGAGCTGTGGCAGTGAGTAGTGACTCTACATCTATAGGGTGAGGAACTGGTGTCACTGAGCAGCTCTCCTGGGTAAGTGCTGGGATTACAAATGGTCTATTGTTTTCTTCCAAAGTTTTAAGTTTTTTATAAGCTTGTAACTTGTTCTACTTCAGCAAAGGAAGGGCCAGTGCTGCTGGATCAGATCTGATCTTTGATTCCTTAGGTAGGATTCAGGGTAAATGGTTTTGCGTGCCAGGTGGTTTAACAGCTATGGAGTTCTGGTGTAGTGCTTTGTGAGCTTCTGCACAGGCACTAGCTCAGCAGCTTTCATCTGCTGGGCTGCTGATAAGATGGCTGAGGTCTGCTTCCATGTAATCAGGCTTTCTTTCCAAATGCTGAAAATTGATTAGACTATAGGAGTACAGATACAGAAATGTGGCTACCTGTGAGAATAGATTCACCTTCCATTTTTTGATACAATTGATTTTCCTTCAGGATCATAGTGAGGCCATTCCTGATTCAGTACAGTTGTGAAAGGGCAGTAATGGACCTTGTCCACCTGTTTGTTCCTGAAATACAGAAGAATGAAACTCCGTGAAGGATTCCTTTGTCATAAAGGTTATGGATTAGGGTGTGATGGGTGTTTCCAGAGACTGGTTTTGTGGGATGTACAATCAGCCAGTTAAGGGTGTTTAAGTTAGTTTTCTGCATGACAGCAGCATAAATGTAGGGTGATATAAATATGCCTGGGAGCAATCTTGAGCTACTTTCCTTATGGACTCAGAATTTGATGGTAGCAAGAACAAATAGAGTTGTGGGGTGTAACACTTTGCACAATGTACTGAAGGTGACTGCTGTGCAGGTGTACAAGGTAACTCTAATTAAAACAGTTTCCCCTTGAAATGTAATTTTGTTCCTCCTCTTCACTATCCAGTGGTAGACTAATATTTGTCTCCGGAATGTTTTTCCAGGATCTGAAGTGGAATTACAGTATCTGAAGGTTACTAAATATTAGGCAAAAATTATAATTCTCTTCATAGTTTAAAAGTATCTTTCATATTTCAAAAACCCTTCTGGATGTACAATTCTTTTGGCAAACATTCACTGTCTTGCACTACAGAGAAAATTTACTATAAATAGCATTGGTTGCTTTCATAGTGAGGTTCCCCTCCAGCTGTATCCAAATTTACCTTAAAAGTTAACAACTAAAAAAAAAAATCAAGCTAGGTACTTTGCTGACAGCAGTGTTACATATGACACTTTCTTTCCAATAATACAGCCATTCGGGTCATTAGGAAGTTTGGGTCAATTAAGAATTATCTGTACATATTCAACTCTTAAAAAATGTAATAAAAAAACAGTGATGGATTTTTTTAAACAGTAATCCCATAGAATACAAATATATGTGAAAGTATTACTGTTTAGTAATACAGGAATTACACTGTAAATAAAAATTTTGTTCCACTTGATATAGAAATTCATTCAGATTAATGTTAAACTCCAGTTACAAAGAAGTTTTGAAAAAATCCTTTAGCTCATCTGATTAAAGTAAAATGTGGTCAGAGCATGAGTTTGCTTGTTATGGGCTCTCTGCACTTTTCAAATGACTTGAGAAACAGGTTTTTAGGGAGGTGTCTATTAATAGATATCTGAGTGTAGGTATGCTTTTGCAGTCTGTCCTGAAAGCACTTCTAAATACTGAGCTGCCTTTTCCTAAGTTTAGTTTATATATAGTATCTTTGATATAAAACAAAATAATCTTACACCTCAGTAAAGTTCAGTGTGGTAAGTAAATTAAATTGAATCCACTTAACTCTTTTCAGGCAGCCAGCAAGCTATGGCACAAACAGCAACCTTTCCACAATACCTCCTTTCCCAAAACAGACTGTTCAGCAGATGCACAGTCCAGCTGAGGAACTGAGTACAGTGGAATACTTTCTTTGGAAAAGCAGAAATATGAACAGAAATAAGTGACTAGATATCGTGGCTTTAAAGTCTGGAAGAAATTAAAAGACAATGTTGAAGACCACTGAGAGCAATGTCAAAGGGCCATAACTTATACCAGAAAAATTATGCCTTTTTTATTTTTACATTTAAGTCTGAACATGTTAAGATTTGCCTTTGACAGTAAGAAGTTACAAAATCACAACACTAAAAAAAGTTGTTGTCATTTATAATGAATTCTAGGAAATATTTCAGAAGACTTTAGTCTTTCCTCTCAGTTGGACTATGAAATAGGAAGGTACTTAGGAGTTTTCTTAGTGTTATTATTAGGCACTGATGCCCTACTAGTGCACATACCTAACTTTGTCAGGTGCTCCTTCAGCGTGAAAGGGGAGATAAAATTGTGGAGCCTGCAAGTCTTGCAACTTCACAGTGTCCAGGAATGTCCTTAGAATTATGCTGAGTATTTGAACTGCTGAATATTTGGCCAGATTTTCTATTTTTTAAATCTTGTATTTTATCTACACTTCTATAGCTAAAAAATATTGATTCTTGTAAAAAAATCTTTTAGTGAAATACATAACTACAACATCTGACAAACAAGCCTCAAAATATTCAGCACAATTATGTGCAAGAGAAAGCAGCCATCAAAATAAGCCTGGGTTTCAGAAGTACTAAGGAGGGTTTTCTTGCTTCATCTAGTATGTGGATTTAGAACTCCTTTGCTCCACCCAGGAATAACTGGTCTAGGGCCAATATTCAGCTGCTGTCTCAGCTCTAGTGTTTTGGCAATGAAAACACGAATGTGTCTTGATGCATCAAGGAATAATTAATCCAAGTTAATGGAATATAAGATGAACTTGTGAGAAAGAATAAAACATCCATGTGTTTGCTTTTACAAAAAAAGAAAACCAAACGAAACTCAAAGAGAATAATGTTGCTGAAAATGGTTAGATAATTCTAGGTCCTGAATTTTTCAATGATTTTTTTTTTCCATTTGTCTGCATGGAAAGAATCTGATGTTAAGACTCAGAACCCTAAGAAGTTTTTCTGTTAGCTGTGTAACCCACAGCTTATATGGATGAAACTCTTTAGTTTATATTCTCAGAGGAATTCTTTGGGGCTTCTCCACTGTAAATTACTTTCATGGTTTTGGCTGAATTATTTGCTTACTAAGGGTTTAAAATGTACTTAATTCAAAGCACAGTAAACAAATTTGGGTTTTAAAAAAATATATTTGTCCAGCTTCTTTGTGTTGCATATCATAAATAATCAAAACATTGAAGAATGAGAATGATCTGTGTATTCAAATACTAAATAAAATTTTAAAAAAGCTAATCTATTTCATTGGCCGAAAAGGACTAGAAATGACAGAGTTTTCATTATGTGTGTTCTGACATTTCAGTTTGTATTTAAAATTGTTCTGCACCTTGCTTTGGAAGACCTTTTGTAACTAAGTTTTCCATTATTTGTAACTTTTAACATTTTAGACAGATTTTTTTTTTTCACAGCAGGAATTTCCTGCCTGCTGGGTGAAGTTGACTTATTTTTTGAAGTTTCAGCTGAGAGAAGGCTTTGGACTTTTTCCAGACAACAGTTAAAGGATGAATACTTTGTTTTCCCTGACATTAAAAAAATGCAGCAGTTTGATTGGTAGCCTCATACCAATCATACCAACATGAATATGTTTTGCATTGCTTTATTAAAGTTTGGCAGGGAAATTGATCCACTGTCAAAAATATCTGGTTTGTGACTGATGATCTAGCTTCAGCTAAAGCCTATTCTTTTCCAATTTTTTTTTCTCTTTTTGTTGTTGTTTGCTTGTTTTTCTGTGATTTTCAACTGCCTGGCACTGATTCGCAGTCAATGATGAGTCCTTGAATCGTGTACCTTTTTTTGCTGCTGCAACATCAGGAAACAGTGCAGCAATAGCTGAATGCTTTCAGATTTAGCCTTTTCAGTCTTCAGCTTACATTTAAATTCTGGATATTCTCAACAGACTTATTTCACTGGGACATCTCTGGTTCTCATTGAGTTTTGGCCCACCTCGGAATATCTTATTCTTCTCTGGGAGTCCAAAACCATTTCTGAATGTGTAGCTTGTTATTTTGAGTTGTACTTGTTTTCAGAATTTTTTGGTACTGCAATAAATGTCAGGGAAGCATCTGGATTAATTTTCTAAAATCACTAACCTAGTAATCCTACCTAAATAAGCAACTGCACATAAGGCATGCTATAGATCATGCATGTTAAGCATGTTGTAAAGCACACAGTCAATGCATAAATGCTAAAAATGCTCAGAAATGTTGTTGTTGGAGAGTAGAAAACACAAAATTGTAGGATAAAATGGGTTGGAAAAGACATTTAAGATCATCAAGTCCAACCATTAATGCAGAACTGCCAAGACCACCACTAGACTGTATTCCCTAGTACCACATCTACACATCTTTTAAATACATCCAGGTATGGTAACTCCACCACTTCCCTAAGCAGCCTGCTCCAAATCTTGCCAAACTTTTCTGTGAGGAAATTTTCCCTAATATCCAATCTTCACCTTCTCTCATGTAACTTGAAACCATTTCCTCTTGACCTATTGTTTGCTACTTGGAAGAAGAAAGGGACCCTGCCTCACTACAGCCTCCTTTCAGGGAGTTGGAGAGAGCAGTAAGGTCTTCTCTCAGCCTCCTTTATCCAGGCTAAACATTACAACTCCCTCAGCAGCTCCTCATAAGGTTTGTGCTCTAGACACTTTCCCAGCTTCATTGCTCTTCTTTGGACACATCCTGAAGTGTGCCATTTCTCTGCAACTTCCACTTCTTGCTTACAAGGGTGAAGTTACTACTCATGGCCAATTAAGGCAGTAGGTATCGGATCTAGTTGCTAAATTTAGAAAACAAAATCAGAAGTTCAGGAGAAACTGTATGGTTATTGAGTCAAAATGTATGTGTTCACACCTGAGTAACACTGTTCCCATGCTTCTACTGCGTTGTAAGTATGGTTAAGGGAGCAACTATGCTTGTAGTTGAGGGATAGCTTTCTATTCAGGTAGCTATCTAAGAAAAGGATAGTTAATTTGCTTGTAAAGTACAAATAGGGCTAATGTGGAGTCAGTGTTATTTTATTTCTCTGAGTTTTTTAGCTTGTGAAATTTCAGGTGATTTGATCCCTTGCAGCAGCTGAAGCATACACTATACAATTGGAGTAGTTGCATAATTTGGGTAGAACCAGTGCACTGGATATGTTGCTTTATTACGGCAGTGGAGGCACATTTGAGCTTTCATGCTGTTTAAAACAGCCTGACAGATACAGAACTGGTGCAGCTGTATTTCCCTGCAGGAAACCAACAGGCCCCTCTCAGTCCCCATGTACAGGACTGAATCTTGAAAGGTTGGCACATTTCTGACAGGCCTCTGCATGTTCAGTCGTCATGATAGGTTTTGGTCAGGCTCCAAGATCCACACTGTTTGTAGCCTTTATGCTTTTTATTTTTACTGCATTTGCTGTCAGGAAAAATGGCGCTATTTGAAGGTACCTTGAGAAATGTGAGTTGGCTGGATGAATCAAGTTTCTCTGCTTCAGTGTGGTTTTTTGCCTCCTTTTCTTCATTCAGTCTTAGTTCTTTCTGTGAAGGCAGCCAAACAATTGGAATGTTTTTGGCAGAAGACATAATTTCTGCTTAATGCTATTACTTGTACTAGTGGTTTTTGAATTTGGCACTGAGTTACTACTTAACATTTTTATGTGCATATAATGTTTTGTGATTTTATTTTTGCTTTTATGGTAAAATCTGGGCTAGCAACTTAGTTCTGTGATAGAAGAAATTATGATTTGGGGTTTTGGGAATTTCAATATATCAAATATACTATACAATGAATTTTGCAAACATAAGCGCTGTAGACTCATGTTTCTTGAAATATTTCTGTATTTCACTTTGGAGTTCTTTAGCCACAGTAACGTTTTTACAAGTTTGGGGGAAAGATGGATGGATTTTTTGGGGCTTGAGGCCAGAGCTTTCAGAAAGATGGGTAAATAACTGTATCAGTGGTCCATTTTTGGTTTACTGAAGAATGATATGCAAACCAATATTTGACATTTAGCCTAATGCCAAATCATCCAGTCATGCAGTAAACTGAAGAAAATTGAGCGCTCAAGACCAGTAGGACTCAAAATGTTGTGCACATGCTGCTGTTGCACTATTTCCTACCTGTTGGCATTTAGCCTGTCTGCCACGTGGGTGGTCTTTGGTTGTGTCTCACTGATATTTGGTATTGGTTGGTCAGGGGCTCTATTGGCCTACCCTCTAAAGCAGAAAGCAACCTAGTATATTTTCTGTTACAGAAATTCTAGTTCTGTGGATTTGTTTTGTTGCAATCCTTAGAATAACAAAATAGGTAGGCAGGAATTGCATATCATCCAGTTCAGAATGGGACAATCTCCAAAGTTAGGTTGGGTTGATATATCCAGGTGAGTTTTGACCATATCCAGCTATAGAGATTATGTAACCTTTCTAAGCAGCTAGTTCCAGTGACCTTCCTCACTGTGAAAAATTTGTTCTTACTCATAATTCTGAGTTTTCTGTGTTACAGCTTGTCTCTCTCAGAAGGATCTGTCTCTGACTTCTTTATATTTGCTCACATGGCAGCTAAAACCCAATAAAAATCTCTGTTTAGCCTTTTCTCCTTAAAACCAACTAACCAAAGTCTTGCAAACTTCTTATAACTCATGTCCTGCAGTCCCCTAATCATCTTGAATCATCTGCTGGACTTAGTTCAGCATATCCATGAGCAGGTCAAACCAGATGCAGCACTTCAGATGTGCCAGATAGGGGGGTTTAATGACTTCCCTTTGTCTGCTGACTACAGTCCTGTCAAAAGAGTGTAATACACAGGTAACCCTTACCACTGTGTAGTGCTGATTCTACTGAAATATTCTTTTGGCTCCAGATAAGACAACAGCTAGTTTAAAATGCTCATATTTGTTCCTGTCTGTAAAGGCTACAGAAATTACAGTCTGGTTGTAAAATGTTTAGAATTGGATACCTGGTTGTCTATAACAACATATGATGTGATACATAATACTGAGTTTTAAGGCCAGTAAAGAATTTACAACAAAACTGAAGAATGGCTAAATGATTTGGCTGTTCACACCTGATTGAATCATGTCATAGTTTCATTATTAGAATGAAAATAATGTTAGTTAGAGTGTCACAGAAGAAAGCTGCTTCACAGAATGCACAGCAAGATGACAAAAGCTGCGAAAAAGGGGAGTCTTTGAGAAGGTTCTCTGCAGTTTTATTTACATTTCAAAGAGCTGGTAGGCAGGGGGAAAGGAAAAGGCAGGTATTATCAACGAGAAGAATTGGAGGACAAAGGACAGCTTAAAACTGGAAGAGAAGACAACAGAACAGGCTGCAGATTGTTTAGTAAATAAAATACAAATGAAGATTGTTAATGTGAAAATGAGAATATGTCAGAGGGCAAAAGAGAGAGGGAGCTGTTAGTGAGCTAATATGCACATAAACATTTCCTGATGCACAGAGAGAGAACTGAGCCTTGAAGATACTTAGTTCAAGTTAGGGAGAAAAAATAAGGAGGAGAATACCTGTCCTTTATCCAACTAAGTTGAATTTAGGAATAGGTGAAACCTGTTATAAACCAGTTGGTTTTATGCATTTTTATGCCTACTCTTCTGCCTTTGTGAAAAGCATGACAAAGACAGTCGGTGCTCTTTGGCTTACACTATGCCATCATTAAAAGCACCAGATGCAAATTTTGTAGTGAGAATATTAAGAAACTGCTGCAGCAACAGAGGAAAATTATCTGAGCCCTGGTTCTTCATTTCTTTTCTTATTTATGCAGGTTAGTTGAAACCAACTGCATGTGTCTTAGCTCCTTTTGAGTCAAGAATCTGCAGAGAAGAAAAGCCAGGGATTGCTGCTTCACTTTGCCCTCTGGGAAAATGTTTTTTATCAAGTTTCCTGATAATGAAGTCACTTTTATTAACCAAAATCTTGAAGTGTTTTAGCGATGTAAGAGTTTATAAATTTGAAATAATACTCATGCTGCATTCATCCAGTTCTAAGGTTAATCCACTTATCTGTATCTTATATTCCTTTTAAAAGGAACAGAATATTTTGCATGAACTACCTGTATTTAAAAGCATTCAATGCAATAAAATAAGAATCCCTGTAATCAAAGTATGTTCTATTTCACAGCTTTTAAGTATCTAACAGATGAGTTATTATTCCACTTGTAAAAAAATGCTTGAATTGGCTATCTCTATTATCCTTTGACTAGTGTTTTTATAACTGTCCAAAAGTAGTTTTAACTTACTTTGAATTGCCTTAAATTTCTGATACACCATAAAGTTTCTTAAGATAGGGAGGAAATGTGACTCTTTTTGGAGTGTATCAATGAATCAAAACTTGACATCCACCTGGACTAAGAGAACTGTTTGCTCCCTGGGGAAATGCTTTGAGAAAGTAACTGTTTTTTATGTAGAGTACCCTCCTAAGTTCATTATTTTAGTTTAGCATGCCCCAAGGCAAAACGTTTTAGGATATTTTAGAAGATCCTGCCAATCTAATTAGTCTTATGGGAATAATGCTAAATTCATCCTCTGTTTCCCTCTTCATAAACTATATGGTACTTCATCCTGCACTGTCAATGGCAACTGTCAACTGCATCTTTAAGGGGACAAAAACTGGCTCAGTGCTGTTCCAAGGAGTAGTGGGAACTGTTCTCTTGTTCCACCAGAGGTGGGGTAGGTGGGATAGCCCTCTGTGTGGGAAAACTCTTCCAAGACTGGAGGATTTTTGCTGAAGAGTGGATGAATTCGGTCGAGAGCAGCAAACGTTTGCATCCTGTTGCAGCAGCCAAGGCCATGATTCAGTGGTTGACTTCAAATTCTTTCAAGGCAAGACCAAGGAATGGGGTTTGGCAGTCCCTGGGTCTCCATATAGAGTGGTCCCAACAGTTTCTGTCCCTGAGGAGGGGACTCAGTAACTGAACTCCAGCTTAGAAGACAGATCTCTCAGTCCTTCCCAGGAGAGAAAGCACTGGCCTTAGTGTTGCTGTGGGGCTCTTGTGGGGTTGGATTTACCATGAGGTGCTCCTTTGTATAGCACTTATTCTGCAAACACTCAAGATATGTTACTTTTATATATCTTGTTTTTATTTAATTCCTAAGAAGGGTTTGTGTTGATAAATAATTAGAACCAGGATTGGTATGCTATCCTTTTGAATAAGCAGTTATTTTGTTTAGATTTTTTTTTTTCTCCTAAAATCCATTCATATTCCAAGGTACTGAAAGGCAAAGTATTTTAATGGTGTTTTTGCAGAATATTTTCCTGAATGGATGAGGAAACAGTCATTCCAGTTAGCACTATATAAAAAAGTGAAGGCAGCACAGTGAGCCTTATTTTCCATTTTTATCTGTCATAGATGTAAATAATTCAAACATATGAGCATGGGAAGAAGTTAACAGTTCAAAACTGGGACTGCATGAGTCTCATAGGATAATATTAGTATTTCCTTTGTGTTTCAATTTGACATTCTTAAGAAAAAGGTCAGTTTTCCTGAAGTATGAACCATTTAATAGTTAATGCTGTTTTTCCCTGGGCTCATGTGATAAACTGGAATGTTCATGTATTTCATGTGTATGCTTATGTAATTAAGCATCCACTAATTTCTTTTTCTTTGGAAAATACTTCTCCAAATCAGCACTCCATATATAAAGATATAAGATTATATCATCTGTTTGTTTAAGGTAAGCATTAGGACAGGTATTATTATTTTATAATAGATTCTTAATCCCTTGTCTGTGAAGTGTTGATGTTTTCATTAGAGTTAAAATATGTTGCATGTGTACAGAAAGCCTGAAATCTCAATATGTGGTCCTATCAATTTTAATTATTTGAATCATTAGAACAGCTAATTTTTTGCTTAAGGGTATACCAATGTACCACTGAATCTGTTTTTTAAGGTTTTTTCCAGTTTAATGTCTGAATCCAAATTCATAAAGAGTTGGAAAAATGAGATGTCTGAGCTATAGGATTCACAGGGATTTTATATGAAGCCTATTTAATCAGGATAACACTGTTATTAATATTCATAAAGTCAGCTGGAACACAAATGACAGACTATGGAGCCTAAAATTTTTTACTTGTGAATTTATTAAAAGCAGCTTAAAAAATTAATGGAATTTAAGTAAAGTTGACGAAAATGAAAATCTTATGTTAGCAGAAAAAATCTATATTAGAACTTTGTCTAAGACCATCTTGCATTGATATCTTTGACAGATTTCATTGGTACTTAAAGAAGAAAGATGCATGAATGGTCATTTAAAAGGATTTAAACACATTGGCACATTAATTTTTACATGAATAATAAGTAGTTTCCAAAAGCAATTAACTTACAGTGTACAAGATTTGAATAGAAAAATAGGACTGTGACATCAAAGGGCAAAGCAAATGTGCAGTACATTTTAAACTTTTAATAATATGACTTCTTAAAATAATTTTTTTCTTTTCCACGGTAAGTAAAGCAGCACACAAGGTATTTTGTACAGCTTGAGTTTGTTTTGAAATACACCACCATGTGGAACAAATAAATTTTTAATGCCAAAGTGCGATTGGTAAAGAACAATTCTAAGGCTTTTACATTGATCAGGTGCTTCTGAATCAAGAAGGAAAAACAGTGGTATATGTGAAGGTATATACAGTGTAATTTTTCTCCCATGCTGCTGTATGGGAAGCATTTCTTATCTTTGTAGATGCAAAACAGTTAGGCCTGAGAGTTCTTTCATTATTGTACTTAACTATTTATTTTATGTGACTGTTGCATTTTATATTCAACCGATAGGGACATTTTCTTTTTTATTTTCACTTCCTTTCATGATGTCCTAGTAGTTTTGCACTAGCACAATTGGATAAATAAATAGTGAATAAGGATATTAAATTTAAAATTACCTCTGCCATTTGGGTTATGGCTTCGTTTCGTATTTTCAGTTTTGTCTTGGTCTGCCAGTACACTTTATTTTAATCTCTGGCTTTATTTCCCCCTCATTATTGCATAAATTGATTATTAACAGATTATCTTCAGATGAAAGTATTTAATTCTTCTGAAGATTCCTTGTGTGAAAACCTTAATGGCCACTTCTGATCATTTTTGAAATGGTGACTTTTACCACTCACTGGATAATGATGGTTCAATAAGTTTTGGTTCTAAAAATACCTTATGTTCAAGGTACCTTCTGTAAAGGTGCATCTTGAAAACAAGTGTTGTGCACAAGTCAGTTACCTATTGCAGCATTTGTGTTCAGAGCAACTACTTTAAATATTTAGTGTCTGGAATATTTTGTTTTTATGTATCCTAACTTTTTTTTTTTTTTTCCAAATTATGGGGAAATTAATTGGTATACCCTAGGGAGCCCCAAAAATCTTTCCATTTTACTTTGATCAATAGGTGACCCGATATCTGATATCAACGATTTTTAATTTTATTTTCTCTAAGTTTAAACCAAAAAATTCCTATTAGTTAACAGAATCTATTTCACCTATGAAGACAAAGTCGGTAAAATGAGCCTCTTGACTTCAGTCATGAATTTTTCCTGTGCCATAGTCTATTATTTCCGGGAGAGGGCAGCATTTTCCTATATCAGCTACAGAAAGGCACATGCCCTGCTTAGACTGTCAATGTTTCTTGTAATTACTCCCAGTATATTTGTTGCTTGCTTATGAATTAACTTGCATTTATGGAACTAAATCATTCCAATCATTTAATTACACCTGAGGAGCTGAACTATAATTGCTTGCTTCCAGCTAGGATCTGATATGGCTTGAGCAGTATTAATTTGGTGTTTACTTTTCTGAGTGCTAAAAGCATTAAAATGATTGTGCAATGGGATTACATTTTACTAATTGCTGGCATTCATTAGCTGGGTAAATGGCGAGGAAGAATGACTGTATATTGTGGAGGGATAAAATTATGGTTTTAAATAGTATATTACTAGACACATTAAGGCCCTAAGACATGTTTTAAAATACTCCAGAGGTTATTAAATACCATATTTTCTTCATGTCGTGCTATATGAATATCTTATTAAAATACTGCAATTATTATGAACCTTTTTGTGCAATATGTAGGGAAATGGCTTCATAGACAGAAACCTATTTCTTGATATTAATAACCCTCTATATTTTCAGCTAATCCAAAAGTAAATGAGGAACTTAGGAAAAGATTGCCAACTTCAAATCAACACAGTTACTCGGAATTGAAGAGGAAGCGTACAGCTTCATTTGAAGGGTTCTGTTAAGGGACTCAATGTTCTGCAATATGAGGTGAACTTTTTATTTTTAGTTAAGACCTGAGCACATCAAATCCTATACATTTTTTTATCATGTGGATTTCTAGTCAACAAATAATATGAGCTAAATATGTATTTATTGAATTTTTTTTTTATGTGTTAGTGTTGAATCTTAAGTGTTTGTACAATAAATTTTTTTATAATTTTAATTAGAAAAATGAAATAATCTGCTTTTTTGGTGTTTTATGGGAAAATAATTTCTTCTGCTGCTTTATTATTTAGGATATGTGTCTTGGTATAATTTGCTTAAATTTTAAAACATGTACTTAATTTTTTCTAAATCTCTTACATTTTCCAGCACAATGACAACTGAGTGTTTTTCATAATCTAGCCACTGTGTCTTCAAGGCACGTGCATCGTTTTAATAAATGTAAAAATAATGTAGCAGGGAAAACATACAAAATAAGCACAACTGCATAGTTAAGGATAAAAATTGTCCTATGTACAATACCTTTTAAAAAGGTGTTTGAGTAATTAATGCAATTTGTTGTAAGCTTACTGTGTTACCAAGATTACAAACTTATTTAGATTTCCTTTCAATACAGAGTTTCATTGAATTTTTAACACATAAGAGAGTGTATATTTTAACATGCAAAATGATGCCTGGTAGGCAGTCTTATTGAGGGTTACTTGTTGAAGATCTTTCATTATATGAAACATTGCAACTGTGTAATTAACTGTAGTCTGAAGCAATATGCATGCAAATATTCAGATGCATTATTTAGTTGTTTAGAAAGACCTGCAAATTCAGAGCTAGAGGGGTCTTGGGCCAGGTTACCTGTATTTTATGTAGGAAATTAAAGCAAGAGAAAGAACGCTGTAAAGTGAAGCATATGCCACCATCTGTAATAACTGCCAAAGTGAGCAGTCTTCTTGACTGCAGCAGGACTGCTTGGTGTGATTTGGGCTGTGCTCACTAATGTGTACTTCCAAGACCAGATTCTAGAAGAAAAAACCAAACTAATAAATAATTCAACAAAGACATCACATGCAACAGAAAACTGAACCGAACAATTATTAAAATGAGATGACTGAAGAAAAAATATTTTACTGAGAAATATAATTTTTCACTGACTGTTAAAGTATGCAGATTTCATTGTGCTGCTATAAATATTGAAAATAATTTGTTTTGTAAATTTTCTGTCAAATGAAGGCAAAGTATAGGTGTATTATATTGTTTCAAGTTTATTTAACTAGTTTGTTTTATTTTAGCACTGAAACCTTCAAGCAAAAACTGGACTCAGTGCCAGATCAAACAAGTTCAGGAGAACAAATGGAGAACTGGTCAAAAGGTAGGGACTTTAAAGATATTAATAAGGAACCTCAGGTGTTATACCAGTGCTAGGCAGTGACTGGAGTGTGTTTGTTCTTGCTGATATATGACTGACTTTGGAAGAAAAGAAAAAAACCCAAAACCACATACTGCCCCTTAAAAGTACTTGGAGTAACAGGAGAGCAGCTACATGAATATAAAGCTTCACCTTTATTTTCTGGCTCATTGAAAATATTTTTGTTTAACTTGCAGAAGTCTTGTTTAAATTCTTAGTCTTTACATTGCACTTTACTTTCCAACCTTTTTTTTTTAATTGTTAACGATAAATCTGAAAGTCTGTTTTAAAGTAATGCTCTTGGCTATTCTCTCTTGGCTTGGGTGTGATTAAGCCATCTGTTAATATTAATGAGTTTCTCATTAGTAGCTCAGTTGAATTTAGACAGTAGGGTAAGGCTTGGAGGTAAAGGTGGGCTTGGTTAACTTGGAGCTTTCCCAGTTTATGGAGTTTCATCTTCATCAGGATGCAAGTATGTTTTTGCATTTTTAGTTGGTTGACCAGACACAATTGTTCTCAGATACATTCTTCTGTGTTTTGTGACAGAAACCTAAGGGGAAGAAAACCCACTGAATTTGAGAATACATTACATGAGGGACTGACTTTGTAGAAGAAGTGGCTTGTGACTAGATTGTGACATGGAAAAGGAAGAAAGGGAAAGACGTAAAAAAGATACCCTCACTTTAGGGTGGATTTTTGCTATTATGTGACTATGTTTAGGTTAAAAAATCCAGAAGGGAGTAGATGTGTCAACATCAAAATTTCCCTCTATATCAGAGCCTCATCTTGTACATTTCCTTTTTTTGAGTTCTACGCTATGTATTCTCTCTCAAAAGATAATAAATATCAAGTTTCTCATGGAGAGTCTGTTTAGAAGAAAGAAGAAATGCTTCTTTTTGTAGATGATGCTTTTCTTTCACATGTAACAGAATTTCTACCTATATTATCCTGTAAAATAAACTACTTGTTTATTTTTAATTTATGGAATTTTGAGCTGTTACTGAGTGAAGTTTAAAAGATTTTGAATCATGTACTTTGTAAACAAAAATAGTAATGGTGGTATGAGTTAGTGAAGAATTGTATTCTGACAATTTGAACGTGTAATGGCTTAATCAGGCTTAGTATTTTTAGACCTTTAGGGGTCAGCATACCCTAAGAATGGTTCAAAAGGTTAAGTTTTCCAAAGTAGGCAAATGAAACTGATTCTCTGTTAAATGTTTTCTGTCTAATTGCAAGAAATTACGTTCTGCTGCTGCTCAGAGATATTTTTAAAACTGAATACTTACTGAGTATCATGTGTATTATTTTTCTGATGCATAAAGTCAATATTTTGTGCTGTTTAGACAGCTGTTTCTTCCAAGCTAGCACTTACAGATTCATGTATCCAATAGAAGTTGTCCTATAAACAAAAGTAAAATTTATACATTTTTATGTAGCATAATCATTAATAAGTCATATATTTCCTTGTGGTTTTGCTCCTAGGAAATTTAGAAAAAGAGATTATGGGTAAATTGTCATTATGCTGGTGTGGATGAGGAATTTTTATTTTCTTAGAATTTAATTTGCGTATTAACAGCTACATTACATTCATTTGTCATAAACCTAATAGGTCAATTTCAGCAACATAATGTTCAATATGTGCTCTTGGTAGCTATTCTGATGCATTTTCTCATTGTATTACTTAATCACAGCAACTTTTCATTTTCTGTGTGTGTTGAGGAGTGTACTATTTTGTGTCCTGCTTGCACTGTCATCTTTGTATCTTTCTTTATGCAGTTGGTACTGTGCTATATAGGGTGTTCCTTTCTTGTAACTTGGAGTTTAAAAGCTGGGTTTAGAATAACCCTATAATGATTTATTAAAAAAATTTTTAAAGAATATATTGAAATATTGGAGTTTACATTATTTGTCAACAAATAAGGATGGTAAAGCAAATACAAGATTAAATTTATCTGACTAGATGAAAATTCAGTCAAGCAATGAAAATTTGAAAAAATAGAAAAAACTGATACAGAGAAGTGTAAGTTTATGGCGGTTATGTGGGATAATATGTAACCTGTTAATAGATGTTATAAAATAAAATACTTGAAAGAAAGGTAGTGTTTAAGAGGAATGTGTCTGAAGTGTTTGATAGGTGAGATTTTCTTTTCAACTTTCCGAGTTGTTTGGAGTATAGTATCCCTGTGTGGACTGAAGACTTTGTCACTGTTCTGTTCTATTAGGAAAAATTGAAAGAACAATTTGTGTGCAAGGCTTGTTATTTTGTGTTTGCATCCAGTTTAAATGTACCCTTTCTCTTGTTTTTGATAGAAGGTTAATGCCTTTTTTAATTTCCCTCTAAGGATACTTGAGAGAATGTACCAGGAACATTGGCAGCAGACCAGTGAGAACTGTGCCAGTTAGAAATGAAAAATATTCAGGATCCAATCTAGAAAGCCTAGAATAGTATTCAGTTATAAGAATAAACTTATATTGGCAAATAAGTGCATATTTTTGCATTGCAATGGTGGTGGGTGTGGGGAAGCACATTGCATTGGGGTAGAGTTGTTACTTCAGTAGGGTTTCCATGCATGATGGGAACTATGAAGACATTAATATTATGAAAACACAAGAGGGAACCTGAAATTGGGTGGTTTCTCCTCTTATATATACATTTAGGACTTGATATGGCAGTTTTCCAGAAGTATTACCAGGATAGGAGTGTGCAAATGCTAGAGTTAAATTTGTGTCTTATTTGACTCATGTACCATGTTTGAATTGGTGCAGCTATAGTTCTGTATTATATAGTCTTTAACCATTGTAATGTTTTTGCTTATGTCATGTTTATGAACATCCATGCTTTAAGGAGAGGGCAGAAATTAGGAGAAGCCTTAGAATTTTAAGTACTGTTTGGTCTGTTTTGACGACAAAATTAGAGTTTTGCTGACTCCAGAATTAAAAGCATTGCATAATTTTTTTTTGGAAATTGCTAAGTTAATAGATTGATTATTTTAATGGTGAAGTTGTTTGCTTTCTTAAAAGGTGGTTATTGTGTTTTTCAAGCGTAGAAATAAATATATATGTATTGCTAAGCCATTACTTGAAGCATATATTGAAATGTAAGTCAGTGAACCAATCTCACTTCTGAGTATTTGATGGCAACTTTAGTTATGATCCATATACACACTTTCCATGTAACTTCAAAAGAATGTTTGCAGCTTGTAAATATACTTTTAAATTGTGTCTCTGGAAACTAGTTCAGGGGAGACTAGCTTTAAAGAGATGTGATAATGTAGATTGGAATAGAAGTGCAGAACCAGTGTGGGGAAATTTGTAATGAAGGTGTTTTATCTGGTGGTGAGCTGTGGGGTTTTGGGGTGTTTTACATTCGTGGCAATTCAGGAAATGTAGTCATATGCAAAGGTTAAGTAAAACTAATAATCTTTTTGTGTAACTTTGTCTATCTTATTAGAAGTAGAAAACTTTTCTGGTTGTATAATGGTTTTAATGTTCTTTTTTTTTTGTGGATTTGTTTTTGCAATAGTAATTACAAGGACTTTCTTGTCTGGAATTTCTGTTGTGTGAATTTGGCACACACAAAGATGAATGGGTAAAGAAAGCCTTGAGAGTAATATGGAACTGTAAAGGTTTTTCTACTTGGGTAAAGAAGCTGCAAATGGTAAAGGTGCTGCTGCCCATTTCTCCCATATATACCCACTACAGCTGTAAACACTAAAGTAAATCTAAAGCCCCCCTTTCAAGATTGTAGCAGAGGCAGACTTAAGCATACTTGTCATAGTGAAGTCTCTTTCTTCTTTTACATGCCTCAACAGGAGATATTGTGAGCCTATTCTCCCTGTCCTAGCATATTTTAGTGACAAAGTGCTGTTTACTTGGGAAGGAAAGAAGGTCTGGATATTGCAAGGGTGCTTTGTATGCAGAGAAATCCACGTGATATGCAGAGAGGCAGCACCCTCTACACCAGTGTGGCTCAGTTCATCAGTGTCTTCAATGTGTGCTGTGCTTTCAGCATCCACCTCACTGTGTGCAGTCAGAGATCCCCTTGCAAAATGCAAAGTGTAGTTGCAGTTCATCTCTGAATGATGTAAAATGCTGAAAAGAGGCTGAGAGGATGAACTTTCATGAGTAATACCTAGGAAAGGTAGCTAGTAACTGTTGAGCAACACTATGCATGGAAGATGAAAAAAACCTCTTTCATGGAAGAAGAAGGAATAGTGTGATGTGACTTAGAAGATAAGAATGAGCTAACGAGTTGAAAAATCATCCAATACCACTTGGTCCTTCCTGTAAATATAATCACCCCTTCATGCATATGAATTCTCATCTCTTCTTTCTCCATTCCATTTCTTTCCTTGTACATTTTGAGTGGTAGAATACAGCACATTTTTAGCCAGACTGCGTGCAGAAAGAGTTCTTATCAGAAGCACAACTAGATATTCAGTATTTGCCTGACTCACTGCAGTGTTGTGAATATGGTTTTCTTGGACCTTTTCTGGTACGCCCAAAAGTTGTAGGGCCTTATCTGCACTGAGGCTGCAAGCACTAAGGATGGGGAGAATAGAAGTACTGCACTTTGAATCTTAAGTGTGTAAAGTATGAGTGCAGTTAACTTCAGAATGTCTTGAAATGTACTTCAGAGAGAACAGCACTTGCTACCACAGTAATTTTTAAGTAGTGCTTCAGAAGGAGCTTTAGAAGACCTTGCACAAGTGCAAGAGGAATTTGGTTATTTTCTTCTTTAGAAACCTTCATTACTTCTATTTTTATAACAGCTGGAATGAGGCTTAAGTTCAGGGCAAAAATATTTAAAATTATTATAAAAAGGTACTTCAGGGTCTGTGTTGCCAACTCTTATTTGTGAGTTCACCTGCATCTTTAGTAGAATACTACTGGAGTAAAGGGTGTGGGGGCAAGGCGTTTTATGGCTACTTTATGCAGAGTGATCTCTCTTTTATATTGAAAACTTTAAATTGCAATATTTTTCTTTACTTCTAAAGCAGTAGTTATCTGGGATTTTGTTTAGAACTCTTAATTCAGCAAAGCCATAATTGTTTGTGTGTGGTAGGGGAGGTTGAGTACATTTGGATAAGAGAATTTCCAGTATAATTAATGGGCATTGGGAAACATGACCCTGCCTAGATAAAAGGGAGTTCTGGATCATTAAGATTTAGATAATGGAAGGGGGTTATATGTGAAAAGCAATTGTCTGATATGACAATAGCAAAAGACAAATGGGGTGGGAGGGTTTACTTTGTTTTTAGTTGGTTTAGAAAACATAAACACAGCATGCTTAGTAAAACTCCAGCAGACACTATGTTTGGAAATTATGTAATGACTCCATATAGGCTGTAATGATATCCTGAAACCCTGTATTTAAACTAACCTGAATTACAATGAGAGATAAACAGAATATTTACCCATCCCTTATGAGCTGCTGCTGATATGTAAATTTATTCTTCTACTTTGCACAAATATACTTTTGAGCTACTGCTTAAACACTTCAAGGTCCTTAGCCAAACAGTTTTAATGATGCCTCCAGTATTATGAAAGTGTGACATTTGATGAATGCCTTGTATAGTTGTGATATCAGGGAAAGTGTAAACAAAAAACGCACATCAAGTCATCGTGCAACACCTAGATAATTTATAATTTTACTGTTTATATCCATCTTGACATTTTTTATCTGCCAAAGGCAGGTTTCATTTGGAATCTTAATCTGAGATTTATTTGGTGGATCTGGAAATCATAGCTAGAGTTCCCACAGGAAATGGTCCATCTACCAACAGATTAAATGGCAGTCCTGCAGTTGTTAAGGGAGCTCTGCATTTAACACACATGCATACTCATTCAGTCAGCACTGTGGAGAAAAATTAAAGTAGTAACCCAGGTTTAGGAACAATGTAGCTAAAAAGTCCCATATTTGCTGAATGACAAAGGGTTATATAGCAGCATTTCATTTTATTATTCGTGCTTGAATTTCTTGTTTGCTTTGTTGAGTCTGCTGACGAATACTAATAAATGCCTGCAACAATCCAGACGAGAGATGCCTGGCAACAAAGCTATGCGGTGGACCTCCCTGATCTTCTCCAGTTCACAACCTGACCTTTTGAAAAATTGGCTGGGCTAAGCTGCAGAATTTGGGTGTAATGGTTATTGTTAACTCCAGCTTTAGGATTTATTAATTTGTGTGATCAAGACTTACCTATACTTCAAAGTTTCAAAAGACCAAACACAATCATCCATCCATTAGAACTAACATTGTGTTTCAGTGAAACCCACTTAGTGTCTGCCTAGAGATTCTGCTGTTTTGATGCATTCGGAATATAAAAATGCTTTTTCAACTGTGAGACCAATCCAATGAAAATCCAGTGTCTTCTCAGAGACTAATATTTTAAAATAACAATATGTTAATGAATTGCAAACGGAGAGTGGAATGCCAAAGGAAATGTCTGATATTTACACATTAATAAATGCATCACGATTAACTGCAGTGAATACCAAAGTAATGATTGGCCACATATTTTAAAGTCTGAGTAGCATTTTTTTAATTTTAAATATTCAACAGTTTGTACACAATTACTGTTTAGATGCAGAAGAGGAGGACAAAAGATGTAGTGAGAGAGACAGGCGAGGGAACATCATTACTAAAATAATCAGAATCCTTGGAGAATTGCAAAAAATTGCCTTTGCCAGAATAACTCCCAACTGTTCTTAATCTCCTTCTCAATTTATTTCTTTATGAAGGGTGTTGCCTGGTTTCCACACAAGTACAGGTGAATACAGAAGCATTCAAAATAACACAGATGTCCCCCAACTTATATTGCAAAAACAGAATTCACTGTTCTCTTTAAGATTCCTTTAAGGAATTAAAACAACCCAAAACCATTAAACTTCTGAGTTTTGTCCATATTTTAGCAGACAAAATATTTTCAAACCTCTTCTTTTTTGTATATCTATGTTTTATGGGATATAGAGCAATCAAAAATATTAATGCATAATATAGCTTTGGTTATTCTTACTGCATTTGCAGATGACTTTCTCAACAAAGTTGCAATAAGATTATTTTGTTCTCTTTGTTCAATGTTTTGGACAACTTAAATGCTTAGCTGTAGCCAGAGATTAAGCATTTGAATTGCATTGTTGGGTTCACCTGATTGACTTCTAAAGCAGTTTTAATTGTTTTGAAGTTTTTTGCTTTGGAGTATCATTAGAATAATACTCAATATAATTTTAAAAAAGTGAAATTACCTTTATTCTGCCTAATATTGAAATTACAGGAAGCTTGCTTATATTGTACATTGCACATCTGTCTTTCAATATACAAATACTGTAACCTAACCTGTCATGTGAATTAAAATTCTTATCATAAAGAAGTGTCAAAGGACACTATTTTAGTGATTTAAAATTAATGTTAATTTTTTTTGATTGTGTAAATGTTAGCCATTTATAAGTGGTATTTTTTTGTTGAAGTACAGTAGATACTAGTTTCTAAAACATCTCAGACAGAAAAGAGTAGAATTTGACGTCTCTGAGCAGGAGAAAAGAGCAGGGAGGACCATCAGTGAGGTAGCACAGGCTCCAAGATGCAGTGTGGATCCAGTCCCTTTGACCTTCTGCAGTTTTTCCTTCTGTCATGGTGTCATGGTTTAGGCAGTTTCGCACTCTCACTAAAACCACATGCAGCTCCCTGCCCTGTCTCCTCCAGCTGGAGCCACAAAAGGTAAAGATCACAGGTTCAGAGAAAAGCAAATTACTGGGAACAGCAGTGAGATAAGAAAACAAACAATAACAGCAAAAATACTAATGACAGAGGGTACAGGAAAAGAAACAATTCAGGAGAAAAACACACACTACAGCATGCTCAGTAATAGACTGCCATTTCTCCCCTAGTAATGGCCAATGCTGGATGGCTCCCTCCAACACATTTTATGGACCAGAAGGCACCCCATCTACCCAGAAAAGAGTCCTCATGACATGAGGTGGTGTAGAATAATGTCTGTGTCCTGGCTATGTCCCCTCCTGGCTACAACCCTATCATTGCTGGGACCAGGACATTTTCCTCCTGATAATCCAAAATTTTTGCTTTCAGGCCTGTTAGTAATGATTTCCCAAATCCCTGGGCATTTGGGGTTTCCTATTCAAGCCCACTCAGGACAGCTGACTCAAAAAACTGAGCCTTCTGATAGACCAGGAAAGGTATTGAGCTGTGTAATTTCTTATGTCTTCACAGCAGCTATCCTAAAAGCCTAATGGTACCTTTTGGGTCCTTGAAATACCCTCTCCTGAGGTAATAGTGATCAGTGGTTCTCTGTTCCTGCCTCTTCCTCCTGTTCTCTGGGCCCTGTTTCCTCTTTACTCCTCACTAAGTAAACTCATTTGGTCTTGGATTTCTTCTGTGTAGGGGTGACTGCTGCTGGCACGTGTTGTTGCCCCGGTTCAGCTGCAGTTTGAGAGGCCCTGGTGCCTGCAGGAGATCTGTTTTCGTACTCCTCCCCTGGAGGGTGTTCTCTAGTATTGAGCTGTGTCCAGTAGAGAGTAGCCAGGGCCCAGCACACAGCAATAAATTGCTCCTCTGGAGTTGCCACAGCATTTTCCTTGCAGTGCAGCATTCTGTCAGTTTAAACAGGGTCTTGTATTTGTTCAGGGGTGAACTGCTAAACCACTGGAGCAGAGAATTTCCCCAAATACTCGCCCATTCTCTCCCACACTCTATGCTACTCATGGCCATCCACCCTCAAGGCAGATTTCTGAAAGACCTCCCTAGAAATCTCTGTCCTGACTGTAAATATGGTGTAGACTGCACTGAGGAGACATGGCAGAGTTAGCAACAAGAATATGCTTTCCTTAACATCCAGCAGAAATTCAAAATTCTCAAAAGCTGTTTTAATAGGTCTGAAGGAGGAAAAGGGGTGAAAAGCTGGGGAAAGTCATCCCCCCTCTTCTTCCCACTACCTCCCAGAGGTAGTACCTGAGTAAGGATAGGAGAGAAACACTGAATACACATCCCAAATGACCTTCATTGTCCTTGATGTTATCATGTAATAAACTGATATCCTACAGTACATTAACAAAGGAATCCTGATCCCTCTCCCTGCTCTAAAAAGGTCATCATGAGGAGCACATATGGGAATATATACATGGTTGTATTTACATGCCCATTTGAACAGCTCAAGCAGCATTGTGGCCACTGGCTCTGGACCTAATACAACAAATGCTAAGATCAAACTTGTTTCCGACCCACTCTGGGCAGATCTGTTGAATCTCAACACTTCACGCCTCCACTGGGCTCCAGTTACAGCTGTCTTGGTTTAGCAATGGTATTCTCCAATTAATTCTTCCATTAAACCATGTGCCATTCCCTTTCCACCCTCCAATTTGGGGCATGAAAAACAAAGATCATGGGTTGAGATAAGAGCAATTTACTGGGTACAGCAATGAGATAAGAAACTGAACAGTAACAGCAACAATACTAATGATAGAGGGAATAAGAAAAGAAACTATTCACACAGAAACCACACCCTCAGTCCCCCAACCACCTCTTCCCCCTTAAAAGGCAACACTGGACAGCTCCCTCTGCCACGTTTTCATGCCCAGAAGGAACTCCAGAAGAGAGCTCCTTTCCCCTGGCCCTGGCAATCATGTGAGTTGGGTAGAGTAACTTGTGTCCTGGCCATGCACCTTCCTGTCTACTGCAAAACTAAACCCTGGCTGGAACCACGACATGTAGCTTGCTCAATGACCTCAGTGCAATTACTTCATCACTCTTTGCCTTAGTCTCAATGGCTTTAAAATGACTGTCACAGCACTTATGCATCTCCTGAAAAATATCTGTGAGAGTTTCCATAAAAATGTTCTTTCCAAGGCTTATTTCAATGAACTTATCTTAAAGTGAGAGGAAATACCCTATCTCAGAGATAAATCCAGGACCTTTATGAGCAAGAGTTACTTAAAAGTAAGTTGATAGTCCCCATTCTTTAGAGCTGACCCATGATGCTCTCTGCAGAGCCCATGGTCCTGTGTTCTGGGGGCACTGAATGTACAATGCATCTATGTGGTGATTTCCTCTTTGTTACTGCCAAGGGTTTGGCAGGTAATACATGGTGCTTTGACTGGGCAGAGCACAGAGAAATAAAAGGAATTAGCTTTGTATTACAAATCTACTCTGAGCTCAGTCTTTGCTTGTTATCAGGTTCCTGACTGCCATTCTTACATGCTATGGAAGTGATTTAGTGAGATCTTAGAGTCCTACTGAATAATCATCTTAAAGTTGCTCAGTTTTCTTTAAATGTTAGAAAAAGTGCATCATGAAGGGACAGCCATTTGCTCTTAGTTGCAGATTACTTGGTCTCAGTATACTACACTGCACTGAAGGGGCCTGAATAGTTGCTAACATAAGTAAATCTGTAGTAAGTCCAAATACAATAAAGCTTCGCTTTTTCGTGTTGTTTGTTTTGGAGAAAGCGTATATTACAGACCTTGTATTTTTGTAGTGACCCTTTGTAATTGTTTTCCAGAAACAGGAATTAGTTTCTTGAAAATTAGTTACAGCACCTTTTCTTAGGATTAACTCTGAAAAAATTTTTGTAGATCATGGGAAAGATGAAACAGTGAGGAAATGAGTCAAAAGTAATGAACATCTTTTACATTTGTATGTAAATAATTTATATTGCATCTGTGTTAGGTCAAATATGAATGAAAAAGGAAAATAAAGGCATTCTGGAAAGGAATAAGACCTAAACCAACTCTTATCATTAATGCCAGACAATAGGATCAGATTTCTTCCACCAGGCTCATTTTCTTTCTTTGCATATTTACACCTATAAATGCCTTGAATTTCAGTTCCTACTCATTTTCAGGATTTATGCCTTTTAATCATTCAGTAAAGGGTAAACTGTTGAACAGTCTGAGTCTTTCACAGTCATTCTGTTTGGTAGAAATTCCTGTAGTTAAATAGCCGAGTGAATGAATGTTTGTCTTTTGACAAAATGCTTGACTCATCATTTTCAACTCAAAAAAGGAGTATTCAACCGTAGTACTAATTTCATTTGCATAGCTTGAAAAGTTAGTGGCCACCAGGATAAGTTTTTAGTATTATTATTGTAGGAGAAAAATTAGATAATTTAAAAGCCAATAATAAAGAATCACAATTAGTCAAGTTAAAATGAAGTTCTAAAGTAATGCTTTTACATGCATAGTTACTGCAGCAAGTGTTGTAGATGGTATGTAGTGGTATGTAGTGGGGCAAGATCGTTTTTTTACACCATAGGAAGTGTGTCCTATTATTCCAGTGGAAACAGGTTAGTTTGGTACAGGGCATGGGTGGCTCTTTGCAGAGATAGTTTTGTTGGATAAGTGAATATTCCCTCTTGTTTGAATTCAAAATGTTTGATGTTATACAAATAAACAAAAAAACCCCACAGACATTGAAGTTGTGTTTTTGTTTCGACTGAGAAGAAAAAATACATGATTGCAGCCCAAATGGTCTACAGCATCCTGGGCTGCATCAAAAGAAGGCTGGCCAGCAAGTTGAAGAAAATTATTGCACCTTTCCACTCTGCCATGTGAAACCCCATGTGAAGTACTGCATCCAGTCTGGGAGCCCCAGCACAAAAGATGTGTGGGCCTGTTGCAGCAAATCCAGACTTGGAAGATGATCAGAAGGCTGGAGAACAACTCCTGTGAGGACAGACAGGCTGAGAGAGCTGAGGTTTTTCAGCCTTGAGAAGAGAGGGCTCTGGGAAGACCTCACTGCATGTTCTGGGCAATGTGATGTCATGGGTGGCCTCCCTGCTGGGGGCAGGCAAATTGCAATTAGATGATCTTTAGGGTCTCTTCCCACCCAAAACATTCTGTGATTAACGGGAGGAATTCTGGAGATTTTTAAATTCAGGTTGCACTTCCTCAAATACAGTGTTTTGTTCTACATTTTTTCAAATGTTGTAATCTGACAGTGTCACAGTGTCATAGGTACTGAATTTGCAGTCATTTGCTCCTAGGGTGTATATGGCTCATTTTCTTCCTGGATGCTTTTGCTTTTTCCTATTATGCCTCTTACTGCCATCCCTCTAGGGGTTTGTTCACTCACAGTCTTTTGCAGACAGATGAGAACATACTATGTCTGTGCCACAGACCAGCTTAAAACAAATACCAGTAAGCTATAGGTAGCAAGCTGTAAGTACTATTACACTTGGAACTGATTTGGTGCACCTGGGCTTCTAGTGTCCTCATACTTATCTGCAGCCAGATCTGTAGCCAGTCCTGTATTTTGAGGTGCTGTGTGCATGTTCCATTGGGTTTTGTTTGTTTTCCCTTACTCTTATTCTGTGGAGATTCCCTGCAAACCTCTCAGGTGATCAGAGCATTTTGGTAGCTGCTGAAAGACTATAGACAGTGTGTCCACCCTGTTTCTGCTGGATGACAGGACTGCTGAATATGCTGAGTGGTATAACAAGGGAAGCTATTGCCTCTTTATTCTTCCAGCTGAATCTGCACCTTCTGTGCACTTATCACTGTTGGTGCAGGATTCTCTAATCCTGTGCTTTCCCTGATCTTGATGCTGATCCCCCACTTCTCAGAAGTGATGAGGAATAGTGGGTGCCTGCACAGTATGATGCATTTAATGTTTTTACTTGACTTTTTAACCACTCCCAGTTTAGCAACGTTGAATTCTGTTCTGCCTTTTCTGTTTCAAGCCATGACAGCATTATCTTCCCCTTACGTCCCTCACAATCAATTCCCAGATTTAATTCTGGTGTCTTTATATTCCTTCTTCTTAACATTTGCTTTTCTTTCCCACAATGTGAACAAGCTATTCATTCAAATAAATACATACAGTAGATCAGCTGTTCAGCTTCTCCCCATAGTGAAATATTAATCTGGGCTACTGAACTTATATTATTTTATATGGAAAAAATGTTGTTTAGTGTACTCAAGAACCAGAATCAGTAGTGGTGGTACCACTTAATGAAATCTACATAATTTTTTCCAAAGCTTGCAAGGCTGTTTTACCCTTTCCCTGATGTTCCCTGTGCAGCCTGATTATTGCAAATGCTACTTACTCCCCAGTGTGTGTCTGCAGCATTGGTAATTAGTGCACAATACAATTTGCAGGAGGCATGAGGAAAAGCACTGAAGTGCATTGATTGAAATTGCCTCTTAGTTTAGCAAAAAGACTAGCTACCATGGACCAAAGCCTAAATTATTTCAAGAGGGGGTCATGAAGAATAAAGTGTTTTTAAAAATAAAATTAGTCCTATGTCCATTGATCTGACAGTGTTCAAAATGTCTTCCCCAAAGCATTCTACTGACAAATTTTGCACATTGATTTAAAAAAAAAAAAAAAGTATTGCAGCTTTATTAAATGAGTAAAGCCTCTCACCTTAATGCCCTTGGGCAGAGTGCTTTCAATTTTGAGTGGAAGAGGCTGCCATCATCTTCTCTCTTACAAAGCCAGTGGAGGAAAAAAACCAGATCCTCTGTGTTTCACCTAATATTTCCAGGAATGCCACTTACTGCCTTCCTGTGATGCGACTTAGTGCTACCCATGTGCTTGAGGGAATTGAATCTGGATGAAGAGGTGTCCTGCAAATGTATGTTGTCTAAAGAAGCAGCATTAGCATTAATAAATGCCAACACAGTTCTAGTACTATTCTAAATTCTCTTTTTTCTTTAGCTGCAGTAATTTACAGTTAAAAATACATATCTTGACACAGCCCAAGGATTTAGCAGAAGTGCAACTGCTAATGCAGATATTTACCTCATCATGCAGTCATGTTTATTTCTGGTTTTAAAAATAAAAATTTGCCTGCTGAACTGACCTGTTATCTAGATCTTTGCATTTTGTTGACAGCTCATATTCAGAATGTTATTGAAAGCCTGCTGATGCCCATCTGACCCTCTTACTCCCTGCTGCTCTTCAGTGTAGGCATTAGTGATGCTGTTGGGGTGGCCTGGGAAGTATTGGATGTGACTGTATGGCTCTGGGCATGATGAGCAAGGGTGTGGGAACCCAGGTGGTGTTTGCCTTGAGCCTTCTCCTAAGAGGGAGGGGCATGGAGGAGGATGGAGTGATGGAGACGAGGCCTTCTTCAGAGAATTGGAAGAATTCTCATGTTCAAAGGTCCAGGTTCTCATGGGGTACTACAGTGGTGTTAATGATCTGCTGGAAGGACAACAGCAGGACTCAGATGATCAGGAACTTGCTGGTGACAACTTCCTGATACAAATGATGGAGGTGCCAGCAAGGTGATCTCCAGTGGTCTCTGCCAACTTCAGTGACTCTTCTGTGGTCTCTTCTTAAAGTCCTGGGATTAAAGGAGCAAATTAACAGAACAGGAACTGTGAAAAGAGGAAAAACTTGCTCTCATGCTAAGGGAATAGAAGCAGCCTAAAACATCATCTAAAATTTTAGCTCTCTGGAGTGAGATTTTTCTTCTCCAACTTTCACAGGGCCAAAGTAGAGTACCGTGGTGCTAAACAAGGAGCAAAGGTTCCTGGCAGTACTGTCACTGGTTATGTCAACAGATAGACATTGTGCTTGAATTCTTCCACAGAATGTGACACACTTCACTTGAGACACTTCACATATACATAGCCTATAGATAAGTGGATGCCCTAGAGAGGAGGAGGAGGAAAAGTTGTTATGGCAGGTGAAACATTGCACCTGCCCTGCAGCATGTGGCAGCACAATTTGCAACTGCATTTGTACAGACACTGCATCTGATACAGGAGAAGTGAACAGGATATTTCATAGGAAGTTCTTTATAACATAAATCAAATGAGAAACACAACTTCCTATAAAATGTTTGCAGCTATGGAAATTCAGACTAGGTTAGTTTTCAGATAGTACTTACTGGAAAGGTTTCAAAATGTTGCCCTTATGAGTTGTCACTCCCAAGGTTCTTAGAGTATATTTGGTGATTTTTTTAAATGTATGTTTCTTTAGAGATCCTTGCTCTTTACTGTAAGGAGGAGTAAGAAATCAAATCCTGTTTTTAGATGCACTTCAGAGGAAAGCTACTCAAAAACCTGCGGGATTTCAAGCCAGTGGAAACAGCGTACACTTGTTCAAAGGATCCAGGTGGCTGTGGCCTTGTGTTCAATTTCTGCACTAGCTGTGAGATGATATGAGGAACATATTTCAATTAAAGCACTGAAATTAGTATTATACTGATTGAAAAATATTTTATGGTAATGATACCTATATGCTAAGAAACAAAGATTCTGATACTCTGTTGACTGTTGTTTTTCTAACATAAAGATCAGTGGTTGCAGTTTACAGCAATGATTAGAGTGGATATAAATAAGTTTGTGCTGAAGTGGGTGTGGGGAATACAGATGAGCAGTGGGTCCCATAGCTTTCTCCTGGAGGTGGTAGCACACAGGCTCATATTGGAAGTTGTTAAACTGACTCCAGCCAGTTCCCAAGTCATGTCTTGGCACCCTTGGTTTGTTTCCTGTGCCATTGGCTGTTCATTCCTTGTTTAAGGAAAGAGGAATCTATTGGCAACACACTTCAGAGACAGTTTTCAGTATTACTTGGAAACTGTTCTTATAACTGTGTTTACTTGCAGGATGGCACTTTGATACTGATTGATTTGTAATTTTGGTCTATTTCTAGTTAATTTCTACTGTATAGACAGTTTCTTATTATTTTTGAGGAGGACATTATAAGATGGATCAAATAATATGTGCCCTATATTTTATCCAAAACGTTTGGAAACACTAACTTTATTAAATAAACACAAGCTCCAGTGTTTGTTCTCTGCTAATCTAAATGAAAGAATGAAAAATACGTGCACCTTTTTTTCCATTTCCAGTGGTTTTAGGCTGCTTCCTTTTCATTTTTTAATATAATTCTATAATTAAAACATACTTGTTCTTACTTTATGAAAGAGCATTTGTGGTATGTGGATCTCTCTTTCATTTAAATGCCTTGATATCAGAAATATGTCCTAAAAATATCTAGTAGCCAAGCTAAGAGAACTAACTATCCCACTTAATATTTTAATCAGATAATTTTTCTCTTTGGCACAATTTCTGCTTTGCATTCTTAAAGTTCTTTAGTTGTATGAGCCTGTACCTCACACTCTCCAGGAATGAATAATGGTGCTTTAAATTTGTTGTTGCTAATTACAACTTGATGATACTCCTTTTGCAGCCAAAATGCATTTGAAAGAGACCTCACCATAAGTAACAATCTAGTTATAACCCAAAATTTTCCCTCTCTATAGCAGAAATTAATCATATCTCACTATAGTAGAACTGAATTTTGTAAGAAATAGGTAAATAATTTTCTACAGTCAGCATTATTTTAAGAAGTCATTTAAGAGGAAAGAGGGATTAGGAAATGGTGATGAATTTTTCATGTTTTCATGTGAAAAATCCAGTAAACGGGTTGTAATTCCTACATGTAATTCCTACCATGCTGTAGGTAACACAGGTCTCATTCCTTAGTGAAGGGATGAAGTTGTGAATCTGAAGCTGAATTACTTGTTCCTGTCTACTGCAGTATTACATTCTTATAGCAAGCCATTTTCTAAATGAAAAATCTCAAGTTTATGCTTCATTCTCCAAATGAGAAAATGTGTTTGCTTCTCTTCCCAAATAGAAACACACATCTTGGATCAGAAAAAAGAAGACTTTTGTGCTGAACTTCAGTTTTATAAGAATTCTCAAAAACCCTCAGAATTTTTTATCAAGGCAGAAACTGATGCACTGAAGCTTTCAGATTTGCAGGAAACCAGTCAAAGAGGAAGAGTCCTAACTGACTGTAATTCTGGTTCTGAAGAATCAAGGTAAACCCAAGAAATACCCCTCTCTGTAGTTTTTCAAAATATTGACAATATACACATGGATTTTTGAGTAAATATAGGGAAATTTGCTTCCCACATGAGAATCAGTAAGTCAGCTTTTTTACTTAGACTCACCATATTTGCCCTTCTTCCCTTGTGGTATGTCGCATTTCACCTCTGTACTTTCTAGCACTCCTAGAAAATATGATCATTGTAATGGTTTATAGCACACATTGTGGGTATATTAGTGATTGTGATCTCTAAGGAGAATTTTGAAAATGCATGCTGAACAGAGTTAAAACAGATCTTGAAAATTTAGTAGTATCTGTGGCTTTACACAGCAAGCACCTACTCACCTGAGTGAGTAGGAAGCTGGAATAGAACAGGGTAAATCCAGAAGAAGCTGGAAGAGTGATGATGAGGAGCTGTAATATCTTGTAGAAATCTGTGACAGAAATCTAAAGATGGGCTAATATGGTTGGAAAAGTTTAATACAGACTCTGAAGATTTTATTGTGTCATTAATTTTGGTCATTTCTTGTCATTAGTGTTTTTACTGTGTGGTGACTCTCTGTAGCAGTCTTAAGAAATTTATACACTCATTCTGTATGTGACACAATGTATAACTAGCTGGCTGGTTATACCTTTGACTAGCCAGCTGGTTAGGGAACATGCTACCAGTTTTGAGTGACTTAAGCAATCTGAAAAACAATTTTTAACTGAGAGTGTCAGAGTTGTTTTTGAAAATGGGATCAAGGTTCCAAACCCCTATTGTATACTTTTGGAAAATAAACTAATTCCTCACCTTTCTAACAGATTCTACACCCAGTTTTGTTACCTTCATTATGACCTATCAGTGACTTTCTGGGCCAAACCAAATCCTTAACATTTTTTGATTTTCCTTTTTGCATTCACGACTGAGATTTGCTGTAAGGGCAATGCATCCTGCACTAAATGCCAAATGTAATCCAGAGTGCTTAGGTACAGCCCAGCACAGAGTCAGCCAAAAATTGTTCATTTTACCTTTCACCAGTGCCACTCCCACTGACAATCAGGCTTGTCTTGAGCATGGAGGTTAACCTCCCACAACAGTCAGTATGTTGAACCATCTCAGCTCCAAGTATGTTACATATAGGATCCTATTTGCCAAAACCTGTCTTTGCCTGAATAGATTGCAATTAGAATATATTTTAAAATTTCTTGATATAGAAGAACCTAGGAAATGTTGAGTCAGTGTTGACTTGTGTTTTATGTGGTGGTTTTGGTGTACTGTCAATGTGATTTGTCAGTTTTAAGGAGAAAGGAAGAAAACATTTGAGGATAGAAAGAGGGTCATAGAATTAGAGTGGTTTGGGTTGGGAGGGACCTTAAACATCATCTAGTTCCAACCCCTCTCCCATGAGCAGGAATACTTTTCACTAGGCCAGGCCCATCCAGCACTTCAGCACTTCCAGGTATGGAGCATCCACAAATCTTGACAACTTGTTCCAGTGTCCAACTACCATCTGAGTAAAAAATTTCCTCCTAATATCTAATACAGAAGCTCAGAAGGTGAAGCTCAGAAGGCTTTTCTGTGGCTACTTCTTACCAGTTATTTGCTATGAAGTGTATAACCAGAAAATGCTTAAGAAAAGAAAATGTTAAAAATATTTTCAGGTTCCTCTTCCAATTCATTAATTTACTCATTTTGCTGCCATGCTACAAGTGAGATCTGAGTGATCTGTGAGTATCAATGGATACCCAAGAAGTTTTATGAGAGTCTTACTTTGAGACAGATTTTTTTCTGGCCATTGAATCTTGTCTTATTCTAAATTGTCTATGGTAACTATGGCAACAAATGATAAGTTATTTTAAAACTCCAAGTGGCATGCAGTATGGAATTCCTGTTGTCAGTTATAATATTTAGAATCATACCATCATTTTACAGATTTCTTCAAGATGGACTCCTAGATTTTTTAATGGATATTCTCCTATCAATTCCTGTGGAATCATCCTACAAAAAAAAATTTGGTTTGCTTAAACCTGAGCATCACTTTGATCCCCAAATGTTTTATTACTTTTTGTTCTATATTAAGTAATGGTTTTTAATATTTGCTTTCCTTAAGCATTTGCTGTTTTTAGGTCTCAATTTATATTCACCTGTTTTTTGCCTTAGTACTTTAGGATATTTATTTACTATTCCATATTTACAGATTCTTTTCAGCTTTAAAAAATGGTAGAAGGACATCATTTTTTTCTGATTATTTAATACATTTGCAGTGGTTAAAAAGTTTGTTAACAAGTTTTGATAATTTATTTCTGTGCGTTTTGTTTCAGAGGGGTGAAGTAACAATTATTTTTCAATTGTTTTTAATTTTTTTTTTTCTTTCCAAAATACAGCACTGTAGAAAGAAAATTTAACAGGATGCTCCCTGAATGGAGCAATGTTGAAGATTTGGGTGGAAAAACAGAAACTGCATTCCTTTTAAAAGAATTGGACACTCTGAGGGCCAAAAATAAAAAGGTACAATTGAGATATTAAAGATACCAATATTTGCTTTTTTATAATTGCCTTGCAAAACATACATTTTAAACTGTGTCTGATTTAGTTTTGTTATTTATTTTAGTGCACCAATCACCAGCTTCCTGTCATTTTGAATTCTTAGTATCTGCTTATACAACTATTTCTCTGGAATTAAAAAGAAAACCTCCAACCTACTCTCTGATTTTTTTTTAATCAATTACATAGATTCTTGCACCCTGGATGAAAACAAATGAAGACCAAAGACTAGACCAGGATTTCATGGATAGAATCTGGAGCTCATTCTTCTTATGCATCTGTGCATGTAGCCTAGATAATTAATGTGCCCTGATAACTCAGGTTTATTGAAGGGGAGAAAATTCCATCTTCCTTGAACACTACATTGCTTCTAGTGTTAGCTGTGGTTGCATGTGCCTGAACAACCTGAAGTGTCATTGAATATTCAAGCTCAGATATCTGTTCAAGAACAGATTTAGTGAATACCCTTTGATAGAAAGGCCTCAGTATGTGAAAGAATACCTATCTTCTATCTGATGAAGAACATGAAAAATATGCATTTACACCTGTCTTTTCAGACTGTGATGTCTGTTTCTTGGTAGGAAACAGGCTATTCATGCAACCACCTACATTATATTCCATGCAATTCTGAACTTCCTTAGCAAGAAGGACTACAGCTGGTGATACCTGAGGAAGAGGATCACAAATATAAACAATGGCATTGCTACTTGTCTCACAGAGCAAGAAAGGCCAGATGTTAAAAAAGATATTCCTAACATTTGTTCTTTAAACAAATGAATATAATATATTTAAACTTCTTTTTTAATGCTTAGTGTTTGTATTTTGTGGGTGAGAAGTTATTTGCAATTTTATTGTGGTTGGAAGTACTGATCGACAGTTTCAGCCAGATGAGAATCTTACTGTCCATTTGTTCAATTCAGCTTCAAGACAAGCTGGCTGAAAAGGACAAGGAGCTGAAGACAATGAAACTGGACTCAGAATTGCAAGACAGAGCTACAGAAGCTAAGATTGCAGAGAGGATTGCAGGTACAGTAGGCAAGCATTTAACAGATGGCTGTATGGCTCATACAGCACCCGTGGTTGCTATATGACGTGGCCTGTGAATGTTAGCTTTATTTGCTAAAGGAGGGAAGATTTGACTTTTTTTTTTTTATGTGTGGCTGTTTAGAGTTGCTTAGAAAATAGATGGCTTTAACATCCTGGTACTGGTATTAGTAGGAGCTTTACCTGTATTCATACTGATTTGGGCATTAAATGCATTGTTAACACCATGTCAATCCAATCACAAAAAGGTTGTTTGTTTTGTTGGAAGGTCCTGAACAAACAAGGGGAAATAATGATTACCAGTGCCTCTACCTTTCAACCAGCAGTTCAAATACCACTTATTGTTTTAGCTGGTTCAGAGCAATACTACCCCCTCCCCATGTTTGGAGATAGTCTCACATTCACCTCAACTAGAGACCTGCGCTGTTCCTGAAAAATCTGCTTTTTGGTAGTTAAAATGATTTTTTGTGAGATGATGGCATATATCCAGTGAATGAGGCTTATATGAATTCTCAGAAGGAAAGGTTTTTAAGTTTATAGCTGAAAGTGAACATGTGCTTGTATTTGTTGTTAATTGTTCTTTGGATAGACATACAAGCATGGAGACAGTTTGTATTCTGTGCTTGTGGAAACTGCTCATGTAGTGAAGCTGGGCATTCTTATTATTGAAAAGTGACTGTGTATACACTGTACCCAGTAGATGAAAAATACTCTAAGGTTTTCATGAAGATGTTCAAAAAATTAATGAGAGTACTTTTATAAATTAATTCGATCATTTGTTCAGAAAGAAAGTGTAAGCTTGGTAAAATTGTTTCCTCATGGATCACACACACTTCATAGAGTATTAATAGCTCTAATAGCTGTCCACAAAATATTTGTACTAAAGGGAGGAGTAATTGTCTTCAGGAAAATGGAGCAGATAATAAACTCTCTAGCTGAAAAACAGATGGCTGACATTCCACTTAATATCAAACTCCTGAGAATATGGTGTACTGTGAATATTATAGATGGAAAAGAGAGTTCCTAGGTTTTCTGTGGTGGGGGAAGGGAAAGTCAAATCTAATGAACATCTTAGCAAAAAAATGAAATACAGGCATAATTTTATTCTTATTTAATTTCACATAACTGCTTGCTTTATTTTCAGAAGAAAGAAAAATCTGCACTCTGTGTCATTGTTATATCCACCAGCCAAATGCTAATGCAGATTGTTTGGCTTGAATATGAAGTTTTGTGTTTGTTCCTGGATATTTGCCCAGTGTTTTACCTCTGTACTTGATTCTCTTTGGTATAGGTGTTCATTGCTCATTAAAACCTGGAAATAAAGGTGTGTCAAAAGCAGGATAGTTTCATTTTCATGGATACATGAAATACTTGTTAGGAAATGATTGTTTTCCTACACTACTCTTAAACTTTCTAATTATGTCCTAATCATATTTTTCTCTTCAAAACAGAGTGGCATGAATATGGATATAATAATTTAACATGCTTACTCTGTTTTAAAAGGAGGACTAAACCAAATTTTAAAGAGAGCTACATAGTGTAATAACAATGACCTTTAAAAAACAGCCTTTTTTTCTCCTTTTATGAGTACAGGAAGTATAAAATCCTTTAAATGCTGAAGAGAGAGGGCAAGAGGCTTCTTACTACTTAAACTGTTTGCCAAAAGGAAGCATTGTTAATATTTCACAGTTTTTTTTGCTTCCTGTCTTACAGTTTTAAGAATGTTACCAAATTTGGATAAATGGTTTGAAATCTGGAATTATGTGAACCAAATTGCATTTGTGGAAGCCTCTGTGGGTGTCTCCCATAAAAGCCTTGGGGACAGTTCTAATGGCCAAGCAGAACCTAATAAAGAACAGACGGTGTGTTTAAGGAAAAACTTACCCCCCTGCATTAAGTTCTTTGAGGAAGGGAGAACACATGCTACTGTGATTTCAGGTTACTGGTTAATATTTAATTACTGCAGTGTGTAACACATGGTAGAGTGAAGCTTGTAAATATGGGTGTTTGCATTTTTATTATTACTTAGTCCTGACTTTATGATAAGTAAGTGACTCCACAAAATTATATTGTAAAGAACATAAGAAAGGTACACCATAAAAGTGTTATCTGCTTTGAGGAATATTAGAATTCTGTTTTAAAAGGTAACCCTCTAATTGATAGGCTTTACCTAAACAAGTCCCATGGAAAGAATTGAAAAGTGAAGACAAAGGGCATTTTGAAATGAAGCTACAGCAGTCTACAGAAACAAATAATCCAAAGATTGTCAGTTTATGATTTTTATATTGTTCAAAGGAAAAAGTGAAGAAAAAAAGGGTAAATTTGTGAAATGCTTCATGAGAAAAGAAGAAAAAGTAGAATTAAGGCAGAAGATATACATGATGGAAGAAAAGTATAGTGTTGTATGCTGTAAATAACTTATTTTCAGAATGATTTTATTTTAAAATTTTAATAGCATGGAGAATGGATTTTAAAACTTCCTTGGGCCTCTATTTCTATGTCAGCTAGTTATGACTAAAGAAAATTAGGCAATTTAAAGTTTTGATTTCAGACTTTTAAGTATTAGAGACTATTGTTTCTGGTGGTCATAGTTACCACAGATTCTTGAGTTTATTCATTATTATTCTGTTGGATTTTGTGTCATTCTGACCCAATGTGAGAACATACTGTTAGTTTCACTCCCTGTCAGGAAGAAGAACAGAGGTGGAAGCAATATCAGGAAAACCCAGGGAAGAGCACATCATAAAAGAACAGACACCAGGATAGTATAAGCAAAAAAGGAAACTCCACCTATGAAGCAACTATGAAGAATAGCCAGATCTTGAAATTTGAGTGTGCAGAACTTTCATAGGTTGGACAGAAAAGGGAGTGGGTGCCACCTGTGGTGGTGGAAAGGGGAAGGAGCATACATCTTCCAAGGACAGACTGGAAAATCAAGATGGAGGCATTGCAAAGGAGTAAGTCTTCAAAACAACTAGCTGAGAGAACAGATCTCACTTTCCTAATGGAAGAATCAAACAGGAGATATATAGGAACTTTTAGAGGAAGGAGCTGGTTGAGTGTAAGGGAGAGTTGTAGAGCATAGTGGTAACTTCTCTAGACTGGAAAAAATATCAAAGCCCTATTCTCACAGTGCCATTACTGCACCAAGATATACAGTATTTGGCATCAGAACAGGAGCTCTTGGAATATTTATGTTGCTATCAGAGCGTATATTGAGACTAAGAATAATTCTGAATGAAAATACAATAAAAATATTTATCCTTAAATCTTTCTGAACAACAGCTATTCCATGTGTTGGATTTTGTGCCAGTATCTAGTATTAATGTTACCAAAATTTAATGCTTTCTTAAATCAACATCAGCTCAGCAGGATTGAGTCCAGCCCTGTTAGGGGTTTCACACCATTTTTAATGCCTGAAAACTATATTAGTTTTCTGTAGATGCTCTCTGAAAGACCAAGGTAATGATAGGAAATACAGTGTGGAAAAAGAGGAAAGCAGTACTTCTAACGTGGTGGTATATATTACACAGCTTTCAGTCTCTTGGAAACTATGGCAATATACCTACAATGAAGTCCCTGTTTCAGGTTTGTTTTATGAAAATGTTGTGAATATACATTTGTGGTATTTTGGAATTCTTGAATATGGTGTGGAAATATTAATGAACATTATTTGAAGTTTTCTAAATTAACTTGAAAATAATTACTGAATATGCATATGCAATAGATTTAATAGCAAAAGTAAAAACAAATATGCAAGTGGCTGTTAGCTTAGAGTTAATTTGATTTAATATCCATAAAGTAAGAGGAAATAAGTAATCTTGCCAGTAATAAACTTTGGGTGGCAATAACTTTCAGCACAGAAGAAAAGTATTTTCCATTTCTTCAAAGCTCGCTTTAGACTCCCTTTTTAGATGTTATTTTTCTTTCCTGCATGTCATCCATTAAAGATTAGCTGTGGAAGGTTGGAGCATGGAGAGATTATGAATGACAGAACAACTCCTGCAGAATAATAATCAGTTTTTGGTATTTAATGCTGTTTGACTTTTGCAGACACATTTCTTATTAACCTTTGGTACAAACAGAAATCCAGGTTCCTGATATCTCATGGAGAAGATGAATTCAAGATCCTCTTCCAATTAAACTGAAATAAGGCCAATATTGGGCTTTAGCCAAAAGAACTCAGTAGTTCCCAACTCTCATGTTTATAAACCTAAATATGAATGATATTTTAGAGTTTAAGAAGGTAATGAATATACTTCCCTAAACCAGTTTTCTGTGCATAATTTATTTATACATTTAGTCTATATCATTCTTAGTGGGTTTGCCCTATTAAATGCTATTTTATGTGATACTAATTCCTGAATATCTTTTTAAAATATTTCCTGAAATAAATACCCCAATTTTGAAAATAGCTGCAGGATTTGAATCCTCTGTATAGGAACATAAGCAATCCAGCTAAAGAATAGAAAAAACCCCAAGGCAGGGGCATTGTGACTGAGAAATTCTTGGCTTAATTTTTAACAGTTTAATTTGAAACAATGTGATTTTACCTTCTGATTGTCAGAATTGTTGATTGTCAAAAAGTTGCATACAGCTCTTTGAAGTACAATATACGATGAGTTGGCATAGATTAAAATGTCAATTACTAAGCTATTTATCGATGGAGCTTGTATGTAAAAAGCAAGCCAGTTTCTTCTGCATTTTTTATGACTAGTAAGGCCCTTCTTTCTTCCACACAAGTGCTAGATGAGCATAAAGATTTGGGTTTTATTCAGGAATAAAAAGGCCTGCAAGTGCTCTACTTCTTGAGGCATTACAAAACTTTCCTTTAACATGACAAATTATAACTTGCAAACTTCTGTTCAATGTTTATATTTTCCCCCTAAAAGTAAATATTCAGGCATCAGCAATTATTCACTGAAGAAAAAAGTTTAACAGCATTATGGTTTGAATTTTGAAGTCAGCTGTGTTTAGTGTATTAGAGGCAGAGGCTTAAGTATTGTGCAGGGATTGGCTTTCACAAGAACTGCCTTGGGGTCTGTGTATAATACTCTCTCCTATTCTTTTCCACTTTATTTTTTTTTTAATTGAATTGCGATCTGAGTACACAAAGAAAACCCTATGCAGAGCTGCCACTAAGCAACTTCAGCCTTTTATTAAGAATACTCTTTTTATAGCATTGGAAATGTAGGAACAGATGAATGCTATGCACTAAATACATACAACAAACACAGAGTAATAAAGAAGTCAATGTGTTCTATCAGTGTTTGTTCAGATTGCTTTATCTATAAAGTCACATTTAGGTGTAAATTACTTTTAGTCTATAACGCCTGGTACAGACTGATGAAAACTCTTAAGTAGTTTTCCTGTGATCTTCTTATCGCTATTTTACTTTTATTTTTCAGTTATACGTCATAACTGAAAGTAAATGAATGGTAGCTTTCAAAAAAGAGCAAGGAACTTAAGTTGTCTGTTTCATAATAGAACATGTCAGCACTATTTTTAAGTTGACAGTGAGCCCTGGAGCTCCTGATAGTTTGCCATTAACCTGAATAAGAACTCTGTAAGGGCTTTAGAATTTGAACATTTGTAGGGATTATCTGCATTTTGTAACATGTATAAGCAGAGGTCAATTAATGACACATTTTAAAGGCTTTCATGGAAATTCAGGATATTTTTCCTTAATTTTATTTAGGAGTTGTGAGCACAGTCATTAAATTTAGTAGCAGGAAATCTCAGAGGATTTTGATTTCTGATTTGAGTGGATGACAAATACATACATGTTTGTATTTCTGTAAGGAGAACAAGCATATATCCATCCATATGGTTAAATAAAATCTAAAATTTCTGTATAACTGATCTTTATTGAAAACCAGTTACTGTAGTGTTATAGTATTTACTGTATCTTCTGAAATACAGTACCAGTGTGGATAGTGATCTCATATTTTCTTTATAAGACCTGGACTGTATTCTTATTTTACTTTTTTTAATGAGTAATGTGAAGTGATTTCTGCTGCCATAACTGGTTTTAGTCGCAAAATTTTTCCTCTTTTACCTCTCTTACTCAGTTTATTTTATTTACACAGATGACCTCTAGGAAATAAGCAAACAGACTTTTATCCTGGGAGTCGTGCTTTCCTTGCTTTCCCCAAAGTTCCATGTTTGGAAAATCATGAAGCACTGTTTAAACTAGAATGATTTCCAGCACACCTTCTCAGTACTGCTGTTTTAAAGGTGGTTTAAAAAGTATAGGAGACAAGTTTGCCAAAAGAATCAGGTTCAACTAAGAAAATATGTACACTGCTTTGACTCAGTAAACTCATACTTGGTATGGTTCATCTTCTTCATATTTACTTTTGCCCATATTAGAAAACAATTAGCTTACTAAACAAATTTGAGTATTTGGGATAAAAAAATCTACTTTGAGTCTCTCTCATTTGACTAAGAATTACATGATATTTGATAAGCTTGTTTAAAAATGGACATATCCAAATATTATTGTAAACACCCATTGATTTGTTTTACCTGCAATATAAGTATTTTACTTAGTTGGCTTACATAGTAGCTAATAATATTTGTTAATGTAATTTAACTGCTGTGAACCTTTACTGAACAAATATTGAAATTTATACAAGTCAAAGAAAGAGAATCTCTAATGACTTTTGTAAAAGCTTCCATTTAATAGTTAAGGAGAAAAGTTTATATGACATACCAGATGCAATTAACAGTAGATTTTACATTTAATAAAAAGAAAGAAGCATATGTATTTGCTTTATTCATTCCATCATAATTTGCATTAGAGCTGTGGGTGTTTAATGAGCAAATTCCAGCTAAAATGCTATATTGATTTTCTAAGTGAACTTTGTAATAGCTATCTACCTTACAAAAGCTCTCTGTTTACAATTGTTTTCTTTACTAAAAACTAAAAATGTTTTAGAATTGATGAGTTTAGCGTAATGATTCTTTTAAAATAAAGAGCTCTTTTAGAGTATGCAGGGGTTTTAGTTTCAAGAAGAAAGATGTTATTAAATCTTCCAAAACAAGTTTATACAACTAAATAGAAGTGCTGTACTTTTATATACTACAATATTTGCAAGCATGGGAAAATAATCCTTTTTTCCTTAATTCACTTCTCTGGGATTTAAATATTTTAACTCTTGAATGCCATTATACACATATATATGAATTAGTAAATTACACAATTCATTTTAGCTTAATACTAGACTACTCATACTTCATTTCAGTGTGTCATTTTCCTACCTGAAATATGAATTCTGTACAAATTTATGTTTCTTCTTGGTCAGGCATCAAGACAGAAAGGATAGGGGTGGTTGGTATGCTACTAGAAGGTCTCCAAGGAAAACCTTGCAGTGTCAACCAGAGCAGTTGGTAAAGAAGCATCTGGATCTGTTTTTCCTTTGGATCAGGTGCCAAGTCAGTGTGGCAGTATGGAGTTAGTATTGTGCTGGATATGTCATATCTTGGATGGAATATAGAGGCATGACTTGGTGTTGCTCTCAGTCAGTTTTCACCTCACATTTTTAAGAAGCATGGAGATGATAATTGGAAAATTCTTCTTTCTAATATGAAGGAATTCCATGTCACTCTTTCTTTGACTCTAACTGACACCTTATACATCACTTGTTTTCCTAGATATGGTGCAAAATGTTTTGCTTTGCTGCTGCATTGAGACCTAAATGTGTATGCTTTTCATTTATTTGAAGCATGCTGTGGTCCTTATGGTCCTAAACTCCTGCTTGGGACTCATCCATAGCTCAAGGTGAATGGGGCAGGTTCAGACTACCTGCAATCGTGTGACTGTCATAATATTCACTATAGCAAGAAAAAAGGACTTAATAAAATATTAAATAAGAGTAAGAAATGTATAGCCATTGGGGAACAAACATCAAACCTAAATTCAGCTTTGGCTGGTAAAGAAATCAGGTGACTTAGTCTTCTGTAGATCATTAAAATTAGTTAGATGAGGTCTTTGAGTGTTTTTTAAATAAGTAATTTCTTTTGGAAGTGTCAGTATTGCTATGTTGTATTTAAATGCCATGTATCTAAGTATCTTTTTTTTTTTTAACTTAGATTACTATGCAAACATCTTACATGATTTTCTACATTTTCTCTAATTTATTTTAGTATTAAACAATTGACTTGCAATATTACTTTTAAGAAGCAGAACCAAAATCCAGACACTTGTAGTTGATACAGAATGACTATATGTTTTTAATGCAGTTGGTGGATCTGGTCAGTGGGATATTACACCAATGCTTTAATTTAGTGGAAAAATAAGAGAACAAGAGTTGCTCAATTTAAGTCACTTCTCATAGCTGATAGTTAAAATCCTGTTTTGTAAAATAGTGTTTTGTAATAGACTTTTGAGTGGGGGAAGGGTTCACTGTTAGCAAGTAGCAATCTGAGCTGCTGTCAGGAGTGGCAAGATTTCAGATAAGCAAGATGCTTAAATAACCTGAAAAATACCTTTTTCTGAATGTATTATATGTGCATTATTTTGGTTTAATAACAAATAAGTATTAATCTGTTTTTTAAAAGCCTGTATAGTCATTATTACCACTGGCTATATTTACAGAGAGGGACTTACATATGCCAAAAGACAGTCACTCTACGTGCACACATATGTTCAAGATCCATTGCAGGAGTCAACAAATTGTGGGGTTTCATGCTGAGGTGAGGATGTTCTAAGGTCTGCAGAAGGGGTGCACTTGAAGAGGCCAGAAAGAAATTAACTAGACTGGAAAATAATTAACCTCAGAATAGTAGTAAGTGCCAAATCTTCAGTTATTTTGGACAGCTGTCCATTCATTGCAGCAGTTGTTTTCAATGTGAAAATTGCCTGGTGTTTCCACTTGCAGCTTTGTGGAAAGGGCTCTCTGCGAACTGTCTTTGTTATGGTGCTAGATAAATTGACATAATTTACTGGAAAAACTAAAGCTAACAAATATATTAAGGTACTGATAGGTAATAATTATCATACAGAGTCAAACTGCTTGTGTATTCCAGATCCAGTGAGGCCATAGCAGTTGCACTGTAGTTTATCCAGGCAGGGATTGCTCTGGCACTAGTTTCCCTGCCATCACAGATCTCAGCAATCAGAGTGCAAGTCTGGTGAGCTGAAATGCACAGCCTAGGTTACCTCATATGTTTTTTTCTTGTCCTTGCTGAGCCACCTACCTTTGCAGATATCAGGTGCATTCTCTGCAACTGCTGCAAACTTAGATACCAGCCAGTGCAGTGTTATAGCTGCCTTATCCTGTCTTGGTTTTTCCATTCCACATCAAGCAAAGCCTTCTTGTTGCATAGAGGGGAAATAGATCTTCAAGGGGAAAAGACGCTATTCTTCTGTATTAAAGAGAATTTAATCAATTTTTTGTTAATTTTTGCATGCATTTCAAAATCTGTGCTTCCAGTGCTGAATTTCTTTTGGTGGTGTTGTTGGGACATAACTTTTTACAGCTCTGACCTGCTGACTAGGCTTGTAGCTCCTCTGCAGACTTTTTGTGAGGGGAGGGACTGCACTTTCAGAAGTAACATTTAGTCTTTCCCTGTCTGATTTTCTGTAATCTGCTGTTGATCTGCAACCTTTTGCTAGGACTGCAAAAAATGCTTCCTTACTCCTCAGTGACAGTCTTCTCCCCAGGTTAAGGACAAGAAGATTCCTTTTTTCTTGGTACTGTTAAAATGTATTTTTGGCCAGCAATATAGCTGCTACAAAAATGTGTGCTACTGTGTTTCTGCTGTTCCATTCTGTGAAAAACAATATTATGTTTCATTATATATTTCACTAGGAAATTTTTTTGTGCAATAATGTACAGAGGTGAAGTAAGAGTAAAATAATAAATAAAGGTAAAAAAAGGTTAATATCAATTTAGGGTTAGAGTGGAGGGACAAAAGCTCTAGGCTTTTAGTAAAAGGGAGAAGGTAAAGAGAGATGAAGCCTTTCTTTGAGATCTTAATGCCTTAAGCAGTGGTTGAGAGAGGATCAGATAGTTCTAAATGGAGTCAGGAAGCCGAGCAGCAGTGGCTTAATAGAGAAAGTTCTTGAGAAATAAATACCAACATTTGGAAAACACTCTAGTGTGGTGTGATGGCTATACCCTAGTTTGACAGACTAGAAGGGACAAGGAGATGGAGAATTCAAGAACCTACAGATCTCAACTGAGTTTTTTGAGGTTCCAGTGAGAGAGGATATAGTCCTCTGTCTTGGAGTGACAGCAGTCTTACAGCATCCCAAAAGTCCCTAGACATTTTGAATGCATGGTTTTATGATGACTGTGAGGAGAGATTTGCAGTATTGCAGAGGGAAATGATGAAAGTATGAATAAAGATTTTAGTGGAGGCAGGGTCGAGGTAGGGATTCTGGCAGTGTGCCAGAGATGGTGTTAGGCATATTGACAGGGGAGAGGCAGGGAGAAAATGTAAGCTCAGGATGAGGAATGACTTGAAGGTGTTAGTTTGCTCCCAAGGATAGACAGTAAATCTTAGTTTATTGGTACCTAATGCTCCAAGGTCCATGTATGCTGTAACAGATAATATAACAGTATATTACACAATAAAGTAAAGGCTTGGCAGAGAAGGAGAGATGCCAGCTGTGCCACTCGTGTGATACTAGAGACAGACTATAAAAATATTAGAATTTTTAATATCACTATGGCACCCTGACAGGAAGCAGTCTGATGGTAGTAGTTTTAATGTATGCTTACTTTTAACTCTGTCTCCTAGAAGAAACTTGCTAGTGTCTTATATGACTGAGCTTTAAGAATTACTTTTCCATTAAGCAAGTATACAGAATGCCCAGCAAATCACTTTCTTTCTCTGTTAGATTTTATAAGGGTGAATTTAAAAACACATAAATAAAAACATATTTAATACCTTAAAGTATTGACTGTAACAATTAACAGCAATTTAGTGTTTGAAGTAATACAGAATAATCCAGGGTTATTGGAGAAGTGTTGATTTTAGGAGGTGGTGACAAAGGCCAATGTAAGTGCATCTAATAGTGCTTTCCCTGTCAAACTTGTTTGTTGAACACACTTTTGCAGCTCTGGTGGAAGAAGTTTATTCTGCGCAGCGGGAACGTGATGAGGCTGTCATGGCAAGGCTTAGGTTGGCCAATGAAGAGAGAGATGAAGCATTTCTACGAGTCCAGCGTTTAGAAGAGTCTCTCAAAGAGTAAGTGCACATTTCCTGCAGCATGTAAAAAAGGCTGTTGTGTCAGTCTGTGGCAGTCATAAGCTGCTCAACAGTGCTTGTAGGAAAACTTAGCACATTATTATCTGTGCAATAAAACAGACGAGGGCTTGTCTTACTATGTTGTAAAATCGTATTTTTCTCTGGAGATTGAGAGAAGGTGAATAATTTTGATCACAAAAATTAAAAATATAATTAAAAGCTTCAGTATTGATTTACTGAGGGAGAAATAAGATGAATGTGACATTTTATAGGGATTTTTTGACACAGAGTACCAGAATGTCAGTCAAAAGTTGCAACGTATAGGAAATCAATCAAGCCTTTAAGCCCACTAGACATTGCCTTCAGCAAAATTTCTACTAATTATATGGGTGGCACAGTAAAAATATATGGGTTTTTTTCCTATCTTTAGTTTGGGAGCAGTTTGTAAGGTAAGAAGGGTACAATTAATGGTTCATAGGTTTTTAAGTATGCCATTTAGCACAACAGAAATAGGCAATGTTATGTTAAACAGAGCTCAGTCAGGAGAAAATTGTCAAGAGTGCTTTCTTTCTCCATTTGGGACATAGGCAGCTTTGAAGCTAGTTTGCTTCTCCATACAATCCTTATCCATCTGAGTTGTGATGATCTTGGTGATCATCTTTGTTAGTCCCTCAAAGAATAGTCCCACAAAGACTAGAATGGCTGAGAAATTTCTCTTACTTTTCTGCCTGGAGAAGTACAAAGCAAACAAGCTTTTCATGTCAGGAGGCTGAATAGGTGCAATTGTTAGTTAACTAAATGACAGGCAATTATGTTTTAAATAATTGATTCTACTAAGAATGCTCCTTTTTAGGGATGAAACAGTCATCTTCTTTTAGGGCCAGAGAATACTATCTAAATTTCAATAATCTGCACATAGTTTGTCCACCTTTACTCTGTAGAATTTACAAGTTACTAGAGTTTGTTGTAGCCTCAATGTTTGTCACAAGTATGACATAGCAAAATTAGGAGATTGCACACCCACAAGAATTACTGCAAGGTTTGTTAAATATCACTACGGAGCCTGACTTTTCTGCATATACATCTGAAATCTTGCCTTAAACAGCAATCTCTGAGAAAATTATAGATGTGCTTTAAATTCCCATAAGAGGCATCATAACTCTGAGCCTTACTTGACTCTCCAATTTCTTCTGCCCATCCTGTAATCTTGTATGTTCCAAGAGTAAAGAAAGTTTTGTATGGCTCCAAACATCACATGATCCTATGTATAAATAGTTAGCATAAAATCAAGATTTTTGATTTTAAAGCGCTCAATTAATGCAGAAAATTAATTATTCTGGTCAGCAAACCTGGTCAATGACTTCTGGGTTTCTGGCATATTGCTGCTTTTTCTGCAGTGGAATCTGTAGACACATGGGTGGCAGTTCTTGACACAAGTCTCTCAGAACATCTTCACTTCTTTTCCCTTCAACTTTCTCTGTCTGCTTCGCTCATGTTCTTGAAAACTGACTTAGTTCTAAGTGAAAGTACAAGAAAAGAGAAGAAACTCCATTTCTCAGAGACCATGCATAGCACCTTCCTCAAAAGCCTGTCATTGCAGGAGGCACTGGATACACAGGTAATGCCAGAGTAGTACTTGTTCCCAGGAGTCAGTAACTCCCTTGACTGATATTGTGAAACCAAGCTATTACATTTTATTGCTGTCATCTAGAGAGCAGCAATTATACTAGGTGTCATCCACTTGGGTGTTCTTTCTGAAGCTTTATAGAGAGGTCTGATATCCTGATGCCGTTCAGAATCTCTGAACTGGTATAAGAGATTTCCCTGTGGAGAACACCAACTTTCTTTTCTAACTACCACTCTTGATAGTTTCTTCCTTCCTTATGGTGGTTCAAAAGGCCAAGTTCCCTGTCTCAGATGTGGAGCACATAGAGGTTTGGGGTTTTTATAAAGAACATTGGCTACTTGTGCCACACTCATCAAGTTTTAGAGCACAGGTCACTCTTTCCATCTGCTTTGGACTTATTCCAATCAGAGAACTTTACAAGAGTGCAATATTGAACAGACTGCCAACCTTTATCAAATGCTTTAATGCTTTCTTTAAATTAGCAGCTGCAGCAGTTCTATTGTCATTATTTAACTGTAACAACCAAAATTCTTTCAGCCCTGTTGGCCCTGGGGGTTATGTTATCAGAATGTGTTTAGAAATGGGGGAGGAGGAATCATTGGTTACTGCTGTTTAAAATCATGAGGTTTTCATTCATTGTCTATGCACAGCACAGGGAGACTTAGCAGGGCAAATACACAGCTCTGGATACTACTTTTTAAAAAATATTGTCACCTAAGGAGGTGTTTGTATACCTACAGATCCCTTGTGGCAGTTATATGCTGAAGGTATGCTTATGGCAGAAGTTCATGTTCTTTTTCCCACTCCCATTTCTCCCTAAGGTGTCTTGCTTACCCAGCCTGTTGGCTGGCTGGGTGATTTTGTTGACCCACACTTTTAGCAGTGTAGAAGTTCTCTGGAGAAGCTGGGTCAGTCCTGCCAATTTACTTTGACAAATACCGTTCTTTTCATTGTGAATACAAACTAGCTGGAGATCCATTTTTAAGTCTCACATGAAGTAGCATTTAAAACAATGTAAAAACCTAAAGCAGGAACTCTACAAGGATCCAGCTCTGAGAATTTATTATAGTAATATAATAATTATTATGTTTGTTATTTTATTATTTGTGTTACTTTATGAATACAAGTCAAACCCAGCAAAGGTTAGCTTTTACTTTGTTTTGTTTAGTTCTGGTGCTGACTGAATATTTTGGAGTAGTTGCTGCTTATGAATGCCATATAAATATACCAGCTATTATACACTGATAATATATTCTGAAATAATCCTTTTTAATTTAAAAATTTCTATACTGGTTGATTTACTATGCCTTATGTACTGTTATCTCCTAAAACTAATGGAAAATGTGGTAGCATGCTGTCAAGTGTTCTATATGTTTGCTAGCTAAAATCATGGCTTTGGATTAGTGCCTGTCACAGCACTGCTGAAAAAGTGTTGCTGTTTAGAAGATGTTTAGTGGCACTATATCTGTCTTAAAACATCCTAGGCTACTTTTAGTAGAAGTCACCATTAAGTAAGTAGCAGTGGAGTGGTAATGTACCTTTATTATGCTCATTTTTCCAGAAGAGAGATCTCTGTCCATTTAACTAACCTTAGGTGAAATAAAATGTGTACTGTCCCATTTATTAGATTTTTGTGCTTTACTACTTTTACACAGCCAGTGTTCAATGCTGTATGACTAAACTCCTCGTATCATCTTTGTATTTGACAGGTCAATATATATTCTGTTGAAATAGAAAGGGAGGAAGTGCAGGCAGGTTTGTTCCAGAATTAAATAAGGACCTTGCAGAGGATTGGCTTAGTTTCCTGTTTTATGCAAGATATAAAATCAAAATATTTTTAAAGTAATTGCAACGGATTTGGGGTTTTTCCCTCCTTTTGGAAGAAAGAGGTGGAAAAATAATTACTTAAAAGTTAAAAAAAACCTATCAACAAAAGTCATGTTCTGTTTCATTTGGGGTGCAGTAAAAACAAAACAAAAAAAAAAATCATGTAAAAGTTGTAAGCCCAGAAATAAATAAAATAAAAGCATCAGTCATTTCTATCACTGGGGAACTTTTTCATCTAAGCACATATGAACAATTGATCCTTGTAGTCATATATAGCAGTAAACATTAATAACTTAACAGTCTGAAGTCAGTGCTGAAGATATGGAGCATTATTGAAAGATGGAGTCGAGCAGGTGGCACTTTAATATGTTCAGTGTCATGGTTGACTCTAAAGACTAGTAGAATGAAATTACTTGAGGTTCTAAAGATTTAAAAAGCGAACTCATTTTGCTGCACTAAGGAAATGCTACTGATCAGGCTTTCTGTGTCCCTTTTTTCTAGGCTAGAAAATATTAACCCTGAAGAAAATGACATGGTAAGCCATTCTCTGAGGAGATTTCTTGATGTCAGTCTTATATCTTAGAGGCTTAAGTTCAATTGAGTGGGTTTCAAGAACTAAGATGTGGGAAAAAGAAGAATTGACACACTAATAATGTACATCTTTGCTGCAATATGAAAATTCAATAACTTCACTCAGTCAATTTACAATTCACATGTGCCTATTAATTAAAACCCTATATTAAATAAAATATATTAAAACTTCATGTCTGACTAACATATAATGCTGTTGGTAGACATTACAGGAATTACTGAACAGAATAAACAATGCAGACACAGGGATAGATATACTGAAGAATGGAGCTATAATTCTGAACCGAATACACAGGACCAAAGAACGTAAAAAGAAAATAATAGCTGAGGAAATGAATGCAGTAATAGAACAACGGGATGCTGCTTTATCTCAAGTAAGTCTCTGCAAGTATATAATCACTCAGTAGCAAATTTCTTTTTTTCTTCTTATTTTTTTTTTTTTGGAGAGGGGCGGGGGTTGGTTTACTTTTGGGGAAGAAAATTATTTTGTTTACTTCTTTCTCTTGAAAATCTCAAGTGCCCTTTTGGTAAATGTCTGATTACTGATCAACTTTTACTTCATGCCCATTAAAATGGCATCACTGTGTTTCATGTGTTTCATGGAAAAAGTTATGTTTGTATTTTTTGCACTTCATTAATATCTATCTTCTTTCTAAAACAAAATAGTTTTCAGTGAGTTGACCAATCTAAAAAGCTATTAAGGGCTTTGTTTTGCAGTATGCTGTAATGGTGTAATGCTTTGGATGACACATAACTGGGAAGGATTTATAAAGGGTTATAAGTAGCAAAAATATACATTAAAGGAAGATAACAGTACCACATGCAACAATGCAAGCAATTCCTCCCCCTGTTGCTTTAAATTCAGGAGATAAGAATCAGCATGTGGTCCTTGACTCTCAAAGTCTTACCCATCTACTACGTGACTTGAAAGAATCTGGGTTCTTTTTTCTACTCAGATCACTCATTGCCTGCAATTTCCTATTTTAAGAGAACAGTAATTGTCTTCATTCTCTTCACCATAAAGAAAGTCTCCTTGCTTTTCTCATCTCATGGAAGAGTTTTTCTCTCTTGTTTTTTTGGCTTGAGTTTAATTTTTTAACCCACCATTTTTTAAACAGAATTTTAACTCAATAGGAGTAAGTTGTAGGGAGGAACAGTCCAAGTAGGGAATGTATCTCCTGAGAAAAGATACTGGATGGATGAAGCTCCTTATTTATGCCAGGCAAGAAATTTCATCTGACACTTCCAATACTGAAAACTTTGATTTTTTTTTTTAATAAGTAACCAAAGCTGGCCCACATGTAAGTAATTTCTAGTAGATTTAAAGTCAGGTTTGTGATCTTTAGTGATATCAATAATGTTAATTGAATTTTTGTTCTATTGAGAAGTCCTCTGATAAAAGTGCCCCTCTACAAACACTGTAATTTTCACACTTTTTCTCCTACTTTAACCTTGAAATCCCCATCTGCTTGGTGCTTAAAATATTTTGTGTCTATCAAGTATGTATTGCAAAAAAATCTTAATGTATTATTGGTGGTATTTTACTTTCTTCGTCTATTTTTTTCCTTTTATAATAATACTGCTGGGCTGTTTCCCAGCACAGCTACTGGGAAACATCCAACAGCCCTTCCAAAAGTTTATGTTCTTTCTTCTTTGCACAGGGCATTTGAAAAGTGAGCAGCTTGTAACAGGAAAGCTTTCAGCAAAAGAGAAGGATCTCTTGATGGTTTTATTTTCATTTTTTCAGCTTTTGATTCCTTGTTGAAGTGGATTTTCAGGCATACTTGGACCATAAAACTTCTTGAATGTCAGAAGAATATCATTGTTGGGCATTTTAATACACATTTTTTTTTAATTTAATTGATTTTAAGGTGCCTGTGTAAGGAGTAGTATTTTCCAAGTAATCAGATTGAAAATTAGTAAAGATAATTATTTTAGATAGTAATGGCTCAAGTGTCACCACTAGCAAAGCCATCTTTAGGCATATCAGCAAAAAACACAGGTAATGTTAAGTAGATGCTGCAGCTGAAAAAATAAATTAATAGAATAATAAATCCTCCCAAAAGGAAGATGTAAATATTTGGTATTAAGCTTCAGTACTATGACATTGCTAGCCATTTATACTACTACTGTTTTAAATTAATTGTTATTAATAAAACTATTCATCATGGGTTTTCAAATATGTGATGCTTTTGCAGCTGTTACTGTTGAATCTAGAAAATAGGTCCTTGGAATTGAAGCTACATTTCAGCCTGTGTTTCTCACTTGATGATTCCTTGGGAATTCGTACCATACTTGAATTATTAGTAGTCTTTTGTTAACATTGCAATAGCAGTAGTTATTACAGTGCTAACAGCAAGAACAATAGGAGAGGGATTCTACAGTAGACCACAAAGGGACTAGATATAATTCAGGGGATGTATATGCTTAGCATAACAAATGCAAATTATTGGAAGTTATACCTGGGTTTGCCTCAGGCATTCATAACATCTGCAAGTTATTTTTTTTTTCTTTTTGTGGAAATGACATCAAATATGGAGGGGAGAATTGAAAGCAGGTTGAGAAGAAGCAGAAATAGAGTAAACCATTATCCTGCTATGCCTATCCTCTGGAAAATGCATTTGTGAAGTTCAGAAGTCACTGGGCAATGGAGGTTGAATGTTTCATGACACATGGTGTTGCTTTGTTCCTGGTTGCTGTTGTGTGGTGCTGGAGACAGCAATGTCATTTGAGTGACCACCAAATCCACGTGATAGAGAACTGCCTACGTGATAACAAGTGTTTGGGCTGACTGTGTTTAGTGAAGCTGCATCTATTACTTTTTGCTGTGATTTTCTTCACAATAGCCTTGTATTTGGTAATTGAGCATAGCAAACATAAATAGTGTCTAGCTTTTGGGGGTCAACTCACAAGATTTCTGATTTTTCTGAGTAGGGAACAATAATGTGAAAGTCTTCACAGCTCAAATACACATTACTTTGATTTCAAGTGAGGAATAAAGTACATTTCTAAAGAATGGACATTCTCTAAACTGTACCTTTCCTATGACCAGGTAAATGCAGATTAATTCCAACTAGTCTATTAAATTTGGTTTTGTAATACCTTTTCTGGTAGCTGTACTACTGAGCTGCATCTAACTGGACTGCAGTTGCAGCATACTCAGTGATTAGCTAGTTGTGATTCTTCTGTTTGAATTTTACTTGAATAACTTTTTTATTCTTCAAAAAATGAAGAGCACTATTTATATCTTGGAAAGGCCATTAAAATGTTTTTTCTAACTGTAATGTGCAAAAAAACTCTGTGTAGTTTTTGAGATTGCCAGCATGAGCATTGCTTCTTACTAGGAAGCAGATTGAGGCACTTCTATCCCTGTATTGAGCTGTGCAAGTGTATGTAATCTCAGATCTTTCGCTAGATTGCTGAGCAAATATGCAAACTACTTTTTGTATGTGTGAAAACAAATGAAATGGTATAAACTCAAATATTTGATACTACTTTTAGTATGTATTTTCAAGTGAATAATAAACAAACAACTAAAGCATGGCTAAACATTGACATCCATCTTCTCTTGTATCAACCCCCTTAAAAAAACAAACTCAACAGTTTGGCTGTATTTGCTAAGATATGTTTGTTAGTGAACAGATATTGTGTGATACTGAGGATCTTCAGTGTGTTTTATGATTGATCCTCTGAAAGAAATAAAACACCATTTTCTTGTCTGTAATGTTCTGTTTTGTCTTAACCCATTCAAGGAAAAAAGTCATTTGTCCAGTTGATCATAATACAGTTTTACCTTTCTTGAGAAATCTTTCTTGCTTGAGTAATCCAGTTAGTGACAGATATTTAGTAGGCATTTCATATGACTTAGTCACATTGTGTGATCCTCATAAACTACTCTAAAGAAATGGTTTCCAGCAGGAGGCAATACAGTACAATATCTCAGCCACCTATTAGCAACATCACACCTTATGGACAGGAATGTTAATATCACTACAGGGTTGGCAGCTGAAGACTTGAGTAAGTCATTACAATTACTTTTCTTCTGGTTTAGACAAGAAAGGGGACCTTTTAATAGGTACAGCTTGAAGGAAGTGATTTTTTTAAAGCTCATTAAGAGATTAGGAGATTGTGTGCTTGATATGTTTCCAGTCCTAACTAATTCTGTAAATATGGGAGTTTTTAAATTGGTAACAACCGGTTCTATACAGAGTTTTAAATATTAAAGATATATATATAATTTGCTGTTAAGGAATAGCAGTGTTTTCATGGCTGGCAAAGTACCATCTCTAGTACACTGATCTTGAAGCAATAACATAACTGGCAAGCAAACCTGGTTTTACAGCTTTGAATAGTTTGACCACATCCTGCTGTGCAGGAACATGCTTATGACTGTTCATGTAAAAAATTGGCAGGCACCCAGTTGCTCATCTGAGGCAAGTTAAAGGATCCTTCTCCATTTTGAGGCGCTGTTTGGCACTTTATCGTCATTGAAAACAATGACGAGATGCGCTGTGCTCAACTTCCCATCGTCATCGGTTTCGACTAATGACTAATAACTGATAAATGTCTGTGCTTACAGCTAGGCAGATTCTTGCTGGCTTTTTTTGTTTGCTTGTTTTTGTTCTGCTAAAGCAATTTTCCTGCGTTCACACCAAGTAGTGTGTAGAGCTCTGTGTTGCCTGTGATTCACAAGAGCATTAAGGCATTCTCAGCACAGGAGTGAACAGGTCTTACTGAGGTAGTAAACCCAAGAGCTGTATGAAATGTTAAAACAAGAAATGTAGATGAAAAAAATATTTACAGATCTTGGATCCTTAATTGGGGGATACTCAGGTGACAGATTACAATGCCTCATGAGTCTTGGGACAGAGGTGATCCTTTTGCAAGCCAAATCACCGTTTGGGACATTATTTTTTGTACTTTTAATTAGAAGTTTGGTTTTATACCCTGCGTTTTGGTACCCTTTGGCACTTCCTGATTAAGGATGCTGATCCTGGCTGGCAGGAACATATCTGATGGTATCCTCCTACCTGCTCTCTCAAAGTGCTTACCCCACTTTTCCCTTTGCCACTGATGTGTGGGATCAGGAAAAGAAGAGGTAGGATGCTGTATTCACATTTGTTTATGAATCAGACAGCTGCTGTTGGGTACTGATGATTTTGGTCATGAACTTATTTCAGGAGGAAAGTGACAGTAAGAGAAATTTTTATTATACTTTTAGGATCCTTCGAGAGCCATGCTTGTTCACTAATGGCTGGTTTCCTTTGGGAAGGCAACAGCAAGTTGATGTTTTTCTTATTTGCATCCTTTTCTCTGAGAGGTAGCTGATGAATGGGCATGGGGAAATTCCTTGCCAGCATGATGGTTAAACAGAGAGAGGACACATGTCTGCAAGATACCCCTTTTTGCACTGTGAATTTTGTTCAAGTCCTGAGAGAAAGCAATAGGGATATAGAGTAAGATATAGAGTAGATTTAAAAAGAAAAATAATTTGAGATTTAATGTTAACAATTGCGCAGTGACTGGGAGGAGTAAAGAAGAGAGGTTGATGAAGTAGTTGTCAGTTTTATTGGGATTCACATTGGTGACCTCAGGTAAAGCTCACAGATGTCTCTTCTTTGGAGGTAATGCTGAGTAAAAGGGATCCTGAAGGAAGATCACAAAAAGCCAAGTTACATGAGTAGTGATTGTGATTAGCAATATTAGTTTTAGTCTGTTTAATTGCATTGCACTGCAACACTGCTTTAAAATGTCACATTTCATTTCCTCTGTCCCCAAGTAAAGATAATCCTTTGAAAGTTTGACTAAGTTCATGTTTTGGGAAGTCCATGTTATACTGAACATCTTTGTTCATCTATGTTTTCTTTGCTCCTTCTCAGAATAAATCAAGTGAATCTCACCAAGCACGAAATTAAGCCAGTGATTGCTGTATTTGGGACATGTGGCATGAAACTATTGTGAATGATGCTAAAGAGCATCAGGAATCTTTTGCTTCTCAGGAAAGGGCAGGTTCTTCACTACTTGGCTATTTATTTTTTCTGAAAACAAACCCAGTTTGAAAATATATAATAATTCTTTACTTCCCACATTGATTAGGTGTGCTCTGACTCTCTACCTTGAGTATATTTGTGCTGGCCTTAGCATGAATATTTTCCAGGAGAAAATTCCATTAAATATTTGGCTACGTTTAGGAGATCATGAAATGTTTTTTGCCTCTGAAATAGGAACTTTAGTCCACTGGAGACTTAACTAGAGAGAAAATTGGCCAAACTTGGTTTCTTACATGGTTTTCTGATTTGTGTAGAATATCCCCCCAAAAGATAACGCCAGTTTAATCTTTTGCCATAGTGCCCTGTTTAATTTAATCAGGGTTTGTAATTCACAGTTTTCAAAGCATTAAGAGATCTTAGGAGTGGTGAGATGTTCAAACAGGATAGTAGGAGAAGGTTTCAGAACACTACAAATCCGTGTTTGTAGTGTCAGTTTGTCTCTCATACTGATGTAGCAGAGGTTGTGATTTCTTTGCAGGCAGGTATCTGTTAATAGAGCATGAAACTCTGGTTTCACTGGAGTTGGAACTTCATTAATGAAAGTATTTTGCAATTTATTCCTTAGTTTAGACTTCAATGAGGCTTTGGTTGCATGAGGTCTTGCATTTTTTGAGTTAATACTCTTTGCAGCTTGAAGTGCAGGTCAGATGGTAGGTCATCAGTGGAGGGAGAGGAGAATCCTAAGGAAATTACCCTGAGGAGCTGTTGTGCTGAACTTTTGTATTTAGTCCATGAATGCTAAGTGTGAGTAAATATGTAAATGTTAATGAAGTGTTTCCTTGAAGAGAGGGATTACGAGTTTTCTTTTTGAGCTTTAGAAGCAAAATTTTAATTGATACTGCATTTCTTCTTTTTGCTGCCGTAAGGTTTTGACTGAATGATGCCTGGAGACACATCATTGTTTGCATTGTTAAATCACCTGTTGTTCCTCTGCAAACAGTGTGTTGTGCAGAATTCAGAAAATACATGTCTGCATAATATTTGAGGGCATGATCAAGCTTGATATCTTTAATTGTAAACTTTAATGAATTTCCAGTTGAACATTCACCCTCTCTTCTGTACCTAGAAACTCCTCACCCCTTTGAAAATGACAGTAGATTTGCATGCAAGCTTGTTCCATTAATTGCTATTTGACTCATCTATCATGGGCTAAGCTTTATATTCACACAGCTTAGACTTTCAAGCCAATTTCTGGAATTAATTTAAATATTTAATGTCAAAACTCTAGGACGAAAGAGAGGAAAAATATTTTGTATGCTTACCGATCACCTGTTTCAGTAGCAGCAACAGGAGAGGACACTTCCAATGTGATAAAAGCAGAATTCAAACAGTATTCCCTCTGAAGAGTATCACTGTGCATGCAATAAGGTTTATAGGTACCAAAACTCTGCATGCAATGAGATCTGTAGGTATTGAAACTCTTGTAGAGATACCTTAAGTAAGTTTTCCATGATACTTAAGACTTCACAGTTTCAGTTTAGGTACTGAGTGTTGAATCAGATTTCACTTTGGTTACTTCTTGGATAAAATGTTGGATTTTCATAAAAATTGGAGGTGGGGGGAGGAACCAACAAACCTTTGTGGTTTGTATGAAAAGCTGGTTTCCTTAGTCAACTTTCTAAGAAAACTTCATGCAAAATTACTGTGTTATTTTGGATATGCAGGTGAGTTTGCATAAGGATTCTTTTGATAATCAACAAAGAAGAGTTTTGTGTTTCATTTTTATCATTAATCTGGAATCTAAAAAGGCTAATATGCCTGGCCTGTGCGTTCACTTGCTTCTCCTGCCTTGACCCTTTGTCAGGCTCATGTGTTTCCATTTTATTATTTATTATGCCTGTGTTAGCAAGTGAAGTGAACAAATAGTGGTGGATCTGGAGTATGAAATAATTCTCAGCATCTGATATCCACATTAACCCTTTTCCAAAATGGAGAGGAGGTGGTTTGGTTTGGTTTGGTTTGGTTTGGTTTGGTTTGGTTTGGTTTGGTTTGGTTTGGTTTGGTTTGGGGTGTTTTCTTTGTCTGGGTTTTTTTTTGGTCATTAGCTGTAGTCAGGTCCTATAGACTGAATACCATTTGTGTCTGAATGTACTAGGTGAATTCCTGGAGTGCATCTTTGAGTTTGTTTAAATAAAAAAGGAATCCAGTTTGTTTTCTTAGATAGCACACCACGGTGCAGAGCAAAGCTTAATAAGTAGAGAAAGTGCTAAGTAGCATGCAAATTGTGTATTACATGAAATTAAGGATAAAAATGAGATTATTTTAAGAAAGAGAATGAGATTTATTAAAATAAATAGGGTAGTAAAAGTTTTCAATGTTCTTGGAGAAAGTATGCTAGTATGTTTGTATTCAGACCTTCGCCTTTGAAAATTATTAGATGACTTTATATGCAGACCTTTCTTGTGCTGATTTTTGTCTGTCAAGCTGTAAATGAACTTGGTTCCTTCAAGGAGAAATAGGTTTCAAACTAGTAGCATAAAATGCAAATATAATGACACACAAAATGGAAAGTTTGGATTTAATTGTGTAATGGAGATATCTTCCGAGAATAGCAGACAAACTATATTGCTGATCGTGCCACTTCTACAACATCAGTAATTAAGAGTGTTGTGGGACGTGGAGCTAAGAAGAATGAATAGAGCTACTTTTTGTTGACTTAATTTATTTTTATTTCCAGAGTCCCTGAGGTGAAATATTGACCTCTTCCAGCATTGCAATACCCTCCACAGTCATCCTTATGATTCAGCATGTGTGCTAAGCTGTGAAGAGAGGAGATGAGTAAGGCAGCTAAGGTCTAGCAGTGACAGAGGATGTAAAGAAAAATTACTGTGATGTTGATAAGCTGATTATTCATTTTCAATGAATTGTAGATTATTGTGACTGAAATTTGATACTTAGCATGTTTTTGTTAGTTCCATTTCTTTCTAAATTTTTAACTGGTTTTAAGTGATCAAGTAACAATTGCCAAAATGGCAGTTTTCTCTCTTGGTTGGTCTGACTATTATGACTTTTTTTTTTTTTTTTTTGGTTGTGAAGCTGTTAATCAATTTTTCCAAGTCCTTAGGCTTGATGAAATTACTTTACATATTCTGGTTTAAAGTGTGTTGTGCCCCTACCAAAAAAAAAAAAAAAGGAACAAGAAAGTCTATCAATATTCTCTTTATGAAGGAGAGATTTCACAGTAGCATTAACTTATCTTTGTCTGGTTCACCAAGTATGCCTACATTTGTTTGTTGTATGGCTTTACTGTTTCGTGCTTCAGATTGTGAGTATCTAGGATTTAGCCTCTTTTCCATGTTCTGTTTATTCACTGTTAATTATTTTTCAAGCTGAGTTGCTTGAGAACAAGAAAAATTTAGCTTCCATTACCCTCTATTGCAAATGAAGGACAGGCTTTCCAATTGCATGTTGTCTGCATGTGGTTGTAAGATGCTCTTGAAAGGGAACTTTTTGATGCTTTCTGATGTTAATGCTTTGTTGTCATTCTTTTCAGTAATATTTTTGATTTATTGTAGAATATGAAGCACAAAATATCATTTTCGTTTATAGTTTACTTTTCTATTGAAAATTGTTCTTTAAATACACAATTCAAATACATAGAAATACTTAAGGGCCCTTAGGAAGCTATGACTGTAAAAAGTATACTTACAGCTATATGAAAAGAAAAATTATTGCAAATGAACAACAGTATTAAATCACAAAAGTATGTCAACTTTTTGCAGTTCTGAAGTTGTGATCAGAAATACAGAATACAAGTGGCTAACTACACAGTATTTAATTGGTGTAAAATACTGATGCAGTAATGCTTATGAATGTACAAGTTATATTGTTAATAACATAGAATTGATAACTATGTTTTGAGACAGGAATTTTAACATTACCTATTATTTAGTAATTACTAGCTATAAATATGTAAATCTAAGTATATATATATATATATATATAAAACCAAAGTTGTGTGACAGTTACTGGTCATCTTTCAGTTATGCTGGTACTTATTTCTTAATTAGCTGCATCATCTTTCTCTGCTATCTGCAGAAGTATTACCAAACATTAGAGAATCCCTAAAAAACAGAGTAAAGCTCTCTATTGAAAGAATAGCTATTTACACTTTGCTTCTAGTTGTCTCTTGAGATGACTTTTCACCAATAGGTAAGATTTCTTTCAAGTCTTGTAATCATGATGAGACATTTCTTGTTTCAGAGATGGTATTACAGATCCCAGCAACATTAGGAAACAATAGTTTTCACTATTTTTTTCCTGAAAGTGCTGTGCTGTCTTGTATTCAGTATGGGATTGAACACTAGGCCTCTCTGTGAGTTTAATTCCTTCATCTTTAGGACAAAGTTTTTCTTTCTTGGTCTACAAGCATTTTTTCAGCCTCATTGCCTGGGGTCCTGTTTGCAATCAAAATGTTAGGACTTCAACTGAATCTTAGTCTGGAAAACAAGTCTTGAAAGACTCACTGTGAAAAGGAGAGCATCCAGTGCCAGCCTTCAAGAAGAATCAGCAAAATTATTAATACCTTATGTTAGTTTGTTCCATCAGCTGGCCTTCTGTAGCCAGCAGCTGTGTCCGTCCTTACATGTTCTCCTCGTGTCATGTACAGTGTCTTCTCTGGTATCTAGACTCTTCTCAGCAGTAGTCTTGCATTTTACCAGTTTTGTTTGCTTTGGCAGGCAGGCCTATCATTTTGCTTTCAGATGTTCTCATGAAATTCTTCTATCTTTGTGTTTTTCTTAGTTTATATCCCCTTAGGGTGTCCTAGGCTCTATACATGAAGAATGGAATTGCTGGGATGAGATCAGTGTTGGTAACTGCACAGGTCAAAGGCAGCTGATTTTAGGTTTGAGCATTTCTGCTTTTCAGTAAGGTATCTGAAAGCTTTTAGGAGACACTTATTCAAAGCTGTATGATCAGCCCACCTGAGAAGGTGCATCTATTTGGCTATCTAGTTACATTGATCTCTGTAAATTACCTCAATGAAGCTAAAGCTAAATTTTGTTACAGATATAGAATCGTCAGATTTAATTGCTATTTAATATTTGCAAAGTCTTATTCATGTACCAAAATCATACAGGCATTTCTGTGTGTTACCAAAGCTGAGCAATACATAATTCATAAATGTGTGGTTTAGTTTTAGTTTTTGCAGAGCTTTGCTTTACTTTCTTGAATCTTTCTTTGTGGGATGCCTTTGTATTCTATGCATAATTTATTTACAGTTTATGCAAAGCTGATTAATTTCTTGATTTTTAAAAATTATTTTCATTCCACTTTTCAGTGCATATAAACTAACTGTGAAAGCTATCTGGAAGACAATTTATGTATTTTCTTTACTTAACTGTATTTACTGTTACTTTCTCTGTATTGGTGAGACAGAAACTGTTTTCAAAATAACATTTGAAGATTTGTAATTAGTTCCTTCATTTTCACACTTGTACTTAGCTAAAACACTGCCATTAATATTACTTTCACTGTTATGTCCTTCAGTATTGAAATTTCCTAAAACTCTGTGGGAAAAGAGCAAATCCTATAGATTGGGATAATTTATTCAAAAAGTGTCCCTTGTCCCTGACTTACCTGCAGAGGTTTGTGTTTTCACCTACCTAGTTGGTGTTTTAGTTTGTAATAATTTCTAGTTTAAAGTAGCTTTTATTGCATGTTAAACAAGTTTTGTGTGGACATATTATACACCAGAAAATATTCAAGAACTACTGCTTAAGCAACTGATGACTCAATTGAGAGTACCAAATTTATCAGGACAGACAGACAAGATGTACTACAAGATACACCTGAATTACCATGATTACAATATCAGAATAAAAATATTTTTAAACTCTGCCATCTATACAGTGATCCATGATACTGTTTTCTTGAAAAATCTGATGATATTTAAAGATAGACCAGAAGTATTCCTGTCCTTTTGTGCAGTAAATGCCAACTTAATGTTTCAGCAATAGCCTTGTTTGCATATGGATTTTACAAAAATCCATTGAAGATTATTTGAAAATCAGCTCATTAGAATGACAGATTGCTTACCAAATTTTGTTTTCTTGTCAACTAATATTGGTTACATTCAATTAAACAAGGTTGTACTTTCTAAAAACATAATCTCAGTCTGCAGCTGAGTGTCTTGCTTATATTTGCGAATCAGATTCATAATTTCTAGATCTAGTTGGAAGATGAGGCTGTGAATGTTTCTAAAATTTCTCCTTTTCATACAACTTTTCTACTATATATATATACATATATATACATATATATATATACACTATATATATATATATATATATATATATATATATATACACAACTATATATAGTTCAACTACCAACACTGCAGATTATTAAGTGGGGGTGAGGGAAAGGCTTTAAACAAATGCAATTGTCAGCTTTCTGTCATGGTGTGTTGTCAGATATTTGACAAGCTGTCTCCTGGCCACAGGCCATCTGGTTGTAATGGGGCTGACTGCTCTTCTGAGGAGCCAGCAAAACATGTGGCCACACTCAGCAATAGCTCCATGTCATTTGGTCATGTCTATAAAGCAAAGGTTTGGGGTGTAGTAATCCCAGTTCTGGCATGATCCTGTTGGTTGATTAAGGTTCTTAAACTTTCTGTGCTAATCTGTCATCCCACAAAACAAGAAACTGGTATTTACTAACTTGATTTGAGTGTTGGAAAAAATGATTAAGTATTTATGAAAAGTTACAACATAATTATTTATGAGTAGAATTAAAGAAGAATCATGTCTTAAAGAGAATATGTATGGTAAATAGGAAAAAAAAAAAAAGAAGTGGTATAGTGGAGTGAACGTTATTTAGGCCAAGACAAGAACTGAGAATTAGAGTGAACATTATATGTACATTCTGACATGCAGAAGTGAAAAAAGATGCTGCATTTGAAGGAGGAAGAAATTAAAGAACTTGGTGAGGGAAGACTTATGTTTCCTCCCTGCAGCAATGAAGGAGGAGAAGTAATTTCTTTTTTAAAGTTATTTTAAAATCTAGTTTATGGCTTTCTGAAATTTCTGTTCTGTCCATTAGTAACACATAATCTTTCACCAAAGCTGCTTTGCAAATGAGTATGTGGGAGTTGCATTGATTTAGAAAATGCATGCTAAGACCATAAATAAAATAAGATGAGAATAATATTTTCATATTCAGATGCTTTGACTTGCTTCTTGGGACCTTTCTTGCAGTACTACTTAGTACTTAACTGTGGTAGAAATTATTTCAGGTAGTTCAGCAGGGTATTTGGGTCCTGGTTTTTGTGTAAGTATATATTAATGCATGTTCTGCTTTAATGGCAAATTTATTCCAAAACCTCTTGGATGTTGTGTAATTTTATTCTTTAAATGTTTCTAAAGATGTTGAGGTTAGTAACTCTGAATTATTTTCTATGTAGAAGTTTCTGCTCTGAAATCTTCTCTTATATTTGTATGCTGGACTTCACGTCCATTGAAAGAAAATTGATCCAAGTCTTGCTATTATTGTACTTGCTGACCTTTATTCAGTTATTTAGAATTTATCTAATCAACACTTACTTTTGTATTTTTTGTCATTACTTTTAAAAGAGAATCTTGGCTCTTGAGTGCTCTTTTGCCCTTATGATAAAATTTTAATTAGTGTTTTTCATTTGCTGGATTATTTGGGACTATTGGTAGTTTCCTTTGCTTTTAAATATAACACTGACATATGAATTATAATGTCATTTTACTATGACAGTCCCTAGTTTTTCTAAAACTCTGCAGTGGGGCATGAGCAGGCGTACTACTCATGTACTACTCATCTGCTTACATGCTTAGTTTATTCATTATTTATTAAACTTATAGGCATGAAATTTAAAAATTGAATTAATAATATGACTTTGATGTAAAGCAGAAGTTGCTTATTTATATATGACAGGCAATTAGGAAAAAAACACTCTTAGTTTAGTTGAATGCATTTTTGCTTGCTTTCAGACCCAGTACAGCCTCATGAATAAATGTTTGACTCCAGGTTACTAGGTTTGTGTTTTGATTAGAAACAACCCAGAGGTGATGTAAGTTTGTTAACTTATATGCAGTGGACACAGGAAAATGTGAAGGTGACCCAGTTAGGAGGCTTCAGCAGCTCGTGCTGTTGTTTCCTCCTGCAGATCAGGAGTCTGTCAGCAGCCCCTGTTAGCACAGGCGTGGTCACCCAGTGCACAGCCAGCACAGGAACCCTGCTTGAATGGCCTGTGAGTCACACACAGCCCAAGAACGTCACCTTTTCCTTTTTCTATTCCTTGCACATTTTTATAATGAGCTTCATTGATTAGGAAAGTCTACGTGTGCTGAACTCATTGTCAAGTAGATCAGGGTTGTTTTCATCTTTGAGATGTCATGGTTGCAAGGAAGTAAGAATATGCAGAGAATGCAGTTGGGTGGGTGTCAGTGCTACTCAGTGCTGTGGAATCACAGGATGGTTAACATGAAGGGTGTAAACAGTCAAAATTTATGCTCTAAATTTTCTGAATATCTTACTGTGCACTTACAGTTCCTTTAACCATTAAAATGAAAATACATGAAAACTTGTTTTGCTGCATTTGGAGCGTTCAGAAATGGACAGGGAATGGTAGGAGGAAGCCTAGTCATGCATACAGCATATTATCTGCTGCAGTGCTACAGGTTGCAACTGGCTCATAGCGACAGAGAAAACAAAAACGTTTTATTTGTATTTTCATGCATTTCTTTTTGTAGCTTTTTGAAGCAAGACACTATTGCACTGCTCCAAAAAAAAGGAAGCTTTTACATCTAAGCATTTCTCTTCCTAATAGAATATAAATTTTTAAAGATACATATGTGTCTGAGGCCTAAACCCTATTAAAGCATTTTTCTTTCTTGAAATTCCAGTACTTCTAAGCTGCTGGGCATTGTATAAATAATCATTCAAACACATTTGTTGATGGTTTGCCAAAACTTTGAAGTGAAGTAATTTTTAAGGTTAGAAAACCTTAATTCAAAACTATAATTTAATGGAAGATTTTTCTAGTGATTATTATGTAGAAGCTCATTTATTTCTTTATTTCTTTTAAAATTATTACTTTAGAAGTAAAAGGATAGATCCTATTTATATAAGTGCTTCCAAACATCTGCAGTTCAAAGTACATAATTCACAGTGACACCAAAGGTTGGTTTGTGTTTTGACTGGATGACTTTGGTATTATTTTTGTCTGCAAAGGAAAGAGTGTATAGCATCCAAGTGGTGCAAGATGTTTGCCTCTCCAGAAATTTTGATGAATTTGGGACAAGGGGCAGACTGTTATAAAAAAAAAAAATATTGAGGGGAGGGGGAAGAAGGGCAGTCAGAGTGAGAACACTTGTGTTCCATTTGGCATATTTGAGCTGGGAGCCAGTCTGAAGTACAGATCATTACAAACAAAGTAAGAAAAGATGAACAAAATAACGACTGAGAGAAGAATCAGTCGAATTGTTTTTGTTTGCTTCACATGCTTATTTATTGTATTCAGGTTTCCACAGCTGAAGACTTGAAAACATAACAGGTGAAAAAGTACTTTGTTTCTTCATCTTTTTCATGTTTGATGTCTGGAGTAATTATTTGTACTTCAGTTGTTCACTGCAATGAATATGTGTTAACTAATTTCAAAATGTAGATGTACTTTATCACTTCTGGAAGTATTATGCTGTGTTGTAGTAGGATCTCAGTACCACATAAACTTATCTTTCAGTGGTATTGATGCATTTTCCATCAATGTATAGTGTGTCACTTACTTTGCTCATGAGCATTTTACTTAAAATGCATAAAGGAAAAAAATACATGTGCAAAGTAGCTCTGCCATTCACATGGACTCTTGACTTTTCTAGAATTTGGAGAACATAAACCATTTTCCCAAGTGATTCAGTAGGAACTAGGTTATTTTTATTTCACACTACTTCAGTAATTGAGAATTCCAGTTCAGCAAGGTCTTTGTGCATCAAAGTCCACATAATGTGGCAGAGTACTCAGTGTTTGAAGTGAAGGCACTGATATGCAATCAAGTCATTATGCACTGGCTGACCCAGAGTGAGTGACTTAGCACTCACTTTTGATTTTTGTGTGACTTGAATAAAAATATGTTGCCTTAAGTTTAATGACAGAATTAAGCTATTTGTGGGAGACTGTGGTTATGTACTTTTAAACTAGGGAGGCCTGATAAGACTGACTGGTGTGATCACATCAGACCAAAGATCCACCTGCCTCAGCAGCCTGAGCTCTCTCAGGTCAGCAGAGGAACAGGCACGTTGCAATATCTCCATCTAGGCACTGTGGTTTTTTTCAGCAAGCTCCTCAAGTGTACTCCTTGTATTTATGCCAGTGCTGATTCTTAAGTTTGTAAGCACTGCAAGTTTTGATAAGGACTTTAGATGAACATATGTATTCTAATGAAATGTTATCTTTATATGTACTAATTGAATAAGACAATCAAATATTATTCAGAATTCAGGAAAGAACTTAGTGCAGAATTTTGCCTCATATTAATACATTTGTTTCATTAGACTTTGACCCCCATACCTTTAATAACAGAGACAAATCAATTCCTTTCCTTTTCCCCTACCATATAAATGGCATAATGTGTTGACTTTTTTCCCCTAACATATTGCCATAAGTTCAGGAGAGGTTAGTTTAGATTCCTTTTAATGAAAGGCAATGAAAAATATTATATGCCATATAGTAATATTAAAAGCAAATATAGCTGTAACAGGATTAAATAGCCACCAGGACTGCATTTGTAGTAAGGAAGTGCTATGGTTTTCTGTTATATTCAGTTTCAGCTGTTGATTCTTGAGCCAGGTAGTGTCACAGTACCCTTTCCTGAATCAAATCTATGCTGAAATACAAAATGAGAAATTCATCTGACATTACCATGCTAGTTCAGTGAGATGAGAGCAAGGAACCCTGGTGTAGCAAAATATTTTTGTCTCTTTGAAAGCACAGGAACAGCCTGACCTAAGAAGTGCAGAGTTTTAAACAGACTTCTTCATGAAACCTCTGGGGATAGATGCTGTCTTCATACAAACTACACAGGGACCAAATGGTTGGGGACAGGAGGCTGCTCTGCTCCATGTTAATGCCTTGCTCTATTCCATCTTTGTCCCTACTAACATTATTTCTCCAGTGGCTTGCAGATTTTTCTTTACTTTTGTGTAATGTCTGAACCTTTTACTTTGAGAACACCTCAGTGAAGAATGATGATAAATAATAATCAAAAAAACCCTCATCAATCTGTGTAGATGTGGCAGGCAGTGTAACACTATGTTAACGTGTTACAGGTACAGGTTGAAGAAGAAAATGCTGAAAAGCTGACAGCATGTTAAAGATGATTTGTTTATACAAGTGCTAAAGTTATGTTTGATATGTTAATGCAACCTCATTTTCTAGTAAAGGCCAAACACTATTAAGTGGTTATTTGCATTGATTTTTCTATCTTCTGAAATACTTGATTCAAGGTAAACCATCTTTACTCCTTTTGTATAACTGGAACTGGGGCTGTCTTTTAACAGTCACTTTCTGGGTGGGCCTCATGGACTTTACTCAGTGATATTCTTCTGGTCCATTTCTTGACCTCTGCATCAGTGTCCCTTGTAGCAGATGCTCCTTTTTCAATTTGTCTGGATTTTCCTTTTGGTATTCCAACACTCCTACCTGGAGAGTCACTGAATGGGGTCACACCCACTGCAGCTTGAACCAGTGCCTCTCACAAACATCCTCATTCTGCTGAATCATGTTACCTGAGCTCATTAAAAAAGACTCAACAGTAGCCTAACAGTTTACATTTTAAGATGAGAGGGTCTTGTTTACTTGGCTGTCTATCCTTGCTTTCCTAGCTGAATCTCTTCTTATCCTTTTGGTATGTTACCTGCTTTGCTTTTCATTTTGTGTCTTAGCTGCTTTTGATATATCCTGTGCTGGGTACAAAGCTGAATCAGGCTAGATAAGGTAGGAGAGTTTTTGGGGGAAATACCTTCAGAGAGGAGAACAAATGTGTGGGTTTGGAATAAGTGAGGAAATCCTTTTCAGGATTGATTTTGGGGGTGAGTATTTTTGTATCTTCAGTTGTCTGTATTGCCTCTCAGCTACAGAACTGTGAATGCACACAGTAAAGTTAATTCTTAGTAAGTTGTTTGTGTGATACCTTTATAAAATTATGTTACCATTTCCAAAGCTTTAATATCTTTCTCTTGGCAAAGTCATCAGTGTTCTGATCAAGACATTTTCTCATTGATATGTGTCTACACTGCTCTCATATTCCTTGATATACTCAAAGTATCTAAGTTAGAGAAGCAGTTTTCTCAATTACCAGCCTGTGTTTCTTAATGTGTTGAATTAGTGGGAATTTGCATTTAAAGGCACAATTAATCCTCAGATCCGATATTTAGGTAACCTGTGTTGCACAAAATATATTGTTTTCCTAAGTGTGCAAGTTTTCACAATTTTGAGATATCAGAATTTAGATGTAGTATTTCAAATTAAACACTTCCTTTAGCTTTCAGCTTTCTTAAAAGGATACATCCAACATTTCCTTTTTGTCAGTACCAAGTTGGATGATGTCTTCTCTTCACTGTGCTCCAAAAAGTATTTTTATGTATGTTTTTAGAAGGAAATTCAGTTTCTTACTTGCAGCTGTTGGCATTTTAGAGCCCTGGAGTGAACCAATAAAAACACATGTTCTTTTAAAGAACATCTATTTTTACTGGATCCTGCTAACAACTAGTGACACAGAATTCAAAAAATGTTGGCTCAAATGAACAGAAGGGCTGCATTGTTTTAAATTCTATTTTTAAAACTTTTTTCTACAGCAAGGTTACACTAAAATTTCATAGGCTCCTGCTCTTATGAAAAAGGGTGCTTGCTTTTAGAATGCTATTTTAATATTTTAAAGGTAGCTCAGGTATCAAAATTGTAACGTTTAAAACTTTATTAAAACATACACAGTGTTGCTGTTTAAGACTATTATTATAATACTTTCACAAAGAGAGTAATTGAAGATTTTACTTCCTAGACAACTGAGAATAAAGCTGAATATCTTCTGTTAATACATTGTTTCCAACATAGTAAAACTCTTGGATGCAAAGGTCAAATTAGATCACCATTTCTTTTGTTGATGCCCAAACTGAATTCAAGCAGTATTCTAGTTGAAAATGCCCTGGGTTTTTGTTTGTTTGTTTGTATTCACATTTCAACAGTCTCAGCAGAAATGAAATTAAAGAGAAATTAAAAAATCTTCCCAAGTTTGATGTAAATGTAATCATATCAAGGTTGACTTGATAGGGAGGTTCATCCATTTTATGTTATATGTCTTGCATCTTTACTGTACTTCACTTGTTCTGTGTTCTGCAAGATCCTGGAGTCCCACTGCTGTTGATTTCAGTGTCCTGTCTTCACAGGAGTGAAATGGAGAGTGGAATTAAGATTGCACCCATGATCTCAGTGGTACAATATGCTCTGAGATCTTTTTCTCATGCAGTCCTGTAGCTAAGTTTTGCTCTTAGCATATTTTCACATACCATTTGGATTCAAGAGAATAGCGTGATTATAAAGTGAGGTTTTAAATGTAAATTGAGATTTTAGTAATTTAAATAATATTTACTCGACATAAACTTGTTTTGTTGTCAAATTGTGGTTTCCAAAACACTGTTTTGAAGAAGAATGCTGGCAAAGCATAAAAATCAGTGTCCTGGTGATTATACATGATGTAATGTACAGTGTCTGCAATGGTAGATTGAATTTTTTTAATGGTGTTTAGATCACATAAACTAAGGAAAAAATGTTGCTAGAGAAAGAAACAAACAAACATAGTCTGTGTTTTGTTCCTCAGTAGTTTTATTAGCATTTTCATGTCTGAAAATACATAATTTTCATGCTGGACATGGAAAAAGGGTTACATCTGTGATTTGTGATTGTGTGTGTGTGATAAACACAGATGTTAAATATCTCAAGTATAAGAAAATACTTACAATCAAATGTATCAAAAGTTGTTCCCATATGTCTCCTTAGTGCTTCATCTGTTTTTGGTTTTTTTCTTTTTTTTTTTTTTTTTTGTAAAACATGTTTTTTTTTGTAAGGCAAAGAACTGTCTACAGACAACTAATTCCTCTTTCAAACCAAGGAACTGGGAAAGACCTTTTATAGTTAATGTAAAAAAGAGCAAAATATAATTTGGTTTATACCTTCAGATTTTTAATCATTAAAATAAATGCTCAGTAGACAGCAGTAAGTCTACATGTATAGGCACGCAGTAGCAAGTGCTAATTTTTTCATTTTTTGTCATTATGTTAAATATTTCAAGAAAAAATCTTTAAACTTCCTTCAGTATGTTGTGTGTGATGTAGAATTAGGGTAACCTTTTAGTATGAAAAATACAAGTTAAAAATTTCATCTATATTTTGTAATAAAAGGCTGGATCCTTGATTTGTGAGGAGGCTCTTTCATTTATTTTTTTTGCATTTCAAAAAGCATGCATTCTTTCCTTTATATCTACTTACTTAATACATAAAAGCCAAAATATAGCCATATATTGGCACAACAAGGAGCAGAAATTCAACCCAACATTCTGATAAAGATCTTATCTGATATATAGCTTTTTTGGCATACTGTTGGACCAGGAAGAAACTGAATAATGATGCACATTTTAAAAACGTTGCTTTATTACTGTCTGGGATTGTAACTTGCTTTTGTCTCATGCTTTCACTACTGCAGAAATAGTGATGGGGTTATTTACGTTAAGTCGTTTGGCTTGTTGAAAAAAAATATGCCCACACTCCTCTACTTAATGGGATTCTTTCCTCGTTGCAGTGCAAACGGCTGGAGCAGGAGCTTCATCATCTGAAAGAGCAGAACCAGACTTCAGCAAACAACACGAGACATATGACTGCTGAAAACAATCAAGAACGTGCTCTGAAGGTAAATCTCCATTTCTTCTTGCAGGCAAATTAAGGTTGTAAGCCCCTGGTGCCAGCTTTCTGGGCTGCATATATCAGTTGTGTACATTTCGGCAGAAGTGAGCTATGGTGTTTGCCAACAACTGCTTCTTTAAACACAGATACAGCACCCTTCTGTTATGGTTTTATTTTATTTTGCCTATGAAAGCAACAAGAAAAAAATAACATATTCTCCAAATTATTGGGCTGGTAATTAACACTAAATTCTTGAGGTCTGTCCTTGCAATATTACATTGGATAAGGTGAAGAAAACTACAACTATTTGCCTCGTGGTACCTTTGCAAAAACTAATATTTTAAAGCATGGCTGTTTGATCTGCTCCCAGCAGTGTGTGCTATATTAATAACATTGTTGACCGATACTACTAGTGACCACAGAGTTGATACTACTATTTGCAAAAGGGTAGCTACTTGGAATTGGGAGGAGGAATAATAAGTCTTGTCAATAAGAATAAAAATGAGCAGAGAGGCGGGAGAGGGTCAGAGAAAGGACAGTGTAAAGTGACAGGTTATTGCTGCTTTGAGAAAGGGAAATTGTAATGTCAGTGGAATAGATAGCTACATACCCTGCAATCTCACCACTAGCCAGGATAAGAGACTATGCCAGGGAAGATGTGCAAGCATTGTGCACACCTCTTCAGCCACTTTATTCTTTAAAATCTCTTTTATCAGTAGTGGAGATACAACACAAATACAGAAGTTACTCTGTTTATGCTGTGTTGTCATTTCAAAACTGTTTGATTTAGACAGTAAGATCCAAAGGTATCTCAATTATAGATAGCTTTTCCTCTGCCTCCTTTCTCTACTTTTTTTTTTTTTTGATCTGGGAAACGTCATTTTACATACAACAACTTTACCAAAGCAATAACAGTAAAACAATAAAAGTAAATCCTTGTGTAGTTTGATATTTCTCAGTAAGAAAAACTGTAAATATAATGATAATAAATGGAGAGAGCTGTGTGCCACACAAATGCTATCTATTCCCTGGGTTTGTAATTGCCATCAAAATCTATGGTGAATATTACAAAATAAGGTGAGCAATAATGAAAGCAGATGACTAGAAATAGAGATCATAAACATTCAGGGCTATTTCTGACTGGAATAACAGCATTGTTTTAAATCTGGTGTCACTAAAAGTTAGTGCTTGCCAGGCATGCTACTTATTGTACATAGTATTGTTTTTCATTAATTGCATGCTGACTTGTTTTTTCTGTGTCATTGAAAATATTGTGCAGAGAGCCTTTCTGCTAGAAAAAAGTTTTATTTAAGCTACGCTTTTTGCATTTAATATTGTCTGACATAACACTTACAGAATAATTATATTTTCAGAGCAAGAAGTGATTTGATAGTTCAGAGCGTTACTGGGATTTCATTCTAAGCCAGATATTGCTCTCCCAGCACCTAATCTTTAAAGAATTTCATTTCTGACTGTCACAGGAATTTTTTTTATTTTTCAAAGTTAAAGGTTAATTGATCATAGTCTCTTAGAGATGAGAGTCTGGGGAGGAAAAAAAAGACCTCTTTTGAATTTTTTTAAAGTTGAACTTTTTTAATATTGTATCTCCGTAGAGTTTTATTCAGTTCATATTACTGTTGCCTACAGTGAGGATAGGTCCTTTGGAGTATTTTTTAAAAGGCCAAGTTGTATTCTTGACCTTGAAAACTTTAAAATGCCCTGATGAAATATTGCCAATAGTTGTTAGCGTTGATATACAGCCCATGATCATGCATCCTGACCTCATGTAAATGAAAAGCTTTTCAACCAATTTCAGTGTAACCACAGCTGGAAAACTGATGTCTGGTGAGGCTGAATGTCAGTGCCTCACTTAGGAGTGGGTTTGGTTGGTGCTCTGGGGCTGGCTGCAGATGACTGGGGCACTCCTGCTGCTGTCAGCAACACAGCTCCCAGAGAAAGAAATTGCCAGCCAGAGCCCTGTGACAGGTCACACCTCCCCTGTGAAACCCTCGTGTTCTTGGCTGTCACCTCCTGCCTCTTGTGTGCATCAGTAGCTCTTGCAAGGCTGCATGCAGAGTGCAGGTACAGACCCAAGCATCCCATCCTGTCCCCTCTCCACTGCAGAGCACCCTCTGGACATTTGACCATTTTCAGAGGAGTAGGACACATCATGAGTCTCTGTGGTTCAGGGTAAATATCAATCTAGCTTTTATTGTCACCACAATCCAAGGAATTACTTTATTTTAACCATCTCCACATGCAAACTGGGGAACTGTGCTGTGTATTATTAACCTGTGCAGGAGGAGGAATCCAGGTGTTTCTTCTGAGTCTGTCCAGGTCAACTTGTATCAAGGAAGGTTTTTTTTTTTAAAAAAATCTGTAATTTTCCCTATTCTCTTACACTTAATTAGTGTCAAGGCAATCTGTTGATTCAGTTTGGCAATGCCCACAGCTGCACAGGTCACGCAGAGAAGCATGTGGGTCTCTATTTCCACAGTTAAAGTAAAATAATCCTCTTCTTTGTGAAACCATTTTTTAAAATCTCTTATTATATTTCACATTGAATTATAGCTAAATCTTTTAGGGATAATTGCTTCCTAAGGGTCTATACATTTGTGCTCTTAGTAAATTTTCATAAAATAAGATATGAGAGTGCTTTGCAGTTCTAATGTGCCAGGGTCTATATGTAAGATTATTCATTTTTTCCTATTTTTCTATAATTAACATTTGGTCTCTTCTGATTCTGGTAAATGTATTCCCATAATACACAGAAACAACTGATTCAATTAAACATAGAAAAGTTGAAGAATTGCTACTTTTGCATTATTTTTCAAATATTCATTCATTTTTCTCTTGTTAGCTTTGTAGTGTGTAATTTTTGAATTCAGAGTTTTCACCAATACATGTCCTCTTTACTGAGTTAAAGAAGAAGAGGAAATAATTCTTGTGAAACCAATAACTTAATGTGGAATTTCATGGAAAATGTTTAACTGGATTTGACTGAAATAGGGAGAAGAAACTTTTTTTTTATCCTGCAGGCCTTCTCTATTTTGTAATTTCTAATTAGATAATATATTCTTCTCAAAGCAGCTATTAATGTACTTTAAGGATCAGAAAGACATACTAATTTTATTTTCAATGCAAACTTTTGAAAATAAGAGGACTGTTCATGGTGATATACAAATCAGGTGCTCTTAACTAACTAAATGAGGTTATTCCACCCAATTATGATGTCATTAGAACTTGTAAGGGTTATTAATCTCCTTCAGAGCTGTTGAGATGTTACATCTTTTGTTATGATTGGCACTTTTTTTGCAATGTCTGCTTTCTTTTTAGTTGTGATTTTTTGTAGAATTTATCCTACATAGCTTTCATAGTTTTATTAAGAATATAATAGAGTTAGAACCAAGAAAGTGACCTGAAGGAGCCATCAGAAGTTTGTCTACAGTAGTGTCATAAAGCAACTGTGCCTGGTGTCATCTGCTTTCTGCTGACATGTAAGAATCAGTCAAGGACAGGAAATCCACAATGCATAGCAGTTTGGTATTTGTTCCAGTGATGAAGTCTGTGAAGGAGCTACTCTAGAATACTTAATTTAGATATTCCTTGATGCCCTTGATGCCTTTCATAAATTGTCTTAAGTTCTTTTTGATTCCCAGAATTTCCCAGATTCTTAGTGTAGGGACCATTTTTCCATACAACATCAACCAGAAGCAAGTTCAGCTGACTGGTCAACCTGTCATCCATGAGGGGCATCATCACAAGAAATTCTGATGTTATAAGAGCTTAAAAAAATTCTGAAGCTTTAACATGAAGTATAAAATGTTTGCTACTGTTGAAAAGCACATGCTATTGAGACATACAATATTAACTATGGGAAAAAAGTCCTTTTTCCAGATGATGTGGCCTTTATTTGTGAAAACTAAGTAATTCTAGCTGATTTTAGGTTTGGTGCTTCAGAGCTGAAGTTTCATAAGTTTAACAAGTTTAGAGGTGGGTTATGGCTATAAAGCCTCTGATTTCAACAGAGACACATGCTTTTGAAATGTAATCCAGGGAAACTTGTCTGAATCAGTGATGGGAAACCAAGAAATTTCAATCTCCTCTATTCAAATTTCCAGTTCAGCATCTAATTTTTACATTTTAATCGTTACTCATTTCATTCTTTCATAATAATTTTGCATGGGCAGCAGAGATCACATGAATTCAGTGGACAGCTGGAATGTGGGTTTGGAGTGTGCCAAGGCTCAGCCATATCCAGAGCACCACTCTGCCACCTTCAGCTGCTGGGACTGTTGCACTGTGACACTGTGATGCTGTGACTGATGGAAAACAGCTGCAGCTTTGCCTGTATGGTGTAGCTAGCAGGTGAATGGCTGTGTTGTCCACTGGTGAGATGGGTGTTACACCTTTCTTCAACTCCTAGCTACAAAGGAACAAGACACTACAAAGAGTTTAAAACTTGCTATTGATCCAGTTGTCAGTATGGCGTTATTGTTTGGTACAGATCTCTATTTAGAGCAGTTGTTTTTTTGTTTTTTCTTTTTTTTTTCAGTGAAGCAGCTCAGAAGTATTCGTATGTTGGACAACCCATCCTTTTCTCTCACATTGTTCTATGAATTCCTCTGGCCAATGTTCATTTTTCCCTCTGTATCTAATGAAATAGCGACCTATGAAAGCTCAGCTCAAGAGCTCACTCTGTGGAGTTAACCCAAAAGCAGTTATGCTTTTCATCCTGTATGGCACGTGCTGCTATCTAGAATAAAGGACTGCTGTCACATTTGCAAATGATTTTATATGTGTGTTTGAACATAGAATGCCAGCTTCATGTTGGAAATGGAAGGGGTGAAGTAAATTGCAGATATGTCTCTCAGTGAGAAGGGATACACTATGCCCTTGCATTTATTTCTGGTCTGTATCTGTTTTTCTGAAACTAAAGGAACATTTCAGGACTAATGAGAATAGTTAACAGGTTTCTTGGAGGTTATCTCCAACAAATAATATGTTGTTACAGCTAATCCTGGAAGGTCCTTCATGCTATTCATCTAATAACTTACATGGGGATAAAATAATACAGGATTTGTCAAAGTAAGCAGCAATTTCTAACTTTGTGCAAGACCTGTTTCTGTAGTGTGGTTTCTTCTCCTAAGAAGGATTCCTCTTACTCAGCTTTCAGAAGAGTTGCTCAGGTTGTAGAAAACCATAATTAATTCCTTTCTCTTGTCAGTACCAACCCTAACACAGGATGTGCCCTCATTTAAATGCCTGGGCAATGTGAGAGAAAAATTTGCTAGCCTGTCAGTAAAACTTGTTATAAAGAACATGAGATCACTATAATTTTTTAGAGTGGAGGTTTGATGTATTTTTAGTGCTTAAATTGCTATTAATTGCATAGTGGAGGTGAAAATAAAAGAGTAGTAAAACTTGGAGCATGCTGCTGACAACCTGGATGTGAATAAGAATGCACAAACACTTTCCTTCCGTTGCTGCTTCCTAGACACTTTATCAGACAGGGTAGACACAGTTGCAATCTTAATTGCACTGAACAATTTGCCTTTGCTTTTGCTGCACCCAGAAACACTTAATCACAAGGACTTAAAGTATGTCACTGAGGTTAGACACAAGTCTGTTCAGCTCTTATCCATGCTAGAAGAATGATTGGTGGCTTTATGGCATGGCTTATTAAATAGCACCGTACACCTTAGAGGATATCAGTGTGAGCTGCTGCGTTGTGTCATAAATGAACACTAAAATGAGGCCACAGAAACTCCTGCAGAAGTAATTCTGTTCATGTTCCACTTAGATAATAATTTTCTGTGTTCATTTCTCTTTAAGTTACAGTGTCTCCAAAAGCTGTTGCTACAGACTCTGACAGCCCACCAAGTTAACTGTATTACTGGAGAGGGAGAAAATAACTTGTATAGTTCTACACTGACCACCATTCCCTCTCAAGCCCAGTGAAAAAAATGTGAGCACTTGTTGACTGGTCTTTAAAGCAGTCATTTCAAGTTTCCTTGGACTCAATTGTTCTTTTGAGTCAGATTTCATCATTCAGGGCTGGAGATCCTCAAGGGATGCCTCAAAGGGTTTCTCCTTCATCAGCTGTTACATATTTAGGAGTGTAACAGTTTGCTTATGTGTATCCCTTATAAACAGGAAGTGACTAATTTATTGAATGTATTTGACCATGATCAGAAATCTGATCTGTTAATATAATCAGTGACCAGTTTTATTAACCATTTTTATAGGCATCAAGCCTAGCAGGTAGGCTTTATTTAGTTATGTAGGTTTCAACAGAAAGTTGTTCACAAATGAGGTAACATTCTTAGTCTCCTCCCATCTGGTAGCTAATATTTTAGCACTGATAGATATTTGTATTCATTGATCAAAAATACCTTCTGTAGGGAGCTGAAAGTTAGAATAATTGGTTAAATATGCCATAAGCAAATAAAACCATATTTTTTCCTGATGGAAGACACTGGGAGTGAAGTTGCCCAGAAACACAGGCTTCCAGAGTTCGATAAATGTGGCTTACATGAAATGTCTGTCTGGGATTTGAAAAGAAATTACGTTTGTAACATTAGTAGTTGCATGATTTTCAGTGATCAGCTTCTCATGACATTAAGTGGTTATGTGGATAGATGGCAGGGACATTTGTACAGCTCTTGGTTCACTAAATCATTGCTGCAGGCCAGCATTTTGAATGCATTCAAACCTTGGGTTGTTTTCAAATAGAAGGAAACAAATAGACATACCCAAGTTCTTGTCTTTGCTTCTTTGATTGCCCTGGCCATGCCACCTTCCTGTACCTTTAAGGTTGTCCTTTCACTGAACACACCATCTGGCATGTCAGCCCTGTGTGTACAGTGTTCTCTGCAGAGCAGCTACTCAGGATTTCTTGGACTCTGTTCAAATGAAAGACCAAACACTGGTGTTTCTTACCTACTGTGATCTCAAGTCTTTCAGAATCATTTCAAAGCAAAGTAATACATGGGTGAGAGTGAACAATAGTTGTCCATCCTGAGAAGAGTTGAATCTGTGTAATTAATGATGCTTGTCTAGAGCACTGTACCTCTTTAGCATGCTTCATATTGCTGTAAACAGTTGACCAAGAATGGCACTGAATGTATCTTGATAGAATGAACAAGCATCATCTTGGCTCAAAGGGTTTGTTCACCTTGCCTGAGGACTGTAAGTCTTCCTTCTCTCCTGTTAATAGATACTGAACATCTCTTAACCAAAGCAGGTATGTTTACTGAACTTTGATTCAGTTCTAAGCATTAAGGAATTCATTACTTATTCAAACTTGGTGTTTGATGCCTGCTTTGATCTGTTCCACTAACAATTCCATGAGGTCTTTTGCTTTTAATTTGACAGCCTTCAAATATCTCTTGGCAACAGATTACTCCTGGCAATCTCAAACATCAACTGTATATACCATATACAGTCCCCTTTCTTATTGGTGATGATGACATCATTCAAACCTTTTGACTGAGTCTTCTATTTTTTGGCTTCCACTTCATAGGTGGAAGTTGTCTTCCCATAAGTTCAGTCAGTGGTACTGCTTCTGATTACCAGAAGTATTATTTCTGATTAATGCAGCAAGTTCTTGGAATGCTGTATTTTGGTTTCAGGTGGCTCTAAATCTGGACTATCATTCTCACAATCATTTAGGCTGCTTTCACTTCATCACTTATGGTATACAAAGAATCATCTCTTTCATGGTAGTAGGTTTCTATAGCCATGTCAACAAGAACCTCTTATCCATTTTTTTTATCTAACCATTCTGTAATTGTGCATACTAACTTAGCATTTTAGAAATACTTTTTACTTCCACATGCCTGTTTTTCTTTTTAGCAGAACAGATCCCACTTTGTATGATTGATACATTTGATTTCTGGAAACTTTCTCCTTACTGAGTTACACTGCCACTTGATCTTACAGTTTGAAGGGTGCTACATTTCCGTGTTCTGCAGCATTTTTAGGGTTTTGTCTAAACTCTGTTAAAGGACCTCAAAACTGGAACAGTTTATGGGCCTGTGTCAGATCTCAGATATATGAGTTCTAGAAATATTTATTCTGAGATAAAGAGATGTTCTGAAGTTGTAGATGAAACAAACTATATGTGTGTCCTGTCACCAATTACGAAGCTGTCTTCTACCTGTTCTTTTACTCCTTATCTCCATAGAGGTGACAGCCATTCCTTAAACCTGTGATAAAAAAAATGGTGGGTTCTAAAATACACTGAAATTCATCAGTATCTTGTAAATTACAATCACAGAGTCTGATAGGTAAGCAAAATATACTGTAGAAACCACAATCATGTTAAGAAAGCTGCTTATATATGTTAAAAAATGTATAGATGTGGTACTTTGAGTCATGGTTTAGTGGTGGAATTAGCAGTGCTGAGTTAATTGCTGGACTTGATCATAGGTATCTTTTCCAGCCTTTACAATACTGTGATGATTCTCTGATTCTAGGGAAAGGCGAGGTCTGGTAAAATCAGAAACTCTAACTGTAGTTATAAACTTTGTCACCATCTCCAACGATATAACTTGTCACCCCAGTCCTGGGTTCATTTTTCCCTTCCTTCTGCCCAATAGAATGTCAACAGTAGTACCACATGAACCTTTATAGGTTCTGAGGAGGTGTGATATTGCAGCACTTCAAATGGTTATAAAAAAAATTCTTTCACTTTCCTACTAGTATGGACCTTCATTTCAGGATTACATGGATCAGGAATTAAGGCTAAATGTTCATCTAATTCTAAATCAATCATGAAGTTCAATGTATCAGACTTTCTATAAGAAAACTTGGATTCCTTCTTTCATTTTCCACTTTCAGATACTATAAAACATATTTCCAAACAGATATTCTGAATCTGAACTTACATTGTACATAAAAAGTAACTGCTTTCTGCAATCTTTAAAGGTGGCTCTAGCATCACTTTCTGTAAACATCATGCCTAATCTGCACTGGCACAGTTTTCAAAATCAGCAATTGTATCATATTAGAATAAAAGAAGTACCCAAAATATTTAGCCAATTTTGGTATTTTTTTATTATTTAAGTTATTAAATGATACTAAATGTATTAAATTATGCTGGAGATGAGATACCGAATTTCATGAAGAGGAGGAGTATTATGGTTATGTATTGTATTTTATCTCATAAACTTGTTTCTTTCTCCATATGAGTTTTGTTATCCATGCATGTAGAAGGAATTTTGATAAATCATAATTTTCAATATTTTTTTCAGTGTCATACCATACACTCTTCATTTTTTATGCTGCACAGGAAAATGATCCTCTTTTGTTTGAACAGCAACTGTAAACAAAATCTTGAGCCTGGATGCATGATGACATGCGAGTTATTTGTCCTTCAATAAAACATATAAAAGGTAGTAACCCAAGCTCTTGTGCAAAAGACAAGCTACAGGGTCATTAAATACCAAAGGTCTTGCTCTGACCCATCCGTGACCTCCTTATCTGAAACCCCTCTCAGAATTGATAGAATCTTCTTTAGATCTTGGGTACAGGAAACCAAGGATAGGATAAAGGATCAATATAAACATTTCAGAATTTTAGGTATTTACTAGAAAGGAATATTTGGCCTTTGTGTGTTTAAGTGTATCCAAATATCTGTTCAGAATTGGAGGACCTTTTCCTAGCATTTCGTATACAAGAAATCATATGAAGTGTGCTTCAGAGTCATTAGGTCTTTGTATGATTTTAAAGCTGCAGACTGGCCTTGATTCAGAAGCCTCAAGGTCCATCATATTTGCTGTTATTTATAGTTTTACTGCAATCTGGATCCTGTTCCCAGGTGAGCAGCTTCAGGTTTTAGAGTGAGATGAATTCAAAAGTGCCTATGTCTGAAAAGTGCAGCTTGGTGCTTAGCCATCACTTACCCAGAGAAGTAGGGAATTATTTTGCCTATCCTGCTTAATTCCCATCTATTTATTTGGTCTGGTGCTGAAGCACATTTTTGATATTACTGCACTTGTGCTTCTAGATCACTGAGAAGCTTTTGACAATCTCTTTTGACCATAAATAAGAGGAAAAAATCTGATTTGATTTCTGTGCATGTGGCCCCACAGAGGTGTGATGAAAAGTGAGCTTTGCTGTTCACACATTGAGGTTGCCAAGAGGAGCAGATGTTCTACTGCTGTGCAGTAGTGTGCAGTTCTACCCAAGCAATATGCAGGTCATCAAGAAAATGCTTGAATAACAGTAGTAGAGAAGGGATGAGGATTTATTTTGAACTTTTTCTTCCTTCTATGAAAGTGGGCTTAATGAAGTAAAGTCTTTCTCATCTGCCTTCCAGTAGATCTCCACAGCTTTCCTCATGAGATTTTGGAGTGGTGTCTGGACTTGGGCTTTTCTCCAGGAGTCAGCTTTAGTGGAGTGAGCTGTATATTAGGGGTCAAGTAGTAAATTTGATAAATTGCTAATTCTGACTTACCAGATGCTAACCTTAAAAAACCCTGTTCAGACACCCTGATGTGCTACCTATTCAGGATTAACACAAAGCACAGATGGAACTGGACATATGATTTGACTTGATTTTTTATTATTTGAAGTCTTGCAATGTGTAAAGTAAGGTTCATATCAGCAGAAGTATATTGATGTATTAGGATTCCAACTCAGCATGTATTAGGTTTATCTTAATATTTAGAAACACTGCATGATTACCTCTGTCATGGAGCTGAATCAAAATTGTTCATTACCATTGCAGAGGAAAAGGAATTGTTCATTGAAAAAACTCAAAGAAACTCTAATTTCTCCTTCAAAATGTGTTTACAATTAATTAAATTAATTGTAAATAATAAATTAAACAATTAATTTAATTTTTTGTGCCTCCAAAATTCAGTCATCTGTGTTGTTGCTTCCAAAATTCAACCTCTCTTAATGGTAAATATATCTTACAAAGAAAAAGGAATGGAGAAGTAAAATGAGAAAAGAGCTGTCTTTAAACTTTGGATAGGAAACTGAAGTAACCAATGCAATTGGGTAATAGTGATTAAGTGTATATCTCATTGCTAGAACATGGTATTAATGTGTATTAATTGTGTGATTGTATTAAGCTACTGAGCAGCCAAATTTACAATTTAAAATTAAACACAAAGCCCAAAATGTCATTTTTAGTTAGGTTCAATATGTAAAGAAATAATTTTCTGAATTGTGTTGATTTTTTATCTCCAGAATTGATTATCCCTGAAGAACAGATGTCATCTCCCACAGTTGTGCTAGATGTATTGAGATTCCATACAGTTCACAAATTCCCCATTTCCTTGTGGATCACAGTCAAGATGATTATTTCAATGCTAGTTTGTTTATTAAAGAAATACCTGCTATGCTGGAGGGGTTATTAAGCTGGTGGTCATGGCATAACTAGCACATAGAGTTCATTGTTTACAAATACTCTGATCACACATTTTGAAAATTGAGAAGTTTTGTTTTTTAAAAATCTATACCATTTCAACTATTTTTTTTTTTTATATTAGAAGTAGCATTTGGACCAGGTTTCCAAACACTGAAGCTGATCTTGTCTATATCTGTATATAGGCCAGATTCTGTGCACACACAAGTCTCAGTGACTGCTGGAGTGTAGCTCTGCTGACAGTAATAGTTATTATTATAGCACCTAAATTTTGAGGAAAAAAATGAACCCTTTCTTGCTTTGACCTTGTAGCTTGTGAATTCCACTGTACTTAATGGGGCTGAGTCCCAAATCTCTGAAGCCTTAGGCTATTATACACACATATAGACTGGTAAGACACAGACAGAGATCAGAGGAAATCCTGTTAAAATTTGTTTTTGTAAACCAGCTGTCTTACATGATACAAGATGTGGTAAGAGTACCTTGATGCTTTGCTAGTTCTTTCACAAGAGCTCAGGCCAGGAGACATTTTAACAGGAAAAAATCCTTGATGTAAACACTGAAAGAATCTATTATCCTTTCTTAGGATAATAGATAAACATAGCGCTTCAAACCTTTCCCTACAAAAGCTCATTAAGATCATCTCTACCTTAACTATGTTTCTCAGTGAGTTCTTTGGGTCTGTAATCCTTCACCCCATCTTCTGAAAAGATGAAACTATTTAACACAGGTTTCTAGTTTTCAAATGGAACTCTGCTCCACTTTTCAGTGGTGTTCACTCTAAGTAAATTATTTGAAGACACTACTTGTTGTCAGTTAGATGCATTTCAACAACCTGAAGATTTCAAACCTTTTCCTTGCCATAGTCTGGAGGAGAGACATCTTTTTTTTTCTTTTCTTTCTTTTTTTTTATCTAAGGATTTTAACCATTTAAGAGTATAACATAAAATTGACTAGTTTTAGTTGGTTATCTGTTCCTGTTTCTTACAACTGAGCAGCAATTGTTGGAGAACAGAGTGGCTGAGTGACTGGGAAGAAAGTGACTGAAACCTGGGAAATGCTATTGATAGCTCCTTCCCTTTGGAATTGCTATGTAACAGTAACAACAAAAACACTCATTTTCTAAACTAGATAAAATAAAATCTGTTTATCTAGCCTGTTAAATCTGGGTGCCAGCTTTCAAGCAGATGATGTTTTAAGCTCTGTAGATGCTAAATCCTGAAACATTTGGTCTATAAACAAAAAGCTGACATCAAATACAGCATTACTACTAGACATAATGGTGTATGTATGCTGTATTCACACAAAATAGGGAGATGATTGCTTTTTTGTATGTTGCTTAGGGTTTTTTTTCTTATGTTAGAGTATTAAAACAGATATTAAATTTTATCATTAATGCAGTGCGTGGTCTCTCTTCAAATCCCCTTAATTACAGATTGACTCCAAGGATTACACAGCATGGATTTTAATTTTAACTGAAACAAAAAGAAAAGCTGCTTAAAAATTATTCTTGCTGAGTGACTTGTTGGACCACAAAACAATTTTAACATCTTTTGACAAGTGTTGTCAAATTTAAAATACTGGAGCTGAGTTCACCTTCAAGCTCCAGTTGTATCACGTCTACTTCCCAAATAAAATGTTTTATTAACTTTGTCCTCACAAAGGAATGTCTGCTTCTAATATTTTTGTTTTTTCAGTTATTTTTAGGAGAAAAAGACTCACTGTCTTGCTGAGATGTGTTTATGTTTGAAGAAAGTGACATCAGACATCATATTTCTTTTCTTTGGTAATTAGAGAAAAATTACCAGAGTTGATGTAGCAGCAACAAACATATTTTTCACACTCCTACTTTGTTTCCTTTCTGACCCCTATCTTTAGAAATTAAAACTCTGAAAGCTTTGTTCTGTCCTGAGACATAGAATAGTAGGTCTCAGTCCAGAAACAACATTTTCATAAATTGGGGCCTGATCCAGTAAGCCTCACACAGGAAGATACTTCTGTAAGTTCCTATTATTCCTCTGAGTAAAATTAGATGATCAGGAATCAGTTTTTCATCAGTTTCTTGTAGTATTTCTTTCCCCCATTTCTTAAAGGACAAAATCAGCCTCCCAGTTTGTTTCATTAAGTAAAACTCACTTGTCACAATTACAGCTTATTAGTATTTTTTGTAGTTCTTTAAGATATTAAAAATAAAAAATAAAAAAATGTTGCTCTCCAGAGCTGCATCAAATAACTGCCCAAAGCTAAGTGTACACAACTTCTCATGAAGGGGACATAGACAAAAACACTGTCCTGTCTCAAAATGGGGACACAAGTTTCTTGCTTTAAAACTCAGCTTGGTTTGTGACTGAGCAATAACTTTGAGTACAAAAGGCTGGAGGAATGAGAAATCAGCTTTTGGCCAGGAGGTCACCATATTGCTGAGGGATAAATCTGTCATTGTTGTTTAATGGCAGTTAGTGGTTTGATAAAGTTCCCCCAGCTCAGTTTGTTAGCTTGAAACATATTTCTGAGACTTCACAGATCTGCAGATAAACAACACCATTATTGCTGCATCTTTTATGGGGCAATTTTTTTACTTGAAAAGGGTTATTTCAACAAGCTTTTTTCTCCCTTTTTAGCTGTCTCTGTATTGTTGCTATCAGAATGTTCAATGATTTTCTCCATTATTGTACTAGTGTACTTTTTTTTTAATGGATCAGATTAAAGTCTTTTGCTTTGCCAAGCATAAATCCCTCCTGTTTTAGCAGGAAGGTATTTCTAAAGCAAGCCAATGAACAAGGTAATTTATGCACAATATTGTTTGGTTTAATTTGTCGATTATGTGTAATAGTCTCAATGGTATATGATTTTCATCTCATGTGTGCTAATGCAGAGGCCAGAAATAGCAACAAATGAGGCAAAATAGTTTAGTTTAGTGTGTTTGTGTGTGTGATTTCTTCTAAGTATTTGCTAGGTAATGCACAGCACTGTGAGTGATGCTGGCAGCTGGCAAAAGTTTGATGCTTTATATTTGCTATGGTTGCATTCTCTTGGCCAAGCTTTAAATGTATTATTGCTTAGATTTAACAAAAAAGTACAAAAAGTAGTTTTTAATTTTTGTCAGAAATTAGATGAAATGGTGTTAAGGAAATAATGATAAGTGATTTTTAATACAAAGTTCAATTTTACAAATCACCTTTTGAGACCTGTTTAATAAGATTGTGAACTCTTTTGAATGCCCAGTGAAGTTCACAGGGGATGAGGCGAGCTGTTCAGCCAGATCCTTTAATAAATAACACCATCTCTTTACCACAGTGGACAAAATCTGGAAAAAAGAAAAATCTCACTTGTGTCCTAACATAAATAAATGTATGCGTGAGCGCTGTCTGTCTTAGAAGTCGTTTGTGTTTGTTTAAGTTGGAGCACAGGACTCACAGTAAGTCTGGTGTCTGGTTTTTGAAGCCGGGGTGTGCAAGCGTCTACGTCAAAAAGAAAATCATTCTGGAAAGTGAAGGCTGAGGCTGGAAAGAAAAATCATCCTTTACAATAAGTAAGAACCTGATTTTGGCATATGTTAACTTTTCAGCAATGTTATGTGCTTGCAATACATTCACTGTTGGTACAGCTCTGAGGGTTGCTCTGCTTGGAGTGTAAGATTTCAGGATTTTTGCTGGAGCCAGATTTTGATATTTAAATAATGAACCCGTCCTGCATTTTGGGGCGAGGAGTGTTGCTATGGTTGTTAGTTTCAGTCCAAGTGTAATCATCTCTGTGTTGCTTAACAGTTTTTCAGAATTAAATTGTAACTGTCAGTATCTGCTTCATTTTTGTTAATATATTACTTTTTTTTCTTCACACTCCCCAACTGCATGAGTGAGTAGGAGCTACATAATTTCTGGGAATTTTTTTCTGCTTTTGCTGTCCATACTTTTTCTCTAGCTAGTCAGTACTTCATGGCAGTTAGCAGGATGTGCTCTTTTCTGGAACAGCTACTTTACAAGCAAGTACTTTTTCAGTTTTGTATATATTCTTGCACAATAATCAAAAACCCCAAGGTTTATTCTTTCGGTTTGGGCGATTTATAGCACTCTTCTGTTGTTAAGTTTTTGATTTATTCTCTTATCCACTGGATTAAATCTCGTTTCATTATTGCAAAATCCTCTCACTGTTCTTTTTAGTTGAACTTCAATCATGAAAATAAGGAACCTGAATTACATTTGAGGAAGGAAATGTTCAACTTGAAACATAGTGCTTGCAGGTACATAAGTGGACACTGAAAATAAAATATTTAGAAATAGAATGGCTCTTTATTTTATATGACTGATTTGGAGTTGGCTATATCTGAAAAGGGATGAAAAAATGATCTCTCTGCTTGAGACTTGCCAAACAATGCTATAAGCTCCAAGTTATTTTGAGGTGGTGAAAGGTGAAACATTTGACATGTTCTTTTTGGGTAATGCTTTAAGAAAGAGAGGGCGGGAAAGAGGCGTTGCCACATCAGAGTTGAGGGTGTTTGTGGTTGTCCATGACAGCGCTCCAGTTTTAAAACACCTGTGTTTACTTTCCAGCTTTTCTCAATCGGCCTGAAAGTGGCCTAAGAATGGCACAGACAGACCTGCAATGTGTCTGTGTTGCCTTTGCAACACACACACACACACACAAAAGAAAGGAAAAAAAAGACAGAGATAAATCTCTTGTTATGCAGCTAATCATTAACAGCATTTTTGTGCCTAACTGAAAACATTTTGAACTTTTCTAGATTTTTGTAGTCTATCAGATAGTGCCTGTATTTCTTCCTAATCTATTAAACTAAATTTTTATCTTTGCTACTCTATTTTCTGCCAAGAATAAATAAGCTTAATGTTGGTTTGTGGTAAATAATAATAGTGGTAAATAATAATAACATAAATCAGTATTTTTGTTGCAAAGTGATATTTCATCCCAATATTCGGAAATAGGCATACCAGTACTCTGCTTTAAAAGCAAACAATAAAAAAAAAATAAAAAACTATGCACAGCCCCCCCTTTGCTGCCTTGCCTGAAAAGAAAGGAGGTCGTCTTACAGCTTTTTCCTGTGTAGAGTTTTGCTTCATAAAATCCTAGTGTTTGATGTGTATTAACCTTCTTAATTTATGACATAAAGACAAAACTAAGAAATCACATTATTTCAGTGCTTGCTTCAAAATTTGAAAATTGTTTGTGGGTCAGTACTTAAGATGTTTGTCTGATAAGAAGTGTATTTTATACTACTGCTCCAAGTTTATTGATTGCTACCTTTTAAAATTGTGTATGTTTCACAAACTTTCTTGGTTTTTTAAGAAACTCTCATTTACTTTTTTTAGTATATTTAAAATCAATGCATTATTTCTTCTGCCTTCTACTTAAGGCATTCTTATTTATAAAAATACATCTGCTTCATAATTACATTTGTTTTTCTTTGTGGATCACTCAGTATAGGTCAGATTTTTGTTTCCTGAAAGTGGGGAAAAAGGCAAAAGAAAAAGAAAATGCAGTTCTGGTGCAGGTGATTTCTCCCTTAGTCTGATTTCTTTTTAGAGCTGTGAGTTTGATAGATTCAAAGTCAGCGTATGGGGATCAGCAATATGAAGCCCCTTGACCAAGATGCATAGCCTAACTAGAGCACAGTTGATTTAATACTGGTTGGTCTAACACAATGACTCCACAAAGCAAACCCGGAATGTGCCAAATCCTCTTCAGATCAGGAACCTCTAATAGTCTGAGAAATTACACCAGACTGATCTTTCTTGGCAATACACAGCAGGGCACCCACCTTGCCATGGCTTTCCCAAGGGGCAGGAACAGCAGCACGAGTGCCTGCTCTGACAAAGCTGCTCCTGCAAAACACACAGCACACTCAACTGACTGCAAGGAAAGGTGTTCAAAGAATAGGGGCATTAACATTACCTTTTTTCAGTGTTTCTACAAGCAGATCTGGAGAATATTCACATGACTCTGCTCTGAAGACAGAGAAGAGTTTGTGAGGTAAATCCTCACCCAAGTATCTGCACAGGTGTAGCACCAAAATGCTCCTAGGAGTAGCATTCTTTCATATCAGTAAAGGACATAAGCCAGTACCTTGGATAAGAAATGGGGGGCATAGGAGATATAAAGAGTTCACAGAATTTAATCCAGACTGCCCCAAAGGTCATTAAATGATATTTCAAAAAGATAAGGAAATTGTCACATTTATTAAATTACCAGGTGCAGCTGTGTGTAGATGTGTTTTAACATCAAGCTGGATAATGTCAATATGTGAAAGGGGAAGAAAAAGCTTTCTGCATATAACTGTTTTTCTGAAGGCAATACTGCAGTATTGATAAAAAGGAGACAAATAGGGAGATAGTGTTCAAAATATGTCTTAAGTGGTTTGGATACCTACTTTCTCAAGACTTTCAATGATTTTTAGATATCTAACCTATTTACAGTTTTTGAAATCCCATGAAGTGCCTGTCTTGATCTGCTTCAGGACTATAAATCTAACGGTCTCTTCACTTTGTTGCATGTTTTAAAATTACTCCATGCTCTTGCTAAAGGCTGATGGTTAAATAAGAGCAAAATTTAAAAAGCAATTTTCTGGCAGTTAAAATTTGAATGTTTCTTAAAAATGCAATTTCCCTTATGAAATACATTTATTCAGTATATCCTTGTGACCATGTAGTTTTAGTATTACAGTACCAGTGAAATACCACATTCATTACAAATGTAAGACAAAATCAGGCTACTATCTAAGAAAAGTCATAATGATGTGAGCTGTAGATCAGTTGTCCTGCAAGGGATTTGTACACAAATGTGCACAGTTGTTCATGTGGTTGTTCAGGCTAGCCATAGATAGCCTGTCTCTGTTTAGCAGTTGGGGTTATCAACACATGGTACCTACCATCTCAGCTGGGAACACTTTCTTATAGATGCTTGAAAAGGGCTTGTGTGCTCATTTGTAGAGACTCTGCAAACAAGGCTTTGGGATCCCTCCTGAATTTGCCAGAATTTCCACTTTTTCTCTTTCTGTACTGTAATAGCAAAAATATTGAGAGAAATCTTCTATCTTAAGACAGTACAGCCAAAAAGGGGCAAATGCAGAAGTTACAGTCTCTTCAGCTTTGGGTTTTTTCATCCTACTCAAGGGTGTATTTGATACCACAGATCTTGGATATCTTGCTACCACTGAAATATCATTGATCACCCACTGCCATTTTGTAAAGGCCTGTGTGCTGGCAAGATTGCTTGTGCCATCTTGCTTTTAGTCACTTTACACCTTTCTGATCTAGGGATAAGGAAAAATCTTAAAGGTAGGACATCTTTTCATCAGCCTCAGCACCACATCTTACCATGTTTTCCAGGGATATGCCATCCTCAGAGGAAGAATGTCTGTTTCTACATGGACCACATGGTGTTGTCTCACCTGGTCTTGATCAAGGTGCAGTTGGAGGGAAGCCAGACAGTTTATTTGGCTTGTTTTTAAAATATGTCAATATGTGAGGCTTGCAACTCAGTTCTTATTTGTAAACATCATCTCATGGATTTGGTTTCTCTGTTCAGTGCTTGATTTTGGGAAGCTGCTTTCTTAACCACTGGATACATCAGCTGCTACCTCTGATACTGTCCAGGAAGTTGCCTCCTGCAAAGTCTTTATTGATATATATACTTAATTTATAGAAACTGAGCATCTTCCACTCACTTTAAAAACTCAAAAATTCATCTCTCTTTTTCACTTTTTAGTCAGAGACTCTCAACATGAGTGAGAAGAGATGGAGATGTTCATGTATGCTCATTAGGCCTGTGTTTGCAGTAATTATATATATAATCCATGGGAAGCAACTGTTTAAAAATGTCCTGGTTTGTAAATATGAGGCTCATCTTCATCTTCTTGATGACCTTTCACTGTTCTGTTCTTTTTCTGTGTACTAATGTGGCTGGAAGCCTTCTGTGGTCTCTAGATCTCAGTCTTCTGGAGAGAAATGATTTCTCAAGAGAACAGGGCATGAGACATGCTTTAATTTTAAGGTACTTTTAATATGGAAAGATAAAGATGATTTTTTTTTTTTTTTTTTTTTTTAGATATCATGGAAATAGAATTTTTTAGCTACATTTCCCTAAGAAAATAAGGGATGTATGATTATGGGGTCCCTCTTGTTTTCACATTCTGATTTTTAGCTACTCTCAACCAAATCTGACAGAATAATGACTGGACCCAGACGAGGGTTTCTCTCTTCTACTCGGTTGCCAGATTTTGTGGAACTCCTAAAGTTCCACTCAAGGGGCAGTTCAGGTGAACTTTATCAGTAGGCATTACTGTTTGGTAGAAGGCAGCAGTGCAAGAGGGTATCACTACTATCCAAATGATGGACAACAAAAGTTACATAGAATGAACTGGAGATATTGCATTAGAAAGCTGTGAAGTGTATCAGTAGAATCCATTAATTTTATATGCAAATAGGAAGCAGTAAGAGGTTGGGAGAGAGAGAGAGAGACTAATACAGAATAACTGACTTGATTTTTCCACTGTTTTTAGAGAGATTCTTTTGCCCATGGAATTACAAACATTTTAATGTCATTATAAACTTTTTGGTTGGTTGGTTTTCTTGTTTTATATAGGAAAATACTGCTTCTGGTAGCAGAACTGCAAATTTTAAATCTATCAAGGATAGTACAGCCATGAAGAGCTTTAATAATTTCTTTCCATTACTCTTTTTATGCTACATTTAAAGTGATGACATTAAGCCTTAAAGGAGTTTTAACTTATCAAATTAATGTCTGGACCTATCATTAGTTTCTAATGATGTGAACACTTACTGATCCTTGGAAGTTTTGGGGGAAGTAGTGAAGAGTAAAAGAGGTGACACTTGAATTAACTTGATGTTGAAAAAATACTGTCACCAAAACCACCTTTAAAAGTTTTAAACTCATTCACTTTTGTGGTCAAACATGCATTCAGTGGCACTTCTGACTTTGAAAAAATATTTTAAAAATAATTTAAAAGATGTTAACAAAGTCAGAGAGTTCAAATCGTGGAATAATATCACTTATTTGTCTTTATAGGAATTTCCCATTTAATATGGGGATACACATTGTTTAACACACACATTGCTTAAGTGAGTACTTTTAAACAGAAAGGTTCATAAAAGCAAAATATAAAAATGAATTACAGAAAATCTGTCCCACAAAAGAAAGTGGGAAATGAATAAATATTTATCTTTATTTTTATTCTTGTTTTTATATTCTTGTATTCTTGTTATTCTTGTATTATATTTTATTCTTGTTATTTCTTGTATTATATGTTATTCTTGTATTTATATTCTGTGCTTTCCATCTTTTTACCTACCTCTTTGAAGTACATTGAGCTGCATTCTTCTCTTCCATGTTTCCATAGAAATTACTTCTATCTTCTCACATTTTACACCATACCTTTGACTTCATGTAGGTTTCTTCTATTCCCATTCTCAACATTTTTTTCTTTTGTCTTCCTTCATTGTTTTCCTAATTTATCCTTCCTTTTTTTGGTCTGGGTGTTCATTTCTTATTCATCTGTCTCAGCCACTTCACTAAGACACCAAGAGCCTGACCATCCCCTAAGACCTTTGTCCCATGCTAAGAACTGTACCTAGATACTGCTATTTTCCTGTGTGTTGGCTTTAGTTGTTCTGTGAAGCAGAAAGATTACTTCAGGTCTCCACTAATCAAATGGAAAAGGGATGACATGAGCAAAATGTGAAAAGCTCATTGGTAGCCTCTGGAGAAATATTGCATTCAAAGTTGACAAATTGCAGGGGATTTAAGGAGTGCATGATAGGGCAGGCAAATGGCCTTGCTTTCAGCAAAGTTATTAATCAGAACATTTTCCTTCCTTTCAGGAAGGCAGGTTATTTAGACAATAATTATGAGTATTGTGCATTTGCGCAATTGTACAGTGTTATTTGCTTTACGTGCAAAATGCTACACTGAGGTAGCCAGTTAATCAAGAGTTAACCTCACTTCTGGCATTTCTGAAGCAAGCATCTTCATTTACTTCCCCTTCCCCTGAAACAGTATGTTAACATTTTTCATTACAGGATCATGTGTGCTTTATTTCACAGCATTCCTGCTCCACACAGTATCCAGAGAACAGCCAATCAATATATTTTTTTATCTTCTTTGTTCATTATGTGTGCCAATCCCTTGTTTACTGGATACTGTTCAAACCTTTCCCTGAAAACAGAATTTTGAGCAACTATCATGGGGATTTTCTCTAGTATTCAATGTTATAGTAACCAAAGATTTAATAAACAATGATTTAATGTATTCTTGCAGAAGTGTTTTCTTCGTGCTGTGTTAGGAAGCCCAAGGAAGGAAAAATCCAGGGTCAAAAGTACCCACAAATTTTGCATGCCTATTTCAGACGTACAAGATATACATTTTAGAATATTTATAATTTGTAAATTCCTGACACTTAAGGCCAAGACCAAAAGATATTTTTGTGTCATTTAGTTGGCCTTCTGAATATCATAGGTCATTGATTTTACCAGATGTCACTGTATTGAGCCTACAAATTTATGGGGTTTTAAAATCTGCTTTCCAGAAAGATATCTAGGTCTGGTATAAAAATTTCAAGAGGTGGGGAGGCCACTGTTTCCCTTTGATCATTTGTTCAGTGATTCAAGTTGCCCTTACTCAACTAGATTAAAAATTCTTTTACATACTGTATTTTCTTCCATTTCTCAAGGGACAATGAGAATCAGTAGCGACATAAACTATTCCATTCCTGATACTTGTTTAAAATTAGCACATGTCCTCAGGGGTTTTTATAATCTGAACAGAGTTAAGTTCTTTCACTGAATGCCTTTTTCTCTAGTGCTTGCATTGCTGGTGTGGCTCTTTCCTTCTTCTTCTCTGTGTTTTTATCATCCTTTTGTTTTCAAATTTGAAACAGATGCATTTTTATACCTTTGTTTCTCAGTGTCATACATAAAGTCAAGTAATCTTAATTTCTTCATGACAATACTATTTTATTGTGTATGCACCAAATAAAGTTGCTTTTTCTCAGTTTGTCCACAGCATTACACTCTCATCTTGTATTGAAGTCTTGTATTTTTATCAGCGTCAGCATTTTCTGAATAAAGTTGGTCTTACTTGTAAGTGTAGTCTGTTTTCACTGTTCTCAGACTGAGAATTTTGCATTTGGTTTTATTAAAATACCCTTGGTTTGAATACCCCACCAAGTGGCCCAAAACATTGTTTCAGCATCATTATTTACTTATTTTATGTTCATGAATATTTCTAGTTGTGAACCTGTTTCCAAATTATTGAGGGGTATGTTAAATAAGAGAATGCTAGTATTGATACCTGTGCAACCTTGCTAGTATTCTAGTAATACTCAATGACAGCTGCCTCTTGGAACATGGGGGGTTTGTGGGGTTTTTGCCTTTCAGTCTGTCCAGAGCCCGCTTAAGAAATTTTTCTTGATGGTGTGTAGTGATTTTTTATCAATTTATTACATCTGGCAAGTGAAAGCCTTAAATATCACTATACACATCCCCTTCTAATCTCATCCAAGGAGATCAGATTTGTGTGGCAAGACCGGTTCTACCAAAAACATGCTGACTGGGAATAATTATAGTCTTCCATTAAAATCTGTATTAATTGAATCCAGTGTTTTCCCTCTTATGGCCCAACTTAATCCCACTAGTCTTTTTTTTTTTTTTTTTTTTTCTCCTCTATTGACACATTTTAATGCTCTTCCAGTCTGGGAATGTCCTGGTATTTTAACACTGCAACACCTAAAGTGAAAATTGTCTCAATCTGTAAATGTACAACTTATCCATCCTTAAATTCTAATAAACTGAAAGTGCTTATTTATTACATCAACTGTAACTACACCATCCTGATTTTTCTGACGACAGGCCATATATATACTGAACACTCCTGGTTTTCTTTTTTTTGTCGTACCTTTATTTACTTTCTACATGAAAAAGGAGCTGTACTTTTACTTGGTTGTGAGGTCACTTCTTTTATAGCCACCCTTAAAGGACTCCCCAGTTTTCTGTAATATTTTGCTATCATTGTTTCTCTCAAGTACTTTGAATACTTGTTTAAGTATTTCTGCTCATGTAAAGATTCTGGTTGCTTTTTCCCATATGGAATTCAATCAGTTTATTATCACTTATCTCCAAGTAGATATCAATATCAGTTTCAGTGATTGATATTTCTAATGAGATTGTTTACCTCATGCTCATAAATAATATATGGTTTTTAAAGTGTATAATATTAATTTATATTTGTCCACATAGGACTCATAGAGTATGTATCCTATAGCGCAATTCTTTTCCTTTCCAAAGATTATAAAAATGTGCTGAAGAAAAACTTGTATTGTGCCCTGTTAGCTGACCAGCAAGCCTTTCTTAAGTTATTTTAGTTAGCATATTGACCTCTACGTGTTCAAGAGCTGTGGTCCTGTGTTACTGATCATTCTAAAGGGAATAATGGCATGGTGGGGGAGGGCTGTGTTAAGGCATCCTGTTTCCATTCTGCCTTTCTTATTCTTCCTGTTAATCAGGGACTTTAACATGCCAATTGCCCACCAGATTTTAGTAATATTGGTTATATAAAATTTATTCCCATCAATGAGAGTTTCCTCTTGCTGCTTACCCAGATTCCTAGGATCAAAGCATAAACAATTGAAGAGATTCTTTTCATTATATTCTTTGCCACATTGGTTCAACTTGCTCGTTAGGTGCTGAATTTGAGCATGTACCTCATTTGCCTTCCAAATAATCTCCTCTTGTGTTGCTGATTTAATATCCTGGCTGCTCCAGCTAGTTTCCAACTGAGAAGATTAGCCTCCTACTTGTGTGGTGTAGTCTGTCCTGTTCATGCAGTCCCTTCTTTCACTGATGTGCTGTTTCACAGATTGAAGTCTGCCTGGTTTTTCAGTTATGGATGACAGGCAGAAAGTGCTGGAAATAAACTTTCTCATTTGTGATAACTGTGGATAGCAAATTACATTTTAATTTTCCTCCAAATTGTTTTCTGTGCAGTTAAAACTTTCAGAAGTTTCATCTAAGTTCTGCTATGAAGGCCTTATATAGCATTTGTGTTCCATCTCCCATTCACTCCAGTTGCAGCTGTGACTGCAGGGTATTTTGGCAGATTAGACACAATGGATTTATCTTGCACAGTCAGGAAATGGGTAACATACTATCAATCCCTCTGAAAACTTTCAGTGAATTCATGCTAAGATGCTGTCACCATAGGATAGATACATTCCACAACTACTGAGCAGCATTCAGCTATATTAAATATGAAATGTATTCGCTCTCTTATTGCAGTCCCATCCCATTGGCTGCAACAAAGGAAACAGGAGTAAACAGGTTACAGGCTCTTTTACTGGGCAGTGATGAGTCATGCCAAGGTATTGGTCCACTCCATGCAACAATTAGACAGATGTCTGCAAAAAAATGGCCATGCAGTTAAAAGTAACATTATGATGGGCATGTCCTTGTGGCCTCACCTCTGGCATTTCTTGATATCTCTGTACTTGACTTCATGAGCTTATTAATGGTCTGTCAGGTAAGTGGTTTGCTCCTGCAGCTTTAGCTGCCACTTGTCAGGGATCCATTTCTAGCCAATATAAAGAGGGAGATATATCACCACAAGGCAGTTTTTCCTTTCTTAAGATAAATGCAGATGATAGGTAAAATGATTTTTGGAAGTGCCGCCTCACTTCAAGTGGCTGAAGGAAGGGGAGATAAATGACATAAGTTCTATGTGTGTAGTGTTTGTGTGTAAATTATATACATTGAAAGGTACACTCAGAGTTGTGTTCAGATGTCTGTGACCATATATACCCCAGTATTAAGATCTAGCTGTACATAATACTTTGTGTCTTTTCTACTTACTATAGTCTTAAGTAAATCTTAAATCAATCCTCAGGTGTATTCACATAGCATTTGAATTGAGGTACTGCATTTGGATCATGTTTTAATTTGTTCTGTCACTGAGGAGAGGTTGTGTGTTCTAGATGAAGCAGTGATAGGAGGTGATTCTGGTTGGTGCACAATAGCTCCTTCCACTTCAAACAAGCCCAGAGCTGCTTAAGGTGCAGGTGTTGAATGGGCTTCTGTTAGGAGCTTGGTAAGGCATTGACAAGGAGAGGTCCCATGGCTTCATCCTTTATCCTTTATAATGAAACAAAATAAAGATGTGTTCCCTGGAAATCGAGGGGTATGTTTCTTCTTGTCCTTTTTGTCCTATCAGTTGCTAATGAAATCTACTTTTTTAGATTCATGCTTAGGAGATGGGGCTAGCCTTGAGACAGGTTCCCTGGTCTTGTCCTCCCATTTCTAGTTTGTAAAAACATTAAGCCACAAGTTACCTTCTTAACAAAGTGTTCTTCATAACACTGAATTCCTAAAATGCGTGTCGGCGTAGGAAACTTTTCTTGATAAATATTCTTGATTTAATCTTTGTTCCTTAGAAGGGTTTCTTCCTGTGGTCTAACAACTGCAAAATGTGTTTGTTACAATTACACTGGAGGAAAAATGGTTTAAAATGGTTTGTTTAAATTATTGTATTTTTGACAATCTTTGGGAAAGTTCCATTTTGTTACAATAATTATTTAGTTCAATACAGTAATAGTGATATAGCAAGATACTTGTATCATCAAATATACTTCGAATTTGTCAGTCAGTATTTACTTACTGTGAGCTTTTTACTGAATTGTGGAGTTTAGTGTAGATACCAACCGTTAGTTTCAATGTTTTAGCACAAATATTTCAACCTAAATACTATAATTACAGTAACAATTATATTTATAGCTACTAGGAAGCAATTATCCCTGATCATAATTCTCAAAAATATAATATAAGGAGGGTTACTTAAAGGTCCTTAAAAAGAATATATGTATAAAATAAAAATTTTCAAAGAGCGTAGGACAAGCAAAGAATTTAGCTAGTAACCCTGTCAATGGAGTAGTTGCCTAGGGTTGAAAAGCCATTGTTGATTAGAGACTCTGTCCTAGCAGTTTATCTAAAAACAAATTTTGTTTTATATAAAACAGCTTGTTTCCAGAGAAACTGGCAATCAAACTGCCATTTGGTTGATGTTAAAGTAAGAATTCTTGTGAAAGGTTATATACCACCTGGATGCTGGATAAAGTTCTCAGAATTTTTCAGAATACCACAGTGCAGTAAATTAAAAAGAAAGCTAAGTTTTATAATATGTTGAATTTTAAATTCGTGTCATACTGTGAGGCCTCAGCAGACAGCCCAAGTATTAAATAATGCTTTTTTGACTGTAGAAGTATCATTTTCTTGAAGCCTGAAAAATTAATTAATCTTTGTAGGAAATAAGAAGTTTATTAATTCTTGCCAACATTAACAGCTTATTAGTGACTAGACTAGAAAGAAACCCCTTGCCCCTACTCTGACAACTTGTGTTGACGTCAATGGAAGCAGCTTTGGACTCTAAGTAATTAAGTCCAGTGAACAGCAAAGACTCCTGTGACATATTTTTGACAGTTGCAGTTCATCTTTAATTGTTTCCATTTCTTAAGGTACCACTAACTCTTTGCTGGAAGATTTGATTTGATTTTTTTTTTAAATTAAAAACCAACTCCCACAAAAAAAAAAAAAACCAAACCAAAAAACCCCAAATAAACAAATGAAAACACTAACAAGTCATATTGATGGCATCTCCATTGAGCAGCTGCTGATAATGTCACCAAGAGCTGGTTATGCATCAGGACTTTCTTTCCCCTCAAAAAGTGGAGCACAGCTGGATTTCCATCTTTGAGTAAGGGTGGGACTTCAGTGTTTCTTCACAGATTATGAACTGAGGCTGGCCACCAACTTCACTGAAAAGTAGTAGCTTTTGGGCCTGAGCTTGCAAACTCCTTAATTTTGTGAGTCCACTCTTTTGAACTATTTCATTTTACTGAATTTTGTTAGCTCTGATACTTCAATTAAATTTAGGATATATCTTTTGTAGAAAACAGTTAAATTTTACCAGCTGCCAGGATTCTGGGCCAAAGGGCAAACTAATATTGGTATAAATGAAACAGTGATAAGTTACACGTTTTAATATAAAAATCCAAATTTGGTCATTATGGACTTCATTAAGGAATACAGAAAATATGTGATTTGAGGAAACAAATCTTGATTTCTTAGTACTTGACTTTAACTTGTAGTCTCAACACTTTTTCTTGCTGCTTTGACCTCTGGCAGTAGTAGTGGTGGATATTAGGGTAGCAGTCCATTTCACCCCAGGCTATTGATAATTCAGTCATCAGAAACAGTTTCTTCTAAACAGTGTCTCTAGGATGTAGTTCCTCCCTCCAAGGGGAGTGGTCTTTTGTTAGATTATGTAAATGGAGAAACTCATTCATTACCACTGTGTTGCTAATTCGTGCCTTAACCTGCAGAGCCAGGCATTGCATGACTCTTTTCCTGCATGCAGCAAACATGAGAAGGCACTGTTCCTGCGTTTGCTTTAGTTTCTGGGGAGAATTGAATGAAAGTAGATTCAAATCAGCAGGGGATTTGTTTGTCAAATTTTGCAAATCAGGCTGCAGAAAATGGAGTTTTACAAGCCCCATTCAGCAGTCCAAGATATCAAACTCGCTTCAGTTTTCAATATAACATTCATACCACTCTTTCAATCCTAATTTTGATTGATTACTTACCAGCAGAAGTTTATACTGAAATCTCTCCTTTGTCCTCTTTATCCCTTGCTCACCTTTTCATTCTTTCCATGTCAATTATTAACACCGTGACGTTACTTGTTGCTGCAGTAACTTTGTTTCAGTGCAGCTGTTGCCAGGTGAATTTTCTTGAGGGCTTGATTGTCACATTTACAAAGATTTTATGAGATATCAGAAAAGTTTTTATTTGGCCAGCAGTCTTCAACTTTACATTCTCGGGGAGCTGGCCTGTGCTGTCTCTAGAAAACAAAATACAAAGGGAAGCACATTGTGCATTGGCTCATGGTTATGTATGGTGGGTTTTGTTAGCAAGGTAGATAACAAGAAATTGAAATATATTGGATTAAGTTCACTGGGACAGATTTGCTGTGGCCCTGGTGCAGGGGAGGTTCACAATGGCTCAGCAGACAGAATGTGTTCGATTCATGTGTTAATTCAGATCTTCTTAGGTCTGTTTTTCAGCTGGAAGTGTTGCTGTAACTAGTGGTGAGTCAAAACTGTGTGTTACCAGGCTGTGCCTGTGGCAGGACACGGGACCAAAGTCCAGGTGCTTTCAGCTCCCTGTCAGCGTGCCAGTGGCCACGCAGCACACGCCCTCAGGTGCTTTTCTGCTCCCAGACTAGGGGCTGCTGGTTAATCCTGCAGAGATATACTTCCAACTGGGACCAGTTCAGAGGCCTGGACTGGCCGTCTCAGCTGGAGGATTTAGGCAGCAAGGCCCTTGCTGAGTATGTGCACTCTGAAAATTTCCAACAGGATGTCTTGGCTGAGGTGAATGAAACAATGTTCACCACCACTTCCATCTGTAAGGCTTCAACTTCCTGCTTGCTTTGTGGTAGTTTCTGCCATTTCCCAATTCTGTCCTGAATTGTGTGTCCACATGGAATAGAACCTCTCCCTAAGGCAGAGGAGCTCTGTCATTGCTGAAATTATCCTCATTGGCACAGTCCAAAACTGCATTGGTAGATCAGAGTGAGCAAAGTGAGACCAAAACCAAGACTTTCCTCTGTCCCCAGTCCCCCCTGCCAACTCATTCATGAATGACAAACAAAAGGCAAAAAGCCAAATTTTGCCTTCTAGGGGAAAACCCAGTGCAACGGCTTCAAAGCACTGCAAAAGTAGGGAAAAGCAGCTAGAGAAATAAGGAGAGAATGAAAAGCAAATGAAAAGCCATTGCTTAAAATAATTTATTCTCCTTTCCTTTTCTCATTATTTTTATCATTCTTCCAAAAGTAGAAACCTGAAAATTAGACTCAATTTTTTTCTGTTTATTTCATAGTGTGCTGTGGATTCCTGATAATAGAAGTATATGTGTTGAAGGAGCCATGTCGATTTTCTTGCTATAATGACATGTTCTTTTCTTTTGAATCTGAAGTGGGAACAGAGAAGTACATTGCTTTGCTTTATCTCAAAAATAAGAGTGCATGTTGTTTCTTGGACTGCAGTGTATGTTTCTTAAAATATAGCTACCAGGAGAGTATGTTATGTTTTTTACTCATCCCTTTTACTGAAAAATCTGGCTATTTTTTCATGTTAATTTTTTCATGTGTCCCTTAAAATGTTGGTAGTTCCTGTTAATTGCCCCAGCCTACTGATGAGCCCAGAACTGATTTTCAAGCTTCCTTACTTAAAGCTCAAAGAACAAGCTGCTTATGATGACCCAACAGAGAGATAAGGGAGGTCTATGAAAGGCAGAGTATTCAACCAGTCTTAATCCCTGCTTTCAGTAAGGCAGTGTCTTTAAGTACAGACTAATTAGTGAATAGACATGGTTGTAGGTTCTTGTAGACATATCTTTTGTTGGCTTGAGATGAACTGAGCAGCTAATAGAAATGGTTTAAAATCTCTGCTTTGCTTTTCTTTGAATGCATTTAATAGGGTATCAAGATGAGAAAATATAAATCAAAGCAGGAGCAAAAGTAAATATAAACTATCTGACTACCTATGTTAGTATATTCCATTTAGATATTATATCCATTTAGATATTGGGACTTACCCTGTGGCTCCCAGGCTGGGCTTCTTAAAGAACTATTCATTTTATAACCTTTGACGTATAGCACCACGAGAAAAGCACACAGGATTTTTTACTCTTACAGTATTGTATTATGCAAGCATTACTTTGTACTTAAATAGTATGTTAAAGTCATCAATCATAAAGTGATTGATCAAGATAAACATAGTTCCCCACTTTAGTGCTAGGGAAACTTAATTCCAAGAAGTGAAGTGAATTTCCTTAGGATTTGATTACGTGCCTGAGACTAGAATCTAAGTCTCTAGAGGGATGGCCCCCCTCTTTAATCATTTCTTTATTACATATTGTATAATAATATTTCCCAACAGGTAGGAGTAGCCATCTGCACATTCCAAAGTCATTTATGGTAAAATTGAATGCAAAGAGAAGCATATGGGAAACTGAGTGAATGATGACTGACATCTAGTCACCCAAAAGAGAAAGCATTTCTTAATCAGCAAGACGTTAAAAATATGTAAGAGGCTTAAAAAATTAGAAAAATTGTGGTTTTTACAGGTTGTATTTTTCTGGTTTTATTTCCCCTAGTATTTGCATATTGCGTGATCTTGACACAATGCAGATAGGAAGCAGACATAGCAACTTACTGTTCCACTCATTTTCTAAAATTAACCATATATTCCAGTAATACTCAATAACAGTACCTTGGTTATTGAAACTCATAACCTTTTTGCTGCTTTTATCACCTGTATTATCCATAGGAGATAATTACTGCAAAGCAGCTGGCTGTTGATTTTAGAGAGCATCAATTGTTCTCCTGTCCCAGCTGTTGGCTAATAAGGACAGTCAACACATCTGTTTCAACAGCTGGTAATTAACAAAAGCCTAATTGCTGCAACTCTTTTAACAACAGATCTATGAAAGAGTAGGGATGTGGAGGAATATTATTTACTTTGTTCTCGGCACTTTCTGTGACCAGTGTCTTTTCTCTTTTTCTACTTTGAACACCACTGCCTTTGTCTGACACACTGAATGGCAGGACAACACAATATGGTAATCCAGAGCTTAGGTTTTTCAGATCTCTGGTGCTGTTTCTTATTGCAACATTTCTTTGCTAAGTTGCAAGATAAAATGGATCAAAAGCATTTTGTGGAGTCTCATACAACGGAGATAATTGACTACAGTATGCTTGTGCAATAGGGCTGCCAATCCAGCAGCTTCCAAAAGAAAGTAATGGGCTTCCCTGTTTGAGGATGAGTTTAATAGCTCTGCACCCCTTCCCCAAAAATGTATCATCATTCTGAAAGTGGTGGTTATTTCAGAATTTTTTTACTGCTCTTCAGATGCTTTGCAAAATTGGTTGTACAGTGTTTTTTCTTTCCTCTGATGAGACCCATATATGTTGGTTAGTTTAAAAGTAAATGCCAGGTGGCATCTTGCACTGCAGAAATATCATTTTATTGCTACAGAATTGGAGAGGGTTCTGCACAATGGTTGTCTAAATATCTACATTTATAGTTTCAGTCATCAAACACTAATTCAAAGATGTTTCTCTTAATTAGACATCCTTGGGTACAGCACACATGTAATTGGAATACTTGTCACTAAGTAGAGAATGCATGTATACAAATACAGGGAAATGTTAATCCCATTGAAGTCAACAGTGAACTTCTGTTGGCTTCAATGGGTCAGGATTTTCCCTGCAAAACCAAATTTTCTTAAAAGCTGGAGGCAAATTTGGCATTCATAGTGCTAACCATGAAGAGAAAGTATTCAAGCATTAATGGATCTATGGCTGAAGTATTATGCAAGTCAGGCATATTACAGGTTGTGTGAAAGACTTGAGTCAATAAAATTTTCTAAGAAATAGCATTTAAAGTGGTATTTTGAAGTGATAAACTGATGATGAAAATTGTGATTCTTTGGTAAAAGTTAGTCAAGATCACTTGATTAAACTTGCCTTACTAAAATTTCAGTTGGCAAATATTTCTGTACTCTGAGTTCTTAATTGTCTGCTGGATATGTTGAAAGGTATAAAAGAAATTCTACTCAAGTGCTTGCCATTGACAGAATCCAGATTGCATAATTAAAAATATTCTGGCAAGACAAGTTTAGTTCAACAGGTGTTCAAGTTGAGAAATGTCTAATAGGTGCAGTGAAAAAGTGGAATATATACTTTGAATGAATAAAAAACAAAAGCATTGGCTAAAATTTTAAGATAGTAACACATAAGTGTTTACTCTTGGGTATTATCAGGAACATTTTTTGTGTACAACAATCTTTGTTAATCCAGATTATTTCTTTAGTGTTGCACAAATAAGAAGAAAGAAATAAACCTTTTGTATTAGATTTTACTGTGGAAAATTCCTGGAAGATTTGATAGTTGAGAAAAGTGTTTTTCTTTTCAGTGGATTGTGTTATTTTATTTCACAAGTCAACAACTTTTTAAAAAATGATCATGGATAACATATGCCTTTTCTCATTCACCTCCCTTACTCCAAAGATTACAATATTACTTTTTTTCCAGTTGAAATGTAGTTGAGTCTGAGTTGCAACAGAAATTTAGGCAACTAAGCACCAAAACATACATGGGAACTGAAAAGAATGTTTTGCCTAATGCAAAGATCTACTAGAATCTAACTGAATAGATAGCAGTAGAAGGTAATGTGATTACCTCATAAAAAAATTTAGTAAACAGATTTTTAACAAAAAGGAGCAGAAATCTTTAGTATCAGAACATACTTTTGAGTCCTGAGTGAAAGTAACTCATCTATACCAACAGGTCTCCTCCAACAGAATAGCATCCATAACAATCCATGGATGGATCCATCACCTGCTGATTTGATAGGAAAGTGCCCTCTATTGAATTTTCTCCTGTACTATTTCCATCAGACAAATGTTTCCTATAAAAACTTAAATGTATGCTCTCACAAACACCTCTATTTGCTTTTCTTGCTTTAAAGCCCTTACTCTGAGTTCTGCTTACTTACTTACTCAAATTGTCTTGCTATATTGTTTGATAATGCATACTCATGGATTCTTTCTTATTCCTAAATTTCCTGATAACAGATACTTTCATTCAATAATTGTTTCATTTTATTTTCTTAGATGTAACAATTGCTTTTGAACTCAGCACTTTGGTTCTGTTTCTTTGTGTACAAAAATATCAGATAAATTTCAATATGTATATCTGCTAGTCATTAGTTTTCCATAAGGTGAAGACTACAAGGTGAAGTAAAGAACATAAACTTTCAATCTCTTGCCTGCCTTTCCTTCCAAATCCTGGAAGAGTAATATGATGTGTTTGGGCCAATTCATATTTATAGTCCTCTACAGATCATGACCTTTATGAGTTAAATTCTGATAATGTGATTAGACACTGTCTTTTGCAGTAGTACTGTCTGTCAGGAGGTAACAGTCATACTCTCTTTGCATGAAAGGTTTTATTTAGGAAAGTATTATCACTTAGCATCTGTAATAACCTTTGAAGCATAAATTGTTAACTCCTTTTCCCCTCAAGTTACTGCCTTGCATGCTGGTTTTTTCCCCTCTTGCAAAGCATGAATGATTTCAACAATGTATTTTCTTATGGAAAGAGCTTTGTGAAATATTACAGGGTGTCTCAGTTGGACTGTTTTATTGGACTGGTGTCACACTGAAATCAGAGGTGACAACGGCACTAAGTTCAAACAGCAATAAATGACATCTTCAATGGCTGGTCAAAGCCAAGGACTTCACTATAAGGAGGAGTCTGCAACAGAGGTTGAGTGATGAAGAAAGGTTAGAAAGATTTGCCTGAGAAAGAGTCACTCCTGCATCCTTGAAATGGAGACATGAGTGACACTTGTTTAACAGCTGAGTGCCTAACCAGCCTACTGGGAATGAGAGAAATTCAGATTTATCAACCTTAATCAAGTTTATTAAGCCCTTATTAATTGACCAGTTATCTGTACCTAGACTAGTAACAAAAATAGGATCAGGGCATGGACTTGCACAATGACCTGCCACCATTTGTGTGTTCTTTCAGAGAGTTCCCTGGCATAATTTTAACCTGCTCTTCCAGATGATGCTTTTGAACCACACTGTGTGCTAGGGCCTATGGCCCTTTGACAGTCTGCTGTTAGCAGCCCTCCCTTTTAGGGGTGAATGAAAGGGAAGTTTTGACCATTTTTAAACATGAATAAGGTCATGCCAGTAGATGTCAAGGTCAGAACATTGTTTCTCACCTTCTGTTTTCAGCAGTAGAGAATTGGATGCTGTGGTTAGTTTGGGCTCTGTTAGTGGAGCCTCAAAAATGTGCCAGGTGGAGAGCCCTGAGAGCACACAGTTTCTGGCTGCTGCACAGATAAAATATGTCTGGCTGTAATACGAACTTTCTTCTGTTATTCTGCCAGTTCAGTTCCGCCCCAAACTGGATAAGACACTTTTGGGGCTGAGGTTAAAGTTGTTTTTATTGAATAGGGTCTTTGTTGCCACAAAGCTTCTGAGACAACATGACATTACCTTTTGGATCCTGTGCTGACAATTTGCTGTTTGTGGCAGATACTGACTTGAAATCATAGGTGGCCAAAGTAATTTTTGTGGACAATGGGTTTACCGTGGGTGCTGACATTTCAAGCTTTCCCAGAGTAACCTGCCAGTAGGACTCAGACACCACCTGGAAGGTTTCTTCAGCCTGCTCCAGCTTACATGGTTGTTTCCTTCTTGATTTCCCCTAAGATGATTGCCAGTAAAGTTTCATGTATAGTGCAATCATCCTCATAGTATGAACTCAGTTCTCTCAGGGTTGAGGAAAACATGCCTATTATTAAAGTAAATCAGAGACAGTTTTTATCCTTTGTTTCAAGCTTATATTTGGTAATCTGATATATCTTAAAGACATATCTGCTTTCTAGTCCAGTTACCTATGGAGCCATGAAGAGGTACATGGTTACACCATGCCCAAAACAATATCCTTTATTTTACCTTCAAATAAGACAAGTTTCTGTGTACTGCTGATGTTTTTCCATTGTTTATTGGAATTTGTATTTTCCAAATAGATTTATAGATGAGAAAAAAAGTATGTGATGTCACCAAGGCCAAATCTGAATTACAGAACATGAAGTAGTATTTCCTTTCCACAAGTCCACAGCTGTAAAAAGTATTTAATCTGAGAAGAAATTAACTTATATGTTTTATTTTTGTATAGATTGTAAAGCCATGGCTACTGTGCAGAAATTGCTGTTTTGAATGGGTTTTTCTTTCTCTATTAAAATACAGTCTTCTTGATTGTTTTCTTTTTATGTGTTCTTTTCACAGTGTATATTGTGATTTAGTAGTGAGTCAAGTATCTACCTACCTGTATAAGGAGTATATTTACATCTATTTGCTCTTTAAAGCACCCCCAACTTGTGTTCTTAATAAAATCCCTCCTACTAAAAGGTCAGTGTCTCTGCACATGGCATGACTTATGAGCAAAGCCCAGTCCAGTTATGAGTGTGTATTTTGGAACTGTCATCCTCAGAAGTTTTCAGGGACCTTTTTGTCATTCACTGTGGTTATATCTTACCTAAAACAAGATTTGCAGTATCATTAAGTCGTTATCTGTATGTACAGTAGGCATGTATGATGGTATCTCTGGGGTTTTTGCCTATGTATGCAAATGAATGGAAACTATAAATGAAATCTTCACTTTGGGAAGTCAATTGCAGTTTTGTGTCAACCTCACAAGGGCAGAATTCCAAATTAATCATCCTCACTCCCTAAATCATTCTTTAAAATAAACTGGTTCCAAGTGTCAGTCTCACACTCTTATCACATGCCTTGGATTGTCCTCTGAATAGATAATTTTTCCTGCAATTTTCAGTATATCAGTATATTTCTTGGAAGAAGTATAGCATATTTATGGCAAATAGAATAATATAGAATAATATGGGAAATTATGAAGGAATATTGTCTCATGATATCTAAGGTTAGATGAGCAAATTCTTAATTCTCCCTGAAACTTATCATGAGTATTTCATATAGATACTTACTTACATAATGTGATAATTGATGAATTACAGAGCCATAGGTTGGAAGGGACTTAAAGGTCATCTAATTCCAATCCATCTGCTATGAGCAGAGACATCTTTCATTAGACCAGGTTGCTCAGGGCTCCATCCAGCCTGGCCCTGATCACCTGCAGGGGTGGTCCCACTTCCCTGGGCAAATCTGCCTGTAATATGTACTTGTAAAAGAGAAAACTTCTTGTTAAATACTGCTGGTACAGTGAGCTTCTTCCCAATGTGGTGTGACCACCTAGTACAAGAATAAGGCACCACATCTCAGGCTTAAGGATATTGTTTGCTTTTATTGCAATAAAATTAACCAGATGTATACCTAGTCTCAGCAAAATTGCAATTGTATTCTTTCATTTTTGTTTCTCAGAGCAGTAAAAAGCCATTTGGTGATTTTTTTTTTTCCTAATTGCACAATCTGTGTAGTATTTGTTGTGGCCTGTTGCTGTTATCCCAGTCACAACAGGATCTCTTAGAAATGAACAATGCAAGCAATGTTTGTATGGTATGATAATGTATTCTCACTGGGGAATTTGTTGTGATGGAGACAAGAGTCTGAATGTCAGATAGTGACATCTTTTACAAGTCTTCTGAAAAACTCCTTAAAATATTAAATTAATTATAGCATAAAGGCTGAATTGAGGAAGGTGACATAAGGTAGATGTGAAGCACAACAGTTCTTGAAAATGACAAAAAGAAGATTACAGGGTTAAACTTTTTAATTCCAATAAGAGAAAACATAAATATATTCTTTGTGAGGTAAATGAAAATTATTTCAGCTCCCTGATCCAAGTTTGGCACCCTCAGACATTTTGATGGCTGAATTCTGGAGTTCCTCTCCTTTCCCATGATGTATCCCTGTTTGAATCTGCTTTTCACATGCCTAGCCATTTAATAAAAAAATATTTTTGTCAGTCACAGAGAGAGAAGACAGACAATGATAGTCACCAGAAACATTGGTAATTCACATGACTTTGGAGCAGGGAAGCATTCCCACTTGGAGGAGTCTACCAGGCTGCCCAGAGAGGGTTAATGCAAGAAGCTGGGACTCAGCATTAGGTTTCTGCATTCAAAACAAATAACCTAATCACATGGCTGGGGAGGAGTTCTCTCTTCTGTTAGAAATCCTGACATTCCTCAGAAATACTTCCATCTAAACCAGTGTATCTTCACAATGCAGTGAGATAATAATTTTATTTAAAAAAAAAAAAAAAAAAAAAAAAAAAAGTCTAATTACAGATATTTGTTTGTACCAACAGTAGTAGTATTAGATTGTAGAGTAAAATATTATGATTAATTGTTTCATCCTGCTGCAAACTCCTAAAGGTCATGTTTGCTGTTGAGATACCTTTCCTTTGTGCCCAAAGGGTATGTCAACCCGGGTGTGGTCGTGGCAGAGGGTTGGTGAGGCTTTTAGAGTTCCCACAATTGCCACCCTTACCCTGAAATTCACACACACAAATAACCCTCAGCTGGTTCTTCACTGTATTTTTTCTAGCTGTACTGATCCTCCACAGTGCAGATCCATCAGGAATCAGTGGCAAAGTGGCTCCATTTACTCCAAGTTAAGAAAATAGCTAGAAAAACTATTCCTGTTAGAAAATTATGTGTTGAGAAACAACTTTGCATGAATTTCTAATAATTTCAGTTACTATTCCAAACATTTCCAGCCCAGCTTATCACACAGAAGTTTTATTTGGTGAATATTGAAACCTGAATTTCAAACTTCAAAAATAAAACATTTAATTTTCACATTTTAAGTTTTGGACTTATTATTTCCAATTATGTATTTCATGATGTGTCAATATTTTTTAACAACTACAATAGGAAGTTCTAGTTCTACCTTTTAATTTTTAAAATCATGGAGGCCAGCTGATACTTAAATGCAAGTTGAAACATTTTATCTCATTTTCTAGGTCAATGTGTCCCCTTTCCTATTGTAATGAAACAATTTGACACTTCAACACTGTGATTTAAAAAAAAAAAAAAGGAGATTTCTGAGTGTGTTATTGGAGTGCTAGCCATTTTCAGTCCTCTCATGTTAGCTGGAGTCTTTTTCTTGACCCTGAAAACCTCTGATCCCCTAATTAATGAGACAAGTGCTTATATTCTTTCCTAGATCAAAGTGTCACCTACTTGTGTTGTTGGTGAAACAGTTTGATATGTTGACACTCTGATACAGAAAATAAGATGAGCTGTTGTAATCTCACTAAGTAGCAGCTGCTAACGTAAGAATAACAGAACGGTTCGAAGTTGGATCTCACCTGTGTCACAACATGACCTGGCATGTGTGTATCAGGCAGTATCTATCAGGCAGTATGTATTTCTCTTACTGACATGATGTGTAAAAAGTAAAAGCATTAAAAATAGTATAAGATTAAAGTATTTCTTCAGCTGTTTAATTTTTTTTTTTTCCAGAGTTGGGGTTTTTATTGCATGTTCATTCTAATTCAGAATGAAAGAAACCTTTATTTGCCTTCATAATCTCCTGCTGCCCTGAGAAGACACCTGAGCTGTTCCTATCCATCTAGCCTGGTTAAATCAGCAGAAACATACTTCTTCCTCACATGAAATGGGAGCAATTCTCTGTTGTCTGTTTGAGGCTAGATTCCATTTCAGACTCCAGATAATGTGGGACCTAGGGCAGAAAGAAATCTTGCTGCCATTTTTCCTCTTTTCCTCTTGCAGTTCTACCAAGTGTAAATGACTGAGACCATAAATTGTAGGAATTAACTTGGAGACTCCTCAGATTTCTCACCCAACCTTCTTCTAATCCACAGGAATATCCTGTGTCAGTAGAAAGCAAGATGTTGGCAGTGGCTATTACTGAGTGAAGGAATACTCTTGCATTAACATGTAAAGCCAAGGGAAATTGCACTGGTGCCCACTGTAATTGTCAGTTATAATTTCCCTACAAATAAAGTACAAATAAGTTTTCCACAAGAAAGGTACTTATTAAGCAAGGAAGTTAGGTCTTAGAAACCAAGAGATCTAGAGACAAACGAAAATTGCCTGAGGTTAAGCTAAATTTGCCTTTGGAAAGGAAATTGGAACAAACAATAGTATAACAACTGAAATGAGAACAAGGAAAGAGGAAATATGCCACTGGTCTGAGAATGGCATGGAGTTCAGGGGTAATTCTGAATTAGGTCTGAAAGCGTGTGGTTTGGATTTTTGTTTCTCCCAGCATTGGGCAATGAAGATGCCAGCTGTGAGGACAAGGGTTAAGAAAAGTGAATGTTTGAGAATGTAGTGCATGGTAGCTGTTCAGTAGATTATTGCTCTTGCATTGAGTTAATGGATGGTTTCCATCCCCAGTTCTGAAAGAGCTGGTACCTGAAATTCCAGGAATGATAGTAAAGTTCTTTAATAAATCTTATGACAAGGAATTAGAAGAGACAGCATCTATATTCAGAAGGGCAAAAAATCTAATTTTGACATCTGTAGACCAGTTAAGTCTTTATTGTGAGGTTTCAGAGTAAATTTAGAAGGAAAATTATTTTAAAGCATGGATCCATCAAGAGTGAGTTGAAGTACAGTTCTCACACAAGAATGATCATGCAAGAAATGCTTCTTTCATATGATAACTGGTTATTTAGACAAGGAAACATTTTTAATATAACCTGACACATAAGCTTGTAGGTTGTGCCATATGGAAAATTATTAATTACAGTGGGGAATGTGTATATTGTTATTTTACAAGCAGGCACAAGCTTAATGTGGAAATGCTGCTTGCTGTTAACTGGGTTCATCCAGTGTCTCTTGTTTGGAAGAATGGGCACGTTTAGCTCACGTCTGTCTGCAAAATGTCATGTACCCATGAAGGAGATGAGGGATTAGTCAAAGGCAATAAGGAACTAGTTAGCAGAAAGGCAGCAGCAAACAGCTTTGAAGGAAGAAATGTTAAGGTCCAAGGATTTCACTAGTGGAATTTCTCTCCAATTTCTTACCAGTTGGTGCTGAACCAGTTTTCTTTAATGCTGTCATTGAGAACCTTTGGCATGAAGAGCAGCAGTGTCCCAGCAAAATTGCTCAATGACACAGAGCTGGGAGTTGTTTTAATAAGACGTGGAGATATTATTAATACAAAGTCGGTTCAAGCTGTCTTGCAGAAAGATTGGGATGGCCTCAAGTACTGGAAAAACAAAAGCAGTAGGGTGGAATTTTGGTGCCAAGTGAAAGGTATTATCTTTTCAAGATTAATAAGAGTTTCCACTGTCAACTGGGTAATAAGTGTGTAGGAGAACAGGCTGCAGGGTGACTGTAAGCAAAAAGAATGCAAGAATGTGTCAGGTAAGAGGTTTCCAGTGGCATAAGTTCAGAGTACTAAGGAGAGATGTGTTTAAAGTGATCACAGTAATGAAGACCCTGCTTAGTGAGAGGTAACAGAAAAGATTGTTTGTTTAGCCTATCTCAGAAAGGTAAAATAAATACCTGGTATAAATATATATATATTTATAGGAATATATATGTGCTGTCTACAAGTGTATGAGAAAATAACTCAATTAAAATAATGCTATTAAACTTTATTTCCCTTCCATTGGATATTGAAAAGTCTTACAAAAGCCATCACTCACACAAAGGTGAGGTTCCAAAGAGAACCTGACAGCATAGGATGCTGTGTGTTCTTACCTCTTTCAATTTAGATTAGAGTTGAGGTTGCTTATGTTTGTCCTAGATGAATTAGGAAAAGATAAAACTAGTTTTACCCTCTGATTTCCTTTGCTTAAGCCTTGTATTTTTCCAAATTTGCGGTCAGAAAACACGTAACATTGTTCCTTTAAATGTTTTGAGGCAAAAGCAACAGCAAAAAGATCAGTACTGAGATTTTCTTGTTCTAGTTGAGATCAGCTATTTTAAGTTTGATAGGTAGCAATTAGGTTTTATATTTAATTGGAAAATTTGAATTTTCACCAAATAACTGCTAAAATTCAAAGTGAGAAAGTAAAGAAACAAGAATTCTGCTTTGCAGGGAGGTGGATATGAGGATAAAGAATGGGAACTATCCACATTAAACCAACTATGAAAGTGTAGGAACTTCTGGACAAAACAAATCTTCAGAAATATTTTTTTCACAGTATCTAAGTGATCAGAATACCCTTTCAGGGTTAAACAGGAACTTTGCTGAGAGTGACACCTATGCCTAAAGGTGATCAAGCTCACTTCTAAAGTGACTTTCTTAGGGGAAACCAGCACCAGAGGAACCTGAGTGTAATTCTTCTTCTTGCTTCTTCTTTACCCTACCTTCCAAAACAATTTAATCAAAACAAAACAATTTCTGTGAAAAGTTCTGATTTCCACAGCTTGACATTTTCCAGAGGAACAATATTTTGTTTAAAAGTTCTCAAGCAGCTATTGTTATTACTAGAGGTGAGCTCATGCAGGATTTTTGCCATATGCACTATGGATGGATTTCAATTTATATTTAGGAGTCTTCCAAATTCTTTAGAGTAGAGCAGATGCCATTATTTTAGTTAGCAATTTAACTTTGTGATGGGCACTGTTAAATCTCTGCCTTGGGAGGATATTTGACTGATTTATTTGTGTTTACCACCCTTCAGGCCTGTGAACAATGGGTCATTTTGTCACATGGCTGCATGCTGTGCACAGACACTTGGGCTTGGATTTTTGTTGGTCTCATGAAGCTTCCGAGTATCAACTCCACTAGAAGTTACTGAGGAAGCTAACAAATGTCTATTTTTCTTCCCTTCACTTTTTGTAGCTCTTGGGTTTGTTGGGTTTTTGAAAATCCAGAGAACCTGAGTCTGCTGTTATTTTTATTGGTACAAACCCAGATGCAAACCCAGTCAAATCAGTGCAGTTTTTTCTGCTGCAAAACTGACATAAATAATAGTCTTAAGACTCTGGTGCCTCTGACTCTTGTCCTGAAAGGCAAGTGGAACATTAGGTGTATGTTTTATGATAGTTCTCCAAAGAGACTAACCGTTAATCTCTCTGAGTAGGTGTGTCAGCTGCAAACATTTCCTTCCAGTCTACCATTTCAATCACACTTCACAGTACACTGAAAATTGGCAAGGATGTTAATTACTGGCCTCTAGAACAAACCACCTACTTTGATTCAAGCGTGTTTTCCAATTTTTAAGAATGTTGTTTCACCTACAGAACAGTATAATTACAGAAAATAGCTTGGTTTGGCTAACATCTTGTGTTCTGTGAGTTCTGCTTGCAAGGCAGCAAGCTACACCAGGCAAGAGGCTCACCTGCAGAGGATTTTAACCTCTTGCTGACAGAAGTTAGGGCTTGCCAGCATCCAGTACATTGTTTTCAGTATCAGAAGCTCAAAACCACTGTCACTCAGTTGTTAAACATTAACACTTTCTGCTTTTAAAACTGAAGGAACGCCCCCCCATATAGTAAGAAAGTTTTTATTCACCAGGGAACTTCCTGTTGAAATTTTATGGATGTCTCTCACAGGAGCAATTACAGCAGTGGGTCCTGTACCTGGGCAGTGCAAAGCCCTGGGTGCAACATGACCCACCGAGCAGCACGGTTCAGAGACTGCTTGTGTAGCTGCATTTGTGCAGTGCAGAGTTCAATAAAATTTGCCAGGAATCAGCCAAGTATCCAGGACATGATTAATCAACCAGCAGAATGAATTGCCCATAGATGACTGGGAGTTGACAGTAAACAGTAAAACACCTGCCTTGAAGACTTGCAGTCTTAAGAGACAAACAGGAAGCAGAAGCAAGTGGGAGCCCTGTTTTAGGCGAGAGATTTTGAGGCATACAGGCAGAGTTGTTCATGATTATTCAGAGAGTTTGGCAGGCTTAGAGGCTGAACTGTGTGCATTTCCCTTCATGGGTTTGTAGCTCATATAACAGGTCTTTAATTTACCAGGAGACTTTTCCGCAACACTGTCCTGAAAAGTTGGCAGAATCCACAGTTGGCATTTCTCACACATGTGCCTCTTGGTTAAGGGCCCTACAATTTGTGCAATTAATAACTTACACCATGAATTAAAAACATTGGAAAACAGCCCAATGCTTGGGCTCATGTGTCAAGGAATTGCTGTGGAAGCCTGGTCCTATTTGTTGTTACAACAATAAATCATCTACTGATTTTAAAATAATTTATGTTGTACCTGGGCCCTCAAGGCAGTCCTGCAGTGCTATTGAAACTGGACTTTTAAAATTAATGGTGATTAAGCTATAGACCTGTATTAAATATGCATGAATACTTATTTCTCACTGCCTTCTCTTTACTGTAGGGCCTGTTGGGGCTGGCTACCTTCCTGACTTGCAAGCCACATGCTGCAATTTCCATTGTAGTCATGAGTCACACTCCCTTCAGTGAAAACCAAGGGCAAGAGGGGGAGTGTCCAGTGGGTTCACAGATGGGAGATGACTGATTGCTCAGGGATTCCCTCACCCTTCTATAAACCAGATCCTGGGTGAGAATGCACCCAGATCCCGGTGTGTGCTGCCTCTGCAGTCCCTGCACTGCTCAGGGTCCAGGCAGCTGGCAGCTCTTCTGCTGCTAACAGCAGCCAGGGGCTGCCACCATGGGAGCTGCCCTTAGCAGCCAGGGACAAAGTGCAGACCAGAGTCTGTGTCAGTAGTTCATGGCCAAGGGCTTTGCTTCACTTTCTATATGTTGGTCAACCATTTTGCAGTATACCTACACATATATCATATGAAATATGTTTGCTGATTAGCACCTGACTGAACTGAGGAGTTCTAACCTTAGGTATTCAAAAAACTGTCTGTATGCATGGGAGAAGCCATTTAAAACATAATTCTTCTAGGGAAAAAAAAAAACCCAAACAACTAGAAACAAATTCAATGCTAGAAAAAGGAAGAATATTTCATAAGAATTAAACAGGCTAAGTTAGTGCTCATTTTCTTCCTGCTAGCTGGTACAGTGCTCTGTTTTAGATTCCTTATGCAAATGGTGTTGATGACTGATGTTTTAGATGTTGCTAAGTGGTGCATGCCCCAAGTCAAGGACTTTCATTGTTTCTGCACTGACAGTGAGGAGGTGCACAAAAACCCGGGAGGGAGCATGGTCAGGACAACTGACCAAGTGGCCAAAGGGACATTCTGTGTGATAGAACATCACACCCAGTATATAAAATGGGGGGAGTTACCAGGAAAGGGTGTGTCAGGGCCCAGGGACAGGCTTGGCATTAGTCAGAGGTGGTGAACAGTTGTATTGTGCATCACTTGTCTGTCTTGGGATTTGTCTCCCTCTGTCCCTCTCCTTTTTATTACAATTACTCGTATTAGTATCATTATTATTATTTTTACTTTGTTTCAATTATTTAACTGTTCTTATCTCAATCAACAAGTTTGATTTTCTTTGCTTTTCTTGTTCTCACCATGCCCATCACTGGGAGGAAGGGGTAGTGACCAAGCAGCTGCATGATATTTAATTCCTGCCTGGGGTAAAACCACAACACTATGCTAGATAACAGTATAACTCTATTATACTGTGTGCAATTAAATAATGGTTGAAATTATATGCATGATATGTTTTCAAAAAAGTATGGGTATTCTGAACAAATTGGTTATCAGTTGTTTATCATTTCACAGGCAGAATTGATAGCTCTGCAACAAGAGAAGGAAGCTGCTCTTCAACAGTGCAAAAAACTGGAAGATGAAATCCAAACATTGCGTGTTTATTACAGGTAAAATGATTGATTCTAATATGAATGAGTGACTCATAGGGGAAATTTTCTGTACCATGTCTGACTGAGTGAGGAAATGGCCTTATCAAATAGGTATTTGTTGGGAAAATGTGAATACATCAATGAATCAAAGCTTGCATTTCTGCTTTACTGCTCACCAGCCATCTCTTTGAAATAGGAGTCCCTTTCTTATAGCCTAAATTTTATATTAGTTTCTTCTAAGGGAAGTGAAAAGTTGGTGATGCTTGATTTTCATACTAAAAAGCTGTCCTATGTCAATGTGATCACTTAAAAAAACCATGGACAAAAGAACCAGATTATGTAAATGCTTGTTTCTTCCCTGTTTGCATGCACATACCTAGCTTAGTCAATATAGGTTTTAAGGTAATAAAATCTGTAATTCTAAAAGACTGTTTTCTTCTTCAATCCCAATATATGTGTCCTTTAATTCCCTATGTTCTGTAGTAGTATGTAGAATGAGAGAAATACCCATTCTCATTATTTTAGGTGGGCTGCACTGAACATTTGTGTGGATCAGTGGGTTTTAGTCCCTAAGGAAAAGCTCTGTGTGGTCCAGTGAAGGAGTTAGGTTGTTTTATGGAGTGATGTTGGGTTACAGCTCTCATTTCATCCTGACCTCCTGTGTGAGAGGGGATACAGAGCTGCCAGCAGGTTAAAGGCAGGAGAATTGGCATCAACACAGCAGAAAATTGTGAATCTGAAGGCTGAATGTCTGTGATGAGGGATGTGGGCTACAGAGGTAAATAATAAATATAGTGTGAATACTATACTCATTGGAAATAAAGAGGACTAGTTATTTATGTCTAAAAAGCATTTGCAATAGCAGAACTGTGTATGTTTTCAGTGTTTCAGCAATCAAAGTGAAAAATACTCGGGTTTCTAGAGGTTTTTCAAGTTTCCCCTTCTCATTAAGTTTATTAAAACCTTGGAGGGGAGTTTTAAAAACAACTTTTGTTCCTAAATCTCATAGGCATTTATTTAAAGCCTGTTAATAGTGAATAGAAACCCCAAGCAATTTGTGATTATTGCATTTAATGAATTTGGTCAGCATTTAGTGTGTGCACAAATTATGGTATGATTTACCAAGCTAGAAAGAATTTATTATGGTGCCCTTATTACTCATTTAAATGGGGTTTTTTAAATAATTTAAAAACTGAAATGCGATTTTTTAAATTGATATTTCAAAAATTTAGAATTTGCTTGTGTTGATCTATGTGCATTGTAGGAGATTTTTAATGATTTTTGAATTATATTTTTGGCATAGCCTATCAAGTTTGCATTAATATACAATATTTAAGAAGTGTAGTAGGGAGCAATGGCCTTTTACTTTTGTAAATGCTTTAAATTCCAGATGTATTAACAATAATGGCTTGCAGGAATCTGCATTAGAATTTGCCATGTTATTAACTTGTGGCACTTGATTTGAACAGTCAGAATTTCAGTGGAAGTTGGCTGACAGCATTTGCAAAATGTATCTGTAAGGTGTGGAAATGCTCACCTGATTATCCCCTGGGGCAAGAACTCACCTATCACTATGATTTATAGAAGTTATAACATCTAAAGTAGATTTTATCTGCTACCTACCTCCCTGTTCTGGAGGCTAATGTGCTCCAAAGTGGACCCACAGAGTGGCTGATTGAGGTTGGCAGGGACCTCTGGAGGTCATCTTGTCCAACCTGTGCTCAAGCAGGGCCACTGAAGCCTGGTTGCCCAGGACCACACCCAGAGGGGCTTTGAAAGTCTTTAGGTATGGAGATTCCACAACCTCTCTATATGGAAACTGCACACAAAGACATGACTTGGAAAGCCAGAGGCCACCTGGAGCTGAACCTGCAAGGGTTGTAAAAGGCAGCAGGGACTCCTCTAAGTGCATAAGCAGCAACATTTGATGTCTCAGGACTATCTTTTGACTTGTTTAGAAATTAATGAGGAGTCTTATGAAATCCTTAACATTTTGGTTACAGTTTCCTATAAGCTACATGAACATCTACAGCCCTTGTCATCTAGCAGTGTGGCAGTACTTTAAACACATGCCAAATTAGACAGAAAAGAGTATATGACACATGTCCATAAAGCTTTGGGGACTGTACCAGGCTAAGGGTAGGATGGCCACAGTAATTATGAATGACAAGGTAGACAGTGCATTTCCCAAGCCATCCAAAATGAATGAAAATTTGCACTCTGTTTTGTGTGTGGAATGTATAGATTTCTGCTGGGTCTTTTTATTTCCTCATAGTTCTTGCCATGCTATGGTAGTCTAGAATAAGCCCTTAGAGTGTCTTTAGACAGTTTGTTTTGAACTGAGGTGGAAGTTTGCTGCTTTGATCCAAGTGAGTTGCTGTTCAAGAGTGCATTCCCTGGAGTTTCTTCCCTGGAGTTTATGATTTGCTGTTCAAGACTGCATTCCCTGAAGCTGTTTCTCTTTTTTGGATTTTAGAATTCGCCAGTGAGCAAAATATAGGCTTCCACACATGCTCCAGTGTTCATCTGAACTGTAAAGCTGCAATGTGACAATGCTGAGTGCACATTCCCTTCACCTGCTGTTCTCTCATGTCTTTGCCAGATTTTTACACTTCCTGTCTTAAGCCAGTATTATCCTTTAACTTAGAAGAAGCAAATTTAAGAAAACAAAAACAAATAAATGAAACAGAACAAAGCAAAACAAAATGTGTGACAACAGCAAAGGAAACCTAAAGAACTAGAGGCTCACTTTAAAGCATACAAGTGATACCTATATCTCCTGTACTTGTGCCATAGCACACAGTAACATTTTAAGGATTTGGTCACAAAAGTAATGGTTGTGTGCATGTGTTAACTGTTTTGGATGTGTATGTGTGCAACAAAACATTAAAATGTGCATTTTTATGCCTTTCACTAACATTAGATAATCCAGGAAAAGCAAAGTATCATTTTATTATACAAAATCAGGGGAGAGATACTTAGGTCCAGGTCTGTATGTGTCAAGTGAGTTACATGCAGGTGTGCACAAAGGAGGGAAACAAGTGGAGACCTTCAGGAGAAAAAAAATCTCTTTTTATGTTCTCCAGAGGAAAGATTCTTGGTATCTTGGTATCTAGAATACTGCATCCAGTTTTGGGTCCCTAGTAAAAGTAAGACATCTATAAATTGGAGCAAGTTTGACAGAGGGCAGCTGGTATGGTCAGGAAGCCATAGCATTTGCAATGTAAAGAGAGACCAAGGGTGCTGCTCTTGTGCAGCCTGGGAAAGAAAAAATATTCCTTTCTTTGCTGGCTCCAGGGAGACCTAATGGCAGCCTGACAGAGTCTGTGCAGCCTCTTCACAGTGCTCCATGACAACAGGGTGAGAAACAACTGACTTCAATTGAAACAAGAGAGCTTCAGACAGGTTACAAGGGAAAAGGTTTTCACCACGAGGGCTCTCCATCATTGGAACAGGTTGCCAGAGAGGTTTTACCATCTCCATCCTTGGAGATTTTCAGTGTCTAATGTGATAAAGTCATGAGCAATGTGATTTGATCTCATATTGATATCACTTTGAGAAGAAGTTGGGTTGGACTGGAGACTGCCAGTGGTCACTTCCAACTTATTATTTTACAATTCTCTAATCTGGTAGCTGCTGCTGTTTGAAGACATTCATTATTTTCCTCCAACTGTGAAAGAAGGCTGTGTTGTAAACCACACTTCAGGTGAGGTGAAAAGTGAGTCTTAACTGAAACTGGAACTTCATGGAATGCCAGAATGACCTAAACCAAAATTAAAATAAGCTTTTGCAGATATATGAAGAAACATTTGTTTTCCTCTGACTTTTGACTTTCTGAAAAGAATGCATATCCTAGAACTATTTCAATCTTCTTTAGAAAGGGCACAGAAATGAAATGGAATTAAAAAGGAGGAAGAATTTAATTCAGATACATAAGGAACAAGAAGCTGGCTGCAAATAAAGTTTGGCAAGTTCTGTGCTTTTGTTTGTTTTTCTTGTGTTGTCTCTGTGTCAAGTTTCAAAAAGAAAATTGCGTTTTCTGGATGCTAACTCAAAAATACATTCCAGAAATTAAAATTTGCATAAGAGTTAGGAATAGCATAGAGTTTCTAGCTTACTAATATATTGTTTCAACACAGTGTTTTAAGCTAGAGATTAATGCAAATCATAAGATCCTCAGTGACTAAAGGTGTCTATATCCAAATAACCAGTTTTGGAGTACATGGGAGTGTTAATCCCACTACCTCTTTCTCACATACCTCTGTTGTTTGAACATCATTGCAAGCTTTTTATTTGCATATTTTTCAGTTATATGATCTGTCCATTTTTATAATCAGGTTCCTTCTTCCCCTAGATCTATGTGCTGAGTGTGACACCATATGGTGTGGGATGTGCCTTTGGTCAGTTGGAGTTAGCTGTTCCAGCTCTGTCTCCATCCAACTTCTTGGGCACCCTCTGCCTGCTCATTGCTGGAGTGGTGTGAAAAGCAGAAAAGGGCTTGACTCTGTGTGAGCACTACTCAGGAATAACTGAAACATCCAGGTGGTAGCAACACTTCTTTCCCAATGCAAATCCAAAATGTAGCCCCATACCAGCTACTATGAAGAAAATTAACTGTATCCCTGTCAAAAGCAGTATAATGTTGCAAAATAGTTGGAGTCTATAAGTTACATTGAGCATGGGAGAAAAAGATGGTTTATTTTACAGTTATGAGATGGTTCTCAACAGTGAAATAGAAGAATAACTTCAGTACAACCCTTTGTACTAATAAGTACAATTACCTGAAATAGGTTTTTTTAAATTCAAACTCAGTTAATATGAGTAGCTTCTCTGCATGCAATGCCAACAGTTTTCTTGCTCCCTGACCAGTTGTAGCACTTTATAAGTTAAAAACTATTGAAGAGACTTAACAGAATTTAAATCTACAAGTTTCAATGCTTACAGTACTTCAGCTGGAATACTTGGGATTCATGTTTAAGTGGCACAAGCAAATGGCCCAAATAGCAGTTGTTTTTATGGAGAACCTCATGTTTTTCCCACAAAGTCTCTAGTAAAATCACATGGAAGTTCATTTTTTTAAAGACTGAGATTGATAGATGTGAAAGTAGGATATCAAGAAGGTTTTTTTATTATTTCCCCAAATGAAGGACTTGTAGGCACAGGGACAAACTCAATTTTTATTTTAACTACAGAACTGAATCACCCTGTAACAGGAGAAATAGATGAAGAAAAATATTTTTAAGCCATAACTTCTAGTGCTGGATAAAAAGACTTTTCTATTCAAGCTTTGGATACAGTTGTGTGTGTTTAATTTACTTCCATTCTACAGTTTCAAGACTGATGGTATGGCATGTAATACTCAGGTGGTGCCATTTCAATCCTGCTGCATGGACTCTGTGTATGGATATAGAATGGTGTAATTCTTGTTGTGAGAATGTTGCTCTCAGTCCAGTTTTAAGGACTATTAAAAGCTATAAATTATTTCTACCTAACAAGTCAGTATTCATCTTCACAGCCACTGCAGTAGCAAGTCAGAATACAATAAATAGCCTAAATAGTCAGATTCCTGTACTCTGACTGACCCCTGTCAAACATTTCAGCCTGTTTGTTCTGCTATCTCTCAGTCTTCTTCAGAGTTCTCTCAGTCTAGATTTCCCTCAGGGGACCACGATATGTAGCAGAAGATTGAGCTGCTCTAACATCCAGTGTTCCAGCCTAAATGAACTGGAACCCATTTACAGTGGGATTGGTGAAGCTTAAGCCACTAATGCAGAGTGGTGATGTCAGTCCTTCCTCTAAAGCAATAGCAGACTACCTTGAGCACCTGTCCTAGCAGTTTACCTCAGAGAACTGGTCTTTTCATACCTGGTTTGGTGTTTTTTTATCTTGCCTTTTCAGTTATGGCCGTTGACTCATTTTCCTGCTCTTTTCATCCTGTCTGCTTGCTTCTGTTCTGGCAGTTACTGTCATTGTTTCTGTACTAGTTGTTTTAGACATAACATGGTGTAATTACAGTCATTAAGGAGAATAAGCAAGTAATGATGTCACTGTAAACCACACTGTTCTTTTTGCAGAGCAATTTTGGGGAGATCATGGAGAAGACAGAAGTTGTGTTTTAAATATTCTCTGTCCTTGCAGCAGTAGCTTCTATTTTATCAAAGAGTTTCAGACACCTGACATTAAACATAAACCTTGAGCTCATTAAATTTCCTACTTACAAGCACAGAAGAGGTTCTTTTTCATAACAAAGAGATGAGGGGCTTGGGTATGCAGTGGAGACTGTGTAATACATGTTTTGGAGGAACCTAACCTGCTCCAGTTTGATGCAGCCAAACATACAGAAATGACTCTGGAAGGGAACACTAAGATTTTTGTTTGTCTTCTGTTACAACCAAGAAAAAGGCAGGGACCATCCTTCTGTTTGTTTATTGAACTGAGTGTTAAAATGAGTAGAAAATTGGGGTGGGGAAACACTGCTGTCTTTAAATCAGATTGGTTAAAACCACATCTTCTCTCAGCAACCCGTGGTCAGTGAATTTTTAGTCAGTTTGTGGGGGTGAGAGGAGCCAACACCCTCATAATTTGGACCTGGGGTTTGGAATCTATGGATTCAGTCTCCTCCTCTGTTTTGTGCCACTTTCCAGTGAGGTGCTGCAGCCCCAAAAGAATTGGAATTTTAGGTGGGTCCTTCTCACTCTGTAGTCTCATGAGCATTTTCCCACTAGTAAGCCCCTATGTCTCCCTGTGACTTCTTTTCTTTGTCAGTTGATTGCTTGTGCAATCACAGCTCTTGTTAGTGTTAGAGGAGATAAAAGTCCAAGGTTTGGGGGCTGTTTCATGAACTGGATTAGACAGCTGAAGGGGGGAAGACTGATCAGTGAGCTGCTCCTCATTGGAAAGCAGCTGCATGAAGTTTTACTGGTGCCACTGGGATGGCTGTATTTCCCAGTGGCTTAGAGCAGGTGAGCAGTAGGGGCAGAGCCTTCCCTTGTTAGCCTTGTTTGTTTCACACTTTATTGAATTTATTGTCCTCCTGTCCCTGCCCCAATTCCACACTTCTTGTTCTCCAGATTGAAATTTATTTTTGTCTCACTTTTTACATGTATTCAGCTTTCTAACAATAATGTAGTCACAGAGACTGACTTCAGAATTAAATCTAAAGTTTCTTGGGAGCATGGCAGACCAGACTCACATCCATTGTCCAATTAGTGTTTGGCCATTTGCAAAGAAAGGGATGGTGGAAAGAAACTCCAGTATATACCCTAGGCTTGGTGTTTACAGTGGCAGTTTGGTAGGCAATGAAAAGGTGAGTCATTGTCCAAACCTGTTGGGGGCAGAGGGATGTCCTTTTTTTGCCCTACAATGAAATATTTTAGCCAACAGTGTGCTCTTTAAGCTTTCTGTGTCTCTCGTTCATTTAGAAACACACACCAAAAAAAAAACCAACTTCTAAACATTTTCTTCTTGTCCTGACAGAACTTTGAAAATTTTCCTATCTCACTGAGAAAAAAAAATTCAGCATGGAAAAACAATTTCCAACTCAGCTTTAATGATTTATGAAAACTTTGAGGGAGAGGAAGCACTGAACTGTCAAAGATCCAAGGCACCTGATGGAATAACAAGCCAGCTCACACCATCCCTGCAACCAGAATGTTGTACACTCAAATTGCCTTGTGCTGCTGTTGGATTGATCTGACCAGTATGAAACAGTGCCTGATGTTTCCAGGGGCTGGCTCTTGGCCTTCAGAGGTGCCTTGCCAATAGAAACACTAAGCAGCAGGTTTGAGGAAGCAGCATGGATATGGACTGAAGCACCTAACACACTCTGTGATGCAGTTTTAATTGCACCATGCACTATGCTAATTCCAGTACTGCTCCTGTTACTGGGTGTTACAGTGGCAAAGTTTATTAAGTTTTTCAAATTAGTTGAGGACCAGCCAGTCACTTTTTGTGCCAAGTACATTAAGGCTAGAAGTACTGCACAGGTCCTTACACTGCATTGCACCAGACTTGAGCCAACTTCTCCTCTACTTATTTGCTGTCGTGGGGTAATGTGAACTCAAACAACATTTACTTTGTCGTTTTTGCTGGGATGGGCCTTTTCACATGAGTTTCTGTTCTTCTCTAAGAGCAACAGTTTGCTTGACAGAAAGGAATTCCTTGCCATTGGATGCTGATATGGTCTCATGACTCTGTATACAGGGCCCTGCTGCCATTCTGTTCACAGCTGTCCTTTGCCTGGCTGATTCCTTCACCTTTACCTCTACTCTATGTGATTTTCTGTTATGACTTCCTTGGTTCCTCACTGAGCTGAGAAGTTTAGGAGGAGTAACTTTGTTCTGTGCTTTTTGAAATAAGCACATAGTTAGAGATGTCTAGGAGCTGTTTTTCAAAGTCATTTAAGCATAATAAAACTGAGTTCTTGTAAGGTTTAAAGTCTCTGGAAGAGCTACCTGCAGTCAACCCACTGACTGCTACTGGTAGTTTGCAGCAGATAGCAATATGAAGAATGAAATCCTGTAGAAATACTTGTAAAAATTAGGATGATGAGATCACTAAAGTTAGTATCTATTCTATACAATGTAAGAATACACAAAATCAAAATTGAAGAATCTATAAAGAGCATATGCAGGATTATGAAATCTGTTATCTGGTAGAAAGGGTATGTGGCTGAAGGCTACATAATCTGATTATACCATTAAAATGTTGAAATACTGGATGAATATAGATGAATCACATCACTAAACTCTGCTTCAGCTGCTTTATTTGTATAAACTGAAAAAGAAGTTTTACCCTTTTGCATAACACCTTTAGAGACTATGAAAATGCTTTAAAATGAGAGAAGGAAAACAGATACAGAATAAGAAGCAGCACTCTCTAGAGCAAGTTAAAGAAACACAGGAAAAACGTGTGTGTAATAAGAGGTATTTGGAAGACAGATTTCCCCATGAGAAGTCAGGAAGAAAATCTAAAAGTGTGAAAAAAGAATTTGGCTTGCCCTATAAATATTGTATGAAAGGGAATTCTTTTGTTATTAATATGATATTTAGAAATAAAGTAATAACATTGTCAGGAGGACTTAAAATACCATTTCATTTTTTGTTGGTTTTTTACAGGACATGTTTTTATGTTAAAATGTCAATTCAATAACTTCAAAAAATCATGACTTTGATGTGTTTCAGTTCAGTTCTCTACAGCTGAAGAACTAAAACAAAATGGCATTTCAATTTGAAATACTAAGGTGAAAGAAAACTTTTCACTTAGAAATATGCCACAGGAAGACAACAAATTTTTTTTTTGTGTTGGAATTTACATTTCCCAATTAAAAAATATTTGGTGGGAAGACTTTCTACATGAGCAATTTTCAGTCAGTGCTAGACATAACATTGCTTTTTTTACTCTGTGCTTAACACTGCTTACAGTGGAAAAATGTATTCCTTAGATACTTAGGGAGTATCCAAGAATGCAGGTGGCAGAAGTCTTCTGCCTGTCACAGAACACAAAACAGAAGGCTGCCCACCTGTTTTGCTTACAAAGAGAGAAGTCAAGAGTAAGGTATTTTCTTTATTCAATTCCTGCCTAAACTTAGAGCCTTTGTTAAATAGATACATGCATGTCATGCTGATGCCTTTTACTGGAAAAATTTCCATTTTAACTTCCCATTCACAAACTGCTTTTCTAACTAATGTGGTAGAGGTCTTGTGTTTTGGGAGGTTTTTAACCTGTGTCCAGCATTCCATAATGATGTGTTATTCCTCTGGTATGAGTAGTTCTTCCAGCATAGGTGTGAAAGTTGTCATTTTTAGGAGAGTAGAGACCAACTTGGAAGTTTCAGCTGCAGCTTTCCAGTGAATAAGTGGGCCTGCTGGGATTTGCTCAGTTCAGAGTCTCTCAGATGTTTGAGTGAAGTGTAACATGTTAGTAATAGTTTGCTTTTATAAGCAACAGTTTACATAATCATGACAGGAAGGAGAACTAGCAGTCACTGGTCTTCTTTCCTGATGCCACCAAGAAAGGCATGTGAGCAGTACTATGGAGCTGCTGTCTCTCTAGCAGAGGAGCTTTTATGGCTCTGAGTTTGGAAGGAAAAGCCACAGAAGGAGAGGGAGGGAGTGAGCTGACTGAACAATCAGTGTTGTATTGTCTTTGAAAGCAAAGAATTTAGAGAAGCTCTTCCACTACCTGAGCCATTTCATGTTATGGTTGTGTCTTCTTTTCTCTTAATCAATGCTGTATCAGCATTACAGAATGGCCACCTGAAGATGTTTTCATGAATGACAAAGAAGTGCAGGGTTTATTTCTTTTTTATTTATCTATTTATTTATTAATTTATTTAACTTTCTTCACACTGCTAGCTAGCCACACTTGGTATGACAGTATATTGAAAAGTATGTTATTATACTGTACAGCACTAAAAGTTTCTCCTGGTTACTGGTGGCTAATGTCCTGAGGATGAGAGCAGGAACAAGATCTCAGAATGAAGAGAAACCTGCAAGCACTGTAATCTCAGGGTTGAGCTCACTGAGGCTGCTGACTTCTGGAGCAGATAAAGTCATGCTCTGTGCACCACTGTGTCTCTCCTGTCATCAGGAGAGATACTTTTATGCAGTTTTTACCACTCTCTTAGGGCTTCTACTTTGATTTTTGAGAGCAATTTCTTGACTCTGATAATTAAAATGTATTTGCTTCATGCCTGACACTGTCATTGCTTCCAAGCTTTCATAGTTAGTAGCATGTGTCTGTACCATTCACAAGGCACCACAACAAAAAATGCTGCTCACCACAAAATAAGCTTTGAGATGGCTAGATTGTTTGAAAAGTGGGAAATAATAATGGAAATCATGTAAAATTTGTTTATAAATGCTATAATGTTAAGAGCTTTAACTGTAAAGGATCTCTCTCTTTTCAATGTAAATTTGTATACAGTGCTACTTGAAGTTGGCTTATATGTGCAAGCAGTATCTTCCCACAAGTCAATAGTCTAAACTGAAAATACAGTAGATTATTTAGGATTTCTCTGCTTGCCTTTTGTGGGGGTTTTTTTTGTTTGTTTGTTTGTTTTTAACTAAGCAGGAAAGTATTATAAAAACAAAGTCCTATTTTTTGTTTTGTCAGGTACTTTTTTTTTTTTTACTATTTCTGATGTTTGCAGCAGGAAAAGAAATCCTTTTGTTTCATTTAACTATTCTTTTAGAATAGCATAGTAAGTAACAAGTGTTGGGCAGAAACAAAGCAAAGTCACAGTTGGATGTTGCTGTTATAAGATAGGCAATGACAATGGTATCTTTTTAGTGTATCTCTTATCTGTGGTGTCATTAAATCTAATGATGTGCTAAATAATAAAAGCAGCCTTATCACAGTGCAGGGCTTTGAATTGTCTCAAAGTTGCCATGCCTGCGGGTTCCCTTTGGCTTTTGGACAGGGTTTGGAGCTGCAGTTCAGAGTGCATTTATGTGATCAAAGCTCTTTAGACAGATGGCTGCTAGCACTCCAAAATGATTAAAATATGTTCCAAGCAACATCAGTCTGTGGGCTTGGGGACCCAACCTTTCATTAGTCAATAAAGGGTCTTGAGTTCTTGAAAATGAAATCTTTAAAAGCTAATAAGGCTGCTGGTTTGCTCTGAGCTGTTTCTTTGGGTTTGCAGTTGTGGATTGGAATTGGGCCAGTATCTGTCCAATAAATATGAGGCTTTAAAAAAATCTGGTTACAAGAGACCTCCCAGCAGATCTGCCTGTTAAACAGTGAGGCCAGAATTTTCAGTTTCATATATGTAAATTTAGACACCTGAGTTTGCATGTAGGGAGCTGGGAAGGGACCCACAAGTGCCCCTTTGAAAAACTAGTAATTTTCTGGAGCAATAGTTTAACTGCAGGTGCCAAAGCTGGGTCATGTTGACCTGAATTTTACATCCTTATGTGTTGACTAAGGATAAGCCTAGAATACTTTCAGATACCATAATCAAGACCATTAAGCAAGTCTTCAGAGCTTTTAGAAATCAGTAATATTACTTACAGCATTCCCAAGTGTTGTCAGTACTTGCCAAATCTAAATGTATAGTTGGATGCTACAGTGTGGCTGCATTTATTTCCTTGTCTACACCTGGCTTGTGAGAGATAGCAACTGGGGGCTTGTGCAAGTGTGAGTTTGTAACCTCTGCAGATTTATGTGAAGGCAGCAGCATTAAATGCCTATTTAATAAGATACTAACATGCTTGAGCCTTCTGTTTCTTTCTTTTCTTTGTCTGACAGAAGAGAATCTGCTCTTATGATTTGCAAATTTCTGAACTTGAAGTGTTCTTACCCCACAGACTTTTTCTACACAAGGCTCAAAACCTGAAGATATGTAAATTCCCTCCAAAATGCCTCAAGATTTAGCCTACTGCTGTAGAATGTATTTTAAAACACATCAGACTTTTGACATGCACCAACAGAAGCAAAACAAGTCGTGGTGATCCCATTAGCTCAATGAGATCCCATTAGCCACATTGTTCAGCCTGTCTTCTTTCACCTTGGGAACAGCTCTCACATTCCTTTTGTCAGGACTTGATGGGGCCAGCAACTGAAGTTCTTCCCCACACAGACCATATTTACTCCAGCAATGTCATACTCCATTTCTTTTTTCTCAGCCTCCCTCTGAAGGTTTGCCTGCACCTGAACTGCCAGTGAATTTTATTCATCATAAACATAAGCAAGATGCTACTGTTTTTTGATAAAAGTGCATCACACTCTGGGTTCTGATTATTTTGGTGAGCTGATTTTGGTTTCTGTTTGTTGTAAAATATTTGGGTTTTGTGTCCCAAAGCTTTTTGTCCACCATCTGCAAAATCCTGTCACCTACTCTGCTCTTACAAATTACTTCTGAACTGTCATATTTTCCCTAGCTCTAGACATAAGTATTTTGTTTCTGTTCTTCAGATTCCTGTGAACTAATTTTTTTTTTCCTCAGACAAGATCTCATTTGCTACAAAATAGGCAAAACAGGACAAAAGTCTACACTAAAAGCCCAGGATGTAGTACACATGCCTGTTTCTCTTAGTGTCTCCATTTCTGAAGTTCCTTATGAACAGATATATTTACCTTGGACTTGAGAGTTCTCACAGTGACTTAAGTGTGCCCTGAAGTGGTCCTGTTATTTTATCTCTGTTACTGTTCTGCCTCCTAATCACCTAAATGAGTCAGAACTTCAGAGTAAGGAAATGCACAAAGCTTTCATCAAAGTGATATGATTTTAGGGCTCAATAGATCATGAGCAACTAGGACTGGTTAAAAAAAAAAACTATAAGGCACAGATTCACAATATCTTGAGAGCAAACAGAATTTCTGGCCTTAGGAATTATGTGTCTCTTTATATCTCCTAATGTATCAGTCTTTACATTAATCATTTTCCCTCCACTCCAGGGCATCATATGAAACTTTTTACTAGCCAAGCCAGAATCCTGTATAGCATGGGGTTTTTTTGGTGTTTTTTTTGTTTTGTTTTGTTTTGTTTGTTTGGGGTTTTTTATTGTTGGGGTTTTTTTTGTTTGTTGTTTTTTTGTTGTTGTTGTTTTTTGGGGGGGTTTTGTTGTTGGGTTGTTTGGGGCTTTTTTGATCATTTTTCTCAGCTCTGCAGAAGCTCAGTGCTACCAAGTCCTTCACCCATATTCACAGGTCTGAGCTTTCCAGAGAGCTGAGCAGGACTTCAAGAGCAGCATGTGAAGAAGTGGATTATTTTACACATGCTGCTAAAATGCTTGAGGGATTCCTGCTTTGAATGTTCTGATTTGTCATTGTTTTCATCTGGAGCTGCAAGTCCCTGTAAGTTGTAAACACCAAGTCCTGCAGGTCTCCATTTGGAGAGTGGAAATGAAAGGCCTCCTTTGGAATGTTTTTTCTTTGCCTCTCAATTCCCCTAGCTGTAAGATGTAAATAGTGCTACTCATGCATTTTTTGGAAGGTGCATTGATTTAAGTTTTCTTTATTAGATTCTGCTAAATTTTAAGTGAGATAAACCTAAATTTATCACAGTAGCTATTGTATTGCAGCAGTCCTTCTGAAATGCAAGTACAGAACTGCCTTTTCCAGATGAGTCATACACTGTGAGGGCCCCATTAATACATTTAATGTTTAATGACCAACTGTTTCTCCTGCTTCCTCAAAATTACTGTAAAGTTACTATTCCAAGGAGAGAAAGTAGCTTTTTATTCTGGAGAAGACTGTGGCATTCATTGCTTTCAGTGAGAATGTAATCTTAAACAGTTCATGGGATTTCCTCTGCTAAAAGTCAAGCACGAATTTGGAAATCTTTGAAATAGAAATGAGGCTGCAAGAGAGAAGAAAATAGGTATCTGCTGTTGCATTATTTCAGCTTGGGCCATGCATATGTGTTTGTGTGATCAAAGTAATGTGTATATGTATAACTTTGTTGTAGAAATGTTGCAGGGTTCCTTTTTTCTGTTTGTAACAGTGCAGCTCTTTATGACTGGGGGGAAAAAACTGGTTTTCTGAAGGAGGTGTTGAGCCTGCCAAAGTTGATGGAGGTGAATTTGGACAGCCAATTAGTGTGGGACAGCTAGATGGAACAGAGAAGAGTGTAAAATGAGTAGATTGCTACAGATTTATGCTTGCCAGAACAAAACAGGAAAATTGTTTGTGATTTTAAAGACCCTGAGTTTGCAGACTTTAAAATAAAGACGTGCCTTAAAAAATAATCTAAGAATATGTTGGTATAATGATACTTCTTTTGAAAGAGAAGGGGTGCAAACATTTAAAAATTATTTTTACTCAGCTAATTCTTCCATAATGGACGTTAATACTGTTGACATTACTCATGGATTGAATGCAAGCAATTTAGACAATAGATAGTATCAGGTGCTAATAGATCAAATGTAATTATTCTTTGTGAAATAATTTTACACAGTTTAGCAAAAGTGTTTCAATTATTCACTGTAAAGGAAAACGCTGAGTAGAAGTGAAAATACTGTGCTTTCTCCTCTAGGGGCATTATATGCATTTCTAAGTCATATTTTTTCTTCATAGCAACCTTTCCTCTATAGCAGCTTCCAGTGCAAGTTATTACAATTCTTTTTGCATAAGATAGGTCATGTGAAGTTCAGCTGTAGGTGGGGCCACTGGTTGATTGGGGGACAGTCTTAATAGATCCATTTCATTAATTAAGTCATGCATTTTTTTATTAACAAAACCTGTATGTCAGGTTTAGCCAGCTGGGAGCCATTCTTATGGTTGTTATCTTTGTCAGAAGGAATATTGTGAAAATAAGGAATTACTGTACACGCTTTAACTCCTGATTAAACAGAGGAATGACATCCGCTCACCTGCTGTCCATGAAAAAATAACTTAGGGGCATATAATGGTGTTGATTCATTGATTCTGATCTTACATATCTCATTTAGGTAAAAACTATGTACATTGTATTGAAAATATACCATGAAGGACTTGTGTCATACCCTATCTATGGTCATTGAAACAAGCAAGGTTGAGGCCAAAATTTCAGACATCTAGATTATTCATTGCTCTTTTTGTATTCTTGAAGGAACTTTTTCTTCTTGCCCCTATTTTTGGCTGTATAAAATAATACTTTCTTGCATTTTTTTCTCTTCTGGTCTTCCATTCCCAGAGATCAAGAGGAAGCAGCAAGGTTTCCAGAAAGTATTTAGTTGTACTAGGCAGCCAGAAGAGCACCTACTTATGGCCACAGCCTTTAGCTTCTTGATACAAATAAATTCAAAGCAGTCTTCACTAGGCTTTCTTCTGGTTCTCAATGGGAAATGCCATAGTAGCTTCCACTATCATTAAAGAAGATTGAACTGGGAGGAACATTCAGCACAGAAGTTCTGTGAATTTGTCCCTCACCAAAAAGACTGTGAAGAAGGATAGATAACAAGGTTCATATTATCTGATTTATCTTTCTTTTGCTTCTGAGCTAGGCAGGAGCTTAATGTTGTCTAGGTTCACATAAGATAATGTTCTGTTTGTTTCATTCATATTCTGTAAAAGGGACTTCCATCCTAAGAGTTTTGGTGGAGGAAGAGAAATACCTATTCTATCATTTAGCTCTTCTTCCCTACTGTCTGTTCCAAAGGAGTCATTTTACAATACTTTTACAGTTGTGACAGTAGAATGAGGAATGTCATGATGTAGGAATTTAGTTTTCCCTCTTGAGCAATGTTACTGCTCATATCAGAGGAGGATATAATACCTGTTGGATGTGTATAAGCATAGTAGGCAATATTCATACCAATAATTATCTTGTCCTGTTCAAAAAAAATAAATAAGGAATTGAAGAGTGTTGAATTCCATGTTGGCTGGATTTCACAAGAGCTTTCATACTCTTTCAGCTTCCTTGTCAAGTCCTGAGAAAATAATTAATTCTTTGGTTCAGTGCAACCAATATATTTCCTGCTACAGTGTTTCGCTTTACCTGCTGGTTATGGAGAAATGAAAGAAAAAACTGCAGGGTTTTTGTGAAATCCTGTGTCATAGAGTGAGAAATACTTTTTCCTCTTCAATTAAGTTAAATTAAAGTGCACAACTCTATTATTTTTCACTCATTTTATTTCAGTTGCTCAATGGTCAAAACTCATGAGGGTAAAGGAAGACAGAGGTGAGGGAGGCTGATTTAAAATTTTTAGGATTCAGAAATCAGTTCAACACTGATTACAACCTCTTTCCAACCCCTATGCTTGGAGCTTCACTTCACTGATTTTTCTCCAGCAGCCACCAGTCTAATCTCTCGCTTTTCAAGAGGTATGAAAGTTGTATGCTTTGGCTTCCAGTCATGTGCCATATCCAGCTGATGGCCCCTTTCACTGGGAGGAAAGAAAGAACATCTTCTCAGAAAACAAGGATGTTTGTGCTTGGGGCAGATCAACAAAGCACAGGAGGCTGCTGCCACTGCCATGCCCCATGGTGACAGTGGTGGCTGAATCTGCAATGGGGAGACAAAAACTTGTGAAAAACTGTTTTTTCCATTGAGGTCCCAAACCTGGATCTGTCTGCTGAGGTTAACCACATTGATGTGCGTTGTTAATGCATGCATACTGTTAATTAGCTCTTTAGTGTCTTTCTGTGAACAATAATTGGTGCTGAGATCTGAGAATCAAATCTGGGCCTCAGGTTTCCAAGATGAGGCACATGTAGGCAATAAGAATAAATTCAGGACCCCAAAAGCTTAGTTTAAAGAAAATGAGCTAGGGAAAGACACTTTACTCCCAGTTTCAGCATGGCAGGCTGTTTTGCATGTTGTGACTTGCTCAGTACCACACAGAAGAGGTGAAATAGAAGAGGGAATTCAAGACAGAGCTTTTATCCCCAATCCACTAAATCATTCCCTTAGCATGTGCCCTTGTTTCACGTTAGGGAGAATGGCCCAGACAAGTCTGCCCAGTTGCTTCAGTAAGCTTTGGTACAATAGGGAAGCAGACTTCCCTTATATTAAATTTCCCAGGCGTTCCCTTTATCATTTAAGCCATCGCTTTAACTGCCTTGTTTCATAGTGCTTAACTGTCCAAGGAGCTGTATGATTTATATGAGCAAGGGTTTGGCAGCAGCAGCTGGGTAAGGCACGACTTACTGAGTAGCAATAGGTTGCCATTGTGTCATTTACATGGTGTTCAGGAGGTGAGTTTCTAAGTGTGTATCCACACACAACAGCATTTTTGTATGGGTGAAGCCATGATGGCATTCACCCATGTGGACGACAGATTTCAGACTGCAGCACATGTAGTCCTCCTAGTGAGTCACCAGCCCTTGCAGAGGGGTACATATTGCTGTGTACAGTGCCAAGAAAGTGGGGGAAATGTGCTGGGCACACTCACCTGGAGTTCATCAGTACCTCACTTACTGGCACTCTAGTGACCAAAGCTGGGCATGGGCTGGAGCACAGTACACCATGTTTGCCTTTCATCAGAGTTGCATAATGTATTTCAGTAGCAACTTTGAGTAAGATCAGACAAAACTGTTCAAATCCTCTGTTTTATTTTCTTGGGACAGGAAAGGAAGTAGCCTCAAATTTTAGAAGCTTCATTTTCTTTTTTTTTTTTTTTAATCATTCAAAGATTTTTTTTTTTTAACCCACTGAATCATTCAGCAAGAAAGTAGGGACAAAGGAGCAGAGCTGTGATTCCCCTTCTCAGATTAGTCACACTGAGGGTTTCTAGCTTTAGGACTACTCAGCTCATCCATGAGATCATCCCTCTCTGAAATACCATATGTATTCAATTATTCCATCTTTGAAACACATTTCCATCCTTTGTGTTTCTTCTAATTGCCTTCTCCTGGAGAGACTCTTCTCTTCCTCAGCTGGATGTTCCTGGCCATGCTGGAAGGCAGGGCTGGCTTCCAGCTTGGGGTCCAAGACAGCTTTGTCTCTTGCTTTTCTGATTCAGTGGAGGAGTTAAGGCAGGTGATCACAATAGCAAATCAGGACAGCCATAAAACTCACGATCATGTCTGATTTATAAAGATAACATTGTATTAAATGCAAGATATTTTCTGAAGTTTTTTGCAACAGGCTTTCTTCAGTTGATCATTCCTAAATGGTGCCGTGTGCTTCACTGCTTGATTAATTTATATGCCTTTATGATTTTAATTAATACTGTTTTCACCAGAGGCAATTGCTAGTGATTAGAAAACTTCAGACTGTTCACTTTATCTATGCCAGTGTTTGGGAATTATTCCTGTGATCTTTGTTTTTGAAGACTATTGAATGGCATCAAGAGCACAAAGGAGGCCATGTAAACACTGGGGAAAAAGTAATGCTTATACTTCTGGGAAAACATTTATGGTGATTCACAGTTTGGAAACTGAAAGACTATCAGTGTTTTATTCCCATATTATTTTCCAAGAAAAAACTTGGCTCCATTGTTGAATCAGTTTCTTCAAAATACTTAAGCTCATATTGAAGTTGGACCATACAGAAAAGGCTGGAAGACTGTGCTGTGGGAGAGAGTCAGAGGATTCCTCCATTCTCTGATATTAGCACAGAGGCATGGAATAAACCCATCTAAGTATCTAAGGTGATGTTTAGATCCTACCTGGCTGTAGCAGAGGGATATCTGCATGATGTTAAAGGATCAGGACAAAAGTTTCTTTGTTAGGGATCTAAACGAGTAGCTTTGTACAGAAAGAACAGAAAATGGAAAAATACTTAATGAAACCCATCACATTAATATATCCACTTGAAGATGGGAATATTCAATGTATGGGTACAAAAGGACTCTGGATCCTAGTGTAACTATTTTCGAGTTGGGTTTTTTTCTCTGGTGAAAAGAAGCTAAAAATCCTATGTCGTCTTGATGTGCATAAGAGCTAAGAATTTTTCAGAAACTAAAGCCTTGTAAGAAAATAACAAATGTGCACTTGTATAACAGGTTTTGAGCAAGTTTGGCACAGTATTTACTACTACAGTATAAAGGGCTATGTTCCTTGATGTATATTTCTAGTTGGCATTTTATCAAGGAAATAAACTTTGGGTTTTCTTTATTTTGTGACATGTGGATTGAAACTACATTTTCTCTGTCCAAAGCCTAGATTTAAAAGCTCATTAAATTCGGTGCTTTTGCATAAGACTAAAATTGTAACCGAACAAATTATTTATGCAGAGAGAAAGAAGATAAAGTTTCTTTCAAGAGTTCTTTAACATATCAGATTGATAAGAGTCAAAACACCTTTACTGCCATTAAATATTTACCAAGACTTGGCTTTTGGAAGAGGGGCAGTTCAGTGCAGTGTGTTTGGCTCCATGCAATGCTATTGATTAGCTATCAGAAGGACATAGTTAATGGGTAACTGGAGGTATTACAGAGCTCTCCACATTCTTGTCAAGTCTTTTCTCTGAAGATGACCTAAAATAAAGTCAGTTACAACTGGCGTTCACCTGAGACAGATTGCACAAGTTCGCCTACGGTATGAACAAAAGGTTCACAGGGATCAGTTGACCAGGTCTTAGGCAATCCTTTCTAGTAGTTGTCATCACTGCTGGACTTTAGAACTGCACGTGTTTACATTTAATTAGAAAGAACACACAGTTTACATCGCACAGTAGCTATCGGCATCGAATCAGAATTGATTTCCGCTCTCTTTCTCAAATGGCCATTTCTTTCCGACTAATTAAAAAAAGGCACATAACAAAATGACTCATATAAATTTTAAAGCAAAGTAAACACTATTCCCTGGAGACAAAAATAAAAGTCAACAGCACACAGTCATTACATTGAGCTTGTTCTCAGGTGATTCTGATGCCTACATTGTGATATGTATCAGTACCATCAGATTTCTTTTATGTAGATGTATATGTGGCATGCTCCTCTGCTCTGAGTGGACACTTCACTGACTATTTCAGTTTTCAGGGTCAGGATTCTTATTTATTTCATCTGGATCGTTGCAATATATCTGAGTTAATTCACTAATATTCCTACTTTTTGCCAAAGGATTTTATTCATTTGAAATAAAATTTTCTGTGTGTAGGTCAGTCATGTAAAATGGAAGTCAGATGCCATTATCTTTACCAGTGAGAAGCTGCAAAGGAAGCCATATTAGCCTTAACTTCATGCATAATTTCTAACAAAAAATATCTATTAGACTTTATTAGTTCTGCAGGCAAAACTAAATTCAAACTATGGTGACAGGCTTCTAGCAGAAATGTCTCGCTCTGGAGTGCACCCATTTTTTGTTGTAGGGGAGATTTCCGTGGTTGGCATTTTGGAGAGTAAATGTTCATGCCAGCAGTACTGTCAAGCCAGTGGGAGCTGAAGAGGTTGCTGAAGGTCTAGGCTGGGTTGGTGGGTGTGTGGCTATGTGGGGACTGTAGGAGCTGATCCCAAAGTGCCTGGTCACAAGGCCTGATGTTCCTTTATGCCACAGTACCCTGGTTTTCTTGTGAGTGACAGTGTTCAGGATGAAGCTCTTGGCAAGGAAGAAGACAAAAAGAAATACATAGTGTTTTAAATTACAAAGTAGGACATTGTTTTCTACCAGTTTTTGTTGGTATGCCAGTGGTTGTTATTTTAGTGCACCACCAAGAGTTACTGCTTTCTTTATTCAGTTTAGATTTGAGGAAAATGGTGCACTGTTCTTCAAACAGTTGTCAGAAACGTTGTTAAAAACATACTCTCAGTATAAAAAATAAATCGCTGTGACCTTTAGGACAAGATCCTCTGTGTCTCTTCCACCAAGCTTGTGTTTCTGCAAATCCCTGACATCGGCAGTTTCCCTGCTGGCCCCAGGCCAGAGCTGCTGGCTCTCACCACCCACGTACACACCCCTCCAGTGATCCATGTCAGCCCAGCAGCCTCCAGAGGGGCGCAGGTGCTGCCAGCTCAGCCTGGGGACGGGCAAGGTGGCAGTGCCTCCTGTCTGGGAGCTGGCTGTGCCCCTCCTCTCTGCCTGCTGCCCACAGCCAGGCCAGGGGCTGCCTCTGCTGAGTGCTCACACTGCCCAGGGAGAGCAGACAGGAGGTTGTGATACCCGCTAAAACACGGAGTCGCTGGCACCGTCTTAAATGTCCATTATATTCACATACTGAGGTCACTCTTGGTGCCAGCTCTGTCTTCGATTAATAGATAAGGTTCCCTCTCTATTTGCAGTGTTACCTAAATAATCTATTACTGTAGGGAATAACTACAGTATTACAAATACTAAGTTAAAATTATTTTGTTAACTAAAGCCATTGGCAAATATTTAAGAATGGCCAAAGCATATGAATTGACAATAAGGAACAGATACAAGATAGCAAAATTCTTACTTGTAGCATCTAGTGCAATAAAGTAAACACCTTACAAATTTTGTTGTTTTTTTTTTTTTTATCTTGGGTTAATTTTACTGTTAGAAGCAAGCCTTCATGGTGCACCCAGTGAATGCTTAGGCTAGAATATACTAATGCAGCAAATTCCCTTGTCAAAATATGCCAGGAACATTTTATGGAAAGCTTGGTTCTAGGAATAACATATTACTTGGGAAAACTGCAAAGAGTATCTACCATAGTTTGCTTTATTGCAAACAGTCCTCTAATTCATGGAATAAATTTGAGAGCCTGTGAATCTGTTTTGCAAGCACAGGTACACTGTAGAACCCTGAAGATGTGTAATTAATGTTAACATGTAGCACGTAATATTCAGGATTAAAGCATAAAATCTACAGTGGTCATTTCTGTGAACTCAGGTGCACTGTATATCTGTGTGAGAAAAAAGCTAATGCTAAGTTACAATCTTTCAGTCTCTAATCAATTAGAGATAGCAGAGACCTCAGCCCCAGGTGCATCGTGTACCCAGGGAATTCAGGTGGATTTCTTAGGTACCATCTAGCTCCTTAGCTGTGGGTGTGTGCTCTAGCTGAAGGGAATAGCACTGTAACTGCAAACACCTCAAAAACACTTCCTTCTACTCATCAGTCTCATGTGTGTTTTGCTCTGTTTCAACCAAACACTGTTAATCCAGAAACTATCTTTGTGAAGGTCCTAGACCATTTGATGGCATGGGGAATGTGAGGAATGATAGGTGAAGCTGAATGTCGTGTGTGTGTTGTTCACATGAGGCTATGCTGTCTGAGCAATTTGCCCAGGGGCTGCATAAAGTGAACAGAAGACATCTGATTACGGTGCAACTCCTTAAGTAAAGAGTTTGTAATGGAGGTATGGTTTCCAATTATGTCCTGTTTGAGAGCATGTCTTGGTAGTCCTTCAGCTTCAAGAAAGGCTCAGATAATTAACTCCTTGTCCTTACTCCCTCTCCCAGGCTAATCACAGGGAAATTATATGGATACTTCAGTGGTCCTGGACAGTAAAAATGAAGCCTAAAAAATATATTTGCTGTTTGGCTTCACCAGAAGACATCCAGGTTTCATTTTGTCCTAAATTCTGATTGTGCTGCATCTAACTTAGCTCTTTCAACAGTGATGAGTCTTTTGACATTAGTGAAGCTCAGAGCACTTTGCAAAGGTAGCGTTGTGATTGCTTTTATTTAAAAATAAGAAGATTGAGGCCCAAGGAGGAAAACTGTGTTTGCTAGTGGCCTTTAGTTGATATTTGTTGAAACATAAAGATTCTAAGATGACAGATAGTCAATTTGAGCTTTCCCTCTAGCTAATGAACCTGTTTGTATCATCTAATGTCCAGGCTCTTAGGGCCCTAGTACAGGTTGCAGATCATTTCAGGAAAGGAGGCTGAATCTCAAGTGCTGCTCACTGTTGTTGCATACTCACGTGTCATTGAGTCTTGACTGTATGGACACGCACGATCAGCACCAATCTGTCAGCATAATGTCCTGTGTTAGCCTGAAGCTGTATGCCCAGCCACCACAGAGAAGAAAATCAATGGTGGCCTCTGTTCAACAAGTGGTTGAGGTTGCCTGAGCTCATCCTAGTCAAAGAATGGGTGGGTGCATCACACAAGAGAGTGACACTCTGTGATGAGCTGTGACAATGCAAAGAGCATACCCTGTGTGTAATGTGCAGTGAGCATTCCTGTGGCATGGTCCATGGCCTGTGTGCCAGGGTCTGCCTTCAGCTGCTGCCTTTGGATAAATCAGTGAGAGATGGTTTGTTGTACTGAGAAAACATGGTCTTCTTACCTTGTGTAAATGCAGGCATAGGAAGACTAGTAAAATATTTATCTATGGTAGGGCAATGTCATCTAGTTACCAGTCTACCAGCTGTCAGGCTCCTGACTCACATGTAATGCAAACTTGACTGTTTAATATCCTCCACTTCACAGCAAAATCTCAAATTCCTTTTAGGTCTTATGGGCATTTTTTTATATCATCTCATTGCAGTGTTTCCTAAGAGCACCTTTGAGGTAGTGTTTTCAAGGTGTCCATGCTGCCTGGTCCTTGAGTGCACTCAGTGGCATGAGAGTATGCTCTCCAAAGCCATCCTGAGTGCAGGCTGAGGTCTGACAAGTCTCCAGGATCTGTGAGAAACATTTGTGGTGGAAACCAAGGTCAGACCTACACGCCTTTGGGAACATTGGATATGTTTATCACTGGGGTGGAGGCAGAGGGAGGGAATGGGTAGGGAATGTTTGGTTTCTTTCTGGGCTTTTTTTTTTTTTTTTTTTGTTCCTTTAGGTGGAAGGTTTTGCTATGTTGTTCAGTAATTGCTTCAGGTGGAAAATCATTTCCCACCTTGCACACCTTGCAGCAAAAGTATGCCTGGCAAGGTGAGGAGTATTTTAGGAGCAGCACTTCATAGGAGTTGATTTTCAGCCAAAGTCAAGTCCCTCTGGGAGCAGTTACAACTGCTGATATTTCTTTGCACGCTTGAAGCTATTCTGATTTTGGGGACTAAGGAAACCTCTTGCTCTCTACAGGATCTGAACAAGTGATATCATCTCATGTCACTTTTTCTTCTGCCCAGACACAGCTAAGGTGGGCCCTTGAAGCTCTCAGACCCAAGCTGGAGTAGGAAAGAGGCCATGCTGCCATAGTGAACCAAAAGGCTTACTAAAAAGAACACATGAATTACTGAAATCCAGGAACTGTTTGAATACATCTGTGACCCATTCCTCAGGCCTATAACTCCCATTTATTTTTTTTTTAATTGCAGCATCAATATTCGTTGAAGAAATAATCTTCAGGTGAATGAAGAAATTTCAAATTAGTAAATTTCAGAAGGGATGAAAAAATGTATTTTGCCAAAACACATATTGATGGAAGTCTGGAAATTGCATGCTTTTGGAAAAAAAATAAAATTGAAAGATCTATCAGTCACAGTCCCTTTATCTGGAGGAATCACACTGGTTACAAAGTATATACATCAGAATCTACTGGTCCCTCCAATGCAATCATTATAAGACACGTAGTAGTATATTGCAATTGTAGTAGTATATATCTGTGGTTTTCACAGCCAGCCTTTGAAAAGGAGCCCACAGAGAGCCAGTATTGCAGGATCTAAATAAATTACTTTATTTTTGGTATATTCTGGGAAAAAACTCTGAGCTGGTGTAACCAAGGTGAAATATTTAGTCTATCCTCTGGTTTTTGTTCCCTTTTTTTTTTTTAATCAGGGACCCATATATTCACTGAACAGTATAGCTTCTCATCTGTCTTTTTTTCCTTTTAATCTTGTGCCAGGTGTTTAAGAAGCGGGCAGCAGCGGTATTTCAGTAACCTGCTTTCGACATTATTTGCATACCTTTGTGTTTTTCCATGGTGATCAATGCTCAACTGTAGTGGAACTTCAGTCAGTAAATTTTATGTGCAACTGCTAGAGTAATTTTTTTTTAATTAGTCCATTCTAGGAATTTTAATGTCCCTTTATAAATATTTAGATTTTCAATATGTCTTCATTTAATTGTAAAGGTTTTTCACATTGTTTTCAGATAATCACAGGTAGTATGCATAATGATATGTCAACACTCTAACCTTTTTACTTCTTTCTTTCTCTTAGTTCATCTACATTTTGTTTTTGCATGTATATTATATTTTAATTTGTTTATGGTTTTCCTTCATGGGCTGTTGGAACAGACAGTATTTTCTGTGCAAACACCTTAATAAACTGCAAAGAAAGAAAATATGCTATTGCATACTAGCAGCTGTCAGGTAAACTGTCTTGAATGCTGTAATCAGTGTGTATAGCTACTAGAAATCCACACTGAAATAATGTTTGATTTGTCCAGAACTTTCTGGCACACAAATAGAGAGAACTTAGTGCTATATTCTGGTTTGTGCCATGAAAGAGTATTGGGTTTGTGCTCTGTGATTTGGAATCTCTATGAACTTACCTCAAAATCATGGATAAGACTGAATGGAGACCTTTAGAATTTATTAGCATGTGCAAATCACATTTCTAAGTAATCCTGCTGATTTATTGATTTTAATTTTTGAATTGTAGTGTTTTTATTCCTTTCACGTTATTGAAAAGTCTTCTTTTGCAAATAAATCCCCTGTAGCTGGTGGGTCTGCTTGTCAAAAGAGACTCCTGTGTAGCACAAGTTAATAACACATCAATAACTTATACTGATTAATTCAACTTCATGTAAATTACAATAAAACCTTTCTGCTGCAGCTCAGAGGTGATCAACAAGATGTTACAGCTGAAAAATGCTTCCTCTTGAGTTTTTGCGGAATTTTTTTTTTACTTTTTCAAATTTTGATGGTTGTTACATACTTCTAGAAGAGCCTTGTTCTCTGTCACTTCTGAAATAGAACTTGTTTTGCTACTAGTACATGTGAGTCCATATATGACAATATTGAAAGTATTGATTAGTTCTTGCAGCTCAGCCTTAGACTGAAACTTAATAACATGAACGATTTGGTTTTCCCAGGTTGTACAAGTCCTTGTCTGAAGGAATGAGTCTGAAGAGCCAGCCTAACTGTGCTTTCAGTACTTCTGAAGGCAGACTGCAAGGAAGGGAGGATGCTGTGACCCTAACCTATGGCCAGATTGAGGAGCTGGCAGCTCAGCTGCAGCAAACCCGATCAGAGCAAAAGGACACTGAGCTGAAGCTCCAGAAAGCCCTGGAAGCTTCACAAGAGGCCAATGAAAAAGTTCAAAAGTAAGTCACTTGCCTTCCAACAGAAATTGCAGTTGTAATCCACATGAAGTACTTTTTTTCTGGTAATTTGTCTATAAGTGAAAGTATGGCAGTACTCAGAAAAGGTCCTTTAAAATGATTCCTTCCTTTTCAGCTCATTTCCTACTCAGTGTGAAGCTGATCATTTTAACAGTTTTGTGCTATTAGGCAAGTCATTACTGTTATGGAACTTGCTTCCTACATGTGCAAAGCACAGGGAAAGTCTTTCCATCTCCTATGAATGGTTTTCACTGTCTTTTTACCCTGTGGCAATCCTATGGCAACAGAGTATTTGCCTTTATAATTGCATGGTAGAATATTTTGGTTCTCATTTTTGGTCTTTTACACATCTGGCAGGTTTCATGCCACAGTAAGTGCTTATGGGGTTTTTTAGGGATGGCTTCAAAATCTCACTGAGAGCCACGGGAAGTCTCTGAGTCACTGAGTTTGTATTTTCTTTCCCATCATGAGTTTCTCTGTTAAAAGGTTACTGAACTCCAAAACCCTAAGTTCATCTCTAGTGAAGTACTTATTGTCATGTTTGTTATTAGCAGTGCCTCTTGGCAGTCCAGCACTTCTCATCTCTGCATTACATTCATCAACTGCAAAATTCTCCTCTCTCAGCCTTCCAAGGTGGTTGATGCTGAACTGATGCAAATTGTCCTTTCTGTCCATATGTCTTCAATGTCTACAGCATATTTACAGAATAGGCAGAAATTTGCTTATAATACATTGCAAGGACCTAACAAAATCTCTTCTTGTTTAAAAAAAATGCATGCTGAGTTCTTCTGTTTAAAAATAGATGTATTCCTATATTTTTTTATTTATTTGTAACTACATAAAATATAATTAATAAAATATAATTTATATAATGTATATGAAAATGCATACTTTTAGTCATCTCTTTTAAACCTACAGTGGTTGTTGGATAATCACTCAAGTCTTTATTCTGAGCACTTATATTTGAAACTTCAGGAGGTGTGCGCTTGATAAAAATAAGCCTATAAAAAAGTATTAAAGTGTGGTAAAGAGAATATTGATTGAACCTTTCTGTACATTGTCTTAAGTTGTTACATCTAGTTTTATTTATAAATTTTTAATAATATAGCTACTTAAGCAGAGTTTTTGCTGTTTTTTCCCTGAAGTGAAACAATCTTGTTTAATCCCGTGTACGCAGGGTGGCTAAAGAAGAAGTGCAGCCACAAACGGAATTAAAGTAGCGGTGATGCACCGCTATAGTGAAAAGAATTTATGTAATTTAACATGCTTAACTACTTGGGAAAATTTTGGTCAGGTTAGTTTTCATTATTGTTAAGATCAGACGACTGAGCCTATAGCAAAATTAAACAATTGGGTGAAGTCTTTTGATGACAATAGCATGCCCTTTTTACCACGAAACTGTGGAAATGCTCTGCGCGTCTTCCCAGCACCCGGAGTCATCCACCCCCATCTTATAATTCAACCTGCAAACAGATTAAGCAGCTGAGTTTGTGGAAAGTGTGTTTACTTTGAGCTAAGAACCCTTGTGTGACACTATAGAGATTCCTCTGACACCTCTGGGAGAGCTACACAGACAGTTCGTACTCATCAGCAGGGAAACCGGGCTGAGAATTCCCAATTTCTTTGTAACCTCAACTGCTTCATACAAATCAGTGTTTGGCAATTAGGCAGGAACTCATTTGTTAGCTTAGCATTTTATTTAGAAGATGTAGGATGTTCTACATTTCAAAAAAGAACTGACAATTTATTAGCCTGTCAACAGAAAGGCTTTTTGGTATTACTTGCAATAGTATTAATTATTAGCACTGCCTTATGAGGATGCTTAATGTAGTTTAAAATGTGGCACTAAAATTCATAGACTTAAGACCATTCTAAAATATCTGTTTTCTTTACTTTTTTAAGTGCTCAACTAAAATTGAATTCTGACATATGAAGGAAGTAGTTTTGTCAGCTGTATAAAGTAGTTTCTCAATATTATTCAGTAAAATAGCAACAGTTAAAAATCAGGCAAATGAAATAATTATTAAGAAACAACATCATTGTAATTAATAAAATATTGTTGAGAAAGGATGAACTTTATATCTTCATGCAGTGTCGTTTACTGATTTTACACTGCCTTTGCTAATCTGTTCTCTGGCAACACTAAAGAATTTTTTAATATTCTTAAAAACTTCACTGTTTGCATTCAGCACGATATACAGAGCTTAAAAGAGAGTTGTAATTCTCCATAGTGTTTCCATTGTGTCAGCCACTTGTGTACCCACTGGTAGTTGTTGCTTTCTAAATGTGAGACCCAAGTCAGAATACTGGTCCTGTGCTTTCCATCAGGACAAAAAGCATCTAAAAAATTTCTTGATCCTATCCCACATGAAACAGCAGTTGTGAACCAGAAGGGGGACATTTTGGTATCTACTTATAGTGAACTTGGACATAGTAAACATCTGTTTGTACTGAATTAGTGTGAACATCTCATGCTGGCTCACTGCAGTGTGAGATATAAATTGAGACTGTGTGCTCTTGCCTGTGAATATGATTCACCATCCTAACAAGGATGCTGATGTAAACAAGAAACATTGATGTTCAGAGAGTGACCACACAGATTTATTTAGCTGATTTTGCTTGAATCTGTTTTGATTTTGAGACACTATCAAGATATACTTAGACTTCTAAGAGAGTGCTATTCTTTATAAAGCAAGTACACATTTTAACTGTGGTCTATATAAGTAATGTATTACATATTTATTCAATAGACTATTTATGATCTGCACAGTAATATTTTTAATCAATACTCTGGGATAGCTATGACTATAATTTTCTAGATTTAATGAGTGTTTCTATTTCATGGTTACAAAGAATTAGGACGAGAGTGCAGAATTCACCAGGAGTGTTGGTACAGTACCAGAGACCCCCTGCAAGTTTGTCCTGCCAGAGAAGCCAGGAGCCAACTGGTGCAGTCCCAGCAGGGAAATGGGGCTGGGTGGCTGGGAGAGCCTGTGAATTAATTAATACCTCTGCCAACAGAGGAAGCAAGGCATTTTAAAAATGTCCTTCCGGCTGGAACCTCTGGGATTGTCGAGTGGTTGCTGATGTCAGTGAGATCAGAGGAGGTTATAATGTAATACCAAATCAATATTAGCCAATTATCAGTAAAGGTTGAGGCCACTTTTGATCTGGTTTTTCCAGGAAATGTTCTATTTTTCTGCAACAGCTTTGCAGCTGGAGTGAATTTTAATGCAATTTTTCTACTGGGGACTTCTGTTTTTTTCCTCATACTTTAATGATTCTAGCTCAGTAAGCTCAGGTCTGCATGTGAGCACAGCTACCCTTGCATTTTCATGTAGCTGTGTAAAGTGGCAGAGGAGGGTGAGTGGGCAGAATTTCTATGTAATCCTCTAAAAATAAACACACAGAAAATCCCAAAAAAAATCCACAAAGTAACAGTGCAATGCTAAAATGTACAGGTGGGAAAATAAGCATGAATGGTGAGAAGAATCCTGTTTGTGTTCTTTGTCGAGGTAGTTCTGACTGTGAATAAAGCTAATATAAAAGTGATTTAAACCAGAAGTCATTCCTTCATTTGTTCTTAACTGTTTATTAGAGACCTTTTCGTTTAATTTTTTTTCTTTCTTTTAGGGAGGAAGTCAGGAGGGTTACAGCTTTGGGTAAAATATTTCGATTGAATACATAAGAAAACTAAGTGGTCTTCTAATTAAATTCTATCCTTAATAACATTTGCTTTACTCCTTCAGGTCTGATTTTTTTTGACCACCTAAATTTCATTGTGACTGGAACACACCCTTTATTTGTTTAGTCCTGAATTTCCCCCCAGCATTTTAAAAAATGCTTTCTCTGCTTTTGAACTTGTTCATTTATTTTCTTAGCTGAGGATGATATATAAGTTGATCTGTGAAACAACAAAAACAGTTATTATCAACAGTTGACATGGATGAAAAGAATACAAAAAATGTAAAGAAGTAAGAAGGCAGCATTTATTGAGTAGTTAGTGTCCCCCTCTTCTGCAAGTAAAACTAATCTGCCTTCTGAGTGTGGGAGCTGTGTGCGTTTCACATCAATGTCCAACACGGTCTTCAGTGCTGGCTGGAGGGTCTAATCTTTCCCAGAATGATCAGAGCAGTGCAGTTCAAGAACAAGGATGAATATTTGAATAATCACACCACAATGTGAGGTGACCCTCCGACAGGGGACTGACCAGATCCACATATGGATTTTGGGAAGAAGCTCTGATGCTCTTTTTTAACACAGCTGTGAGAAGAATGTGGCTAAGACCCAGTGGTCTTTCTGGAGTATAGCTGGCAAAGGAAACCATGAGGAGAAGAGAATTTAACACATGGGTGTAAGGGAGTTTGCTTCATTGATGTGATCTGAGGGGAATGTCTAATGACTGGAAGAATCAAACTTGGCAATGAAAACACAAAGCTCTTTTCATCAATTCAAACGCTGACTCTAAAGCTGCAGATGGTTACCTCCAGCCTTGCCTATTCAGTGTGGGGTTGTATAAAATGGCACTTTGGTGAATACTAATAGATCAAAACAAAGATTTAATAACATAAAGATGTGGTGTTCATTTTTAAATGAGGATACAGGTCAGTGTCTCAGAAAAGAGTGAAATAAGTATCTTTATGTATGGGTCTAAAGTCTCGGGAGATTTTTAGCTGCAAACATATCTTTAGTGTGCAGATTATATTCAGTACAGGGCAGCTATGCAGGGAACAGGCTAAAAGCAAGATTTCTGAATTATTATACTGATTGATCCTCTTTGCAACATGCAAATGTTGTTAACTAGTTATCTCCCTTTTAAAATCATACCGACATATATTTAGCTGAAGTATACATTGTAGCTTGTGTGCGTTGAGCTACTTGTTGTAGAAAAGAATGGAGCTAGTTAATTAGAAATTGCAGGCAGAAGCACTTCACAAAAGAAACAAGTTGTACATTCACTGGGACTTAAAGCTGTTTGTTTTGGAGGAACCACCAAGTCTTAGGGAACTTGGCTTTATTTTAAATTTGAGAGGGAGAGATTTATTTTATTCTCTTCTTTCAAAACAATAAATATGATTTGATTTCTTACTTTATTAAGATGTTATATTTAGATGTTGAGACTTTTCTATTTATACTGCACCTTTTTTTGGTTGTTTTTGTACTTATAAAATTGTACTCTGGTGCATGTCAGATCAAAACATTAAATACTGGAAGCTAGGAATACAATTTCACAGATATTAATAGTTTGACTGATTTGTGCCAGTAAATAATTTAGCATGATTTTTCTTTTAATGATAACTACTAAGCTGCCCGCTGCTGTGAAATTCTGCTGAGTTTGAATAGTTGGTAATCTTTTAATATCATATGGGGAATAATTTAACTGGTGCTGATGTTTTGAAATGTAAAGTAAGTCCTGGTGTCTTGTTGAAGAATGTAGATACAGAGCTAGTTTCTTAGTTACAGCAAATTGACTTTGCTCTGTTGCACTAAGTTGCATTCATTTGTCCCAGTTAAGGGTATGACCTGTAGTTTGCTGAGAAACAGATGCTGGTGGGTACATTCAAAAGACAAGTGAGTGAGGGCAAGGTGCTAAGAATCTTAGACTTGCTATAGCAATCCACAGAAGTCAATGGATATCAGAGTTTGTATGAAAGGAGATGGAAAGCAAAGGAAGACAACTTTTGTAGCAGTCTAAGATACTAATGCAAATTAGCAAAGATTCTGTATTTTCAGAATTGGATCAAAATTTATTAAAGGAGATCAAAATGGAAAAACTCCTTGATGAGGACTAATGTGCACTCCTTGATGTATTGGCTGTCTCATACAATGATTAAAAGCAGATTATAAGCTCTGTGGGGCCCATAGGAGATACACAGTCTCCACAGGCAGGGTTTTATGGTGTTTAGGAAACCCACACTGGCCAGATGGAAGACTCCCAGACACGCAAAACTACCGCATACTCTGAAGAATCCTGCAGAGCTGATGCAAATTTTTTTGGCATACCAGACATGAATAGGAATATGAGAAAGTCCAAAACATAAAATCTAGTAACAGTCACTCATATCACATATTAAATTATTGCCATAGAGTAGCAATTAGGAGGCAGTGTGAATGTACTGGATTTAGGGGCAATAGGTTGGAGTAGTCTGCTTTAGTCAATGAGGAAATAAGACTAATTGAAATGTGTGGAAAAAGTCATGTTTGATCTAACTGAAAGCAGTACATAGCAGGGTCAGAATTTTTTCACATACTTGGAATTCTGCACTAACACCAGTGATTCCTCTCAGAAAAATTCCCCTCAGACGCACTAATATTCATGGAGAATTGGTGAATTAAACAGTCTTGTAGACATACCTGTTTGTTGTAATTAAAAAAAAAAAAATTTGAGTAAGCCAATGAGCTTATGTGCAGCCTCAGAGAAATTCAACGTGTAGTCAGAAATCAATTTTCTGGCTCTGAAGGAAATAAAATATTGAACTAATATTCAAATCTAAGGTGAGCTGAACAAATTCAGTCATCATTGTCATTTCTGCATCACTAGGCAGATCTCTCCCCCCTTGGTAAGGCTAGCGTATTATTCATACTGTACAAAATGAAATATTTCTTTTGGAAAGCAGGAATCAAATGTATTTTCCTTATTGGATTATATTATCTTTATTGAATTACACTAGTTTTTTAATTGGGCACTTCATTTTGCAGTCCAGCTAAAAATTTGCAGGCTGTGATGCTGGGAGTGCCTAATTTTACTCAGTACCACTAACACTGGTAACTTCTCAGCCCGAAGAAGCACTGTGGGTAAGCACTTGGGATAGGAGGACTTGGATAAGCACAAGCAGAAAACTTCTAACTGAAAAAATTATAAAACAATTGACTTTTTGTCTTTTCTGCCTGGATTCCCTGGAGACCCAAATGGAGAAGCACATGCTGAGACAGAGTGAGGCACGCTGGTTTCAGAGATCCATGCAGAGCAGTGTGACCTCAGACATTTCTTTCAAAAGTGCCATCTGCCCCCATCCCACCCTTAGTTTTCTAAGTAGTTGCCTGGGAGCAGGGATTCTTCTCCAGGGTGTGACAGAATGGATGTGAGTGTTCTCCTCCATCTGAGGAGATTCAGATCTCTTGCACCTCGGAGGGGCATTTTAGCCACACAGGTCTTGTCTGGATGCTCCCTGTTCCTTGCTTTCAACAGTACCATGTAACTGATAATAGTGCAGGCTTGGATCAGAGATGATCTGAGAAACAGGATGTGTTTCTGACACCTTTAGGGATTTTCTCAGTTTTACCTAATGCCTCTTGAACATAAATACAAAACCAGTGTCAGAACTTCTATCTCCCATTTTCCAGGTGGGCACCCACAGAATCACACCTTCAGGTCTAAAAGCATTTCGTGTGTTTCTTCTGTAGAAATTCACAGCTTCAGAAAGAAAAGTGGAGAAGTGTCTTCAACTCTGGTGTGTCCTGCTCCCCTGAGAAGTGGCAGATGTGGGTCAAAACCAGGTTTTCCTTAGCTTAGCTCAGTGCTCTAACTGAATATTGTTTTTTGTGCTCGTCTTGAAAAGGAGAATTGATAGCACTGCTGTTATCTTTCTCACCTTAAAAGAAACTTGTGGCCTTAGTTTTAGAGAAGGTAGCTTGAGGGCTTCTGCACAGCCTGGAGCAAGACACTGAAAGAAAGGGGCTGCCCTTAATAGAGCAGGTTGTGGTATCAGTGCTGAAAGTCTCTTACAGTTATAATGTGTGATATTGCCAGAGCAGATTGTGGGATATCCTTCTTCTGGATATTTTGGGTGCCATAAATTATAGTGAGGCCTGTAGCATCTGACAGTTTGTGATCAGTGCCAGTATTATGCTCAAGGGTGCACTTAACAGAATGAAGACAAAAAAATCCCAATCAAAGGGGAAGTTCCCTTTTTGCATTCTTTGCACAGCCAAGATACCCATTGGCTGCACGGAGTTTCACATGGATGAAGAATGCAAAACTGCACATACAGTCAAAGTCAAGTATTTATTTTCTTTTTGTAGCTGTGGTTTACTTTTACTTAACCTCTGTACGTTGTGGATTGCAGTGCAGATATTGTTTTGTTAAAGTATGGGTAGTTACAATATAAACACAAATATTTATTGTCATTTGAATATTTATCATCTCAGCCTTTCACGAAAATAAAAGCAGTGCTGGAACTTCATTCTCTCAAACACTAAAATGTATTCTATGAAAGTCAAATGTTTTCAGAGTCAACATAATCACAGCATCCTAGTTTTTGACCTGTGTGTTCATTTACAGTTTACTTATAGCTGCTTCAGAGAGATGGAAGTTTGTAGATTACAACATGGCTTTATTGATTTATCAGTAGCAAAATACACTAAGTATACACTCAGTAAACTGGATCAGCTAGCTCTTGGGCTTGTATTGTATAATATCAACTTGTTGTGGAATACTTCAGAACAAAATCAGAATGTTGGCATAGTTAACTTCAGTGGTGTAAACCAGACTTGCAAAGACTAATATTTAGTAAGACCAATAACACAAACAAATTAGATTTTGAAGTTGTTTGCCCAATAGGAAGAAGCATGCTGACACAGTATTTGTAAGCTTATAGTTAACTATTCTATGACAAATTATTAAATAACTTTGAGCAGCAGATTGAGTGCTCCTTGAAGAATAGCAAGAAAACTTTTTCTCAGGCTTGCTTTTTTTTTTTCCAAGATGATAAAAAGAGTGTCACAGCAAATACTCATTTACTTTAATATTTTATATCCAAATAAAATAAGTCCATGGCATTTACATTGCCGTTACTAAATAGTATTTGGTTTGTTTGCAAGAGTCATTTATTTGTGGCTTGGCTGAAGGAATAAAAATAAATTTGCGGTTCTTTCTGTTAATACTCATACTGTTTCTTAACATATGCAAAAGATTGAATACTGTAAATGTATATGCAGAAGCTCAAAAAGAAAGCCCAGACTTTCTGTAGCTTCTGAATTGCATATAACCTTTTAGAGAATTGCTGGGACAGTTCTTAACAACAACAAAAAGAAATAACTGACTAAGCCAACAACGTATTTTATTTTAAGCAAACTTGAAATCATTTAAATTTTTCCACTGCTCAAAAATAAGTATACCTTTACTAAACCAGGGGCTCATTATCTGAGAAAAAAAATTACAGTTCAAGTTTCTGAACTACTGCTGACCCGTTAATTAATAGCCAGATTTTTGCACAAGTTTTTTTTTTTTAACAAGATTTTGCAGAAGGGCAGCATCAACTGTATGAGAGCTAACAACAGCTTTAACCCCATAATCTCCACTGTTATTTTACTGGCAAGTTGCTAGGCTTTCCTGTTCTACATTTAAGCTGTGATCTGGGTATAAGGGCATAGATCCAAAAACTGAGGTGTTGGAAGGCATAAATCTTTAGGACCAAATTTTATCTTTTTATCTTCAGATCATGGAATTCTTGCCCATAGAAAGTACCAGAATTCAGCCTTTGAATGAAAGACACAGCAGATATTGTGTAGTGTGAAGGTATTGAAATGTGTACAATAAAATTATTTTATTTAGCAATTTGTTTTGGGCCTCAGAATATATACATTTCTATAATTTCTATTCCAATCTTTGATAAAATAATCATAAATTATTTAAAGGATATAACATATACACATCAGATAAAAGGGATATCTAAGTGGTGCACTCAACACAAAAAACATTATAGATTTTACTCTATGCCTTTGAATAGTTTTGTGACTTTATGTAAAGCCAAATTTATATGCTTTCATCAACAGAAATTAAAAGGTTTTTCTTCTACAATCCATCCCACTCATGTCATCACCAGGCAGAATTGCCACTGAGGGAAACATTAGTAGGAAGAGAGGTTTTGTCCATGGATTTTTTGAGGGAAGAGTGCCCTTTTTTCAATAAATACTTTTCAGAAGTATGACCAAGTGTGAGTTGTCCTGAAATCACCAAAGGGATAAGGAGTTCACCTACCAGTGTGAGTCCATTATGAAGGACTTATCACTAGTAAGAGCTTAGTAAAATGCTTTCCTTTTACATCCATACCTGCTTCCATTGCTACTTGATCTCTCAGTGCTGTGGACAACATTCCAGCTTGGACAATATCACGTTGGTGATAAAATACAAGAACCTTTGTAAAACTTATTTTTAATGTGGAGGGATTTGATGATGGTTTATAGGAAGGAATTCTGTCTCCATGAGCTCCAGATTAATTTTGGTCAAGAGGAAGAAGCACCTCAGGGAGGTGGAACAGGATTGAGAGCTGCTTGGAGCCATCAAGTCTGCATTGAGTTTTTAAAATATTTGTGGAATCAAGAAGAAAGTTCACATTGTCTTTCTTGTTAATGATATGAAGAGGAGCTTTTGCTGTGCTTTGATGTGATGTACTTGGGAAACAGCCTGAGCAGTTGTTAGGGTTTAACCCCAGCCAGCAGCCAAGCCCTACACTGCTGCTCACTCACCCTCTCACCACTGGGATTGTGAAGGCAGCTGGAAAATTCATGGGTTGAGATAAAGACAGGTTCATAGGTAAAGCAAAAGCTGCACATGCAAGCAAAACAAAACAAGGAATTAATTCACTTCTTCCCATGGCAGGCAGGTGTTCAGCCATCTCCAGGAGAGCAGGGCCCCATCACAGAACAGCTACTTGGGAAGACAAACTCCATCACTCTGAATATCCCACCTCCTTCCTACTCATTATACTGAGCATAATGTCATGTGGTCTGGAATATCCCTTTGGTCACTTTGGATCACCCATCCCAGCTGTGTCTCCTCCCAGCCTTCCATGTACCTCAAGCCTCTTTGCCTTGAGGTGGCAGAACACAGAGCAGAAAAGGCCTTGGCTCTGTGTAAGCCCTGCTCAGCAATAACAAAACCATCTCCATATTATTAACCCTGTGTTCAGCACAAATCCAGAACACAGCCCCATACCAGCCAGAAGAAAATTCTCTCTACCCCACCCAAACCAGCACCTAGTACATCAGTATTTGCAATTGTACAAACTCATTGTCAACAGGACTAGACCAGAACTGAAGGAGGTGAGACTTGCTTGGAATAGGCTGCTGAGAGGTTCAGACTTGACTTTACAAGAAGTCTAAAAAGCAGAAAGGTATAATGTGGTGGTTTCAGACTGATGCTTTCAACTTTTAGAGTCTCAAATTAACCCCATTCTCTGCAGATCTGTAAATAAATCCTTACTGTTCATTTTGAGCAAATTTGGAGCTGTTTGTTTTAGATAATCAATTTTTGACATTGCTTTTAAATTTTCCTGGAGAGATTTGGAACAAACCAAAATCCTCTATAAAGGAGATCTTTTTTTTCATCTCCTGAAATACATTTCTGTTGAATATAAATATATGAATGTATACAAACTGAGAAGCTGAGAGAAAAAGGCTCTGTATTCAGCAATTTCAATTTTAGGCTGATTTTTTTTAATTCAGCAGCATACTTTACTATTATTATTATTATTATTATTATTATTATTATTAGTATTATTATTATTATTATTATGTTTGTGCACATGAAGAACCCAGATCTGAGACTGTATTGCTCTCAAGAATGTGAGGAACAGTTCAGAGACACAATAAGATGGCCCATGATTCATGGCACTGTAATGATACCAAACATCATTACCAAGGGGCAGGACTAGTGTTCATCAGGAATTTTCAAGAATTAATATTCTTCCCTCTTTTAATGAATAAATACTATGGCAGAATACTTTCTGTGGGGAAGACATATTAGCATAAGGTAAAACTGCTAGTTTTCCATTAGCAGGCAACACAGACTTCCAGGAAATATTTGGCAAGAAAATCCAGGAGACCCTTGCCTAGTCATATCAGCACAAACTTCATGGAAGTATAAGGGGTACACTGTAAGGAGTAGGTTCCTGTGTCAAGATTTCTCCTAAGAAAGGAGAATGACTGTGTCACCAGATGTGTGGAATCAGTACTTGCCAGTGCTAAAAGTAATTCAAGCTTATGGAAGAGGGCATAGAAAAGGTTTATCTGGCACAAATATAAGTAGTAAACTTTGCATAAAATTGCCATATAAACTGTTAGATTCAAGCTGGAGTAATACTAGAAATTTGGAGATTTGATTAAATAATCTGATGTGTATCATTTGACTTCTTTATTTCAGCTGTTGTTAATATTTTATCTCTAATATCAGCTGCATGCTCAGATGTGAATGGTCCATCCAATAGTAAGAGCCTGGTCTTTATGATTTGTTATAAATTTCAATGTTCTGAAATACAGCATGGTTGTTTCAGGGTTTATTTTTCTTTCTCAGAAGCTCATTTATTTTTGGCAATCAATGATATCTTGAGCAAGCATTTGAAAGTGAAGGAGTGATACCTTTCTCAAGGTGGCATTAAATCCAGTGTAGAAGCAAAGTCCTGATTTTGTATTATCCTGAAATGTGTAACAATCTATAGCAATACAAAGTAGAGGGAAATGCTGTCAGAATAGACCAACTGTGTTTACTGCTCACTTTTCCTGCTGCTAGTGATGGCACAAGGTGAATAGTAATGGTGAGCTAGCTCATAATCTTCCAAACAGAAGGTAGCGGGCAAATAGTTTGACAAGATTAGTTATTGTGGACCACAGATAAAGGCTTAATATTTTAGCCAAGGCCTGTGTAAGCTAGGTTTATTTTGAAATATGTCTGCTGTCAAGAGCCCAACTGGCTGTATTTGCTTCTAAGTTTAATCATATACAGAATTACTCTTTTGGGTTGAGAAAACACTGAGAGGGATTTAATAGGAATGCTTGTTTGGTGACAGTGCTTTTCAGAGGCAGAATGGTTTGCCCTGCCAAATTTAAGGCCTGTACATTTAGTGGAACATGCCTTTTGGAGTGACATTACAAACAGTGCTGGGCAGGCAGGAATTGGTGGCAGTGCCTGTAGTGATTAGATTCAACACTGTGGTCTGCCATGGTTTAGAGCTCACTGATGCTGCTAAATCAGTCTCTAAGACATGTGTTTTAAAACCAGAAAGGACCATTAATACCAGTCAGTCCAGCCCCCTGTCTGACAGAGGGCACTGAATTGTACTCAGCATCAGCTAGAAAACCATGGCTGAACTCCAGCGTGCCATTTAGAAAGACACCCAGACTCTGATCCAAAAAAATGCAGAGGAAACTTTGTTAAGAAGAGAGAGGCAGCCTGTACATTTGAACCACATGTGGTCTTTATCACTGTGATGGTTTATGAAAGAATTGTTACAGACCATTAAATTCAATGGACAGTGATTTTTACTGAGATGATAAAAAAAAAATGGTGTTAAAAAGGCAGGTTTTTGGGGTGGCAAAAGTAATACCTGAATTGAGGAATTAGGATAATTTAAAATTTGCTGAATCAGCCAGGAGTAAGAGGGTGATGGTTGTGTAGCATGATAGATAATTCATGCACTGCAAGGTCATATTCTTGATACCAGGCTTCAAACCAGTGAATTTTTAAGTACTTTGTTCAATCAAAACAGCCTCACATTTTGAAACTGAGAGCAAGCCACCCCAACACTCAGTGTTAGCACAGTGCTGTTCCCTTCAGAGGGAAGTAGCTGGGGTCCAGTTCCCTCGTGCAGATAATAGAGCTGAACCAGTTTGCTCCAGCCTCCTGAGTAAATGATCCTCTCCAAGTGACTGGTTTCTGGACAAGACCAGTATCACACCAGCCTCTCTTCTCTGTGTCATTGGTTTCCTTGAATTGACACGAAATGCCTGAAAGCAAGTGTGCCATTTAGAATTCTGTGAAGTTTATCAGAGAGGAAAGGTAAAGGAAAGGAGAGGGAAAGCAAGGGAGTTATTTTATTCTAAATGAAATTAAGTGATTTTTTTTTTTTGCATGACCACTCATCAAACAACCATTCACTGAACTCTGCTGCTAAACTGTTTGCAGTGCTTTTGTCCAATGCATTTTATTTATCTAATACATTTTCAAAAGCTTGGTTTCTAAAGGGAATTAGTGTCAGCAAAACACATTCCACAAGAAGCCAGACATCATGCAAGTAAGGCCATCTTCATAGCCTGAGCCTAATCTTATCTACTGGAAAGATAACCAAGGGTTATATCTTAGGTTTATAAGCCTTTATATAGCATTTCAAAATCCAGGATGATTTTGTTTTTATCACTTAACTCCTCCATTTGCAGGTAGAAACCATTGTTTTTGGCTAGTCTATGTATTGCTTTGCAGATTAGCACATGGGCTGGTTGAAGGGTGCCCTTTCTGTCAGTTGGATGTCCATTTTGTCTGTTTCTGGGGTGTGATTCCCAGCAAGGTCACTCCATGGCTGTATAACTTTCATATTCAGAACTTGGCAGTAAAGGCCACTGTTGTCTTTGGGGTGAGTTCTTTTGGCCAGAGATGGAGCAGTGTGGAAGGATGTGCCAATCTGTGTGGATTTACCCAGATGCAGAGTTTTTACAGATCCCAAGCTTCAGGTTAGAGCTAGACTTCTTCAGCAGAATATGTGAAAGAGGGAAGCAAGCCAAAAGTGTGCATGAGAGGGAGCAGTAGAGAGTAGTAGGTAACTGCTACTTGCACAGATCTGTTCAGCTTCTGGGCTCCCAGAGCAAACTTCTCTGTCAGTTAGGATTTGAAGTCTGCTTTATGGACACAAAGTCTAAAACCAAAGCTGTTCTTACACACAGGAGTAAAGCTTTGCTAAAAGTCAGAGCAGGTTGTCCAGCAATTCAGGATCCGTGTGAGAACACTCCACATAACAAATCCACTCCATCCAGGCATTGACTGCTGTGTGCATAGGTGACAAGGGAACACAGACTGAAATAACTGGAAGAGAAGCTGAGAATGGTTGAGAATTTGTCTTGGGGAAAACTCACCTAGTAATGATCCTATTCAAGTAGCTTTCCTCTAAAGATGAGGATCTTCTTAAAGCTTAGCAACATGTTTAAAAGGACATAATTAAACCTGCAATATCATAGCAGCAAGCTCCATGTGGAGTTCTTTTTTTTCTGTATAGAACACAGATTGAACTGCTTAATTCCAAATTTATGTGGAGGAAACATTAAGCCACTGCATTTCAAGACTCTTAACATTGTGTCTGTTGTTAACTTAATGATAATCATGGGCTGGATGTCCCTTTCCTAAATTGTGTGCTTTATTTAATTTTTCCATTTCATGGGAGCATTACAGAAGTATTTAGTGTTGATAAGGAGTATTTCTAGCCATCATCTTTGTGCTTTTCACCAGTGCAAATTCCATCTATCATGAAAAGCACTGGACATTTTTACTTTTTACTTTTGGATATATGTAAATCATTAGAAATAAAACCAAAGTTTTATCCATCTGAATCCATAGTTTTTCCTGTATTTTAAGGGTCATTTTGTATTCACTTTGCATGCATGCATAAAATAATTGTATAAAGAATGCTGATGTGGCATTTGTCAAAAGACTTTATTTGTTAAGGGACAGATTTTCTGGAAGTATTTGAAGAACCAAGAAATAATGAAGGTCATCTACTGTAGTTTTCAGAAATTTCTAAGGAAGAAATTGAAATCTGTGAGAATGGGGACTGAGCCCTTAGGAGGCTTTGTGAGGCATTCCAAAAGGTGTGAGTCTGTCCTTGCACATTTGGACCCTCAGCAATACAACACAATGTCCCACCCACCATATCATGCTTCTGACTGATCTAAAATATGAGCTCAAATTCTTTTTTCTTAAATGACTTACTCAGTTGCTTTATGAGGTGCAAGTTCAGTGAGTGTCCTTGCCTACATCTCAGGAGGAAGTGTCATGTTGCACATTTAACTTACACTGTGAGGACTCTTCACAAGCAAAAAGACGAATGTCATATGTTAGAATGTTAGAATTCGTTACAATTTGTCTTAGAATACAATCAAATGTAGTCAATGCTGCTTTCACTTAAGTAAAATTTGGTGAAGTAACAGAAGTTGCTTTCCTGATGTCTTCATGTCTTCCATATTTTGAATAAAATCCTGCAAACATTGAGACTAGTTTCTAGCACCTTCCATTCTTCTGTTTAAGTTCCCTTTGATCCTGAGGTCACAAACTGCTGGAGCAGTTTTCCACATTGAAGTGCTCAGTCTCCAGTATCCCACTGGGCTGGGCACCCAGCCTTATCTGCCACCTCACCCTGGCAGGTAGCACCTCACTGCCACCAGTGGCCTTCCCAGCTGCCTTCTGTTTATTACTCACAAAGAAAATGTTGCTGAGTGTGAGTTGGGATGACAGAGTTGGGCCCTTGGTGAACAAAGAGTCCAGGATTACCATTCCAAAAAGCCCCCTGAGGCCTGTATCAGGAGTTATTAAGCACTGATTCAGTGCATAGCATTATTTTGTAGGCTTAAGTGGGATTTCAGTGGTATATTGGGTCTTGTGTCTGTGGAGGGGTAAATTTTGCCCTCTGATATTTTACCTTATAAATAGCTGTTAAAATTTCTCTTTTACATTGTTGCTTAAATCTCTTTCAAAGGTACAATATCTTAATCCACTGCTACCTTTTTTCCTTCCAATAAAGGAAAAATAAATTTGCAAATCCACATATGACTGAAACAAAAGGCAAATAAGCTCTGCATGGTTTGTATTTGGTGAGGAATACCTCATTTTGATGATTTCAGTCATCATTCATTTGAAAAGCAGAAACTATGATTGTCAAGCCTCATTATTTTCAATGAAGCCTGACAGTTTCAAGGTTAAACAGAAGACAGCTACTTTCATCCCAGTGGTATTTCTCTTCAAACTTGTTCTGCTCTGGTGTGCAGTGCCTTTGCTTGGTCACAGAGTGGTGCACATCTAAGCCCAGTTGTGGGACAGTGTGCAAGCTGTGACATCTAGCTTGTGTTTCCCCAAAAGGAGCCTCAATTACTGAGGTCATCCCCACCCCCCCTCGGCCTTGTATAAGCCACACAATATTTTTTTTAACTGAACAGTGATTTAAATAAGCCATGATCTCAGATTTTACAGGTTTTATGCTGTCTCCCAGAAAAACAATTTTCAGCCCAAACCTTCTGTTTGTCCAAACAGTTTGAAATGTTTCTCCAGTGCTTTAATGTCTCTGAAGTACATTAGAGAGGGTGCTAGTGTGAAAGAGACCTCCAGCAAGAGTTAAAATGGCTGAGAAAGCTGCTGTGCTTCTGAATACACATGCTATTGAAAGAGAACTAATCTGCCATTGATTTCTGAAATTGCACATGCACTGACAACAGATGTAACAGGGAAACTGCCCAATAAGAGAGGCTGACAAAACTGTGACCTATCAGTAACTCAGTTAAAATTCTTAGAACTCAGAAAACATTGATGTATCCATGTGAGAAAACTTCCAGGAGCAAATAACTTGTGAAATCCCTGACTTTATACTTGCATGGGCTGACAGCACTGAGTTATGGCTGTTTGGGTGCTGCCTCTGCAGAGACAAAGTGCAGGAGATGTTATTTTACAAAACCAGGGGAAGATGCACTAGTTGGTTAAGAAGGAGAAGTGACAATTGGAAAACTGAAGGGAGAGGAATACCTAAGCAGCAGTTTTAAACCTGTGCATTCATCCCTCAGAGTCCCTGTGGAACAGCTAGAATGAGCTGAACTTTCCACATACTTTTCGTGGTGTCTGATGATTACATTTGGGTGGTGAATTCTTAATCTCATTTCAGGAATTAAGTCACCTGGTGAGTACAATGAAAGGTGTAGCTTCATCGTGCTTGGTGGTTCCTGGAAAACAAGAGAGTTTCAATACATACCAAGCACATTAGTCATGACTTGTGGCAATGAGTCCATGTTGACTAGTTTACGTGCACTGAAATTACTAATGCATTCATGAGATAAAATGCATTTTGCAATTTTGATAAAGTTGTGTTATTTTTATTTCCTATCTGCATTTCTCGTGTTGTATAATATTTTTTTATTGTCTTCCAAGATAAGAAAAATATGGTCAACTTTGTAACAATGAATACAGCTATTTGAGCCTGCAGCTCTGCTTATCCATTGTGGAAGCTGTGTGTATAATATTCTGCACATGACTCTGAAAGTGTTCTGCACACAGTGTCTGCTTTTATACAGATAGTTTATTTGTGGGAGAGCCCTCATTGAAGAATGCCATAAAATACAGACAAATTGAAGAAATAGCTTGAATGCATGATTTTTTGGAATGCTGAAGATAAATGTGTGTAGGTGCAAAATGATGGACAAATTTAGTTCTTTACATTTGTCTACATACTTTAACAAAAGAAAGATCAAATTAAGCCAGTGAGATTCTGAACATGTTTATAGTGCCTGTGCCTTAAAACTAAGAGGATTGGGCAGCTCTCTGTCCTACTTATTTAGACTGTTAATTTTTCTATAGTTGTATTTACACGAGAATCATGCAGGCCACCTTCAAAATGTCATCATCCACATCCTCAGAAATTTGACTTGTTGAGTATTTTGAAAAAGTTTTTGCATAAAACACATCAGACATAAATTTATCCACTGAATAGTAAAAGTATCTGTTGGATAAGGAACAAGATATTTTTAAGGGGAAACAATAGCTAAGTGCTATATTTAACAAGAGCCATGGACAGCTCATATTTTTAAAAGTGCAAAAATTAATTGTTCTGCTTACACCAAAGTGTATATGTAGCACAGGACTGCTGCACAGAGTTTTGTGTTAATTCCATACAGGGACCTCAGATACTTCATGCACTACAAAGGAAAAGTGAGTTGATATATATCACTGACTGCAGATGGGTTGGTTTGTAGGTTAAAAAGTTTTTCACAAGTTGTCTGCATTTTCCCTTAATGTCTGTCTTTTACAGTAGTGCTTTGTTTCTGAGCGTGACCACCACCAGGACAGCTTGGTTCAGTGCAAACACTGTCTCTTTCAGCCAGAACATTCCTAACATTAGCTTCCTTTTTTTTTTCTCTCCTCTCCCTCTCCCCTGCCCCCTCTCAGGTTGGAAAGGCTGGTGGACGTCCTGAGGAAGAAGGTTGGAGCAGGGACCATTAGGACCGTGATCTGATTGAAAGCTGTAGTCTAAGGAAGCTTTCACATCTGGTGACCAGGCTGCTTCATTCAGCACTGTGTAAACACTGAAGCCTTAACTTAGCAAACAGTTGTTAGAAGTGGGACACTCCAGCGACATTCCAAGCTGAGATAAAATCAAATCATAAATGTTTAACTACTTTGCTGCTGAGTTCTGTGATTTGTTAAAATGTTTCACTGCAAACAAGTATTTGTTTTTAAGCAAATGCATTGTGGCACTGTATATTGTGAAGAATTATGTAGATGCTTATTTAACAGTCTGTCCTCTCAGTGTTAGTGGGCTGTAGTCTGCTGCAAGGCACAGCATGGTCATTTCTTAAAAATACTGCAGGCTCCAGGTTCAAAATGCTGCAAAGCAGTTTCAGAATTTAAATTCCTTATTTTATTTGTGAGACTGCAAATAGTCCAGTATTTGTATGTTAAATATATTAATTGATAAAGTAGGTTGGCATTCAAGAAATATCTCCTGCTGGTATATTGGATATTTTTTCCTCCTTACTCATAGCCCATTGAATTGCAGGTAGTAACTGTTGCTACATCAAAGGGCAGGATAAATGTATAGCTTTATACAACAGTTGAATAGCTTCTGCTAGTACATGGCATTTTCAGTGTACATTAAAAAGAAATTTACATTTAGGTTTCACTGGAAGTACAGCTTTAAAAATTGCAACATGAAAGCCTTGTGACATTGTACAGTATCTCAGACAGTGGAGAAAGTTTCCTGTATTTTTTTAGTCACTTTACTTTCCTTTTATATAAGGGAAAAGCTCTCAGATTTCAGAAAGCACCTTTTAAATTAAAAATTCACCTTTTCAGCGTTCTTCTCATCCCTTTCCTACGAGACTTTTTGTCTGCTTCTTCTAGACCTCTGGTTGCTCTGCAGTGCAGGGGTACCATCCAGGTTGGGTTTGAGTCCAAAGTGTCAATCCTCAGCTTTTTGTACCCATGAAGAACTTAAAGGCTGAAGTATAGAATCTTACAGGGAGGGAGAGACTGTCTGAAGAAAATGAAATTTTAATTTTAGGTGCAGAGAGACACATTTTAATGTCTGTTTTTTCTTTCAAACACTTAAATGTTAAACCTTCTTCATCTGCAGACCTAAGCCCCTCCTAGTTTCAGTTGACCAAGCCTAACCTCTTACAGGGAGATAAGTAGCATCCCTCCAAGCCACATTTACCCAAGTCACTTCTAGAAACTTCTGAAGTGCTCCTTTTTGACCTTTGGTCAATCCTAAGATAGCCAGTGAGTCTGGAGCCTCTCCCCCAACCTACTCAGTGGGAAGAAATTTTAATGCTTCCAAACCAGAGGATTGCCAGCCCCCAGATTCCAGCCCCTTCACCATCTCCCATGTGCTGTTGTTTGGCTCTTTGTCCTACTGTCCTCACTGAGCCTTGTGCACAAGGTGGGTGACAAGATCTCCTGAGCTGTCAGTGCTATTGAACCATTTCTGCTCTGAGGAGGTAGTGAGGAAGGAATAAAGACAAAGATGTAAGGACTACCATGCTGTGCTAGACCAAAGCCCAAAGACTGCCTTTTGCAATAACAAATAGAAGATACCTAGGAAGGGGTTTAAAGTCAGGCCAGCACTAGTGACCACTCCCCCAGCTGATGTCCCAGCAATTTGTTAGTTAGAGGCTTTCTAAGCCAGAGGTGGTGTCTTTGTATTTTTTCATGACCTGTGTTTTAATCCATTTAAATTGTCAATATCTACTTATTCTTTTCACAAGGTTTTATGCAGTTAATGATGCATTGAGTGAAGAAATGCTTCCTTTTCTGTTGTGAACCAGCTGTATTCATTCACTATCACCTATTTTTTGTATGAGAGAAATGGTGAGGAACCATTCCCTGCTCATATTGTTTCCATGTCCCATATGATTTTGCATATTTGGCATCATTTCTCCGACTTTTCTTTTCCCAAGAGAGCCCCTAGTCTCATTTAAAGGATCTGTCTCGTGTATTTTAATTGGCCTTGTCATATTAATCTGTTTTTTCCAGCTCTACAGTGTTTTTACTAAGATGCAACCAGATTTGTGCTAGTGTTCAAGATGCAGGCAAAATGTGACTTTAGTGGTTGTCATAATGATGATGTCCATTTTATTCTCTGTGCTATTTGCAAGCATTTTTAGCATTGGACTTGCTTTATGACAGATTATTTATTGGTATTAATATTGGTAGTAAAACGACTACTCTAGATCTCCTTCCTCAGTTGTAAGGTTCAGCTCAGAGTTCATCATAGCTTGTATGAAGACAGAACTGTTTCCTGAATAACTTAGCATTTATGGATGCTGAATGTCACCTGAGCTCTTATTCCATCTCTTCTTGCAGCTCCTCTTTAATACTCACAGTAGCAAAGTATCATCTGCATTTCCATGCTGAATGTTTATATGAAATACTGCCATCTCCAAATTAACACCCTCTTAAAGTTAAACGTGGCCTCTGGGACAGAGATCCTTGTAGGAAAATAAGGTAGCTTTTCCTTCACTGTGAAAAATAAACATTTATTCTTGCACATTGTTTTAATTAACCTTGAAGCATTTAATTTTCAGTGTAAAATTATTAGTTATTGCTTGGCAGCTTTGGTGAGGAAGTTGTTTGCTACTTTGTAAATGTAAGTTTACTAAATCAGGGCTTGTGCTCCATGCATGAATGTGCCAAGTTCCTCCATCCCCTAGGAGTGTCAAGAGCTCCTCACCTTTCCCCAAGTATTTCTGCATTCAAGTGAATAATCTTGTGAATGCAGGCTTCCTACAGCCAGACTGTTTGACCTCCAGCCTCTTGTGTCCATTGGCTTTGTTTGGAAAAGTAGGATGGGCCCTGCAAAAGCCATCTAGCAGGCTTGATGTCAGATACATTTGATTGCAGGTGATACTTGATTCAGTAAAATTAAATGAAAGTTTTTCTCTGTAATTTTCCTTTTGACACATTATACCTAAGGTAAAAAAATAGTTCCTTCTCTGTCTTTTGTCTTTCACCAAGAAGCCTGGAATTCAGTGGTAATTTAAGTTAGGGTGTTTTGTCATAAATGACAAATGTGCATAAATCAATTTGAATCGTAATTAAATCAGATGTGTCGATTTTTAAAATTCATCTGGAAATGTTTTTATTCTTTAGAAAGGACTGTGGGAAATTTACTGTTTTGAGAGTAGAAAGATTCAGAAACAGTTGGGTTCTCCCTCTTCCTTGCTAACAACCTGGTGTGTGGTCTTTGGCAAATTCCTTAGTGACTGTCATTAAAGGCATGCAGTCCCTGAAGAGGTTCCTGGGCTCCTCCGGGGAATTTGCCAAAGTATCTGTGGGGTTAATGTCAAAACACTTTCACTTCTTCACCTGCTGAAGTGAGCAGCATAAATCACATAGGTCTGGTAGTGGAGGCCCAGCCTTTAGTGCCCCCAGCAGAGCTTCTGGTCCTGTTGAGCCCAGTGTAACTTTAGCCTTTCAGTGCAATGAGGAGAGGAAATCTGCTCTGGTCAGTGGAAATAGGTGATAACAACAACATGGGTTATTGGGCTTATCGTATGGTTTATTCATTGAGACCTGATTGATGCCTGTGCAGAGCTCTGAAAGGGAAAAGAATCCTGCTCCCATACAGCAGACAAATGCAATTGTCACTTCTGCCCTAATATATGTGAAAAAGATGAGATTGCATCCAATTATGTACCAGGAGTAGCAATCCATTTCCCTCCTGATGGAAAAACAGTTCATGATGAAAGGTGGCCCACCACAGGTGATTCTTATAGTGACAGCTGTAATTACTGGTCAAATTAGGGTCCCTGCTGTCTTGAATAGAGCAGAAATACTCAGAAATGTTCTTCCCCTGTGAGATTTTGTGTCTCTCTCTTGATGATCCTGCTGCACGTTATGCACTGGGAGCCGTTTCTGGTATATGCCAGGGTAAAATATGTAAATAGCATCATGTTGGCTCGGGATAAGAGCATTATTAATGCTTTTCAGCACTGTAATTATATTCCTAGTAAGCCTTCCCTAAGCCCTCACTAATTAACAATATTGTGACAAATCAACTTTAACAGAAAAGAGCTGTGGACCTTTAGTCTTTTAGTACTATTTTTCATGCAGCCCACAGCTGAAAACTGGTGGTGTGGCTTTCTGTACTAGTGTTGGGAAAACTGATGATACTTGAAAAGTTCAAAGCCAGCTCAGTCTTGTTAGTGGAGTCCTGTAGCTGAAGTCTGCTTGATTCCTCTTTAAATATATTCACAGCAAAATAAGATTCATTGGTTAATCATTAATATTAAGGAATATTTAAAACTGTTCTTATAAATAAGCTATCATATTGAAATGGTTTAGTGATGTCAGTATGTGGTCATATGCACATTTATTTATTTGCTTATTCCAAATCAGGAACATTTTACAAGATTGACTTTATGTATATTCTTGCGAGGTGATCAAGAGTTTTTAATCCATGTACACAAACGAACTTGCTGTCTAAATGTCAGGATTTCTCTGTGCCTTTATTTCCTTCAATTGGAGCAAGGCTGCTGGTTTTGTTGGGTTTTCTTCTTCCTAACTTACAGTGCTGAAGACCTTCCAGCCATGCAGGAATCAGCTGTGAGGCACATGGACTCAGCGACGGGCATTCCATGGGCTGACTCTTATCGCTGAAACATTTCACATCAGGTCTGCAGAAATGGACTTTCTCTGTTTGTTCTTCTCATGCATTGGTAAATAAAATGTATTCACAAGTTCAAAAAGACAAAGTAGTGTTCTCATATTAGGCCGATTATAAGTCAGCTGTTGAGCTTCAGTGTTCTAAACATTTCATTCTTCAGTTTTGTTGGGAGCCCACGTGTTCTGGGAGGCTTTTAAACAAATACTTGAAATGGTTGAAAGATTTACATTGCCAGTGCCCAGCTAAATATGTAGTCTTTAGAAAAGACATGGTTTATTTTGGCACCATTTGACAAACTCAAATATTTTAAACATTTGTTAAGTTTGAGCTTGCACATTTGAACTAAAAGTTTGCATTCCAAAATTGCATCTCAGGTTACCTGTCTCTCTCCCTTTTGTATTTTATAATCCCTTTATTAAAATAGTCTGCACAAGAAGTTGGGTTTGGAGTGTGGTTTTTTATTGTAATTGTAAAATATTGTCATTAAAAATCAATTTTAAGGTAACATGTACCTGGTAACTCTATTCAACTAAATGTCAGAAATACGAAGCCAGAAGTGTTTTCAGAATTTAGGATTTTATGTTGGTAGCCAAGACCTGGTTGTAAAATTAATGGAACACAGTTATAGTGGGACCAAATCCTGCAGTACTTTACTCTTAGTCCTGTTATGTACTGTGATGGATAAGTACTAACTTTGTTGTTGAGTGCAAAGCCAGGAAATAAAGAAAATAGACTGAAAAGCTGTACTGAACTGATGAAATAGAACAGCTTGGGGAAAAGGAAGAGCAGTCTTTGACCTGGAATTGGTTATCTTTTCCTTCCTTTGGCAGAAAGGAGGAGCAAGGCTAATATTTACTCTAACTGAAAAAAAAAAAAATCAAAACAAAAACAAATCCACAGCAACAAAAAAAAAACATCAATTTTATTTTCTTTCAAGTTTTAACCTGAAACTTGTACTGAAACATAAAAAGCTGAGAATGTATGAATTGGAATCACGGTATTTTGTTCAAAACCTGCCAATCCCCTGCTCAGAAGCCCTGAGCACATGGTTCTGGCTGTGTTGGTGCTCTGGCACGTTGCCCAGGCAGCTGCCAGCTGCAGAGGGTCACACTCCTTTCTGAGAAGCTGTCATCAGGGGAGCTGGGCATGTTCCCTCATGGTGACCTCAGGCCAAAGGTCCACACAGTGCCACGTTGACAGAAATTCATCATGGTTTGAACAGCTCCTGGACATGATAGATGCAGATCCATTTTCATATGGTGAAATAGCAAAATAACCAATAGAATTGGTCACAACTGCTTCCCAGTAGTCATGAAAAGACATGGTTAGGATTGCACTTGGAGAATACATGACATAAATTTGTGATGATTGATACTCTCACATGAATGTGCACACTAAATTTCACACACACTGTTGAAAAATAGAGTGGTTTTCCAAAGAGTTCAAAGGATGGAAAGTGTTTTATTTGTTCATGAACTAAGTATTAACAACTAATTTCAGAAACAAACTTATGAGAAAAATCAAAACATCAAGATGCAAAAATGAAAAGCTACTTTGGTACTACTCTAATTTATTGTCTGAAGCCACAGGACTTTGTTCATGATTATTTGACTCATTGATGTGATGCTGCTATTTCACAGATTTTACAATCAAGGAGATAAACGTCTCAAAAATCAGTCTATGAGAAATGAGGCTACTGGAGTGGATGTAAGCCTAAGTGGATGTAGCTATCAATTTAGATGTTGTACTCTTTAAATGCAAGATTTCACATATATCTAAGTAAAATAAAAAAGTTAATTAAATTCTTCACTAGAAATAAAATAACAAGTGTGGTCTCCATCAATACATGCTCATAACACTGAGATCATCCCATTTGGTGCTTTGGATAGATAAAATTATCAGCTTTGTTTCTTCCACTTTAGACAGGGAAAATTTTCCATCACCCTTAACAGTGTGTGGAGTTCAAGATAGTAATTGAATTTTGAGCAGAACACCAACAAGAATTGTGTGGAATCCAAATATGCATGTGTGGAAGCTTTGCCTACTTCAGACGTAGAAAAGGAGAAGAAGTTGTTAAAATGAGTGACAGAAATACTTTGCTATGAAACCTTCACAGAAGTCAAAGCAAGACATGGCTGTTGTAATACTTGAAAGAAGATGTCTCAGTAAGGTTAAGGTTGGTATGTCAGCATAAGACTAGGAAATTATTTGAAATTTTGTTGTGTTCAGTTTTTTCACTAAATTTGAGTTTGATAGAACAAGCTGCCTTGGTTCTAAATTTCAAATAAAACATTTCTAATTAACACTTAGCTGTTTTGGTCAGTAGATAATGAGTATGAAAATTGCCAGTGTCCCCTCTACTTCTGTTGTTCTATTGCTAAGGTTTTCTCTATATAGACAGGACTCAAAAAAAGTTGTGTTAAAATACCAAATATTGAGTTATATTTAGTAGGATCTGAACCCTTCTAGAGGTTTCATCAGTAGATCTCAGAACACATTTAAAAGAAAACTTAATAGTATTTAGTCCCTAGGTTGGCAGAAGTGCTAAATGAGCATTTGAGTGTATGAGTGGCCAGATGGGGGGCAGCTCTGTGCAGGAAGGCAGTGGCAAACAGCTTGAGGGGCTGCAGCCTTCTCAGTGGACCAGACTGATGACCACTAGGAATGCCTGGAAGATCTAGTCCTTGCTAATTTACAGCTCCCAGGGATTCATTCTCAGCTATCCAAGACTTCCAACTATCAGTTGCCACTCTATGAATAAAAGTAAGGGCCCTGTCTATAGAAAAGTTGTCATTTTCTGTCATTTATTTGCTCAGTAGCTGCTTTAAGACAAGCTGTAAAGTCATATCAGCAACAAATTTTATGTATACAAAAGGAATCTTGTAGTCCTTAACAAAAATAGTATCCCTGTTGGACTGCTTTGGAAAGTAACATTTGGCTGCTGGGTCAAAAATCTGGAAAAATGTGTGGAACTGTGTATCTCTTCCATGGGCTATACTGGAGAGTTAACAAAACTGACCATTTAAATTTACTTTGAGTTTTTGCTTTTGTGAATTGCAGCAATGTTCAGCTGTGCAGAAGGAAGAGAGAAAGAGGAACCTGTGGAGTTTGAGGGCATCTGAAGATACATGTGAAAATGAATGGATTTCTAGAGGTTCTGTCATAGGGATTGGAGCTCAGAAAGGTTGGTGTGGTCTTAGGGACAGGGACATTATCCCGTGGGGACAGCTGTGTTGTGTGCAGTGACTGAGTTGCAGCAGCAGCATGGTGGAGGTGGTCATGTCTTCTGCTGACTGCCCTTCAGACCATCTGACTGCCAGAAATCTCCCATGCTGATGATTTTCTGTAATTCAACAGGTCCCCATGAAAGGCAGCCAGATAAATATTGATCAGACAGCTGTGCCCAGCAGGGGTGGTGCTGTACGTGCAGGTCAAGTGGCCAAAGGGAAAAAGAGGTCAGGACAGAAAGGGAGGGAGGAAAGGTAGAGGTGAACATGCTTTGCAAATCCTTGTAAGGTCTTGAGATTCCATCTGGCTGTGTGGTCCCACTGGCCTGCATTTCCACAGCCAGTCTTTAGCATCATACCCAGGCTTGCCAACAACTAAGGCCTGAGTGTGCCCAATGTCACCTCTGATTTACACAGACAATCAAATCTCAGCCCATCCTTCACAGAATCCACTTGCTGGACTGCTTACAGTGTTTCTGTACATCCTTGCTAGAGTGAGCTGCACCTCACTGGAAGTGCTGAGACAGTCTGAATTACCAGGTCAGGCAGTGCAGAGGCAAAAAGATGACATGTAGCCCCCAGAGCTGCTGTACCTTTGGAATTGGCTCTGCAGAAATCCCTGGGTTGGGCTGCCTGTGGCAGGCAGTAGAATCACATCTCTCCAGCTTTTTTGTCATTTCTGTGGGATTCTGAGTGCATTGAGACTGCTCTGGGACATGAACCAAAGCAGAGAAAGTGAAGCCAGGTGGGAGAGTGGCTTTTAAAATACACCCTCAACATAAAGAAAACACAACTACAGATGAGTGAAAATTGCCTCAGGAGTTTGCTTTCCAGAGATCTGTCTGCCTGGCCTTTTGCACAGAACAGGGCTGATTCCCACATTCTGTCCCAAGGCACTGCATATGGGACTAACTGCACCCACTTATAGTATTTTGGGACTGCAGTTTACTCCCCTCCTGTGAGCCTGAAGTGCAGAGAAGCAAGGACAAAGATGCACAAACTCACCCTGCAATATCCCCCTGGGATATCTGTGGACAGTGAGAGGAGCTGCTCACATCTGCACAGCTACAGCACCAAACATTTGAATACAGCAACAGCCACCATAGCACATACTGGGGTGAAGGTCAGGAAGGTTTGCAGTTTTGCTCTTCTCTGATCACATAATGGAGAAACTCAGCTCAATTGCTTTTCAAGCAGTTAGTTAAATGCCAGGCTTGTTCCACATTTTACCTGTCTGCTCAGGATAACTTTATTTCCCCAAAGCTCTAACATCCACTAGAGTAAGACTCATAAATCTGAACTACTTGTGCCTAAAGAAAATACAATTTCATCAGTGGGTGTTTTTTTGAAATCCCACAAGACTTTTCTCAATAGTCCTATATAGCAAATCCACAACTGCCCGTTGCAACAATCCACCCTGTTTTCCAGTAATGGCATTATCCTTGTAATTTTCCATTCATTGAAATCTGGTCTGCAAATGGCCAGCTTTGCATGTTACAAGATGTTCTCTCCAGAACTTTACCCTCACAGCCTCATTTCCTGTAGAACCAACTATTGCTATTGAGTGACCTGCTGCCTACTATCTCATTAAAAGTCTTTTTTTTTATGTGCTATTGACATTTTATCCTCTTAGAGCTCTTCCAAAACCACCTGCTGCAGGTGTCTAACTAGGTGCTATGACTCTTGCTTTCCACTAGTAGTAGAGCAAGCTGAGGTCTGGCAGGCTGAACCACATATTACCCTCTTGACCCAGGATGTGTAGGAGATATACCACCACCTGTCATAGGCATGTCCTGTTCCCTCCTCTGCCCCACCCCCTGCTTGCAAAACCTGTAAGATGTCTTTAGTTCCTATTCAGTTACTCTTTTACCTAAATGATTGATATACAGCACAGGTATCTGGCTAGCTGCCATGTCAAGTTGTGGTTATAGTATGTGCATGTAGCATATTTCAACCCCACAAAAAAAAAGCTTTAAAAAGCATGAAAAGCTATTACACATCATAAATGTGAGAAGCCCTGTAGAATCAACACACAAAAAAGCAGATGGCAGACTCGTCCTTCTTTACTTACTCTTGCTTTCCTGGTGTACTTGCCCTAGGAAAGCTGGGTATCAACCACAAACTACATCAGTTCCAGCACTCCTTGATTTGTTACACCTGAAGTCCCAGGCCTTCAGATGGAACTACAAATGTGTGGGGAATTACAGACCCATGATGAAGGACTCCACAGATGATGTTGAACTTATTTTCTTGTTTGTCTTTGTCTTCTTTCAGCTTCAGACCAACAGGTCTCATTATGCTTCCTTTTCCTAAGAATTCAAAGAGCAATTTACTACCCCAAATCCTTCCCCATTTTGGTATCTGGGGACCGTGAACAGATTACCATTAATCTTCTTCTGGATAAACTGAACAGGATGAATTTCTGATATCACTTATCAGGTACTGCTCAGACAGTAAGGCATTTCTAATTCCTGGGCATGCAGATGCTTGACTTGTACACAACACCCTTTTTCTGCACTCAGATATGGTCTCTACAGAGCTGATGTCTCCCTGCTGTTTTTGTGCACATTCCTGATTTCAAGGAGCATGCTCATTCTCTGAGGCTCAGCATCACCCCAGGACCTCGTGCTCGAGGTCAGTCCTAGGCAGCCCTTCAGAGTATGTGTCTTTCCATTGCTCTCTAAGAATTTCTGGATGTGGAAAAGACTAGGCAGAAAACTATCTGAGGTAGAAAACAGTAATAAAAGAGATATGTGGGGGAAAAAAAAAAAAAAAAAGTGGTAAAATAGATTTAGGAAGCTCGTTTCAGTGAACTCTGCTTCATTAATACTGATGCCTGCAACTTGGATTTTGGTTTTTAGGCCATGAATCTTGCCCAATATGGAAAGACATTATGCCTGTCACAACTAACTGAAAGTCAGAATTGCTGAAGCCAGGTAGATGTCTTGTAAGGCTTCTGCTGAAAAAAAAAAAAAAAAAAAAAAAAAAAACCCAAAGTGATTGTGCAGTTAATCTTGTTGGTTTAGTTGTGTTCCATGGTGATTTTAATTATACTGTAATTTGAGCTAAGTCAAAGGATGGTAAGAAGAGTGGCTGGGTAGAGGTTAGTGGAATGTCAGTGGAAAGAAGTGGTTTGGGGGGCAGATCTGATGGGCTGGAATATTGCTGTGCTCCCAGAGTGGGGGTGAGGCTGTTCTTGGCATGAGTATGACAGGGAGGGAGCAATGCCAAGAGGCAGTTAGGGCTGGCAGGAAGGGATGACAGCTGCTGAGTGGGAAAAGTTATACTGCTCTGTTCATGAAAAGGGGGTGAGAAACACTGCCCTGATGCTGGTTAAGAGGGAGGAGGTAAAAAATAGGATTCAAAAATGTAAGGAAGGATATCACAGGAGCAAATCTGAAGAGCTGAATACCAGCACTGAGTAGCTGCCTTCCCTAGCAGGCACTTCCCATCTGTGAGGCTGAACCCTGAATTCACTTGAATTTCCTTCTACCTGACAGCAGTCTCTGCCCTCATGGCTAGAAAAGTATCCAGCTAGTTACTTAACTTTTGAATCCATCAATAATTTGATCATCAGCTATAGCACTGATGGACTCTAAGCTACTGCTGCTCAATTAAGCAATGTTTTGTGCTCTGCAAACTACTTAAATGTAGTTTAGGTGGACTGACATGGAGTAGCATTGGGTTTTGGCCAAAGTGTTCCTATGAAAGTTAACACACTGCTTAAAATACCCCTAGCACAGCTACCTTGGGCTGCTCAGCCATAAGACACGTGAAGCAATCATTCTTAAATCCATGCTGCAGCCTTCTAATCATAATGAGGAGCTAGTGAGGGTAAATGTTAAGCACTCATTGTACTGACTGGCCAAAATATTTTATTTTGGTGAGGGAAGAGAGACAAAGTTCATAAAGCAAAGGCTGTCTTTTGTGGTTTTGTGTTGTGCACTGTGTATGGAGCACATAGGTCTTACTACTGAGGGGGAAATGGTAGTTTGTGCTGGCAAATAATGTATTTTGATGTCTCATGTACCTTTAAAGACAAAAGCAGCCACAAATGCCCCTGAGCATGGCAGAAGTGACTGCTTCTCTCTGGATAGAGAGCAGGCTGTTGTAGGAGGTTCTGTGTGCTCCTTTGAGAGCCAGGAACTCCCCCACAGCAAACTTGTGCTATCTCACAGGATCAAGACCACAGATTTCCCCATTGATTTTCAAGAGCTCTTGTCATACCAGAGGAAAGCCAGCATTAAATGTGTGCCACCTTTGGCCCTGCACTTTGGGAAGCTCTTATCACAGGAGAGACTACATTTCTGCTTTCAAATTTTGGGAGGACACAGAATCTGTTGCACTTTCTTACAGTGCCCTGAAACATCAGCTCTAAAGAAAAGTGATAATGGACAGATTGCAAAATAAATTATATGAAGTTTGCTTTGTGAAGAAGTTGATCCAATTTTTTTTTCCTTTTTACTTTTCTCTCCCCACTCCAACAAAAGCAGGTCTAAGAGTAACTATGTAGAAGCCTTGCTGCATTTTCCTTTAGTTACAGCACCAGGCCTCATAAATTTAATAGAAAAATTCATATTCCAGTTCCTTCTGTTACATACTTGCATGGAGTTGATGCTAATATACCTTTTTTACAAGGGTAAAGGTAATGATTTCTGAGCCACACAAATTAAGAAGTGTAAAAATTACTTGAATTCTGTGTGTTATTTCCATAATCCCTTTTCCAACTCCTGTAAATCAGCATTTTTTCTGTATAGACTCTGTGGCATGTAAGCTGTCCTGCTTTTGCTATAGCCATTTCTTGATAGCAGGATCGATCCTGCTCCTGCCAGGTGCTGAAACTGCTGAACTCGCTTCGGCTGAATAAAAGCTGTGGGTGCGACACCCGCAGCGCTTGGCTCCCCTCTGTGGAATGCTACATTTGTATTAACATGTATCTTTCTTTGTGATTTTTTTTTTTTTTTTAACTGAAAATGATGGCCTTTAAAACCTCTTCCTGGAGAGAGAGAGAGAGAGAAGTTGAGAGAGGGAAAAAAAAATACACTCCCCTTGGAATTTAACCTTAATTTGAACCAAGATCAGTGAAAGAAAAGCACTTTCGTGCATTGTTCACCAGCTCCACCCAGCCAGCCCCTTATCTAACCTGAGTCTCTGTTGCCTATAGCTTTGTAACTTTTGCAGTAGTGCTCTCCACATGCTCTTACATGCTTTGAAACCAACCTGGAGACACTGTGACATTATAATAGCGAGAAACACCAGTGATCCCGTTTTGCAGATCCTTGCTGCACAGTGCAGCAGCAGGGACTGTCCTCCCACAGGTTTATAAAGGGCCTAGTGTGTATTGCAAATAAACAGCAGTGGCTATTTCTGACCTCTGGCAAAGGTGACAGCAGCTTCTGAAGCTCCTGAGTCAGCCTGTCTGTACTCCCCAAACCAGGAGGTGTTTAAACATAAGTAGCTCTTCATTTCAAGCTGATTCCTTGGACTTCTTTTGCCTTTTAGAGGGAAGCAGACAGCCCTTGATTTGCATGACATCAGTTTGAGGTCAGATTCAGCCTTAAACACACACATAAAAAAGCAAGCTTCCTTGTTTGCTGTTCAGAGGCGGACTTCCACTGTGTCTCCTGTTGTCTGCACTGGGGGCAACAGCCAGTAGATTGCTTTCCTATTACTTTTTACTTCCTAGAAAAGGCAGACAGCTGCTCCAGGTGTGGTCCACCTTCACGTTGTCCCCTAACCCCTATCAGCCATCTGCTCCCTGCAGTCATCTCCCTTTCCTGGCATCCCTCGTTTCTCCTGACTTGTGACCACACGGTTCACTTTTCCCTGCTTACTGTCTGCTTTATATCCCTTCCTTCCACGTCCTCAATCTTTCTTCCAAGGCCTCATTGCTCATTGTTCTCATCCCTGCTTCTGTCATTCTCTGCAGTCACAGGCCGCCTCCCTGCTTCTCCAGGGTCTTGTGTGAGCCTGGATTCCCGACACTCACAGCTCTGAATTCCCCACACTCACAGCCCTTTGCTCGAAGTGCTGCCTCCCTTCACCTTCCTGCAGGCGTGGCAGACGTCTGGCAGAGGACAATGTGTGGTGCCACCCCTGCTAGCAAAATAGTTCCCATCATCTGGGGAGAAAACTCCTTAAAACTGAAGGCAGGAATCAGGCATTCACATTCACATTGAAATAAAGACCAAATACTGAACTCAGAAGGATAGAGAGGATACTGTTAAATGCACCAGTAGCTTGCCATGTAACTTTCCTTATCCCTTATTTTAACAACTGCTGTATGCTTTTCTTTTCAAGAGGTGTATTGAAAAATGCCCTTTGTTTTTGTTCTAGATAGCCTAGTAATAAAAGCCTTCAAGGAAATACTGCATATAGCACTGTTACTGCAATCCTCGAGTGCTTGAAGGACCCCTTGGAAAGCGTGTCAACCAGGAGACAGGACAGAGGAAGCAGGAAAAATCGAAATAAGAAATATCAAGGAGACACGGTCAAGCATGAATCATTTCTTTCGGTTGAGACTGAAGCAAGATCAGATTTCACATCCACCCTCGACGGGGCTGGCATTTTCACACACACGACAAACCCGTTGGCATGGAGGTGGCTTGATTTCACGATTATTACAAGGGCTATTGGCATACATTTAAGCCCGACTTAGATAAGGCGGACTGGGGGAGAGGTGGGGGGGGGGGGTGTCTTCCATTTCTTTTAAGAAAACCACAGCTCAGAAGAACAGTTTAAAAATAAATAAATAGCCTTCCGGGCAGGTAGGCAGTTTAGTGGCAGGGAGCTGCATCCCCGGCGCCCCCGCGATGGCTGGGAGCGCAGGCGGCAGCGGGGGGAGGCGGCTCCGCGCCCCGGTGCCTCCAGCTCGCCCGGGGCTCGGCCGGCAGCGGGAGCAGGAGGAAGAGGAAGAGTAAATCCCCCGTGCTGGGATGTGCCCGCCGCGCGGGGATTCCCTGCCCGGGCAGCGCTGCGCCCGTGTTCTAGGAGCTGTGTGCGGGCTGGCACCAGCGCTCGGCAGCGGGAGGGCTGCGGGAGCAGCTCCCGGGGCCGATAATCCCGCACGGCCGGGCCGTGTGTGCCCGGGGCGGGGAGCGGAGATCCCCCCGGCTGTCCCTCCCCGGAGCGCTCCGCCCGGGAGCGGCCGCGGCTCCCGGACACGGCGGGCGGGGAGCGCAGCCCGGCCCCGCCGCGGTGGCAGCGTCCGCTCCGCCCGCCGCTAATTCCTCCGCCTGTGTTTTGTAAGCGGAGCAATAAATTTGTAATTAAAGCGGTGTTATATTGGAAAAAACTTTTTTTCCCCCCCCCGCTACGTAGATCTTTAATTTTCTAAGTACCCCGCTCCCTCACTCTGGCCCGGGCTGAACCTGTGCCAAACCGCAAAGCCTATAGAGCACAGGTCCTTGCAGCTGAGGAGAGCTCCAGCCTGTGTCTTCAGGAAATTAAAGAGCTCTGTGTCCTCGTGTGTCTGTGTATTGACTATTTTCATAGGGGTTTAGCTGTGGTTTGCAGCTCAATATTGAAAGGCGTTATTGATACTTCCAGGGAAAGACTGAGAATTTTCTTTTAATGTTTCTCTGTTTTCCCTCTTTATTTTTTCCCTTACTAATGCTACTTACATGGGAACAGCACTGTCATACTTCACCTCATCAACGTGTGCTGTGTATTTGTTGCAGTCTGGAGAATCTGATTCCTAAGAATTATTCAATCCAAAATACATGTATTTTGATTATTTGTTCTTAGATTTCCCGGTCACAAAATATTCACTTGGTTAAGTACAATGACCTCCCTCCTTCTGAAATTACAAATTTTAAAAGGTATTACTCCTTTCCATTAATGTCTTATCTGATTAATATATGCCATAGCTTTTATTCTATCCCAGCATTTCTAGTATGAAGATGCTATATAGTAAGAATATATTTATGACTTGGAAAACATATTTATGTGTATTAAAGTCTTGCATGTTACCAGAAACTTGAAGGAGTTGGCAAACCTTTAAGCCAGCACAGTAGACAGAAATGTTCTAGCTTCTCAGATGAATATGTGTCTGCCAAAAACTTAAGAACTACTCTGCAAATAACCCTATTATAAGACAATATGTGAAAAAAACTGTATCCTTTATTTTTAGTGAAAGAAACATATTGTCATAGGATCAAGGTGAGTCTGGAAATGCATGCATTTTTTCCAATCTTTAAAAATCGGAACTACTGCTTAAAAATATTGAAAGTCTCTTGCAGCTCCATCCTTTAAAGTGCTGTGTATCTCTTAGAACAGCCATTATTTAATTAGGTCGTATTTACTTATGACATTCCAGTAACCCATTGGTTGTAACCTTCTCTGTAACAGAAGAAAACAACAGTCCCTGTTACAGAACTGGTGATGAAATGCTGGAAGTGCCTCTGAAGCCCTGTTGCTTCTGGAAGTAAAATATTTCCAGCCTTCTTGAGCATGGCAGAGGCCCGTGCAGTTGTCTCCTCAGGAGCCTGCATTAAGCAGGTGACCTCTTGGTGCAGCCCTCCCCTAGGGAAGTTTTGAGCCCAGTTTTGTGTGTTTGTGCCTGTTTGTGTATATGGGCTTGAGTGTGAGACCGTCCCAGTGGGGAAAAAACTCACCCGTAGGTTGGTCTCCCCCTGATTCCTGGAAGCAACAGAAGGAACCCCACTAATCTTTGCTGCTGGTGATGGAAAAGAAGAAACAATCTGCATCCCAGAGTTCTCCCAGCCATCCTTGGGCAACCTTAAGCACCTCTTTCCCTTGGTTATTGATGTTGAGAGGGTGATCTCAGATGGTTTTGCTCTAGACTGTGTCGAGAAAAGCAGAAGCATTTGGAGCTTACATTCATTCAGCAGAGTATTGCTAGGTACCACTTGGTTGTCTCACTTATCTATTCTGGATCTTCACTGGCTTTGACCTGGTGCCTTGCACTCATACGGACACACAAAAGATGTTTCTGCATCAACTTAAATGTCCCTCATTTGTATTTATTTCATTTTTGTGGAGATCATGGTCTGGACAAGTCATTCCCATCCTCGCTGTTGTTGAAGAGCACCAGCAGCCTGGAGAGGTGAGGGGATGATCAGGGGTGTCTGAGGATCAAGGAGCCAGGCTAGGATTGCCCATGTCTTCCCCCATGGAGCCTCACACGTGAGGGGGTGCTGGGAGCCCGTGGGACACACACCCCAGGCCCCCAGCCCCGTTTGGTCTATCACTGATAATGCCGGGCCAGTTTTGTGACAGGCTAAAGCTGGTGTGTTGAAGCTCAGGATCCATTTGTTGTGGGTTCCGTCTCAAAGATGGAAATGTTCTGAGTGGCTTTACCTGCCGTGTGCACACAGGTTGTTCATTCTGCTGAAACACCCAAGGAAACTCAGGGGTGTGTTCCCCAGCCTCCACTGCTTGGCAGAGGTGAGGGGCAAGGGTTGGGCCACCACAATACTCTGCCAATGCCCAGCCACTGGAGAATAAAGAAGGTCTTTGTCTTAAACCTGTCTGGTTTTCACAATTTCTACTTGAATTTGGGATATTCTGGTAATTGCAGGGGGGGGGGCGAGGCGATGAGGGGGAGAGAAGGGGGGAAGAATCAGCTGTCATTCCAAATGAAAGTCATAGTTTAAAATACAATAAGCTTTGTACCAATCTCAATGGAAAAACAGAATATTAAAAATTAGATCTACAGAGCTGCTTTTGACCTCTGCCTGTTAAATCATGGTTTTTTTGTTTTTTTTTTTTTTTTAATGGGATTCTGTTTAATTTGGCGAATCTCTTGTGTTTATTTTTACTCAGCACTGCATAGCATTACATGCAACTTTTTGCTCTGGAAGGGATGAAGGGCACAAAACTCTGGAGAGATTTAAACCAGAAAGAAATGCAACCTAACTAACGTCTGAGTGGTCCAGGGAGCTGGAGATGGTGCCATGTCCTGCTTTTTACTAGAAGGAAATCTGGCGTGAAAGCAGGATCTTTGTTGCCTAGGAATTAAGTTGTTGCTGCTGCTTATTCCTTACCTGAACTCCTAATCCCTTGTTTGTGCTATGGCACAAAACAAATTATTTCACATAGAGCAAAGGACAGCCTTGTAACAATTAAAGTCTATTGTGTAAAAGTATAAATGGCACATTGATCGTTAAGGTAAGCAGACTTGTAAAGAGTAATTCTTGGACATGAACTATACGGTCATTTAATGTACACTTTGGAGAAGTCATTATGCGTGGAGAGATGAATTACCAACTGTAAAATGCTTAGGTTAGCCGGTTAACATGAATGCTTGGTCTAAACAGACCCCAGCAGAAACAATGTGAGGTCTGCTCCTACTTATGCAGAAAACACAAGTGTTTTAATACTGCTTTCCTTGGAAACAAACACCTTATTCTAAATTTCTTTAAATTTCTTAAACAAATAAGGAGCCCCTTCCTCTCCAATTAAAAAAAAAAAAAAAAAAAAAAAAAAAAGAAAGCACTAACAAAAACAAAAACAAAAAACCGCAATAACAACAACAAAATAACAAAAAAAAAAATTAAAAACCGCCTCTATGACACTTTACAAAGTGGGAAATACTCTAAATCCTTGAACCTCGGACTCTGCTGAGATCCATGTAATCTCGGTCACACTCATTAGGAAAAGAAAAAAGGAAAAATCTACCCCCTGCCCAGGGAGTGTTTAAAAGGATGAGCGTGGATCCACTGAAACCAGTCCTGTGAAGGTCAGCTTTGTCTTGTAAGAGGAAAGGTGACAGGGTCAGCATTATTGCACATGATGAAACCCCCACGGGGGCTGGAGGAGGTCATCTCTCTCCTGTCTCCTCGTTAGTCCCTTCTGGGGGCTAACCTGCTAACGAAGGTGATGAGATTTCTTATTGCCAGAGAGAAACGCTCGGCTGGACAGCTTAAGGTTCCAGGCTCCCCATTAGGGGTGGGAGAACTCCCGTTCCCCAGAGCGCAGTTTGGCTTTAGGGAAGCGTGGCGTCCCTCTGAGCCCGCAGAGAAGACAGGAGGTTTCTTGGTGACCGATGCGATTTGCTGGGCGCCTTCCGTGTGGCTGCCAGCTCCCTAGAGGGCATCGCCTCGGAAAAGCGCCCTGGGGGCTCTGGCGGCTCCCACTTCTGCACTTGCATGAGCTTTGTGGGGCTCCTGCGGTTGGCTGGGAAGTTTGGAAACACAGGCGGGTTCGGTGGCGGGATGGACGCGTGCTCGCCGGCACTCAGAAACGCGTCAGGCACGGGGGTTTGCATCTAGCCCCTCTCTCCGCTGCTCCTTGTGCCCGCCGACACGCGTGTAATGCACCCACCCGGGGCCCCATCACCGCCCGTCGTACGTGCAGTGACTTTAGCCTCTCACTGCTCTATTTTGCTTGGCTTTGAAAATTAGCCTGTTTGGATAACACCCGATAGAAAACATTTACGCTGGAAGCCAAACAGGCAAATATTTTAATCTCTCATATTAACATAGCGGTTTTCCAATCGGTTGATTTTTGTGCTCTATTATTTATTTATTTGTGTACGCGTTATTCATTCATTCGCTCCATTCGTTCGTTCATTCATTCATTCATCCGCTCCGTCATTCATTCATTCCTCCATCACTTTCCCTTCTCCGCTGGGCCGGCGGTAGCCCCGGCTGCCCAAGAAGTGGCCCTCGGTTTGGCCCATTCCCGTAGCCCTGCACGGTGTCGGGATGTGACGCTGCTGAGACACCCCACCCCGACCCCTGGACAGGCTCCTGGGTACCCCTGCGGTCCCTGGAGGAGGCGGGGGATGCCGGAGGAGAGGCTGTGTGCCAGCTTGGCTGCTCTGTGCCTGGGCGGCTCCCACGGCCGCTGGGTCTCCTCCAGTCAGTGCCACCAGAGAGGGGCGGCGAGCGCTGCGCTGCACCCGAGCCGGCGACCCCCGCCCGACACGGGACCGGCGGGAGCGGAGCGGCGGAACCTCCGGGCCCGGGGGCGTCCCTGCAGGGAAACGTCAAGAACCTCCAAAGCCACTGCTGCCGGCTCGGTCGGCGGAGGGGGAATGCGCAGTCGGACCACCAACATGCCGGGAGCCGTGCAATCCGCCACTTAATACACTTCTGCAATTTAAACTTCTGGGGACCCCCTCCTTTCAAGCCGATTTGTGATATAGGTGTTTTCTCATTACACTCTCCCCCCCTTTCCTTTGAAATGCACCCCCTCACCACCCTCCCGCTCCCTTTCTTCTGAGCCCTGCTCTCTAATTCTAGATGAGTATTACTTTGCTCTTTTCGTTGGCCAAGCACAATTGTGTTATTGGAGATAATGAATTCAATCCCCATCAAAGAGTATTAGGAGCGCCTTGGCCCTGTAGTGCCTTTTTTTAAACCGGGAATGAAAGGCAGAGAGAAAATTCTCTGGGTAGCCTCTGCGCTGGCAGCTTTTGAAGTGAAGGGAGGCGGGCATTGTTGTTCACATTTTTGTCCATACGGCTGAAGAAAGACCGGCGGCTTTTGATGAGAAGATGAGAACCGCCTCGTAAGTTGAGCAACAAGTTAGATGGCGAAGTCTTCCCGCTGCCTACTGCCTGTGGATAACATATGTCCCGCATTAATAGGGGCTCAAGGGAACAATTGCCGGGGGGTGGGGTGGGGAGAGCTCTGCTCTGCACCGTCCAGCGGCTCCTTTTCTTTCCCCCGTCCTCTGGACACCGATGCCCCTACGGGAGTGTTTTTAAGGGAGACCAGAAGATATTCTCTTGGTTTGCTCCTGTGTCCAGGGGCCCGAGTCGGGCAAGCGGTGTGCACAGACTGGGGGCTGTGCTGAGGGAGGAGGGGGCCTCGGTGAGATGCGCTGGGTCACCTCTGCTCGCCAGGGCTCCTGGGGACCAGGGCGTGATGTTGGGTCTGCTGCCATGTGTTTGGAGGGCATCTGCCCTTTCTAAATAAGACTCTGTATTATTAGTTTGAGAGGAATTTGAGCGGGGCGGGGGAGTGGTTTTGTGGGTTTTTTTCCCGACTAAATGTGGGGTCGGGACTCGGTTTTTTCACTTGTTATTTCCTTTCCATTTCATATAAGTTAATGACATACCTGAAGTTTGTAAAGTACTTCCTCAGATAAAGCAACCAGGCAAGGAAAAACAAGAAGAGGTAGAACGCCTGTTGTTCACATCAGATAACCTTAGAACTAGAAAACTTGTTGCATACATTTGAATAAGTTCAGACATGCTCTTATTCCAATCTCCTGCCCCGCAGTTCAAAGATTCCCCGCCCCCCGGGCTTTATTATGCTAAAGAGGTCATTACTGAGAGTCACTATGGAGAGATCCCGGTTTACAGAATGAGGCCCACCTCCTAGTTACCAACATGTTTACATTTTCTGTCGGTCGTAAGCGGAGGAAATGTGTGTTAGCAACCCGCCGAGCGGGCTCGGGAAATAGAAGGAATAAAGGGGGAAATATATTTCAGCTATTGCGCAGTAGATGGCAATTGTAGATGCTTAGGGAGCACTTAGAGGTGTCGGGCACAAAGGCGGGATTTGCCGTGGTTGTCGGAGAGGGCCAGATCCCACTCCTGGGGCAGGCAGCCCGTGCCTCGGTGCCCGGGCAGGCTCGGAGAGCCCCCGGACACGGCTGCCCTCGGGGCTCTGACAGCCTGGCGGGGATGGAACCGCGCGGGTCCCTGTCCAGCGGCGCGGGGCAGCTCCCGGAGCCCTCCCTCCACCGCAGCGCTGCCGGTCCCGGGGCACAGGGCACTCTCCCTGACCAGCCGGCCGGGAAGGGGATGCCCCCGCTCCAGATGGAGGAGGTGGCTTTTTTATGGACGGCGGCGGACTCGACACTCTCTCACTGCCAAGTGACGTGTGAACGGGCCCGGTTTCGGCAGCAGAAATGCGGTCACCCCAAACATGCCCACCTGGGCACCCCCTCTGTTCCCATGGGCGGCTCAGGGAAGGCGGACGGGGGTCCCAAATCCTGAGCGGGCCGAGCCAAAGGAGGGCAACGCCGTCGGCTGGGGCAGGCTTGGGCTGCCGCGACCGGGCGGGAGGTCAGTGGCATCCGCACCCCGCGCTCAGCGGGCCCGTCCCGCCCGCTCCCGCTCCCGTGTCGCCTCCGCAGCGCTCCAGAGCTTCCCCTGCTGCGGGGGGACAGCCTGGGCGAGCGCAGGGCAAGAGGAACACAGCAACACCCCGGTTCAGCGCGTGTTCCGCCTGCTGGCTGGAATAATAATAATAATAATAATAATAATAATAATAATAATAATAATAATACCCAGCCTGCTGGTAGTTGACCCTTGGAATAACGAGCAGGAGTAGGAATATTTCAGGGGAAAAAATAGATTACCAATTGCACAACAATAGTATCAAAACAACTATGAACTTCCCCTAAAGTAACTCGCCTGAGCAAAGCCCATTCGAGCAATGCTATGGCAGCTGAAGCGCCGCTCCGGAAAACAACCCTTTCTATGAATTCAACTAAATGTAGGAGTTTAGGGTGGGGGGAAAGAGAGCAGATTGCATCTTTTTTCCCTTGTAGATGGATTCTGCTATGAGGCTACATATGCCTTAAATCCTAATGACTGGAGACAAAGGTGAGCGCTGGCAGTTTGATCTGTCCAAAGTTCAAAGATCTGAAATCTCAATGAGTTTCTGTTTGAGGTGAAGGGGAGAAACAAACACCATGGCAAGGCTTGGGCCAGAAAGCTGCACGGCTTGCAAGCGAAATGCGACATTACTTACACTAATCTATCCTTAACTGCAATTTGTCACTATGGTCAGAATAATTATTAGAAAATAACCAGAGGGAACAAAGGCAGGTTTTCTTCTTATCGCTTCCCATTTTCCACTCTTCTCTTCCTCCAATTATTTTCTCCCGCTGCAATAGACCTTTCGAAACTACAAATTGCAAGAAATGTACGAGCTATTTTTAAAATATTATTAGTCTGCCTTTGCTAGGAGCTCAGAAGGCTGGCTTTGCATTAAGAAGAAGAAGAAAAAAAAGAGCCATTTTGCTGCACGACCCTTGACATGTAAATAATCAAACTAATTGCATTTTGATTTTAGCTATTAACCATTCTCCTATATTTCCTGAACAATATTGCAGCGTGGGAGTTTTGCGGGGACTTACGTGTACATTCTTTACTTCAGTCACACTCTGTGCACTATTGTGGTGTGATTTTTGCTTGGTCATTGTGTGTTATGTATATTTCCACTTGCCTCCCCTGGAAACAAATACATATTAATTATATGTATGTTAATATATACAATATATGCATCTATATTCCTCCCGAGACAACTTTATACCCCATGTTTATATGAGGATAAATTGCTTCTTCACGAATTAAATTTATCACGAAAATGCACAGGGAATCTATTTATTTATTAAGTCTCTGATTTTAAAATATTCTTTTCAGAGTGATTAATCACATATGCTCACACATATATGCCTAGATTCCGTTTCATCAAAATAGAAAAGAAACCATACAAAGTGCATTGTTATCGCTATCGGGTACTTTATCTATAATATTTCTGTTAAAACCTGAGACAATTGCTCTTCTAAAGACTAGTTGGCGTGAGGGCAAGGGAATTCATTTATTTCGTGTTTATGCTGACGGACCAATTTCAATACCTACTCAACACATTTCAAAACAATTTTTGAAGCTATGCCAATGGCTGAAGTGTTTTCTCGCGCCGTTCTTTCACAATTTACTTATGTTTTATTGACACTAATAGGACCGGCATTTTTTCCCCTTGTCTTACAGTAGTTCCGAACATTTCAAATTATTCCTTCCAAATAATGTATGTCCTCCGATTGTGCGCCGATGTAGATGTCAGAGTTGTCCATTCGCACTCAGGAAACAATCCGGCAGTTACTTGTGATTTTATTTCTCCCACTTGACTTGGGCGACTGAAGTTGCTTTTATTCCGCCGACTCTTCCCTTCTCGAGGGGCAGGTGCTGCTCGCAGGTGCTCCGAGGCGGTGCCGCGGGTGGGGGGCGCAGGGACATCGTGCCCTCTTGCCGGGGGGCTCCGGAGCTGTGGGAACCCGCGGCAGAGGAGGGCTCCGGACCCTCCCGCGTCCCCTCGCCCCCGGCCGCGGGGTCCCCTCCGCGGAGCCCCGACGGCACCTGCCCCGCCGTGGCACCACCATCTCCGCCTCGTCCGGCCCGGGGCCTCCTCACCGCCCAAACTCCGCGTAAATCTTTACAGAGATCCCCCGCCGCCCCCATTTACTCCCCGCTTGTGTTTAATGAAGCTAAATGAGCCGTTGTCGCTCCCTCGCACGTGGCCGGTCGGAGGTAATAGCCGAGCAGGAAAAGACCAAGTTCCCCCTATAAACCGAGGTGTCGGTCGGAGCCTGGAACCTGAAGCCTGGCGGGGTCCCGCTCTGCCTCTGTCCCGGACGAAGGGCTGAGACACCATCTCCGACAGGGGCAAAAGCCCCGCACCCGCCAGCTCCTTCCCTTCCAGCACAGAGCGACCGGTCCGGCTGGAAGGAGATGCTCGCAAACTCACTTCTACACATTGCGGGCGGGGGGATGCACCCTCTTCCTGCGGAGCCCATTTTTTAACTTATTTTTCACTCTGGCTCGGGGTTCCCTGAGCACAGGATTAAAGCAGCGGCAGCAAAGCAGCTAAGGAGCGGAACGTAAAACGGGGCTCTTCGCCCTGCTGTTGATTTCCAAGTCTTAAACTGATCTCAGAATACTGGGTGCTTTGCACCGGGGACCCGCGTTTTTAGCATGAGCTGCACCCCTGTCTTGTCAGTGGCTCGTTGCCCACCGCAGACACAATTTGCCTACGAGAAGAAAGGGCAGGAATATAATCTTGATGGAGAGTGGCGAAAGGGCACACGGTGCATCCGTGACAAGCTCCGCTCCTTATCTCGGAGAGGTTTGGAGCCGCGTCGGTCCGCTTAAACCTTTTTATTACCCACGCCCCAAATATTTCCATTACACACGGTCTGTGCTCCTCAGCTGATATGTGAAACTTGCTGCCTTATCGCTGTCAGTCGATTGATATTTTCCGTGTATAAGCCCAAGGCATTAAATCAATGTCTCCACTCTGCAATGGCATATTCTCTATAGACTAGTCTGTGCGAGACAAGTGAAGTCCTGCTGAAAATTGGCTTCATCCTGCCTCGATTCTCACGAAGCTCCTTTTGGCAGAAGAAGCGGGGCTTTAAACAGGAGCCGCCTGCCCAGACTCGGTGCCGAGCAGCCCCGAGCTGCCGCTGGCTGCGGGGTCCGCTGCTGTTTGCCATTGCGGGACATTCCGAGGCGAAGGTGCCGCGCAGTCGGGCCGCGGGGTAACCGGCCGCACACGGCGACAGGGACAGAGACCCTCCCCCCGCTGCAGGACTGGCAGGCGGCAGCCGGGAGGGGACCGGCGGTGGATCCCGCCCGACCCAGAGCATCCGCACGGCAGGACGCGGAGGCAGCTCCGTGCGGCCCGGAGAGCCGTGCGCTCCTTCCCACCCGCATCACCGCTGATCCGGCCGCACTCGCAAAGCAATGGGGCTCTCCCAAGACTTATTTTTTCCCCCTCTTTTTTTAGCTGGGTAGTAGTGCTGGAGGAATGTGGTGAGATTTCTGGGACCCTGGATTGGCTTTTCTTTTCTAAATCGAACCTTAATTTAGTTTGTCGCCGCTGTCCATAACCCGTCAGGGGGCAATTATGTGATAATTAGGTGAATTACACCATTCTTTTATCTGGCAGCCGTGCACGAACAGGGCTTGGCACAGCGAAAACCGTTCACACTTAAACTCCCCTCCCCCGACATGGGCTATTGCTGGGGACACCAGAGCTCTCCAGCGCGGCTGCTGGTGTCCTTCCGACGGATGGTTCCGAGCCAGAGCTCCGAAGTGTCATCTGGGCCTTTCCAGCGGCCCGGCGGGCGTGGAGCCGCCCTAGGGATGCTCCCCGTGGGCGTCGACCCGTCCGGCGTGGAACGCCGAGTCAGGCTGCCAGCACCCCGCCAGCCCTGGCCGCGAAACACCCGGGAGGTTACATCGCCTCGGGTGGCTCTTTCCGGCCATCCCTCAACTTATCCTACCACCGCGAATTAGGGAAAAAAAGATTAAAAAAAACCATTACCGCACGCCCAGCCTCGCAGGCCGGTGGCACCGCAGCGCTCCACAAGCACACCCTGCGGGAGCGACCCCGCTTTCCCTCTGCACAAGCCTGGCAGTACAAATCTTTCCTCTTCACATCCACGCTTAAGCACTACGTTTTGATTTTCTTGCACATGGCTCCGTAACCCGCCCCAGAAATTGTGTAAGAAAATAGCAGAAGTATTTCATTGATAACATTTGATTTATTTAAAGTCCTTAACTGCAAATGATCAAAAACATACTTCACGCATTAAATTCTCAGTTATCGTTTTAAATCAAAATATTTTTTCAATTACAATCACATTTATAAAATTAACAAAATTTCTTAAATTCACTTGTAATTATTTTTTACGGTCATTTAAAGCAATTTCCAGCTGTAAAGAAAGAAAACAATATAAACCATGCAATAAATTAAGAACATTGAAACAGCGAACAGGAATAATAATAAAACCCGTCTGGCTATGCTAACACCGTGTAAAACTGTGGAAAGTGCAATAACACTGGATGAAATAAGCTAACGATGGCGATAATTAAACGGCCACAAAAATAAAAAAAAAAAATATTAGACAAGTTTGAAAAGGGGGAAGAGACAGAGCTGTCCTCTTTTCCTTGCATCACTGTAGTAGTCAATGTTTCCTGGGGGAGGGGAGGGGGAATAACCTGGTTATAGATACACAGTTCTAGCTGGTACACAATGAAGACAAATTAAATAAGTATGTCGTCCACATGTTGATGAGAGTTGCTGATGAACTAGAATCTTCAGTAACAGATGGGAAGGAAAAAAAAAAATCCAACTGGCTGTGACCTCTTGTAACTTTATATTACATCCCAAAACAGGTAACACTTGGAAAAAGATAAGGGTCGCATCCTGCACTCCAAAGCTCCAGTTGGTCCCCTCGGGAGTGCAGGATCCGGCCCGTAGCATCTGGATTTTATGCGGGTTGTAATAGCCGAAGGTTTATTTTACAAGTATCAAAAGGATGATCCGAGAAAGTAAATAGTTCCCTTGTTGCTTAGAGATTCTCTTAGTGTTTTGCTACTTCACAGCAGTATTGTCCTTCAAAGCCTTTTTAATTAAAAAAAAAAAAAAAAAAAGTCTTAAATTTCTACTCGCTTCTTCATCTCCGTATTGTTAAAGTATTGCCACATACCTGTAAACTTACATGAGATTATAGAACACATAAGGGAGGGAGACGATGGGGCAGAAAGCACAAACAAGTAGTTTACACGCTCAACATTTTTTTCTTCTTTTTAATAACACCCTGCATAGGCTGGGGAGGTCTCCGGGAGAGGGGCTGGGCGGCAGGGGCCGGAGAGAGTATGTACAAGCGGGCCGGCTTTGCAGGAGGTCGTGGTGGATCGTAACAACACGCAGCGCGCTGCGCGGCAATTAAAAAGTAACAGTCCTTCGCAACTGCGTGCGGAAACACCTTGGTCAGTCTCAGGGAAAGCGGGGAGAGAAGCCGGGAAGGGGAGGAGGGGTCTCGGCCCCGGCGGCGGGGGTCGCACAGCTAGGAGGTGTTTAGCACGGGTCTGGAATACACACCTTGGTAGTAGGAGGGCTCTAGGGCCGAGGGCTCGATGCTGCTCCGGCCAGCCATGGAGGCGCTGCCCAGGGGCAGCCCGCCGGGGATGCTGGCCCCGTAGGAGGAATATTGCAGCGCCTGCTCGTAGGCTTTGAAGTCCAGCTTGTGCTGCTGCTCCGAGGAGGACATGAGGTTGTTGATGGAAAAGGGGTGGTTGAAGGAGTAGTGGGGATCACCCTTGAGGTGGAGCTGGGGTTCGTGGGCTAGTGAGTGAGGGGGGTGTGGGACGGAGGCCAAGGTGGGTACAGAGCTGATGGTGGAGGAGGCGGCCGAGGCCGAGGTCTTTAGCTCCGTGCTTGATCCACTGTGGTCCATAGACTGGGGGCTGGTGGACGGGTTGGAGCTGGACAGAGAGGTGGCCGTGTCCAGCTGCGCAGGTTTGTTGTGGCCTCTGTGCAGGGGGGAGTTGGAGCTTGAACTGGAGGCCCCGGCCTGATCTTTCCTGCCCTCCTGAGTGGCTTTACTGTTGGCCGGCTTCTCGCACTTGAAGCGCTTTTGCCGGCGGAGGTAACAGCCATTTTCAAACATGTTGCCGGAGTCGGGGTGCAGGGTCCAATAGGAGCCCTTGCCGGGCTTGTCGGGGGAGCGGGCAACCTTGACGAAACAGTCATTGAAAGAGAGCGAGTGGCGGATGCTGTTCTGCCAGCGCTGCTGGTTCTGTCGGTAGTAGGGGAAAAGGTCCATGATCCACTGGTAGATCTCACTCAGCGTCAGCATCTTGCTGGGCGCCTGCTGGATGGCCATGGTGATGAGGGAGATGTAGGAGTAGGGCGGCTTGGCGTGGGGGTAGGTCCGCTTGAAGGACTTAGCGTCCCGCGTCCTGCCGAGGTTGGACTGGGTGTAGGCCATGGGGCTCATGCAGGGGTTCATGCCGCCGTAGGGGCTCAGCCCGTTCATGGGCGCCGGCTGGGCGGACATGGCGTTGATGCCCCCGGGGCTCAGCGCCGTGCCCATGGCGGCCACGCCGGCCGGCATGCCGTTCACGGGCCCCGCCGAGCCTGCCGGCATGCCGGCCACCGCGCCGGGGCTCAGCCCAGCCCCCAGCCCCGTGTTGGCGTAGGACATGTTGAAGGAGCTGGAGGTCATGTTGCCGCTTGTCGTCATGGTGTTCATGGTCATGTAGGTGTTCATGGTGTTCATGGAGCCCAGCCCCGAGTTCATGTTGCTCACGGGCACCGAGGAGTAGGCCTAGGGCAGCGAGACAAAGAGACGGAGTTAGAGGAGAGAGGTGCGGCAGGACCCCGGATCCGCCCGCCCGGCCCAGCCAGCCGTGCGGGACGCCAAGCTTCCCCGACACCGGGAAAAAGCTTCCCCAAAGGCGCGCGGAAAGGCAGCCGTTTCCATGGAAAGGTCCATCTCATATTTATGTACATTTATAAACAGACACGGAGCGGGGTGCTCTCTCCGGACGCTCCCGGTGTACCGGCGTGCCGCAGCTTGCGCGGGCTGCGCCGGGACCGGCGGCGCGCACGGACCGACCGTCCTCTCCGAGCCGCTCCCCGCCCTCGCCAGCCGGGCCGCGGGCTCAGGCTGCCCCGGGAGGATGTGTTCTTTCCGGCGCATTCCCGTGTTTTGTTGTTTTTGTGTCCTGTCTCGCTAGTTAAATACCTAAACTCATCAGAGTATTGAAATTGGTGGGCGTACAGTCCTTCCGCCAAGGAGAAAGAGTGCTTGTATTTTCTGAGAAAAATCGCACGCACCTCTTGCTTCCTTCCCGCAATAATTTAAATTTATTTTGTAAGAAACATACAAAATGCGATAATGCCTTTTTGCAAAATAATTTTAAAAACCCTCACTCAAACCAAACAGCTCTCGTCGGCCTGTTTTATCTGTGGAAAGCTCTCCCCTTGTCTACGTTTCCTATCAAAATTGTCTTTAAATTAAAGTTAAAAAGGAAAAATCAATCATCCAACCAATCAAACGCCAAAACTTTCCCAAAGTATGAAAAGCCTGAACTTTTCCTCTCTGAGGTTTTCTACAATTGCACGACTTGAAAAAAATTGTAGCCCCCTACCACATAACACAACTCTCAAAAAGGCAGAGCCGGAGAGCCTGAAATTGTGTTTTCCGCTACGGCATCTGATTTAACAGGAGAGAGAAAGACTTTCCCAGTTTATTCGAACTAAGGCTGATATGGCTAAGAAAAGGAGGTTTAAGCAAGGGTTAAATATATAAAACTCATTGCTGATCCCCCAAAATTTCACGAACTTATAAACGCACTTTTAATTTAGAGGATCACATTCATTATTTAAGGTGGTAGAACGCGGCTGGATTTCCCATGTTGCATTCATGCAGTTATTCAAATTAAATGGCAGGAGAGGAGAAAAGATTGAAATTTTAAAAAATAGCAAAACCGAAGTTCAATTAACTTTATGTTTGTGGACAATGAGTATAGAAAGGAAAAATGAGTCTGGAAACGGCACATAATTAGGATGACCCTTATTTGCCCTTAGCCGACTTTCCTTTATTGAAGGAGATGCCAGCGGGTGACACGTATGAGGCTCCGTCCGCGTGGCCCTACGGGCGCGTGTGCCAGCCCGGGTGCGGGACGAGGCGTGGGGACTGCGGAGCCGTGTGTCCGGGTGTGCTGATGCAATGCCCGGGTGCGCACACCCAGGTGCACTTCCTCAAAGCGCCTCCTTCCCGGGCAGAGCCCGCGGGGCTGCCGGCCCCGGCTTCTCCCGGGACCCCGCGGCAGAGCGTCAGCGGCACGGCGCGGAGCCCAGGCCCCACCGGGCCGAGGCGCTCCGGGAGAAGGCTCCGGGCTCTGCCGTGGCCCTCTCCTCCGCCGCGGCTGTGGGCGTTCGGGCCGGTCCTGCTCTCCTTGCGCCCGGCGCTGTCAGGCGGGCGCGGAAGCGCCTCCGGGGTGCCGCGGCCCGGTCCGGCCCGGTCCGGGTGGGGGGCGGCGGGTCGGGGTGCGGGTCCGGGTCCGGGTGCGGGTGAGGTGCGGGCCCCCTCCCGGCCCGGCTCTCGGCAGCGCCGCCAGCCGGCCCGCGGCAGCAGCGCACGGCGGGCAGCCCGTCTCAAAGTACGGACAAACGGCCGCTTCTCCCCCTCCTTTCCTTCCCCGGCTTTAGCAGGTGAGGGCCCGGTGCTGGCCAGCAGAGAGGCCGCAGGTCCCGCCGAGAAGCTCAGGGAAGGCGCTGCCCCCGGCCAGGACGCGCTGGCGTCCGTCTCCCTCGGCCCCTGCCATCTGCCGGGAAGGAGCCGGGTGCCGGCGGCGCGGCGAGTGCTCTGCCCCGAGCCAAGAGTTTATGGGGTGCTTTTGTGCGCGCCGCGAGAGAAGATTACGCCTCTCAGATGAGATCAAGGGCTGCCCCCGGCCCCCCGGCCCTCCTGGCGGGCTCGCAGCCGACCTGTGTCTTCCCCAAACGCCTCCAGGGCTGCTGGAAGCTGTGTTTTCCTTGGGGAAGCCTAGTCAGTTTCGGCGCCGGAGGGAGGGGGAGGTACGTTTGCGTTGGCAGGATCTGGACTGCAAACCGATTCCTCCGATTGCTGCCCCCTCCAGACCCCTGGCCACCCCCAGGTCCTCCCCTGCCCTGCACAGGGGCAGCAGCGAAGCCAGACCCTGGGATTTACTCACCTCCTGAGTGTCGGCGTAGTAGCTGTTCCAGTCGCTGGTTTCATGCCCTTCCATTTTCACAGTCCCTAACATTATGGAGCCAACCTGCCCGGTGTAACCATCCAGCCTTCTTGCAAGCGAGCGACGGGCAGCAGGAAAAGAGCCCGAAAGCCCGACCTAGCAGGAAGCCAGCTCTCAGGAGGGGCGGGGGGTGCTGAATTCTGCTCTATAACCAGCCAAAAAGGAGGCAGGGAGCGGTGTGGGGCGAGACAGTTGAGAAAGTGAGGAAGTGCGGCTGGGATGTGAGTGGAGTTGAGCTGATGTGGATCTTACGTCGCAGAAGTACCCACCTCCTCCTCCTCCTCTCCCCATTTGTCCGCCGCACAAAGGCGTTCGCACCTACAAAGCCGGAGATGCACCTGCAAACAAGGCAGTCCCCCTCGCCTGCAACTCCCCCCGGGGCGGCACTTTATTTGCAAAGCTGCGTAATTGGTTTAAGCTTGTGGGGAAAGAAGGAGAGACAGAGGTGGGAGAGGGGGACAGAGGGGGGCGGGGGGCGGGACGCGATGGGACGGGGGACGGGCACGACCACCCTTTCAGGTGGACAGGACAAATGCTAGGAGGCATGGGGGGAATGAAATGAGGTAGATGAAGGAAGGGCAGCCCCCTCTATTTGAAGAGAATGCAAAAGGCCATCCAGCCTTAAACCCCTGAGATTAGAGGCAATATTTACTAAAGGCCGGTAGATGCTCCTTTAACTTGATGGCCGGGATGTGCTTCAAAGTCCCGAGTCCTGAAGTGCACAGGTTACCCCCTCTCCTGCTCCTCTCTTCACAGTTGTTACCGCGCAGGTACCTCCAGGCCCTGCCGCGGCGCCCACGTCCCATCGCCCTCGGGGCAGGGATCGGATTAGCTCCGGGCTGCGAGCAGGGGGCTCGGCTCCGCGCTCCCCAAAGCCCTTCCAGCCCTCCTCCACCCTACCCACTCTTCCCTCGGGCTAAACTAGCCCTTCAGACGGGGTGCCGTCCTATGTAGGTGGTGATAATGATATTGCTTTTTCGGGTGCCTTATGCTCAGAAACCATGTGAGTCACGGTGCTGAGACATAATACTACAGGTTCCCAATAAACACGGACGGAGGCCTGAATGCGGATCCACTGATATTAACCTCCACTTGGCAAACACCAGGTGAGTCACTAGAACCGTTTTATATCTTTACTGTGGAAAGCCCTCAGCCCAGAAGGCTCATTTGGAAGCTTTCTCTGATGCCAGACGACCAGGAGCAGCAATAATACGTAGTGGGTATCTCATTTCCAACTTCTTGCTTATTGACCTGATTTCTCACAACGAGCAGGGGACGAGGATTCTATACAGGCTGGTAAAAGGTAAAAAACACCGATAAAACAAACTGACATTGGACAAAGCTTTTTGTTATTATGGGGGGAATCTCTCAGTCTTTGCAGAGGGATCAAACACTTTCTGCCCTGTCCGGCTCCTCGAGCCTATGTCAACACCATGGACTTTTCTTGGGTTTCTCTATCCTATCCCTTGTGAGTTCGTTCCCACCTAGCTACTAGAACTTCTATCACCTCATAGTAGGAAACAAAAACCAAAAAGTCAAAACCAAAAAATCTACATCACTAACCAACAACTAACAGCCCCACACCCTCCCTTCCCACACCCCCCCCCCCCCCCCAAAAAAACCCCAACTTTTCCAACAGTGGGAATTTGAAGGGGAAGTAAAGCTTCTTGGGATTTTGGAAAAGGCTTGCACATCATATCACACAAACTATAATACACATCTGGGTCAGAATTTCAGAACTTGATGTGTTTATCGTTCAGTATGGCCTCAGTTCTTGCTTCCACAGTGATTTGTTCTCGAGTGATCTGTGGAAATGTCACCCTTACAAATAGAATTTTGAAGTTTCTTATAGAGACACAGGATTCAAATGACGAGATATAGCATATCTCTGCCTCGACAAATATGTTTTAACTTGTTCTCTAAATGCATTTTCTATTACCCCTTACCTCTTTCTTTGTTCTGCTCTTTTTCTACTTTTTTTTTTTTTTTTTTTTTTTTTTTTTTTTTTTAATCTGGCAACAGAATTAAGTCAAATCCTTGAAACAAACAAAACTCTGGAATCAGCAGAGGAAAACAACATATGAAAATATGTCTTGAAGGAAATAAAATATATAGAAGCACTGGATTAAACCCCTGCTTTCTCAAATGGTCAAACTACACTCACGGAAATTGGGACAAGCCCCAGTGGAATATCTAAGAAATATTAAAATTGCGGTCTTCATGCATGCACCTTCCCTTTTTTCCTAATGGAAGAGGTGTACATGTCTGAAAACAGAGACCCTTACGGCGGTGGGTTGCTCATTTCAGCATTTGAGGTGTGTGGAGCGTGGTTCCCCCCTAGCAGCACGTACGCGGGGATGCTGGCAGGAGCGCAGCTGCCGCAGCGACCCCGCTGTCCGCCCCCCCGCCGGGTGACCTCGGGGCGGTGCTGCCTGGCTCTCCAGAGCCCAGCCCCGCGGGAGCAACACCCGATGGGACGCCGGGCAGCCCACGCTGGGTCACTCTGTACCTGGAAAAAAGGGCAGGCACAAAGCCGGCCACGCTCATCGGATGCTGCTACAGACCATGGAGGCGTTTCACCGGGCGGAGCAACCGCGGAGCCGGCAAAGCCGCTCTCGGGGCCGGCCCCCCGGCTGGGATGCCCTCTGCCCGGGAGCGGAGCCGGGGGTTGTGCAAAGCCTCAGCGCCTCCTGTTGTCCAGCTGCGGGCTCAGCTCCCTCCTGAGGTTGCTCCCAGAGGTGAGAGCGCAAGCAGGATCTCCTCTTAATCTGCTTAGAGCCTCTCGACTTGATGTATAATAACCAAGCCCGATTCAGAGCCAGCCGCAGCTGGAAATTCTCTTCAGCCCGGTTGCTGTGATGCAGCCCTGGCGGAGAAAAATCCTCCCTTAAGTCCAGAAGAGAGTCAGGACGCCTCTGCCCACGGCCACAGGAAAAATGGGTATTTCGGTAGTTGCCCTTGCCCTGCACTTGAGCAGTTATGTAGAGAAGCCCTGTTTGGGATGCTCTGCGAGTTCAGTGGGATTTATTTGCAGGAGGCTCAGCAGAGAAGCATTCTGCTAGGACGCGGGATGCTGTGTAGTAGCCAGGAGCTCTCCAGTACAGTATCACCTAGCTGAGTCAGGTCAGTAGCACTGGCCCAAATTAGCGCCTTTTCCACAGCTCTGGTTCGAGTAGCACCAGTTTCTGTACACTTTTGTTTGTTTGTTTGTTTGTTTTCCCCTTTTTCCTTTTTTTTTTTTTTTTTTTTTTTTTTTTTTTTTTTTTCTTTTTTTTTTTTTTTTTTCTTTCAGGGCGAGCTGTTAGTGCAACCTGAAGAAAGTGCAGGCTGAGGTGAGCACTGCTTTACCCGGATAGATGGGACCGGGGTCTCAGCTGTTGGCCCATCTGCGCTCTGCCAAGGGTGCAGACATAAAAACTGACCTAAAAAATACGGAAATATGTGTGTGTGGAGCGGGGGCAGGACTTTCAGGGGAGACCGTGTTACCAGCGCTGCCGGGAAGAGCTGGGCCCCGCAAAGGTCCCTCATCAAGGGTCTGGGTTTGGGAAATCTCGTAGCTGTCCTCGCCCCGGGAAGCCTCCCCGCAGTGCCCACGGGGCCCGGAGCTCCAGCGCCGCCCGCAGGCTCTGCCCCACGCGTGGGCCGGGCGGCCGGTGCCGGCGGCGGGAGCTTTAATTTTAACGTGGAGCGCTGTTTCAGCTCCTTCCGCTCTAATTTCCCCCAGCAGCGTCTGTCTGCCCCTCGGTTTGACTTGCAGGGTTTTACTCGATTTTACCCGAAATACCATCGTCTTTCGGACGAGATTCTCTCGGCAGTGCTTGCGCGGGCCAGGCGTTTAGCTGGGGAAGGAGCTGCGAGGTTCTCTCCGCATCGGTATGTATTCCCTGCTCTGTGCCCTACAGCCTTCTTTTGGCTCTCCCGCACCTGTGTCCTGCAGAGGCACCTCAACCCGGCTTTACAGAGTGGTCCAAGCCTGTGCAGCGGCTCGCCGAAAACACCGTGGGACCCCGTCAGCCTCCCCCACCTTCTCCCCACGATGGGAAGTCTCTCTTCCGGTCTGTTTCCAGGCTGAAATCCTTCCCCATACAAGCGGGCAAACAGCAACCCTCTGGGAAGGTGCCTGTGCCCGGAGCCGGGTGCTTTGGACGGGGAGGGATCCTGGGTCGGTGACCGCCGGTAGCGCTTCTGCTTCGGGGGGGAGCCCGCAGAGGAGGCGTCCGGTCGGGGGCTGTTTCCCCCCTCGCACAGGCACAGCAGCCCCAGTTCTGTGCTATGTGGGTGAGCTCTCATTCAGAAGAGCCTGTGGGGGTCCCCCAGACACACCCGGATTTGCCCCCGTCGGGGCGGCCGCTCCGCGCCCCTGTCCCCGAGCTCACGGGCGAGAAGCGGCTCTTCCCCTCGGGCCAGGGCCCGGGCAGACGAGGGCATTGCGTGGGGTCAGCATTTGCTTCTGGGCTTCTGCTGTGTGAGAGTGATTTTCCATTCTTCGGCCGTGAGGATCAGTGGCCCCCTTCCTCCGACCGGCCCTAGGTAGGGCAGCCGGTTTGCCCACAGCGCCTCTTCCAGCCCCGCAGCCGCGCTCTGGCTCCCTGGGCGGGCTGGACATGCCCTCTCCATCCTCGGAAGGAAGAACCGGGCATCTCTGCCCGCGGGTTTCCAGCCCCCTCAGCCGGCTCCGGAGCTCCGGGCCCGGGCAGAGCCGCCCGGCTGCGGCGGCAGCGCGGCCCCGCCGAGCCCCGGCCCCGCCGCGCTCCCGGGGCCGCTCCCCGCCGGCTCTCACGGGTCAGGCTCAGGGCCCTGCTGCTTTCATGGCCCCTCTGCCAGGCCCTGGAGCTCCTTACAACAGTGACGTTCCGTTGCAGGATTATTTTATTTATTTTATTTTATTTTATTTTATTTTATTTTATTTTATTTTATTTTATTTTATTTTATTTTATTTTATTTTATTTTATTTTATTTTATTTTATTTTATTTTATTTTATTTTACTTTATTTTATTTTACTTTACTTTATTTTACTTTACTTTATTTTACTTTACTTTATTTTACTTTATTTTATTTTACTTTATTTCATTTTAATTTCAGTGCAGTTAATAATATTTAATTTTCTAGGCATTCTGCAGAGCTGATATCATAAGATTTGAACGATGTAACAAATAATATCCCACCATCTGAAAATGCTCATGTATCTGACCAATTAAAGGAGAAAGAGGAAAAAATAATGAAATGAAAAATTACAAATGTTTATATCTGATGGTTACAGTGATGAGAATAAAAAAGCTGCTGGTTTGTGTTGTTTTGTTTTTTTTTTTTTTAATTTTCTATAGTCTAACAGAAGAGTTCTTAACTAGGTAAACTAGTTAGATATATGTATGCTGTTTTCAGAACTCCAGCTGGAAGGATGCCCACACTTCAGCATGTATCTGAACAAGAGTGTTCTACTTTATGCAAGAATAAATGCACTTGATAATTGTAATTTGATTGAAGCTGCCATGTAGGTATTTATTTCAGTTGTAGTTTGTTTTATTTATGTTGGGATATACTGAAACATAAATGTAAATGCTTCTGTCATGTATTTCAATCAGTGCATCTATTCTTGTTCAATCACTTGATATCTTTTTGAAAATTTTGCTTGATTTATTTTGTTTTAAAGGATGCTTTGTTTTGAAGTAGCCACAATACTATGGCATGGAAGAAACAGTATCAAAAGAGACAGGAATATGATTATGCAGGGATAAACACAAGTACTCAGATGGCACATACTTTGTAGAATCTCACCCAAGTTCCAAGAATGGTGTTTCAAGATATACACAGATTTTTGCAGGAAGCAAAGAAAGCAAACTAAGGCAATGAGTGCAGTTAATCTAAATGAGCCAATATAAGAAACAATGTTTGGTAGAGATGCACCTATGCATGAATTCTAGAATTATTTCTTTGTTAAAGTTACCCCAGTAACATAATGGACCAAAATCTGCTTTCCCTACCCCAACAATACTGCTGCATGAATCAAAGATATTTCTAGTCTCTAAGAGTCTAGTTTCTCCAAAACCTGCAGTGAGTTAACATTGAGAATATCTGCTTTATTGATAAAATCAATATCTATGTGTTGAACAAGAGCTAATCAGCTCTTTGTAATGTTCATTTTAATATATTACTCCACCTCCTTTGCAGACTGACTTTCCTATGCAGAAAGTAGTCTTGGTTTGATACCTTTAATTTTGAGCAATGGAGAGTGAAGGAATGCTACCTTTCTTTCAGTGCATATCAACATATTTTCAAATTGTTTGCTATCTTCTACTTCAGCTGCAAAAACTATTCATTTTGCTGTCTCTGTCTCTACAGCAGTTCTGCAGAAAAACATTGAAAGATACCAGTATCTATTTTAGATGGCTTCCTTGGCTGACAGCTCTGAAGAATCAAATGTTCAAAAGAAAGGCTGGCTTACTTAAACTCCTCCCCAGGGAGCAGTTCCACAGTGTTACACATCTTGCAGTTCCTAGAGCATAAATTAATTCAAGCTGCATTTACTGCTCATTTTCTTGAGCTGTATTAACAGTGAGTAATTGTGAGGTGTGTGGCAGCATTTTCACAGATATACAGAAACACTGGCCATTTACTCCATTATAGGACATAACCAACCTGTGTGCAGCAAAAATGATGTTTGCCCTGGAAAAGGATGACCAGAGACCCTAACACAGTCTGTAGTTTTACACTGACATGTGGGAATGTGATAGCAACTGGTAACAGCCTAAAATCGTGAGATCCATAAAACAGCATATTCAACCTTGGGGAAGGTCTGGATTTAGTAACATGTTAGGACTTCTCAGGGGAAGAAGCTGTTCAGCAGTGGTTCATCATTCCTGCAGCAGGTCTAAGCTTCTGCTGCTGCTTCAGATACTTCAAGGGTGAATTTGAAAAGTGCTCAGTAGTTTAGAGACTGACATAATGAAGATTATTTAGACCACCATATGGCTTCCATCACCGGGGTTCAGTTCTCTGTGCAGCTGTGGGTGAAACAAGGTAAGAATCAGATTTAATTCATTCTTCCTCTCTCCCTTTCTAGCCAACAAGGCAGCTGCCTAAGTATTTCTGCTGTGCATATAGTTTCAGGTTTATGGCTTTTTATGTTTTAACTTGGGATGATTGAGAGGGAATCTAACATCTGAACTTTCCTTCCATTCCTCCTAAAGAGTAAACTCCTCTCTTCCATCCAGACAATTCCATAGCTCACCGGTTGGCTTTGCCATTACTCATTGAACAACCATTGTCCCCTTTTCAGGATCTACGAATATTTGCTCCAAAATCCATCCATTCCCAGAAATCCATTAAATCTTTTCTAACACTATCCTTAGAGATAGCTGGAACTTCAGCCCCTGCAGGCAACTCTTCCTGCCCTGTGTGGGACATTTCCTTTTGTTGCTGTGATGTGAAGATTTTTCTTGTGATTAAGTGGTATTGTTATGTCCACCAAAGCTGAGTCTTCAGCAGTGAAACCTGAGATCTACAAACACATGCATATCTGCACCTATGTATTCACTATCAAACTGTTGTCCTAAGAGAACAAAAGAGCTGGACTGGAATGGCCAATTGGAATGAAAGACACTGGAGAATAGAGATATGATATATTTTGATATGATCAAATAGAATCAACTTTTAAAACTAGAGCAAGTGAAGGCCCAATCTCAGAAAAGACTTCATCAGGTGTTTAGCTAGAATTTCTCTGTTTATTACTTACACCCTTATTCAAAGCCAGGAACCTCTCTGACCTTGTGCCAATAATAACAGCCATATGTGATGGACTTCCAGAAGTAACTCAGTAATTTCTCTTGGTCTATAGAGTAAAATAGCATATACTTGGAAATATTGCAGTCATGTCATGCTAAAAATAAATCTGTGAATCATTATCACTCAAAATGACCAAGTGATTTTCTCATTGTATTGATCTTCTCATTATAAATATGTTTTAAAATAAAAGAGCTTCATCTTGTTTTCAACTTTTTATTTGTATCTATTTTGAATTATATTATATTATGGAATACCAATATTCTTAAATGGGGAGAGGAGAGAAAAAAAATGGGGAGAGGAGAGAAAAAAAGACAAAGCCCAAAATCCTAGGAGGAAGAAAAATGTTAACTATTTCTGCTGGCATGGAACTGGCAAATACAGATATCTTACAATCATAATGGAGATTAGTAGAGCTGGGTGTGCATATTTGTTATGGATCAGAGATAGGATATAGTGATTAGAAGAATGACAATGCTTTCAACACTCACAAAGGGATTGAATGTGTGATTTATAATACTAATTCCACAAAACCTTTCCATGGCTGCTTACTGCACAAGGGATTCAATATAGATTGATCACTGGGAAAAAAAGAAGCAGTATTTCCTTCAGCTCAGTTGGATGCAACTAACAAAAAGTCTTTTCAGTATTGACAGTGTATGATTTAAGAGATAACCCCTCTGCCATTTACTCTTCTGCTACAGATTCCTGTCCCCACAGTGCATCTATCAGAGAACTTTCTGTGCTACATTCCCAGTGCCCATCATTCACAGTTCAGTGAATTTTATTTTTCAGTATTTTAGCTTATAATTAATCCATTTACTCTGATTAATTATGGCCATTTTATATATATATATACCTGGCAAAAATGTTAAAGATGCTGATGCCCTGGAAAAGCAAACAGTAGCCTCTACCCTGAGGATACATACCTCTGATTTTCTATTTACTATCCATCAGAAGCACGGATTCAGTTATGAATTTACCACTGGTTCTACTAGGGGACCTTAGACAGTCATTCAGTCTCTTTTGGTTCTGGTTTCTAAAATGGAATAATGCTACTTGGACATCATGGTGAAAATGAGTTTGTAAATATGTTCTTATCCTTTCTAGAACTATTGCATTGGGGAATAGTTTTGAGCACGGGTACTGCTGTTCTGAGGCAGACTTGATGGTGCTTTGGCTGCAGAAGAGAGAATGCAGCACCCCCAGAAGGGCTGGGGAGCCTCTGCACTATGACATGTGCAAAGATTTTCACAGCCAGCTGGAAAAGGATACCAAAGTCAGGCTTAGCACTTAGTGTCAAACTAGGTGTGAGCCCACAGAGCTAGCAAAGTAGTTATGCACTTACTTTCCTCTTTCCTTTAAACAAGAGCCACTCATCTTTCCAAGCTGCTCATCCTTCTCTCTGTGGTGTTTTCTCGAGAGCCCATAGCAGGCTGCAGGTAGTTCATATGCACCATGCTGTCCTGGTTTCTGGCTGCCAGATGAAGTTGGCTGTTGGAAGCAGTTAATCCAGCAGCCTCCCAGGGTCTGTGGGGCACTATGCACATCTCACTCCATCATGGGCGTGGATCATGGAAGCAATGTGCACTGGGAGGGGACTTCCTACATGACGTGGACTCAGACAACTTCAGAGATGAGGAATTTCATTTTTTAGTTTCTCCATCCAACTGAACAATTTTTAAATGATTGCTTTTCTTCCTAAGAAGAGAAAACCCTACCTTATAACATTAATGGACTAATAACTTAGATAACACAATTTATGTGATGTTAGAAAGCTTAGTGATCTGGTGAGGTCTAATTATGAAAAATAATAATGTGTACCCAGGGACTGAACTTGCAGAAGGTTTTCCAAATCTAGGTCCATTTGCTAACTATAAAGATTCATCTACTGATTAAATTTTGGACTTTACAATCTTCAGAGATAAGGCATAACCTGTTTAACTAAATACTTAATAAAACCCCCCACCCTCAGGCTTTAGGGATCATTGTGATCATTAAGGGATGGTAATAATAGTACCTGGTGAAAGAGGGGAAAAGTGTTCCCTGTTTTCCTGTGTATCACAGATGAGAATCTCTGCCACTGTCATCTCTGGAGCTCAAGCTAAAGGATCTAGTGGATATATTGGCAACAATTGCTCCAGGAATGGCTGCTAGGCATCATGTGTGGTTTAGTAGGGAAAAAAAATACAGCATTTGGGACTTAGGTTTACATCAGATCCCCTTGGGGATGTTTGCTTGCAAGATCTAGAAACACAGGACGTTTTTATGATCCAAGGCTTGAACCTTTCTCACAAGCTAACTGCATTCCCAGGAACCAGCCCCTGCTCTTCTGCAAGCAGAGCTGACAACCAGCAGATATAGCAAGATAACACAGCATACTCATTTGCCATTTTATCACCACTATTAACCTAAAGAGGAAATTTGTGTCTAAGGTTTTTTACTTCCTCCTAAGACTTTTTTTTTTTTTTTTTTTTTTTTTTTTTAAATGCAAATCCTTCTTGTCATTCAGCAGGTTCTTACTGGAACTTCCTGATGCAAATACCTCTTCACATGCAGGGCTTTTTCTTCCACATCCCACTGTGACTCCTGCAGAGAGGAACTGTTCTAGGTAAACGAAATCATTGAAGCTTTACTTACTGTTTAACTAGTTTGAAATGAATCTGTTCTCTAGGCTTACATCTGCATTAAACTGCTAATAGGATTCATCTTCAATGTGGCAATCGAACACTTCATTCCTGTTCTGAACTGCTTTAATGGCCTGGACTGCTAACAGGAATCTTTCAACACGGAACAACTATTTGATATTCTACCTACTGCTTCTCCAGCTACTCTGGGATTCTTGCTAGAGAGAGAGAAGCAAATTAGGCATCAAATAGAGAGGCTTTTTAGGGCATATTACAGGGCTTTAATCAGTTATCTTGCTATCAGAAAACTTGTTATTAATTGGCATGTAATGACTGGCAAATGACTTTTTCATCTTCCACAGGCTTTCAGTTGCATTATCAAGCTGAAAATTGTCCACCTAGCCTAGTATGAGTTGCATTCTTTGATAGAAAGACACTGGTGACAGCTTGAACTCCAGGAATACAGTTGGCCAGGAGAAAAAACCTACAAAAACGTAGCTGAAAGCTGCAGAGAAAGGAGAAGATAATGGGAGACCTTTGCCTGCTAGATCAGTGGGGCTTTTCAAGCAGTTTAATGCCATATTTGAATCCAGTATCTCCAGTTAGTCCCTACAGTTCCTTGTTATCATATGGATGTTGAAGGTTCCAAAGTGGAAAAAGGATAAAAAAAAAGGCTTTATTTTTACTTGCCATAAGGGACTTAAGTAGATTACCAGCATAATTCTGTGAACTGTTACCATCCAGAAATTCATGGAAATTCCAGAACTTTTTCCCCCTTACTGCTATAATATGCTTGGTTGTGTTCTAGACCATCAGCCTTCTTGGGAACATGATCAATGTAACCTTGTAGGTTTGTGCCATGGTTATGTCCATCTTGAAAGGTTCGGTTTGACTTTCCATATTTTCTTTAATTTTTAAGCTATTTTTAAATTATTTTTTAATGAAGTTTGATGATTTTTGGCATGTGTTATCTCCCCTACATTTGTTGGATATCGAAATGCTATTTGTTTTTTAGTCCACTTACAGTTCATACTTCACGTGTGAAAAGAGCTACTGTTTAAATTTAGCTTTCACCAGACAGCTATCAAATATGTTCAACATCTCTGTTCTGTGAAGGACTGGCTAGTAAAACTGCAAGCCATGGGGCCAGGATTCCTCTCAGAGAACTGGTTTTAGACTTTTTGCTCTTTTAATACTGCAAAGCTGTTTGGTTTGAGGACTCTGAGATGGAGTCTCTCCTGTTGCACGCAACTGCTAGTACTGAAAATAAAATCCCAATAACAGAAACTTTATTGATGATGATGATGATGATGAAAGAGCCACACACAGCTGACTGGGGTTTCATCTCCAAGCTGAGACTTTGACAATACAAAAAATTAGTTTTGTAAGAAAAGTGTGTCTACAATAACCCAGGAAAAGACTGCATGGTGCACAGGTTCCCATATGTTTGGTTCTCAGGGCAAAGCATTAAAGGAGCCCGTGGCTGAGAGCAGAGCAAGGGCTGCTATGCACTGGGGAGAAATGAGGCTCAAAAGGTACAAACCCCCATCCTGCACCTTCCAGATCCCCCAGGCAAGCTGCAATGACATTCTAATGACATCTCCAAAGGATACTGACCCGTTTCAGCTTCCAACTTGTACTCCCAAAATTAGAAACGATCCAGCAGTTTCCTGATGTGAAATGCTGATAGCCATTGCTGGTGCTTCATGAAGAGTCTTGTTAACACCAATGGGACCCTTAGCAAAATGGATGAGCCCCTCCCTGCAAGCTGGCACCTCTGTTTGTGTGTAAAATAAGAATCCTCATTTCTGCTTGAGTTTACAGAGTGCTTACAGTAAGAAAAAAATGCTAGAAGACATCAGTACTCGGGACTGAATTATGTGGAAGCATTGAATATGATTAAGGAACATGAGACTATATGGGAGGAATCTCAGTGGGATAGTCTGAAGATCAAACAAGCAATAGTTACTGCTCTCAGAAACAAGAGCATTTAGCCCTTATTGGAAGATTTAACACCAGATCAATTGCATCAGTTAAGAACATTATCCTCTCCAGAGGTCGAGAAGCCCACATGAGCCTGTCATGAATATAAATAAAAATATTCTTAATTAATTCGTTGGGTGTTCTCAAGTTCACAGAAAGTAAGAGTGCCTTCTGAAACAAGAGACATGAAAAAACAAACTCCTGACTCAGGGTGATTAGAAGAAGAAAGAAATCTGTAGAAGAAGACTGTGCTGACAAAAAATCAGGGAAGTTGCTCCAGAAAAATACAACTGTACTTTCATGAATAAAGTTGCACCTCTGCCAGTAAGAGCATCATTTGCAGGTACCACTAAAAAAACCACTGTAACAGTCAAACACCCAGCACTACCTCAGAAGTCAAGTTACTCCAGGTTTAATTTTCATGTTAGTAGCTCCCTCATCTCCTTAGAAAAGACAAAAGCTGTGAGTAAAGTTAAAGATTGAATGTGTATGCTACAGATGGATCTTCAGAATTTAAAGAGATAAAACTCAAGAATCAGGTACAGTCATTAAAGACAGAATTGAATTTAGCTCTACAGATTCTGATACAAATAAAAGCATTTCAAGAAAAGCAAAAATAACTAGGGAGGGCTGTAAGAAGAGACACAAAGTGATCTCAAAAGCAAAGCAACAAGATTTAGATGTTGAATTGAGAAGGATTCAGGGAAAAGGGAGTAAGCAGCCTAGTGTGAGGTCTGCTCAAGGAGAGTTGGAAGAGGCAAAGCATGTAACTAGACCAGACATTTCAAAAATATACGAGAAGAACTTCCAGCAGAGCAAATCTGAAGAGTCTACTTCCACCCCAGTGCTGCCTGTGAAAGTGGTTGCAAGGTCTATTGATGAAATAATTGCTTCCCTGCAGCCTACTTCTCCATCTCCCTCAGACCAGATGATCAAAGAACTCCTGGAGAGTGTTCTTGGCCAGAAATACAACATAAAAATGGAACTAGATGAACCAGAACAAGAGCAATATTTTTCTCTTGGGTAAATATTACTTTTATAAGAGTTGTATATTTTTTTTCAAGCTCCTACAATGTGTTACAACACAGAAGCCAGACAAAACAAATGGATAAAAACATTAATGTATCACAGAATATTCCTCACTCTTTCTTCTTCTAGTTTTTTATGTCCCTTAAAAATGAAAATGAGCCAATATCAAAATACAAACATTACCTCTTTTGGGGTGTTATTTTTATTATACTGTTTATAGTTTAAAACATTTTTTAAAAAATTCTCCTTTCTTTTTTTAAGCTGACCTATTCCAGTATGACATGAAAAAGTTCATTATATGCATTTGAAATATCAGTGGAAGCATTGCTTCTTTTAGTTATTGTTTAGCTTGTGAAGTCTTCATAAGATAATTTTTTATTGTCATAATTATGTAAATCATGTAAGCTTCTGTAAGAGAGCTCCTTCAATTAAATTACAGCAGATGATATCAGTAATACTGGGCCTCAGGTAGATGCTAGAGAAAACTTCCCTAGATTTTCACCACAAGTCTGCCAACTTGTTTGTTAACTACACTGTTCACTTAGTATCAGATGGCTTTTTGTCTTTTCTAGGCAAGGCTGATGGTTCTGTTTCAGTTCCAAGGCAGCTAAAATGTACAGTACCTTACATTCCCCAAATGTGAGATGGACTCCTTTTTGACTGAATACAAAAACTAAAAGAGAAAAAAGTCCACCTGAACTGAGTTAATTTAAATGTGAAAGTCCATGAGCAGCAGTAGTATCAAAGTGCATTTCCAGTAGATTTGTGCCCTCTGATTTGATTTTTTTCTGTGAGCTATTTTGTGTGGTTGGGGCATTTGCAGTGTCTCCACTTTCTGTATTTTATGGTGTATTTCAATGGGCATTGAAATCAGAGAAGACTTTTCTCCCTGGGGCAGCATTGGGATGATGCCTCTTCATTGCTTGGCTTTTATTTTAGGGGTATAATATTTTGGGACTGTATGGCTGGAATTTGCCAGTTGATTACAAAAGTTCTTCAGACAGATTTGAAGAGGGTTAAAGAGTTACTAGACCTGGAAAACTGTTGTTTAACTTACCAGAAATAGTAAGTAATGATTGGTAATATGTGCAGAGTTGTGTGGTTTTCTTACTTTTTTCAATAAATTTGTCTTATGCTCTAGATAAGATTTTCAAAGTTTGGCCTCTGCCAAGTCCTGATATGTGAAGTGAACTGATTTTATTTTGTTTGTAGTGTGAGCTTTGAAAATCTGACAGGGGATAATGTGGAATTTAGTTTCTTGTTTCTAATATTTGATCAATCATGTTAAAAATAAAATTAAAATTTGAACCTAGTGATGACTTTCTATTTCAATTTTTTGTTGTTTAATTTTTTTTAGGTACTGACATAGGGACATTAGTGAGGATGAATGAGACCCTTCTTGCTGATTACTTTTTATTTGAATTCAGAGGCTTTTACAGCATCTGTCTTTTGAACTGAAGTGACCTTATAATTAAGTTGAAGTCTTTAGCAATTCTTTATTATTATTATTAATGTGCATGGATTATTTACTTTACACTGAGCTTCATAGCTTACATTTTCTAATAAAGTAAGAAATGTATTGTTTTAAATGAAGAAAGAAAAGAATGGAACTGCTAAAATGAAAACTTACTCTCAGAATTAAACATGTTTTTTCATTCCTTACACTAAAAAAAAAAAAAAGAAAATTATGTTCTCTGTCTTATTCTCCATTTTGCATTAATAACTGGTTAGCATTGACACCTTACAGTGTTGCTGAGGGGGCTGAGTGCTGGATTTCCCCCTGCACAGAAATAGCATTACCTGGGAGTAAAATGCCAGCTCAGTGGGACATCATTACTTGGCCCTGTGTCCTCTGAGGAAAGTTGGTTATCAGTTATGCTTTCTGTCATATTTTCTGTGAAAACATAGGATTTCTATTATAAGAATAATGTAACTTCCAATGGCTGGAGTAATTTTTTTTGCCTTGAGGCTTATTGCTAACTCTGAAATGTATTGAGATATTGAGTATATATTTGGTTTTGTCTCAGAAATGCACTTTCCTGGTGAAGAACCTGCAGCTCCTCTTTAGCTGGTTACTCAGATGAGCTTGTGAGGGTGGTAAGTAAGTGAACATTTTTGTTGCCTAAAAATACCATCAAATTTGAATGCTTTTATTAGACAAGGACTATAGAGTCCACTGTACTATCAGCAAGACATCATAAAATATACTTTTTAGTTTTTTAAAAACTAAATCTCTAGCTCTTTTCAGTTAATATAAGTAATGAGGCCTTAAAACTTTCTCTGTTAAGCATTAATACTCATAAGAGTGATTTGATGGAGAAAAATTCAAGAAGATATAGACTGTATTTGCTTTATAAACAGATACAAATAGGTATTTGCTATGACATTGCAGCATCTCACCTGTTATTTGGTCTATATGTTCTTTATACTTCAGCTGACATGGCAATTATGTTACAGATATACTGATGTATAATAAAACAATATATTTAGGAGGCTTACTGAAAATGTTTTTTTTCTTTTTTTACCACTTTTAATTCTATCAAATGTTTTGTAAACTTTATGGAAATGAACAAAATTCTTCAATTTATTTCACTTAGTTCTATTTGAGGGGTAAAACCCCTGACTCTTCCTATTTTTTTTTCTTACTTTTACTTACACGTAACCTGTGGAATTATTTTCTCACAGTCTTAGCATCTGTTAAAACAAACCTAAATCATGACCATGATGTTTTTTATTCTGAGTTTGCAATGCATTATAAATTCAGGAAGCACACAGTATTGAATATAGTCAACATGGTTGATCATGGCAAAGGCTGTGGCACTTTCTGCCACTGGCTGAAGGGAGCTGCTTACTCTTCAAGAGTGGCTTTTATCACCCCTGGACACCTGGAGATTTTTTTTCTTTTTTTTTTTTTTTCTGGTACAGTTAACCTATTTTACTTTTTCTAAATAAAAAAGATAATTTATTTTCATAAAATTGCTTGAAACTACCTATGGACGGATCTTGGTAAATGGTTTATGGTTGTGGACTTCTGAAATCTGCTTTTTTTCTCAAAGTAACCAGTTCAGTTTGTCACATTTTTATCAACAATCATTTACAGTTCCTTAACATTAGGCCCACATAATTTATGGTTGTCTTAAAAATCCTACAGACCTTATGGAGCAGGAAGTATCTTTTTACACTTGAGTCTAACAAATTTGGAGATTAATCCTTATTAGGTCAGTAAGCTGCTATAATAACATCAAAACAAATTTATTTTAATCAGATTGATTGTTGTCTCAGAGTTTCAAGATTTGTCAAAGGATCATTGCATATGTTTGTGTATAAACAACTTGTAGAAATTCACCATGTTAAAACATATTTGTATACTCACACTTCTCAAATGACTTTGTTTTGCCATTTATCAGGGTAATTTCTGCACTTTTTTATTCAAAACAGAGAGGAAAATAATTTCCTTTAATAGCATGCAACTACCAAATGAGGAATCAAAGAATTACCAGATAAAAATACTCAAATCAGATATATTTAGAGGTAATTATTAAAAAACAAACTAAACCCAAATCCAAACAACAGCAATAATGAATCCTTTTTCTTTATGTAAGGGTTCATAAACTTCATAAAAGGCTCTTTTTAACCACAACAGATACCACAAACATAGCAAAATGACTGAAAATATTAAAATGGTTTATAATGAGTTATCAAGGTTCTGGGGTACCTAAATAATTTTCTACGCCTCTGATAGGAATGCTCTGTCTAATTTTTTTTTTTTTTAAAGGCACAGCAGAAGTTTCCATCAGTTCTTAGGTTAAAATACCAGTGAAGCAAACATCTTCCTCAAGGATGGGCAGAACACTCAAGAAGAGATTCCCACAGGAATTAAGAGTTGCCATGGCTCCTTTATCTCCCAAAGTTCATATCACACCTCTTTGGCCTTGTGTTTGTCAATGCAAACACATGGCCCATAGTGTGTATATTGACAGGACACATAATTTTATTAAAATAACACAATAGCATTGTGCCTGTGATTCAGCCAGGCTGAATGGACAAAAGAGAAAACACCACACCCAACAAAAGAAAGCAATCACATACCATGTACAGGTGTCTAAAATGAAATTAAGATAATATTTGCTCATATAATTCTGTTGGTTTTGACAGAGCAGGAAAATTAATATGTACAATTTGCATATTGTGCAATACTTCAGAAACATAGGTTGATCCAGCCAGGTTGAGTCAAGGGCTTTGTGAGAATTTCTCTTTGATTCCATGAACTGGATAAATTGCATACAGAAAGAATCACAGTTGGCTAAGATGAACTATAATAATTAATAGTCCTGGGTAATCACCATGCTTGAGAATATGCATGTATTGCAAAGAAGAGGAAGGTTGGTTGGTGTAGCTTGAGAAGATAAAGCTCAATCTCTTTCTTTTAGTCTGAGTTGTTTCTCCACTTCTCTGTTTTAGTGCCTTGTTCTTATGGCTATGAAAAGAATAAGTGCTATGAATTGTTTTTTTCTTAAGCTGTCTTTTTTGTCAAAGGTAGATAAATTACTAAGGCTTTGGTTAAAAGCATGGCATCAGTATGTGCAACATGTACATGCAAGGCCATAGCTTTTTATTGCCTTCTAGTTTGCATTTTTGTGTTATTACATGTATCTATCACTTTTTGTTAGCCTACTAACACTCAGTTTTTCCTTTTCATTCTCTAATATACAAGAAAAAAATATTACCATTCAAACCATTCTTCTTGCATGGTATTAAAGTTTTGCAAAAAAGCCTAGGCCTTAAAACCCAGTATTTTAAAACTGATGGGTGGACAATACACTCAGTGGAATAAAAACTCTACTGTGTAGGAGATTCTTACATTAAGAAGCAAATGGACATTTATAGAGACAGTAAACTATGAAATGTCAGACTGTTTCTAATACAAGTTCAACTGATGGCTTTACTTCATTTTTGCATTAGCTTGTGGCTTCTTTCCCCAGAAATATTTAACATTTGGTAGCAGTTTTAAAGAGCAGTAGTCTCAATGAAATGTAGCTGAGATGTGATATTGTTTGTTGCTTCAGCACCAGGCTGCTCCAGGCAGTGTGTGGCACAATGGGTAAAGTCTGTGTGTGCTGACCAGGAGCTCAGAACACCCACACTGTCCTTAAAAAATTACCACCTGTGCTGAGAGCTGTTGATGCATTTAAATTCTAGTTTTTTTTTAAATTTAATCCAGAAGGGGGAATTATTAAACCACTGCTTTGATGAGCAAGAATAGTATGCCTGCCAACTAAAAACAACTTTAAATTTTGTAATTGCTTTTCTGCTAGTGCAGAAATTATTATTTTCTCCTCTGGAGAAAATGATTAACTGAGAATTGCACTAGCCTGTAAAATTCTCTACTATGAGCAGTTCCATGGAGGAGTCATTTACAGTAAAGTGTTAAACATGTATGTAAATGATTGCAAAAGATGAGCCTAAGATAATTTTACTCTGAATGCACTTGTTTCTTTCAAAATAATTTGTGTAATGAAGGCTCAAAATTTAATTTTTACATATACATTCTTTTGATGTTGTTTTTTTCTATAAGGCAGCAATACAATTTTATTTTAGTATTTTTCGTTTGATACTAGTTGCCTTCTCTTGCTTATACAATCAGCACCAATAGAATGTGAAGAAATAAAAAATGGACATCAAGTCCTGCTAAGTTTTCACCAAGCAAGCTTGGTAACATTCTGAATTATCTAGGAATGTTAAAATATAATAAGTTTATAGTGCTTCTATTTGCTTGTGAGTTGTTAAGATAGGTAGTTCATATTTGAAACTGATAAAACTGGAAAGGAAATCCAACACTCCTTGAAAACATTTTGGTACTTCATAAATCACAAGTATACCCTTATTTTTCTCTCTTTCTTTTTAGTGGGGTTTAATTTTCCAACTGCTGGATATAAAGAATTTGGCTTTTATTAAGTAGCACACTGATTAGGTAAATGGAATCATAAGACATCCATCTATATTCATATGTATTAGTGCCCATCATTCCATGCTTGTCATTCAAACTGTTTTCAAAATTCAAATATTTGAATTTAGATATGTTTGGGAAATTGCTTAATGTTTAGAGGCATTACTGATGAATTTGCTTTAAAGGATCATACATCTATCGATATAAATTTCTGATGTATGTTTTTTCTTATATTTAGCTGTTTTTCTTACCAGTGCAGTCTGTAGGAGAAACAGACCAGATCTCAGGTAAGAAATTTTATAAATGTTATTATTTAGTGTTAATTATTGTAGGTCTTTTTCCCATTACTATGTTTATTTTTTGGAAATCTAATTAGCTGAAAAAATATTGAGGAAATATTTGGTTTAAGACAAAATTGATACAATGTTCTAGGTATTTTATAGATTTTGAAAGAATAATTGCATATAATAAATACTGTACTGAATTGCCTGCCAGAGAGGACAGAAATGTTTAAAAAATTTTTTTAACATTCATCTTTTACAGCAATTTTTTTTCTCTTTCCCTCAGAAGTTTAGAAAGAATCTCAAGCAGCAGAAAATAAATCTTGGCCTAAAGATGAGCTGTTAACATATAAAAAGCAGGTGAAGCAGGTAAGCAGGTTTAGTAATATTGTGAGATGGTATTATTTTCCCCATGCTAGGGTTTTGATACTTTATAGCATACAGAGGTCTGCAAGCTGTTTCCTTACCACCTGCTCTTTAAAAAAAGATGTGCTATAAAACAGGTCTTCATACTGGTCTTGCAGCTTAAGGTTAGAGGAAAAAACAAATTAAGGTTCACTCGGTCAGATGTTGGGTTAGGCTTTTCTTTATGAGATTGGAAAGAAGATTATACATGGAACAATGTATAAATAGAATCCTAATCTACATTTAACAAGTGGATGCCTTCCTAGAAAATAGTTTAATGCTCAATATCCTTTTAGTTTTGTGATATTTCACATGACAAAAAACTGTCATTAGTATATCAATTCTATAAAGCTTAGATTTTTCAGTAAAGAACATCTATCAAGTGTATACAGACAGTAGGACACATTTGATGGAGCAGCATCTTTTCTCATATATTGTCAGTTTTTAGTATTCTAGTATTCCAAACCTATAACTGACACTAAAATAAAACCCAAAATTAATTCCTTCTGCAGCTTTGATGTAAATGATTGTTTTCCCTTAGAATTGTTATTTTGTCTTGTTGTGAAACAAGTAACACTATTTGTCATGTTCACAATAATATAATGAGGACAACCAAGAAAGGGGAATGTTTCTACTGGGCAGGGTTATGTGCAGAGGTTCTGGATAGCCATGGCCTAAACTTAAATAAGTGAAAATAAATATATAAAATGGAAAAGCCACATGGGAACACAGATGCAAGTGTCAAGAAGAAAGAGATGAAAGATCAGAATGAAAAGAGAATGAGACAGACACACATGAAATGCTTTTTGATGGCCCCATATTTGTGAGTTTGTTGTCTCAAGGGCTAAGCATCATAAAGCAGAGGTCTACTCAAAAAGAGAAAACATCTGGATGTCTAAGGGCCTTATTTCAGCTGCTATTTTAGCTCTTTCTACTGACTGTAGTTTGGCCCTGATTGTGTCTCCTCAAGCTGAGTGGAAAAAGGCATGGAGAGAGGTAGGTGTGCCTGGAATTCCAGAGCATCAGCAACCAATTTTCCTGGTCAGCCAAGCTCCAAGGATGCACACAGTTTATTCTGAAGAGTGAGGGCCAGGGAAGCTATGGCAGTGAGTCACAGGGAGGTGACAGAAATTCTCCATCAGTCCTGGCACTGCAATCTGCCAGGGGATACAGTGGACATGCAGTAGAGCCCTAAGTCACCTGAGAAGTTTCAGCTGGTAGGCATTCTTCTAGAGAAGGATTAATTTTTCCTAGCAGCTTTTGTGGTAGCAAAATTACTCTTATTACATAGGTTAGAGTCCTATTGAAGAAAATGGATGAAAATTAAATCACATTACTTGAAAAAAACATTCTAAATTAGGAAAAAAATTGCATTTTGAAATTTTCCTTACAATATTTATCTGTTTACAGCTCAGAAATGTTTCCAGTAATTCAGTAAAAGTAAAATAGTTCAGAAATATAATTTGCCATCTGTACTTGATTATGATGTTTCATATAATTAATATTTATCATAAAACATTCAGTTTTGAAAAAACCTCTATGACCATTAAGTTCAACCATTAACCTAACACTGCCAAGTCCTTTACTGAGCCATGCCTCCGAGTGCCACCTCTACACCTCTTTCAAATGCCTCCAGGAATGCCTCTTCCCTGGGCAGCCTGTTCCAAAGACTGACAAACCAATCTGTGAAGACACTTTTCCTAATATCCAATCTAAACCTCCCTGGTGCAACCTGAGGCCATTTCCTTTTGTCCTGATGCTTGTTACTTGGGAGAAGAGGCTGACTCCCCCGTCACTACCACCTCCTCTCGGGTAGTTGCAGAAGGATAAGATGTCCTCTCAGCCACATATCCCCAGACTAATGAGCTCCAGCTCCCTCAGCCACTCCTCACAGGGCTTGTGCTCCAGACAGTTTGAGTTCTGCTGTCCTTCTCTGGACACACTCCAGCACCTCAAGGTCCTTCTTGGGGAGCCCAGAACTGGACACAGAACTCGAGGTGTTGCCTCACCAGTGCCCAGTGCAGAGGGACAATCCCTGCCCTGCTCCTGCTGGCCCCACTGATGCTGGCCAGGTGCCACTGGCCTTCTTGGCCACCTGGGCACACTCTGGATCATGTCCAGCCTCTGCTGACTGGCCCCTCCAGGCCCTTTTCCACTGGGCAGCTCTTTAGCTACCCTGCCCCCAGCCTCTAGCTCTGCCAGGGCTAATTGTGACACAAGGGCAGGACTGAAATCTAAGTCACTTTATGAAACCTCACACAACTGATCTTGGCCCACTGATCCAGCCTGTCCAGATCTCTCTCTAGAACCTTCCTGCCCTCAGGCAGATCACTCCTGACCAGCTTGTGCTGCCTGAGAACTTGCTGAAGGTGCACTCTGTCCCCTCATCAAGACCATCAATAAAGATGTTTAACAGGACTGACAATAGTGAGCCCAGGGGGCAGCAGCCGTGACAGGCCCCATGTGGATACAACTCTGGTCACCAGCACTCTCTGGACTTGGCCATCAATCCAGCTTTTATCCAGTGAAAAATGCATCTGTCCAAACCACGAGCAGCCAGTTTCTCCATGAGAATGCTGTGGGAAATGGTGTCAAAAACTTGACTGAAGTCCAGGAACACATCACTGGCCGCCTTTACCTCACACCAAACAGGACATACTGTCACAGGAGATTAGGTGAGTCACACAGGACCTGCCTTTCACAAACCCATGCTGATCCCCTGGCCATACATGCCACGTGATGGCATTTAAGATGATTTTCTCCATGACTTTTCTGGGCACTGAGGCTGACAGGCCTGCAGCTCCCTGGATCCTTCATCAGTCCCTTCTTGTAGAAGAGCACAACATCTGCTGCCTTTCAGTCAACTGGGACCTCCCTGGTCAGCCAGGTCTGCTGGTAAATGATTACAGGCCACCTGGTGAGCACTTCCAGCAGTTCCCTCAGTACTTTTGGGTGGATCCCATCTGTCCCCATGAATTTTGTGTGACCAAGTGATGTATCAGGTCACTGATGATAATCCCCCTTGGACTTCATTGTGTCTTTCAGATCAGGAGGCTTGGTACCTGATGGGGAGCTGGTCTTACTATAAAAGAGTGAGGCAAAGAAGGCATTAATAACAGTGTTTGTAGGTAGCTTGGAGAGTATACTCTGCAACATCAGTTGATCTGTTGGTTGCTAATCTAAATGTGCCAAATTATATCTAAACAATCCACAGCACAGTGTCATTGATGGTGATTTTTGTAATATTAAAGAATATAGTAAGATTGCTTATTACTTCTAAATTATATAGTACTATTTGACAATGAAACAGTTTCCCAGTCGTTTAATGGTACTGGCATACAGTGATGATGTTTTTTTAGACACTATTAAATGTTTTGGGCAGCTTGGCATTTTGGTAATATATGGCTGCTATTGTTGCAACAACACTCATCAGTGTGTGTTCAGTGATCTTACAAGGGAAAGTAATTTGCAAGATTGGCACCTGAAAAGATAATATACATTTGGTTGTATTTAACACAAGTATACTACATAATTCAAATCTATTATTCAACTTGAAATTGCATGCATGCACTTTTACACATAGAATGGAGATAAATTTTTAGAAAAATAAAGAGAAATGGTTTTAAAAACTTATATGATCTAGCTAAATGCTCTAATGCATCCTTGGCAGAACTATTTTAAAAGAAAATAATGGCAATGTACTATATATTAATATTTCTGTAGAAGACTATTCATTGGCAAGCTGGGATGTATGATTTCAAAATTATTTTGCTTTACTTGGTAGGCTGCAGACCCCATGAAATTTCAAGAAAAATTAATTGATTATGTAGAAGAACTTGCAAATTTGATTATGCACAAATGAAAAAATGCTGCTACTTGTTTTAGTCGTAATTTTATTTTACATTTGTAACTGAATTGCATAAATATTTTGATTAAAAAGGTTGTGTGCTAGTTTACTGGTGTTTTTACAAAAATTGAATAGAATATGAGATTATATAAATTTTAAAAGCCCATGTAATAGTAAGTGTGTTGGGTCATGTTCTCTGATTTTAGTTTTAAGGGATTCCCCTCTGCTTATTATAGCCTCCATTATTCATTAACAAGAGAGTGTTGAAGTCCCCCTCCATGGTGTGTTTCATGAAACAGGTGAGATCACACAACTTTGAATCACAATTTTAAAATGATAGCTGCTGTAATTTTAGTTTTGGCTGTTTCAGTTACCTATATTGATGTTTAAGACACCAAATGTTTTTGAGCACCTTGTGTTTCTTTGGATATCACTTGCATAGGTTTTTTTAAAAAATTATTTAGGAGATAACCATTTCAAAAGCTGGAAATGGCAATTAATCTAACAACTTACTCTTTTTTCTTTTAAATTTGAAGAGAAATCATGATGGAAATTTATGTGACATTCAAGAGCAAAAATCATAGTCTTATATTTGGTTCATTTTATTGATACATTTTCAGCTAGACATATTATTCTAAGGCTTTTCTGTATTCTAGAATTTTGTTATCTTATTGTCTCTATAGAATTTTGATCAGATCTTAGTTTCTCTGTTAAACATTAAATATCTGACTTTGTATTTTCCTTTGTATTTTTTTCATGTATGTGCTGATATAAACAGTGGTGTTTGTTTCAAAAATAAACTGACAACATATGAAGTAATTTAAATTTTGAATAAGGCTTTTCACAACATAGTGACTCATTTAGGTATCTTGTAATTCTCAGCATATTTTTATTTTGTTATTTATGTTCTTGTTTATTAAATATAAGCTTCCACAATATTTTTCCTGAAGTGATTCCTTCTGAGAACTTAAATACTGCTGAAGTTGTTAATAAATATAGACATTGTGCTCAGCTATGTTCTGGGATAAATAAAGCTTGTGAATGGACAAAGAATAAAAATTCTATAGTTTTATGGTTCATTTAACCAGACATGTGGCTGAAATAGAAACTAGAAAGGCATTTTATAAAAAATATTTATGTTTTTTGAGTTTCTATAGATTAAGACAGCCTTCCCAGACTTGCAGAAGTAATTACCATGGTGTAGCAGGAAGAGCTGGACCCAAAAGTGGACCTACTTGTCCTATTGAGTTACACTTTTTTCTCGGAACAAAGCCCTTCAAATTTAATTTTCCCAACTGTTTTCCATTCCTGTCTTTTTGATGCTATTATACTTCTTTATTTTCTTGAACCTGTTTTGTTTAGGTGGAGTTCAGAAGAATCCTTTCTATTGATGGCACTGCCTGTATGTTTTAAAGATATTTATGAAGTTGCAGGAAGCCAAACTCTGAAATTGCTGATGTTGGACTAGACCTCTGAAAGTCATCACAACATGGCAAAAGAACATAGCCTGCAACAATCTTTGGCTCCTCAGGCTTCAAATGTCAAATAATTTTAAAAACTGATTTCATAATTATAAAAAAAAAAAGAATGCTGAAAATATATGAAGTTATTGCTGTGTAGCAATATTGCCAAATTTGGAGATGAAACAATGCCATCCTTCAAATTTTGGACCTGATCACTTACAATTCCCAATCTAAATGATCAGATGAAGTTTGGTATCTCTAGTTTAATTTTCTGTTTATCTCCTTGAAGTCGTTGTGATATGGTTTTTAAAACCCCCAGGAGCCATCCAGTCCTGTTATATGCAGATGAAACTTCTCTTGGCTGCAGCAGAAACTGAAGTTGCTTATGTGGGGGTTGCATTTGTCCATACAATTCCAAGAATAATCTAATCAAAATAATTAAAAACAAACAATGGAAAATACCACAAATTTAATATAAGCAATGCCAGCTGTAAGTCATCATCTTTAAATAGAGAAGATGTATTAAAAATTCATTAACTTGAATTTGTATTACAGTCAGTGCTAGTCTGAAATTCAGGAGATTTTACATGGAGAGCTGTAATTTAAGGACAACTGCTTATTACCTTGCTCTTGCATAGGGTGTATCTGTCATTCTCTAGTAGGAGTGTGGATTACAAAAGCAGTACAGACTGTGTCCTAATTTAACTGATCCCATCCCATGTCAAGTCAGACTCTTTATGGACCCCACTGCTAATAAGATCTTTACAGATAGCTTTGTTTAGATGTACCATAGGTTACTTCTTCACCTCTCTATAAGAAAAGAGGAAAAGAAAAGGAACCTTTATTTATTAGATTTTGTTGTTCTTAGGGTCCTGAAAGGTCTATTGGATACAGAAGAGAGCCTTTTTATGGCAGGCCTTAAGTTTGTAAATGGATAATACTTTCAATTAAGTAGCTGAGAATAGTCATGGGAAAAGAATGCTTACGTTTATGAAACAGTCAAATTGGCATTTAAGTGACCCTTTGCATGCCATTGCTTATCTGCATTGCTTAAAGATCATTTGGTTAGCAAGATTATATATTAAAACAAATAGTGTCAACAGACAATGAGTGTTTTACCTTCAATAAATACTTACTGTCAGATTATCAATGGTGCAGAAACTGCACAATTTTCTAAAAAACCTGTATTTAGTGCATTAAGTGAAGGTAATGTAGGCCACACACATAGTATTGTTTTTTCATGTCCCCTTTTCCAAGGAATGATAAATAGTCTGTTTTAGGAGAGTGTGTGCTGTAAAAACATTCACCTTTACCTGCAGCATGCCCCAAATATTTCAGTTTACATTGATAAAGCTTTCCTTTAGTTCATTCAATGAAATGATAAACTTCTACACAAGAGCAGCAATGGTACTGCAATTAAAATAGCATTCAAATTGGTTTTGCTTGTATTTATTTAAATTAAATGATAAAACTTAGAGAAAAAATCCCCAGAAATTTAAAAATTATTTTGCCAGCCATTGTTAACAGAAATAATTCTAAATGTTGTAAGTTCAAAGTTAAATAGTTTGACATTCTTTTTTAAAATTTTAACTGTGTGGTTATTGCATTGTAGGGAAGGTAAACTGTATTAGAGCATCCTAAACTACTTCAAACATTTATGAAGATTATATACTTTCTATTGAGTTAAAAAAGCAGTGGGAAATATTTCTTTCTAATTTTAGATTAATATGATCTACTTATTGAAGCATTGATCTCTGATCTCACACACCAGAACAGTTACTTATTTCTATTCATGCTGCTAAACTGTTAAATTATTTAAAAAAATAATTATTTTTCATCATATGGAGTTGCTGTAAGAATGCTTTAAATCTTGATCAATCTTAAGTATTATATGATTGACTTGCTTTTCAAAATGGATATTTAATTTTTATATTCAACTTTCACATTTTACTTCACAACCTTAATGCCATTTTCATTCAGGCAAAAAACCCATTGATTTCAGTAGAGGTTTTGGATTGCAAAATCTTTGAAACTGTTACATTGAAGCATAAGGTAACTAGGCACTTTTCTATATATCAAAGTTGAATGACTTGAAAAAATTATTTAGAGTAGTTTTAAATAAAATAAAGATATTTATTGATAGTCTTTCCTGTGGGGTACTCATGTGCTTATATATATTTCATGTAATAATTTTTTGATGGTAAGTCAAAGTTCTACCATATTACACTAATTTTCATGTAGTGTTTCTTCTTTACATGTGTGACTTCTTTTCTTGCTGTCTTTTTTTTTTTTTTTTCAGTGTAAGGAAATATAATATATTTTTATAACATGAACATGTGCTGCATGATAAATCAATCTTGTGTTTTCCTTTGTTTTGTAATTGTTGCTGATTTCCTTCTTGTAATATCTGTTTATAGCACAAGGGATAGGTCTTTATAACAAAAAATCAAGTTTTTGAAAGTGTCATTGTCTCAAGGAGAACCATGGAAAAATAGTAAAACCTGAAAACCATTCAGTGAAATTTCAAAATAGAATTTCAACCTTTTTAATCTGTGACCTGCTCCTAAAATATGATGGTGCTTATGAAATTGAATTAAAGTACCATATGTTTCTGGAGCCATTCTGATTTTTTTTTACATCTCAGGCATTTTTCATATACTGCTCTTCACATTGTAACTGTCTGCACATTAGACATTTATTAACTTTGTAGAGTCCATACAGTAGCCAGAGACTGTTTCTAGATTTTGATCCATGGCCTGTGGAAGTCAATAAACTTTCATCACCTTTAGTACAACTTAGATTGAAGACTTAAATACTACAATTTTTCAGTTATTAACTTTTCAAAAGTAGTCAAAAACCCTGTATTTCCTCTAAAATCAACAGCTGAATTGAAAATCTAGGAAGAAGTGCAAATGATAGTATATCATAAAAACAATGTAAAATTTTAAGGGTATTTATGACGTACTCTGTCCTGAGAGAAAATGTATAGATTAATGTATATTTAATGTTTTCACAGAACATTAATTCACATACTCAATTTAAGCTGTAAATCTGTGCAACTTGGTTTAAATTTTTAGTGCAACAAAGGAAAGACCTTATTAAGCTCATACAGGAAAATTTTGACTACTGCACTTATTTCTTTGCTATAGATTTGTAACTAATAATTTCGTTTTTACCTTTTTTTTTCTTTTCTAAAGAATATGATCTCTACTTTGAATAGAAATTACTGGTCACTTTATATCAAGTTTTTATGTTTGCAGTTTATATACTATGGTCTGATGTATGTCATGATGCAATATTTGATCAACTAACACACATAAGAATCTAGACAATAGATACTGAGATTCTTGATCTGTTTATTTTCACTGTTAGAGATCAACATTATCCAGGCATTTATCATTGATGTCTGCATTTCTTACTTTCATATTGCCTCCTTATTTACAACAGCTTTATGATGTTTTAGACAGAAGGGGTCATATGTTATTTACAGCAGAAGACATGGACAATAAGGAGGAAGAACTTAATTGATGGAGCAAGTTGAAGGAGAAAGGTATGAACTTACTTATTTTCAGAGTTCCTATGATTTAATTACTTTATTAATGTGCAGGATTACGTGTTGAAAAATTACTTTCACGGTGTTTCAGGATTTTGTAATTTTAAAGAGGAAATAAAAAAGATTTGAAAATTTTCCCTTATTTGGTAAATATGTTTTAAAATAAGTGGAAGGAGGGTACTAAAACACTTGCATCTTGCTTAGAATGTAAAACATATTGTCTGTTTTTAAAAATAAATTTCACTTTGTGGACATATAAGTTATATGCCACAATTTAGGTTATTAATATATTCTGCTCACATGAGAGGTCCCATTGAAATGACAAGAAATACTAAACAAATACAGTAGGCTTTCTGTGAATGTGAAATTCTGCAGTAGTAAAAGGTTTAAAGTACACATGCACCAGCCCTTTATCACAGACAGTCTTACCTCAGTCCTGACTCTACAAACACTTAGGAACAAGCATAACTTTAACTAATTGAGTGTAGTTCTGTTGAGCTCCCACATGCACAAAATGAAGCACATAGAGAACTGGGACCCAGATAAACTTGTAGGCAAAGGTATTAATTGTGTATATAATAGGTAGTCATGTGATAACTTCAGAATGTTTCATAAATGAGGAGCTGAAGTAGAAAAAAATACATCATAGTTAATTTTTCTAAGGCTGAGGTAGCATGTAAGAAGGGATCTGTCAAATAATTTGTTCTACAAAAATTGATTAAACATAAATGAATTTTGGAATAACCCTACCCTGTTTTATCATGTCATTATACACCAATCTTTATATTTAATGGTAGTGCATTCCTAAATTTTTGTTTTTAATTTTTTAATGTGTTTCTCATTCAGTAATGTGCTTATGAATAAATATGAAGGATAATATTTTTTTCATTATTACTTTTTTCTTTTTTGTGTCTTTTTCATTTGCTGGAGCCTTAATACCCTCAAGTTCTTCCTGATGGTTTTTGAGGCTGGCAGTTTGCTACTTCTAGTTTCTGTGTATGACCAGCTCCAGAAATACCCAATTATTGCTTATAAAGTCTGTAGTGCCTAAGGAATGGTAGAGTGGTAAATAAGGAAAAGGCTTAGTCAGTTTTACAGGGCAATTTGTGTCGCTTGTTAACTTGGGTTCTCTTGAAAAACACACATTTTAGTGCAGCCAAATGCAAGGTCATAAGGACAAGAATAGGGATTTAGGGTCATACTTTGTAGGAGGGGAGATTGTATCCTGAAAAGCAGTAATTCTGAAAGAAGCTTTAGAGTCATGAAAGATAAGCAACAGAAGATGTCTCTGTAATACTCTCTGAACTTTAAATTAAACATATTTACCTTAAAATATAGGAGGTGAGACATTACCAATAATACAGAAAAGAAGTTTTGGGATTAGAAATACCATACAGAGCTTTTCTGCTCCAGATAAATGCTCTAATAAGTGAGATAGTCATGTCAGCACTTGATCTCTCTCTTGGCTCTAGGACTTTTGCATTCTTTTCTGCTCAATGACACAACTTCCTGTACCCAAAATGGTCAAATAATCTAGTGGTAAGTTTTGAATCCTCAGATAAGCAAGGAATTTTCTTATCCTGACTCTCAATAATATCATGAAGAGGTGGAAATCACATCTCTGCCCTTTTTCCTCTTATAAAAGAAAAAAAATCACCGTGCCCTTTCCTGAAAGAATGAATGCACCCACCCTTAGAAGAGAGCTCCATGTTTTGGATTTGAAATGGAGGGAAATACTGCCTGCAGCCCCTGGAGGATTTAAGTTCTAGAGAGGGGCAGCTGATTCCCTGTTGTCTAAATCTGTTTTCAGCAATGTTGTGTGCTTAATGCACTTAACAGTGTGTTCAAATAATGTTCCAGGAAAGCAAAAAGTGTCAGTTCCTGTGTATGTTTTCTCTATTTCTTGACTACCAGTTCTGTATTAAGACTTAAAAGAGCACTATGTAGGTTTTACACATGAGAGAGAGAGTTGAGTTGATATGGTATCTGTATGGTATACTTCCTGATGCAACAGGATTTGCTAAAAAAAAAACATAACAGATACAGTAGTTGAGGCTTCAGTCCAGTCAAATTGAGAGTAGCTATAATATTTCAATATATAGCAATGAAAGTAGCAGATTCTTCAGTGATCCATTATTTACAGCTTCATACAAAGACTGGATTTCTTTCTGAGGTGTAACCTGAGCTTTGCCCAGCCAGTTTTGAGCTTGGTGCATGAATACCGATGAAATTTTGTTATCTGTATTATTTAGAAGGTCATGTTTGCTAGTAATGATGCTTCTCTCTGTTTTTAAAATGTGAATCCACAAATTGCTTTATGGAAGCTTTTAGTAATTGAATTCTTCTGATGTAGCCAAGATTATCCTAAGCATCCAAGATGGCATTATTTCAGGGTACAGGATTAGGCCTTGATGTTTCCCTTTGGTTTTCATGAGCTTCTGCTTTTGTCAGCAATTTGGGTAGCATATAAATATAATTCATGGCCTTTGTTAGAGTGTTTGCTTCTGATTCAGCAGCATTTTCTGTTCTCTGGACAGATACATTCAGAGACTGTAAGGACTCAATGAGAATAAGGACTCTGCTCAGCATTGTCAACAGAGGTCTTCAGCACACCAGTAACCCAGTCACTAATTATTTTGCAGGACATGATGGGACAGGAATCAAGGAAATTCTTGGGAGAATGAATCAATGGCTCTTGGAATGTTTCTCAGGTGTGAGAGGCAGTATAAAGGTGGGCAAAAAGGTGTTCAGAAAGGAATCACCCAAACTTAGGAATTCACTGATGGAGTTAAAAGTCAAAAACATAGAAGTTATTATTTTGCTGTTTTAGAGATGAAAAAAAAAAACCAAAAAGTCTTGAAGGTTTTGAAAGCAGAGGAGCATCTTTTATTTGAGTATATTTTTAAATTTCTATTACTTCAAAGAATGGGATAACTGTCCAAGGAAGTACTATGATCTTTGTGGTAGCACTTTGAATGGCTGTAAAAGTGATGTTTGTCTAGGCTAAAGAAACTGATACTGCAGAAAGCAGGATATGAAATTAGATATCAGACTATTAGCTTTGTGGAGAGATTAGAAAAAGAGTTTAATTTTAGAATGTTGTGAATTATGCCTGTGTTCTGAGTCTGTGCTAGCCATAGTGCATGAAGAAAGAAAGTAGTTGGGAGATCATGAAGGTAGAAAAGGCCAAGGTTCATTAGATTCTTGTCTGTCGGCCTTGCTGAGCTGAAAGTGGCAGCTTCACACCCCTAAGAGAAAGAGCACCTGACATTTTTGTGGGTACAGAGCAGTGATTAATCATACCATGATTGAATGCCATGCAGAGGGAACCTGTACTGGCCTTTGACTAGACATTACTAGATATTGAATAGAAGAAGAGAAGAGTGAAGGACAGAAGATCTTAAAATTAACAGGAAGTTGAAAGCATCAGATGGGAGGAGAACTAGAAGAGATGAATTGCTGAATCTATGGGAGGATAGAATTTGAAGACAAGAGTGGTTTGATTTTTCAAGCGGTCAAAAGGTTGAGGAAAGAAAAGTGAGTTTAAAACTTAAAAATTAGTAGACATTCAGGGGAAGGAAGATTTACTTTGAGAGTGACATTCCCCAGAAAGGAAAATAACTAAAGTTTAAAAAGAAGCCTATATTACAATTCTTTGCTGAATTCGTTTAATCATTGAGATCTAGAGACCCAAATTCTTTGGAGCAGTGCCATCTAGTGGCACCTGCTATGGTCACCTGCTCTCTTTAAATACTGGCTGTCTTGGGCCAGCCTTGAAGGTCAAAGGGATCATTCACCTGACACTAAGTTAATTCCATTAAAGTTGTTCACATTTCATAACTAAACAATTATCTGAAATTAGATAATTTCACAAATGCAAATGATCTGTGTGGGGCTATGCATGGTTTCTGTGTAGTAGATAGCAAAAAATCAAATGACTTTGTTAATGGTTTAAACAGCAACAGAGCTATTCTTTTTCCCTGATTCTGAGCTCTTCTGTGAAAGAATCTTGTTTGACTGTAACAAAAAGTCCAAAGACACCTACATTTGTAGGATTTCATGGTAAGTCAGATCAAGAAAGCAATAATATTCTTGCTGTAAAGTCTTGTCTTCCCTATGAAAAATATCCGCAGGCTTAAAAATACATAAAACTTTTCATTCATACCTGAAAAAAATGCCTTGAAGAGCAGGATGTATCAGGACTTAAACTTCCCAAGGTCAGTGACAACTGTCTCCTGAGAGACTGGCTGTATTAAGTTCAGTTCATCAGATAGCAAAGGTGCTTCGTTTTTGTGCTCCTGTTTAATCTTGGCATGCCTGCATGCTCTGCAGGCAGCAGTTACCTGAGAGTTAAAAATCTATTTTTTAGCCATGAAAACCAGTATTAAGCTAAATATATTTTTAATAAGGCTATGTATGGATTGTCAAAATTGTTTCTCACAGATATCCTACAAAAATTGTAACAGGATTTGTAGCTTCATGTTATGTTAAGATCTGTTCATGCATGAATGCCTGCATCTCCCTGAGACTTCTGATTTTGCACTTTTTTACTGGCAGATGGAAACAATATTAGATCAGTATTATCACCTGGAATTTGTCCTCCATGTTGTTTCCTTCATCCAGAAATGAGAAGTCAGATGTTGTTTTACATTAACTCCCATTTGATTATTTAGGATAAACTCCTTGAATTGAAAACTATTTGTGACAAAAGTGCCCTAAAAGAAGGCCAGCTCTTTTGGATTGTTGCCTCAAAAATCACTTTTAACTGCCAAATTATAAGGAATATTTTGACTGTTTTACACTTTTTTATATCTTGTATAGCTTTACTTGACATTCTTTTAGTGCAGACACACACCTTGAAGAGTCAGAATGACTCATGGTGGGCTGACCCTGGCTGATTCCAGGTGCCCACAAAAGCTGCTTGATCCCTTTCCTTCTCAGCTGGGCAGGGGAGAGAAAATACAATGAGAGGCTAATGTCTTGAGATACAGGCAGGTAGAAATCACTCATTTTACCATCATGGGCAAACCAGAACTGAGTTTGGGTTATAGAAGTTTAACTTATTACTAATCAAATCAGAATAGGAAAACAAGAAATGAACCCAAATCTTAAAAACACCCTCTCCCCACCCCTCCCTCATTTTGGGATTGATTTTACTTTGGAATGGTGTATTTCTTCCACCCCAGTGGCACAGAGGGATGTCTAGCATGGATTGAGGTCGGTTGATTGCATGTTGTCTCTGACTCCTCATACTCTTCCCTGCTCTGCCATGGGGCCCCTCCCATGGGAGACAATCCTGCATGACCTTCTCCAAAGGGAGTCCATGTCACAGCCTACCCTGTGTACTGCTCCAGCATGGGCTCCCCATGGAGACTCAAGTCCCAGCGAACCTGCTCCAGCATGGGCTCCTCTGCACACATCCACAGTTCCTGCCAGGAGCCTGGGGCAGTGTGGGATCACAGGATCAGAGCCTCCCTTGGGCCTCCCCAGCAGTGTGTGGGGCTCCTGCTCCAGGTCACTGCTGCTCTGTGATCCTCCATGGGCTGCAGGGTCACATCAGCCTCGCCATGATCTGCGCCACAGGGAATCTCAGCTCCAGCACCTGGAGCACCTCCTTCTGCTCCTTCTTCACTGACCTTGGTGTGGGCAGTTTCTGCAGCTGTCTTTGTCACATACTCTCTCTCCTCTCTTCTCTGCCTTCAGCTGTTGCTGCTCAATTTTTCCCTCCATCTCCTTAACCACGTTATCCCAGAAGTTATCCTACCCTTGCTGATGGGGCCATCCTTGGCCAGTGGTGGGTCCAGCTTGGAGCAGGCTGGCATTGGCTCTGTCAGATGTGGAGAAACCTTCTGGCAGCTCCTCACAGAAATCACAGTGTAGCTGATCTGCTACCAAAACTTTGCCTCTAAAACCCAATAAAACACTAAATGTTTAAAGAAAAACTGGAAAGTCCAAACACTTGTCAGAAGTTAGGATTTCATTCTTGTTTCTCTTTTCAGTAAGAAATAGGTAAAAACTTCCATTTGAATAAAGGAACCTTCCAGAAAGAGTTAACAAACTAGACCTGCATTTTTTTTCTCTGCAAGAACTACAACTTATGGGTTAATATTACATTTTAAGAATTCCTTTTTAATGCCCAAATGCACTTCAGAAGGCATTTTGTTTGTTAAATCAAATGGCTGGTTCTCAGTTATGTTGAGACACCCTCTCTCCTCTGCCACTTACTCAATATTCTGATCATTTAAATAAGTCTTTAAATGGAAATACATGGCAATTAGCCAAAATGAGAATATATAAATTCTCTAAAAAAATACACCTCTGACAGTGAAATTGCAACTAACAGAAGTACAATTCTTTAGGTCCATGAATGCACAAAAAACTTCATTACTAATTTAGTGTTTGCAGAAAAACTGCCCCAAACCTGACTAACACCAGTAGATGTCAGTGTTGGCATATTCCAGTGTGTTGAGAAAAGTCAAGCCTTTCATTTAACATGCATTTTAATTTGCATACGTGTACAGAGAGCTGAATATACGAAGCTGACTGTTTTCTCTTGTTCTGATAAATCATTGATGGTTTAGTTTTTGCAAAATAGTGCTTACTCTAAATCAAGGATTTTCAGCTTCCCATGCTCTGTCAGAGTCTAACTAAAATTTTTTCAAAATTATTCAGTGCTTCATTTATTTTAAAATTCATTTTAATGATTGGTAGCAAGTGTTTCTCCCTGTAAATTTCAGGCAGTGGACATGAAATTGCATCTTCATTTATTGAACAAAGATGTTTTACGCCTGTATTAAAGTGCAAGTTAGTGAACTGGAAATCACAAAAACCTGAGAAGCAATACATTTATTATACCAAATAATACTTGCTTAATAATTAATAACAATTAAATCCAAGAGGATAACAGTTATTCTTTCATTTTTTATTTCATCAGGCAATTCAGTGATGGGGGCCCAAAGTACAAGGGTGCATAATTCCATTCAGATGTTGACTATATTTCTATATAATACATGTGTACTTCTAAACATTATACAGAGTCCTTCTATCTTTTCTTCTGGTTTCTGAATATGCCTCAATTTTTTTGTAATGTCATCACCAGGGGCATGTATTTTTTTATTTTAAAATGTGACTTTCCTACGATGACTGGGGTTATTTAATTCAAATATCTTGGGACAATTTTAGGGAAGATTGATTTTAGCACTTTATGAGCTTCAAATAACTTTGAATTAATTTTTCAGATCCCTTTGTTTTGACACATATCCTGATGTGATATGAAGATCTTTTTTCCCATTAAATAATAAATTTTTCTCCAACAGCGTAGTCCCCATGTCACTCTTTTTTTTCCCCTTTACAACTTTATATAAAATAAAATCCAGTCCATTAAAACTAAGGGACTGTGATATATAAATCTTATTTCAAATGAACATCTAAATAAATTAAGTTTCCTTTTTTTAACAGACAAGTTTGATTAAAAGATCAGTCTCGGCTCTGGAGATGAATACTTTCAAAGATGAAACTACGTTAAATATGTCAGCTAATTTCAAAACCAGCATGAAAGAATTGAAGGTTATGAAGAAATGGATATCTGAGCTAGAGGTTGAGACAGAGATCAGGAAAAGCTTCTCTATCAAGTATCTACTGAATCAAGCATCTCTTGTGGTCATCCTCAGACAACACAGGCAGATTTACCAGTAGAAAAAACACCCACTTTGACTGGATGGTGAGAATGACATGGTTCTTGTGAAATGACCTCAAAAGGCTGGGATTAAATGCAATGTTTTCCAAAAAAGAAAAAAGCAAGGAAATCAAAGAAAAGGATAAACCCTAGAAAATTAGAATCTGTGGTTCAGAACTTAAGCCAAGCCTAAAGATTCTTAAAAAGTGTTTTTAAATTAATGTGTATTGCCTTTAAAAAAATAGATTGTAGTTTCTAACTATATTACCTAATTACAGGTAATTTTACATCTTTTTCTCTGAAATTACACACTAAAGTTTATTTCTTTAGAAATGATATATTTTTTATGCAGAGAATAAAAATACTGCTCAGTTATCTTTAGGCCATTTAATATGTACTGCAATTTAAATGGAAGTAGCTTTGCTCCATGATATGATGCAAAAAGTTTTATCTAAGCATAAATGCATCTAAAATGATCAAACTTTTTCCTCAGAAAGATGAGGGAGAAAGTAATGTTCTTGCTAGTTTTTGGTATTACTTAAATACTTATGTTCAAAGCGTGACCTGCAAAAAAATCCCCCAATTTTGTGTACAGTTAGATGTGTGTGTGTTGTACATACTCTGATGGTCAGGCCTGGTTCTTCAGGCCAGTTTTCCATTCAGCTTCTCATTTTTTTCTGCTTTCAGGCACCTTTCAGCAGATTTATTCTTATGAAAATCAAAGATACTTAAATGGTAAGTATACTGCTATGGTGAGTTGTGGCTAAGAGAGGAGACCTTTTTCCAAGGTCTTGTTTTAGACAGGAGTACTGTTTGTTCCTTGCTGTCTAAAGCTTTCCTAAAAGCTTTGCTAAACCAAGGGAATTTAATCTTTGTACTATTTTGCATGTCATTCCTTCATGGCCTGCTGTATTTTCTATTTTATTTTCCTTTTTTTTCCCCTAGGGGGATAATTTTGTATAAAATATTATAAATATGTGGTACATAGTATTCTAAATACATATATGTGTGCAAAATATTTTCTTTCTATTCCCTTCTGGTATCTCCTCTGTATTAGAAGGGTTAGTATTTTTTGTGTCAAAGATTGTTTCTGTTAAAGACTTATTTCTTTCACTTTGACATCTCTAAGCAGATATTGATACTCAATATATCTGAATGTTCTCATGTTGGATTTTTTCCAGATAACCCTTTTAGGAATATCCTTGTAAATTCAAGAGCTTTTTTTTCCCACCTCTGGGTGGTGCTGCTTCTGTTTTTATTCTCATGGCCTCTTCCTACTAACACAGGGATTTATCTTTAACACATTCATCTGTCTAGGATTTATTATCATTTAGCCCAGTTGGTAATTGTTCACTCTGAAATACTATCCTGTCTTAGGTTTAGCACTGTCCTTGTAAACCTAAGTTAAAACCTTTGGAGGAAATAAGCAGGCATCTGCAAGCAAGTGCTGAATGTTCAAGGGATGTAAATAATGAACTAAAATATTCTACTTACTTGCAGCTTCTAGAATGGTTTTTGATAAATGGCTGAGAATTTAAAATATTGTCATTAACAAGCAAACTAACAATAGATTTTTGAATGTTTGCTGACTGGCAGATTCAATTTTGATATTGCTAATATGTCTGAAAACCTTCAGTTAATTTTAATATATTTTTCATTACATCTGTGTGTCTAGGAAGGCTTCCTACTTGCAATAAATTCAATTCCAAGGTGTTTTCAGCAATCAAACATTATCAGAGCCCTAGCATCCCTTGTTTCTTAGCTTTTGAAAAGTTTGCAGAAGGGAGGGGATGGAATTCCAAAATAATCTTCTGCTTGCATGTGGGTCAGCAGAATATGGAGTTGTTGCCTTGGTGAAAGTTTTCCTCCTGCTGGGACTACTTCTGAGGAGAAGGATAGTGAATTACTGAAAGGAGCTGAGATCACGGACTTGCAAGAAGCAAATAAAAAAGTAGAACTAATTGATTCAATGCAGCCTGTTCTTCAAAGTGCAAGAGTTTGTAGTGAAAATTTAGAAAAAGAGCTGAGAAGACTGGCTGAGCTGGAAGAGCACCCCTCAGCTTTTCACTACTGCAGGCATGGAGCAACACAAAGAAAATTAGGCAAGGGCAGATATTGGATGGCTTGGAAGAGTTTAATGCCAAGTTTTACTTCTATCTAACAGTATTTTTTAAAATTAAGTATCTGAGTTCTTCAACAAGTGAAGAACTAGGAGAGCTGAAAATGGATGGAATGCTTTCCTCTTTACCTTTATATGACAGCATGATCCCAGTTTCTTCACCAAAGGAAGAAAATGCCCTTAATAAACTGTCTTTATTTACCCTAGTGGTCTCCAAGCACAATAAGATTTCTCTAGATACTGTTGCTCAGGATAAAACACTCTAAATGGAGTTGGAGATAGGATAAACAGAGAGGACAGAAAGTTTTTCATTTCAAGTTTTGTTGTCGGCAAAGAGGAATGTATTTTCATTTCCTGCAAAAGAATGAGGGATAACATCATGTGCTACTGCATTTTTTTAATTATAGGGTTTTCAGTATAACCCTGCTAAAAAAAGATGCATTTTTGAAACAGAATATGTTCCTTTCACTGTTAAGTTTTTACATCTCTTCAGGATTTTAGTGTTGTGATCAAGGAAAACCCCAGCAACGCACAGGTGGGACAAAAGCATTTGAATTTTAAGTGGATAATTAAAATAATGTTAATATATAGAAGACTGAATGTGCATTAAACAATAACAAAGCAATTGCATTGGCAAAGAGGTGTGTAATAGAAATGGAGTAAGAGTTCTAGGCCATGGTATTCATTGGGGAATCTTTGTATTACTTTAATGACTTTGGATTAGTTCCTAGACCTTAATTTAACTAAGCACAGAACCATGTGCTCAGATCCCACTGGAGTAAAGTAAACAGAGTCAGTTGGACTTAAGCATGTGCATATTGCTTTGCTCTAAAGAGATGGATTTATATAGATGCTCAAAGTGACAGATGCCCTTAAGGATTACATAGTTCTATGACTAATTTTCATTGGTTGCCTAGACACTTCTAGTTTTAGCATTATCCTGAATTAATATTTTCCATTAGAAATTTGAATTATGAATAAGAAGCATCTTTATTTTTGAATTATAAGGATTATTTAGAAGTCTGACTTAAAAAGACTGAAAAAAGTTTATATAAATGATAAAAATTGTATACTCCCCAACTAGAAAAGTCTTTTTAATATGGTTCTTACAAAGATTTACTTACTAAGATTCTTTCTATATTCCTTTCTTTATCAAAGAAAATAGATGTAAAAGAGAAATAAAAGCAGACCCTAAATATCAGATTACAATACTTGAAGTTACTTATCTGCTTGCTCTGCCCATGGGAGGCAGCAGTCTGAGCAGCCATTATCAGCAAGGGCCCTAAGCAATACAGTTAGTAAACTCCAGGTAGATGGGATAAAGGCTTTTCTAGAACACTGTATTGTGTTTGCATGGCAGGGTTTTGGCAGAGGAGGGGCTACAGGGGCTCCTCTGTGAGGAGATGCTGGAAGTTCCCTCCACATCTGGCAGAGCCAATGTCAGCTGGATCCAAGATGGACCAAGGCCAGCGAGGGTCAGACAAAGCTAAAGTCAGTAAGTGTCTGTCTGTGGGTGAAATTATTTGCTGTCCTCTCCTTGGATTATGTTGGTTAGATCTTCATCAACTGTAATGAAAAAGCAGACACCTATCATATGTGGTAAACATCTACAAATAGATGCCCAAATTCAAACATCTTATGCTGGAACTGATCCCTACCCAACTTCAGTAGAAGTGGCTGTGAAAGGATCCTTTGTGTCCCTTCTACCTGCCAACCCATCTCCTTCACCACAGGGAATGGCAGCACCTTGCAAAACTTTCCTGTGACATTAGGTTCCTGTTGTGCTAAATTTGTCAGTGAGCTGCCTCTGTGTGTTTCTGCTTTCTTGGCTACAAAGTGAAGGCACAGCAGGGCACACAAAGGCACCATGCAGTTTCAGGCTGGGAACACACAGTGTTGAACTGTCTTTTTGACAAAGAGAGTGTAGTTCCTAAGTGTTTGAGCTCAGGTGTCACGTCAAATTGAACTTGGGCAAAGCATATTTGTGCTTAGAGGTTAGTTGGCCAAGAATGAAGCTGATGGATAAAGACAAATAGGTGATGGCAGTGACTGAAGGTCAAGCTTATGTTGTGAAGACACAAGTTTCTTTATAAATGTTGTTTTTTGCTATCACTCTCCAGAAGAACTCATTTGAAGTACAAGCAGAGCTGCAGAAAAGGTGTGTGCAATCTCACTGAAAGAGATTTCACACAGTTACAGAGTCTCCATCCTCTGATCTCTGTTCATTCTTCACTGTATTCTAACAGATTTTGATAATGGTTTGAAAGAATATGAATCAGCTGAGAAAGGTTTTTCAACAGTTAATGTTTATTTACCTGTTATGATTAGGTTTGGTACCATAGTAACAATTATGATAAAATTTAAGTGGTTTTATTTCATGAATCAGAAAGTATGTATATGTTTTCTACCTAAATTGATCAGATATCATGATATAATTAAAAAGATGACAAAGCAAGCATGCTGATTAATATGTGTTTTTTCCAGTCTCAAAATTGAAAGAATGACATTTAGAAGGTAAAATGTTTAATATAATGTGTGTCATTAGCAGCTGAACAAATCCCCATTCTAAATGAAATTGTGACAAGAAGTTATGGGAAAGTATGACACTTAACAAGTATGAAAATTTTTGAGAGTTTTTGTGTGTATGGGTTGAGATATACAGGTCCCTAGAAAAAGATATTCAGATAGCTTATGTTGAATATAAACATGAAATTTAATGAACATGGTTTTTGTGGAATGAGTTTTTAAGCTGTATTTGCCTTTCATAAGTTTTCCTGTTGGGAATAGACATGATTCATAGAGCAGAGGAACTGAATCAAACTTTCATTTTCATTTTAGTAAAAATCAACCCCTTTGTTCAGGCTCATAATCAGTAAATTATATTCCTCCATTGCTGCTTTTGTCATTGCAACTAACATGAGACTCAGCAACTTTGATTACAGAGGCAGATTTCTTCAGTAACTAAATCTACAATTGTTTTTATTATTTTTATTGAGACCAAGTTTCATTATGTGACTTTGACTTGTACTCAGTTGATTGCACAGGTTATGATCTTTCCTGGAGAGATCTTTTAGATTTTTTCTTCACGGTGATTGGCATGGGCCTGTATTCTGTATTTGTGCTGAACACAGGCTGATAATAGAGAGGTGTTTTTGTTATTGCTGAGCTTACACAGAGCCAAAGCCTTTTCTGCTGTTTGCACTGCCACACTGGTGAGGGGATTTGGGGTGCTTGGGAGGTTGGGAGGAGACACAGCAGGACAGGTGATCCAAGTGACCAAATGGATGTTCCAGACCACACAAAGTCATGCTCAGTATATAAACTGGGGGAAAAGAGGAAAAAGAGGGGATGATGGGAGTCATGGCATTTGTCTTCCCAGATAACTGCTCTGCATGGGCCCTGCTGTCCTGGAGATGGCTGAACACCTGCCTGCCATGGAAAGCAGCAAATCAATTCCTTGTTTTGTTTTTTCTTGCATGTGTGGCTTTTGTTTTCACTATGAAACTGTATTTGTCTCAGCCCATAAGCTTGCTAAGTTTTACCCTTCCAATTCTCTTGCCAGTCCTGCTGGTGGGGAGTGATTGATGGGCTATATGGGGCATGACTTCTGGCTTGGGTTAAAGACAATGTTACCATAAATCTATTTGGAATTACAGTTTCCCTTGAAATTAAAATAGAGTATCTTATCATGGATGATCTGTTCTCTAGTAATTTGGAATACAAATTGCTAGTAATAGCTTTTAGAAATACTAATTTCACCACATTGCTGTGAAAAAAGATCTGTTACTCTGCAACGCACAATAGGAAGAAATCCTCTGAGACTATGACAGAATTCAAGTATCAGAAGCTGTGTCAGGCTTGATCAGACCATTGTGTTTCTATGAAGAGTTTTGCTGCTTGTAGATTTTACTTTTTTGCCTTTAATATTGATTGTTATAGCACTAAAGCTGAGTTTGTAAAAACCAAGGTGACTGAATGTTTATTTACTGTTTTTTGCTGAATCTTGCTCTTTTTTCTTATTTATTTACCCTACTTATTTTTGTGGAATCATCCCAAGTGGATCAAGTATAATGTACAAAGTATAACTATAAGTCTGTATTTCTATGGATGGTTATCATGTTTATTAAAATGGGGAATAATTTTTGTAGTTTTCTCCATGCACAAAAATTTGAAGTTTGCTTGCAGATTGTGTTGGTGGTATTTTTGCTCCCTTTCTCCTGCTCCACATGCCTCTTTCAGTGCTCATTTTATTATTGAAGAATTTTTTATTGATGAAGTTACTAAATTATGCATGATTCTATGGCCTTTTCCTTTCTTTGACCTCCTTATGAATTACCTGCTGATGGTTGTGAGATAGTGGTACCCTCATCATGTATAGAGCATCATCAAACTTAAATCAGAATGAAGAGTGGTCTAACCTTTTCCTTGGATCCTTTCCTTGTAATATTCATTGTAGATTTTCTTCAGCTTAATCTCTTTTGAATGCCATTCAGAAACAGATACTTAAAAGACTTTTATCTTCACATTTAAAAAATGAAAGCAGATGCAATAAGTTAGGACTCACTATCAGTAAAGAGACAAATAAATGGGCTATACTAATATCTCATCTGTTTGCAATTTTTTAATAATGGGTATGTAAATCTATTTGTTTTTTTTAATCCTTAAAACCTGAATATTTATTTTTTTATGGTTGGTTCTGTGGAGTTAAATTTTTAGAGATTTCATCTTCCATATAGTGCTTAGGAAATGGCTGGTGTCTTGTCTTTTCAATCACAGCCTTTAGCTTTGCTCTCATTCACAATTCAGGGACCATGTTAGGTTTTTTAAAAGAAAATGGGAAGTGGATGGAGGATTTATTTGCACAACAGAGCATGAAAATTTCAAGCTTAAAAAATTAAATATTTCAGGTTGATGCTTCTTCTTTAAAAGCCCCTATAGAACACAGTAGGCTTGTTTGGTGTCGCTCCTTTGGTTGCATTTTCTCACATTTTGTAACTGAATGTTTCCTGCTAAAGCTTGATAAGAAATTCTTCTGAAATCTGTTTTAGGTAACTAACATTGCCCTTACTGATTGGCTTACTCACTGTGAGACAAATAACAGTTTCTTGTTTGCATAAACAAACCTCAGAATATATTCTTCTATGACTTCATCAATGTCCTTATTTTATGGAACTATGGCAGCAAATTTGCAGTATTAACTGCAGCTGTGAGAAGTGATGTCCTGCATAAACTTCATATCCTGCATAATCTTTGTAACCATACTCCATCAGGACAGGTTTGAAATGTCTAATTCAGAGACTATTTGCTGTTCTTTAAAACCCCACTTTTTAAGTGTTGTGCTTTTTAAGATTTTTGCATAGCTCTAGTTTCCATTCTGATGTCTTAGTGTCCACACAGTTACCAACTATTAATTTTGTGATTTAATAAAAAATTAATACACAATTTAAAATAACCTGTTGTCTAGGAAAATCGATAACTACTTAACTTCAGGCTTTCCAAATTGAACTTTAATTCTAGTCAGAATTATTCAGGAGTTATGAAGTAAAGAAAGAAAACCTGCAGAATGAAAGACTAACTTTTCAGTACCTAAATGTTGTATCAAGAAGAATAAAGGGGTTGAGGCAGTCTCAATAGATAGCTAATCAGTACAAGAATGATTACCTTTGTTTTCTAGTAAGAGAATCATCTAATATTCCATTATTTTCTCCTAGTTGTTTTCATGAGCTTGAAGGGATAAAATAAATTACATTTTCCAGCAATATTAAAAGCTTTCTGACTTGCCTAATCTTATTAAATATTACAGTGCTATACTTAACAGTAATAATAATACATTTATAGTGTATTTGTTTCTGTATCAAGGAACACTGATATGGTCTATCAGACTTTACAATGTAAATGTGAAACTTCTTCCACTTTTATTTAAAAAGAGTGGTAAATAGGACATATATGTAAGAAAAAGGCAGGAGATAGAGGATTGCTACTGTGGAGATATAAACCAAGCAATGTGGGTGTGACTGTGCTGTATGTATGCAGGCTACTTTTTTCAGCTGTTGCTCTCCATCTCAGGATGCAGCTCTTGCTCTCATGCAGAGCTTTGTGTGAAAGGACAGGGTCAGTGCAAAGGGGACACAGCATCTCTGTTTCTGAGCAGGTGAGGACATCCTTTGCAGCAGGTGTAGGGGAGTTCAGGGAACTATCTTTCAAAGATCTACAAGACTGCACTTTTGGTGTAGCTGCTGTGCTAGGATAATTCTGGAGGTGTTTGCAGCAAGTCACAGATGGGCTGATGTGCAGCACTGCTGAGAATCCAGGTGACACTGTGCCACTTGCTTGACACTTGTGGTATTGGGGCTTTTAACACCTAAATTATGCCTTACCATCTTTGTTTGACAAATGGTAAGTTCTGTTTTTCTTGTCTTTGCTTCCATTTTCTGGGATGTGGGAGTGAGTCTACAGTGGTGAGCCATACCCATGTAGCTGCACTCAGAAAGGAGCTGCAGTTAGGTGCTATTTGGGCATTGAACCCTTTGTACTTCCCTTAGCAGCCCTTCCCTGCAGCATTTCAGAGTGTGTTGTGGGAGAGGATCTATCCATGCCATGTGCAGAGGTGTTCCTAACCCATTTACCCATTGGTAAATGAAAGCACTTCTGGCATGTGGCAGCTCACAGATTCTGCCCTAGACAGAGGGAGGCACAGAGCCAAATGAGCACTTGTGCCAGTTGTTGATGAGCTCATGGCTTGTATTTTGAGTGAAATGAATGAAACTGGAAGAACAGCAGGAGCTTGTTGTCTTGAACAGGTGAGGAACACCTCTGGTGAGACAGTACAGGCAGAAATGTTGGGTTATGACAGCTGCTGCAGATGTCACTGTGTGCACTGACTGTCTGAAATAATGTGGAAACACTGAATGGGGAAGCTGCACAGACCAGCAGAATGACAATCAAAAGTTAGGAACATGACTGATGTATAAGATACACAGGTCAGTGAGAAAAATGAGGCCTGTACAGATGTAGGCAGGAATCTCTTCCTGAAACTTGTCTATATTAGTTATACACTCCCTCTTTCCTCTGCTTTTTTGCTCTACTTCAATGTCCCTGGTATTCATTATTCTATAGAAAAGCATAGAATAACATATTTTTGCTGCATTCAGAAGCATTGAGAAGGTCTGAAATCCTGCAGAAATGGAAGCTGGAACTAGACTAACAGAGCTGGCTATTTTAGAAGCTCCAGCAGTGTTTTCTGTCAGCTGCCAGGATTTGGCAGGACATGTAAAGAAGCCAGCTCAGTCCAGCCAGGGGCCTCATGGCAACTGCATCTCCCAAGCTCTGGTTATTGGTTTCTCCTCTAAGTTTTGGAAAATAACAACAGATGGATTACTTGTTTAGAACAAACAAGGCAGTCAGACACGGACCAGAGCCAACTGTGCTGATATCCCAATCTTTCCCTAATGATCCATTAGTCCAGCTACTGATGTGGCTCAGTGCTGTCAAGTAGGAATGGCAAAATGCAGTCCAACATGAATGGTGAAATTTTCCTACCTTATGTTCTGGGAAAAATTTGCCAGGATATCCCCCAACAATTTTTCTTTAAACAAATTATAATTAATAAAATGAAATTGTTGAGCGTAAAATGAGTATAAGTTTTCTGCATATCCTCTTAGAAGGAAACAGGATAATTCAAAATGTGATAGCAAAGTTAGACTTGAATTAATTACTCAAAGGTGTCAGAAAGATTAGATGGCTAATATCCTTTTTCAAAAGCAACATGTACATTTATGTACTTTAAAATATTCCATACACTATCAGAATATTTCATTCTCTCTATAAATCTGAAATTCTGGGATGTAGCTGATTGTTAGTCTAACTTCCATTTCAAGACAGTATGATTAGAGTCAATTAGAAACTTTTGGGCAGAATGGTTTTCATTAAAAAAGGGTTGGTTTTTTTTGTTTGTTTGTGTTTTTTTAAATATTTTTTTAAATTTTATTATTATTAAACTCTGACAGTGTAAGCATGCACATTTCAGTCTTGTTTGGAAAAAAGACCAGCAAAATATAACAATTTATTTGCCTTGCATCTTGTATTTACAGAACAGGATACTTTGACATTGCTTTAAAAGAGCTCTTTTCTGTTTTGAGAAGTTGTGTTTACTCAAAACCCTGAAATCAGTTTAAATGAGGTAATACCATGCTAATTAGTTTAAACTAACATCCTAATCCATTAGAAAACAAGAAAATTTCATTTGGAATATTGCTTCTCACAGGTGTTCAAGTTTTCTGTTTATTCTCTGAAATGTAAAAAGCTTTCAAATTAATTTTATTCTCTGCAAAACAAAAAACCCTTTCTTTCAATCGATGTGAGACTATTTCATTTTGAAAAATTTACTCAAACTTGTGATTTTTCTTGGGGTGCATTACCAGAAAGTGATGAATGTGTTAGTTTTCCTGGATGAGTATTCAAAATGTGGGATTTTTTTATGTTCTTGGTGCAATATCTAGAAAAATTAATTTTTAGAAGTTTCTAATTTTACCATTTCTGTTGTACTGTGAGTACTTTTTTTTACTGCAGAAGAACATAGGCATGGGAAAGTTAGAAATTAAAGCAAAATACTGCCAGAAGTTTAAGAAAGTTCTTCCTTTTTGCTTTCTCATCCTTACACTTCAGTTCTCCCAGCATGTGATCCAGATGGCTCTCTTCATATTCAAGCAGGAGCTCAAATTACAATTTAACCAGGAAATTAGCTATAATGAGTGGGAAAAAAAAATCATGATTCAGTTTATATGGAAAAAAAAAGATACAATGTCATGAACAAAGCTGTAAGAATTTACATTTACATCATAGGGTAAATACCTGTGGGAGTATGAAAACATAATGACAGAGTTGCCATAAACACATGGGAATTTTATGTTGATAGAAATATTTTTCTATCAACATCAATTTTTCTATCTATTTTTATTTATGGAAAGAAACAAGTAAAAGTTCTTCAGGGTGTAGCATGGTTATTTTCCCCAGCAACTGAATTTTTTATGCATTTTTTCAGCTGCAGTTGGTATTAAAATTTTATAAGGCTCCATGACAATGAGCAATTTAAGCTTTTATGTAGCTTTCATTTCTTGAATGCCAGGTATTTTCATTGAAATTAGTGAAAGTCTAAGATCAATATGTTCCTAAATGATTGAAAAAACCCACAAATGTAAGTTGCACTGAAGGTTGGTGTTTACATCCCATCTTTTTACTCCATAATTTAGTATGATTTCAGGTGAGAAGGTAATGCATTCAGCTTTGGAAGTGATTGAGGGAAGGATTGCTGCTTTTCTTCCACCTCCTGTGGTTGGAGAAAAATGGGGTGTTTCAGCTGTGGTGAAAAGCAAGGGAGTGCCAAACAGAATGGAAGTAGATGTCAGATGATGAAAATGACCTGAGCAGCTTGATAGACTGATGCAGAAAATGAACATGAATATATGTGGATTTATTGAGGAGAGTTACCAACACAAAGAAATGGTAAGCTCAGGCTGAGCTTGAGCTGAGCAGAAACACCTCCTGTGTCAGTGATGCCCCAACAGCTTGCTCAGAGCCAGTGCTAAGCTGTGCACTAGACGTGGGCTGGCTCCTGTACAGCCACACCTTTTTATCCACTCATCAGAGCTCTGGAAAAGAAATGCAAAAGCAGATGAAGAATGAACACAAGCTGAATCCCTGTGCTGTTTGTGACTGCATCCTCTTAAGTAAACTCTTGAACACAGAGTTGCAAGGGAGCAAGTTGAAGAAACAGACTTCATGGAGGTTTTGGAAGCCACAACTTAGAGATGACAGGACTGGTTTTAGCCAGCTGACCTCAGCCACCCCACACAGAGCCTCCTACTCTGCTTCCCCGCACTTCTGATGGTCAGAATGGGGTGTAGAAGTCTGAATAAAGCCCCTGGAATCCCCCTGGTTCTGCCTCATGCAAAGGCATCTGTATTTGCAAAGCAGTGTGCCTAAATTAAGCTCCACTCCCCTGATGGCTTCACTTCCAGGGCAGTGTGCTGCTAAACAAAGGATGCCATCCCTCCCCAGCCTCCCAGGTGGAAGATTTCACAGCTTTGCTCTCAAGAACTAGATGGTGAGAGCACTTCCTCCACCACTTCAGGTAAACACAGTCGTTTCCTCTGAGTCGTTCTGACCTGCACAGCTTAAGGGGGCACATCATTACCCCTGTTCAAACAGAGCTGAGCAGACACATTAGCAAGGGCAGGAACGGTTTAATCCAGCTTGGCTGGGTCTGGGTGAGGATGTCTGGCCATGCTAGAGAATCAGAAGCAATAAGAAAAATGAGAGCCTGAACGAATGGGTTGATGCAGTTAAGGTGGTTTGAATGTTCTGACAGAAAGTGCTCCTTGCTTATTCAGCACATTTGATCTTCATGTTTATTGTTCTGGGGAATTCAAAACACTAGATTCAACAGAGATGACATTAAGTAGTCTTTTAATCAAATAAGAGTTTTGTGAATGATATTGTGAATGAGAGGTCACATTTTAACCTTTCCTTTACAATAAAACAAGACATTAGCATTTTTATGTGCAGGTCTATGTATATTACACATTTTGTAAAATGATTGTCAAGGGTGAGCTTTTCACAGCCATTTAGGAGGCAATTATTTTGATGAATGAGTAGCTCTTGCCCTTGGTAGCTGCCAAAGTGTGTCAGGTTTCTTTCAGATGTTACAGACTTTGTGAGATACAGAATCAATGATGCTTTGGTGATGAAAGGGGATTTTTTTTTCTTCTAGTAAACTTTGTGCAGTCACTGGATACTGGAGTTATTATCAGAATTATTTTTCTCTGACATTCTTTCTAACCTTTGCTTTTCACTTAATTATAGGTACATGACTTTACTATTTCTGTGTGTTCCAAAATTTCATGACTGCTGGTGAGAAGATTCATGCCAAAAACACCTCTGCAGCAACTTTTATAAATGTTTTAATTTCCCTAGAGTTGATTTTTTCAAGTAAATATGAATTACTTTAGAAGTCTCAGAGCAGAAACAATACTAGATAATAAGCTTATTTAAAAGAAATATGTTTTCAGAATTTCCATGTCCAGTTTTAAGTTCTGCTTAATTGCGCAAACCCATTATCATTTGTTCTGTGAATGATTTTCACAAGAAATTGAGGAAGAATTTTTTTCAAACAATACCTAATTACTTTTTTAAATACAAAAAATAAACTCTTTTTTTTTTTTTTTTTTCCTGATATCTCCTTTAACACAATGAGGTGATTTTCAGTGTTATGACAGACCTCTGGACTGGAAGTTTCTTGAAAATGTGCATTAGTGCCTGGATGACTAAAAAATACCATGCCTGCAAAACCTTAGCACAGGTCATAACTAATGCACTGACTAAAGCATTTTCTTATTTTTACTTTTCCTTTCACAGGGTTTTCAGGTATCCTGGATTCCCTGTGCTCATGCATTGGGAGTGTTTTTGCTCAGACATAGCAAAAATGCCTCCTGTATCTCATTACAAGTTTCCATTAAGCTTGTTGAATTACCTGTCAACTTCTTAAATATTAATGAGGATTTGGGGAAATTGGCTAGTACAATAATTAGATGGAAATTGGAGGCCTTGTCAATTAATATCTTTGCTATAAACAGTTTAGGGCTTTTAATTTAGAATACTCTGGGTCTCTTTTATGCAGTCTTTCAATGAGAGGGCCATTGCCTTTGTAGAGAACAAAGAGATTAGGAAAGTGCAGTTGTACACAAGTCAACAAACATGGTGTTCATGTAGTGTACAAAATGAAATTTTGTCTTTTAAGGTTGAATGCAGTATTCTTCTAAATCTTCCAAGTTTTGAGGAGTTGCAAGTAGGCACAATGTAAGAGGCTTTCCTTGAAATGTTGTTTCCTTCCTTTAAAATGCCACTAAGGTGATACAGCATATTTTGTAGCTAAGACATTCTATAGCTGATAATTTGTTGAATGATATTACACTTTTGATACAAAGTTTGCATATATCAAATGGAATGATTTATCAAGAATCAAACTTTGACAATTTTTTGTTGTGCTCCTCTTTTTCAGTCTAGTGAAGCACTGATGTTAATCACATTCAAATGCTATGTTCAGCTTGAGGGATGACCCAGAGAATTCTTCTACCTGGAAAAAAAAAAAAAAAAAAAAGAAAACAAGGGAGATGAATCTTGTCTCTATACCATGGCTTGTTCTTTACTGAATCCAGATGTTTTTTCAGCTTTGGATCTCAGAGTCATTATCTTCTCCTCTGTAAACACAGTTATCAAGTCTTGTGCAGTCTGTGTGAACTACATGAGACCTTTTTCTTCCTTCCACTATTTCTCATGTGGATTCCCTGCTGGTCCAGAGTTTCTCTGTGCAGAGGTCCCAGTTTCAGGTACACTCCATCTCTGGAAAGACCCCCAGAAAACTCCTGCTGCTGCCAAAGCAGTCTATCTACCCTGTGGAAATCACAGGAATAATATTAGGGTAGATACTTCAAACAGGCTGTGAAAGGTGTGTTACCACATACATTATAATTGCATACAAAAATATGTGAAATAATCTTTCCTGAGAGTGTAAACTTTTGGGACACAGATTTCTCTTTTCTGCATGCTTATAGAAAAGCATATAAGGAGCCTCTTTCAAGTACTGCCTGGCTTTAGATGTTGCTATGACACAAATAAAATAATGTCTCTCTGCAATAAAAGACTTGATGAAAATCTGTTCATCATACATGCTGTAGGAAGTTCACTGTTTTCTTTCTGTATGGAATTGCTCACTAGATGTCCTCACAGGATCAGAACTCATGGAGTATTTTTTACAAAGAAGCTTGAAAATTGTTCTATTTGCCCAATCCTGAATGATTATGAGCTATAAGGAGAAAGTAATGATGTATATCTCTCTCTGAATCAACTGGAAAATTAAGACATACAGATGGAGATGGCCAATTTTATACCAAATTTTTAACTTCCATTTTAAACTGTGACTTCTTTTGATGTCTTTGTACAGAATCCATAGAGGATACTGAGCAAATATAAACAATGGCTTAATAAATAAGTAAAAGTTAATGTAATCATTTTCTGATAGGAAAATGAATAGTGGGGAAATTGAAAATGCATAAAAAAGTTAATCAAGAACTTGAAAGCCTTGCCATTGCATGAACAGACTTCAGATAATCATATAGAATATAAGAATGATACTCCCAAGTTAAACTTGTTAATTTTCTAGGAAAAAGTGTTATTATTCTCAGAGTTAAGTGCAACAGATTTACTGAATATTGAATGAATATTATTTGTGTCTTATGATTATTGGTAATTCACCATCAGTGTGACTAAAACTACTCCCACTATAAGCCTGTCTTTTACTTGATTTTATGACATTAGTTATGCTTCTTGTAAGGCCAAGAGCTGTCTTTTCTAAACTAGCTTGTTAACATAGATTTTTCAATTGTAACACCAAAACTGACTATGATATTGAATAATTTAACATCCTCTGTAATGTGGGCCATAAATATTTGATAAGACAAATGTAAGCAGTTGTAGATAGTTACAACTGCACTTTTAGAGCTGGTGTTTTGGAGAGCATGGAATGTACCTCAGGCAGATTTTTGTCTCCAGCATGTTGCAGGCAGCTAAAGAATAATTTGATCCTCTGCACAGATCTGTGCAAAGGTCCTTTTTTCTCTTCACAGGACCTAGGAAAGGGGTTGCTAGGAAGCTGCTAGTCTGTCTCATTATTATACAAATGAACACGGTTTTTCCGTTTTAGGAGCATTTCTAAAACAGGGCTGTTAATGGTGCTCTGAATGACCACTTTGTACTTGGGACCAGATATCCATAAGACAGCAAGGAGCAATGCAGGAGAATTACCTTTACTCATTTTCCTAATTATTTAAACTGATCAAAGTTTTTCTAGTAACTTCTAGTTATTCCCTGGAAGTGTCATTAGCAAAACATAACACACAAACATCTTTTAGTGGAGCAGACTTTTGACAGATTGGAGTAGAAAATCAATTCATCCTTCTGTAGATGTAACTGGGCCAAACACAGTTTTGTCTAGGCAAAAAAAGGCAGAAATTGATGAAAAACACAAATAAGCAAGTATCCTTAAAGTCAGTAAAAGAATCTAACTCAGAGTACTGAAAAACTAGATTTTACTAGGAGATAAGCTGTCTGATAAACTAAAGATGTGAACTACTTTAAGGCAATTCCTTTTTAGGCATGGTATTTTTTCTTTTCCTTAAAGAGTTAACTCACAGGTACACCTAACATAAAAATACCTGGCAACTTAAAAGCAGTTATGTAAGTCTTGAACAGAAATAGAAGTGGCAAATGGGGGCAGGTACCTCTTGGAAAATATATTCACTGAAAAACATCAATGAAACAGCATCTGGAAGGATGTTATTGTAAAGTAAAACTAGAATTTATAATGTCTGATAATTTAAAAGTAAAAGATAAAAGCAGTGCCATATCTGAGGTGTAAATACTGATACACTCTATCTTAGTGCAACACCAACACCTGTGTGGCTTGGCAATGGGAAAATTTATATGTATGACTGAAGACTGTGGAACAGTAACAGGAAAAAAAATCAAAGGTCAAGCAGAGCTGATTTATACAGAAAATTATTTTCTGAAAGGCAATTGTACATAAGATTATTATGAAGGTCCCTAGGAAATACAGGTTATATTAGAAAGTATTTTAGCTTAGGAAATCTAATCTACATAGGATCTTGCTAGAGTCAGGTGGAGAAGATGAGCTTTTGCAAAGTCCAGTCAAATCAGCCTCGTGCACATATTACTTGCCTGGAGAAGCTTATCTTCATGAACCAGAGGAGACATCTATCTTCTCTAGCATTTGTGACTATCCCTCTGTGTAATGACATCCAACCTGGTGCATATAAACATAAATTAATTGACTAAATTAATGAAAGAGAACATAAACAGTAAAATAACAAAATCAATCAAACAAACAAAAAGTAAACGGACAGTAAAAAAAACCCCAAAGAACATAAACCCAGTAGACTCAAAAACAGCCCTCAAAAGAAATTTGGGCAAGCTATTAGTGAATAGTTTTATATTTATAATGATATTGGTAATGTCCTTTTGCAGAAGAGATGCTCCTAAGAAGTAATGGTATTAATTCATACCTTCTGAGCTACTTTATAGCAAATAAGTGCTTTAAGATTGAACTTACAGAAAGCAGCACTGGGATCTCTTACTGGTGCACATTTGTGCTGCCTTATTCATATCAACATAATTAGGAGTTTTAAAATATATGAAGCTCCTTTTCAAAACCTGGTGCATTTCTAAGAGGTGCCTTTGTTGCCTTCTGGTCTGTATTGTTCCCAAATGTTGTAGTCTGTAGGGGCAGCATCTCTCTTTTCTGCTACAGTGACAGCACCACCCAGTGACTGCCTTCTCCAAACAGAAGATAACCAAGTAATGTATTTTTGTGGATAGCAGTATTTGTGGACAATTTCTTGAAGATCATAGAATATTCCCCACAGGATTTTTTCCCCATGATATTTCAGTTTCTAAAGCATGCTTTCTTTAGTGTCTTCTGCATAAGCTGGTAAGATCAGCTCTGCTATTCTGTTTGGAAATCCAAGGGAGAGACTGGACATGCAAGGATAGCTTAGTGCCCCATGTGTGCTCATGACTGCTGACACTGCTAGAAGTTCATTCCTTCTCCACTGTAATGTGGGAGTGTCTCCAGAGTTCCTCTAAATCATAGATGGCAGCACACCTATCACAGTATCACCCTAAGAATGGAAATTGCCAGAATGGAACACCTGTGTCATTTCCAATACCAACTGTGGAGAAATCATGATAGATGGAGGCAGAAGGAGCCAAATACCCAGTTCCCTGACTGAATATGAAATGTAAATCTTTCTTGTAGCAATCTCCCTTGCTATCTAGTCAGCATTTGAAATCTGTCTCATAGCTAACTGAGCCACAATTTATAATATCTGAACTTTTCTTATCAATGCAGTGAGCCTGATTTAGGGCATGGAGGATGCTATAAAATTTTGGGTCAAACTCCAGAAAATGTATGCAGAGTTGCACTCTTGATAGAGTTAATAAAAACCTGCTATTTATTCTAACACATATTTTGGCATTTCTATTCCCCTGAAGTCTTCCAAAATTAACTCTGTGGGGAAAAAAATTCTGCAGATAGAGCACTGCTAGGGATTTCAGTGAGCTGCAGCAGTGTCAACAACCACAGCCATGACAGGATAAAGAAAAAAACAGTTCAGGCTGGACTTTCCCTCTTTTATGTGGACTAGCAGTTTTTTCCAGCCCTCCACTCCTCTGCAGCCTCTTCATCTCTGCTTTGGAGCATACTTGGGCAATTCCTTTGTCTGCTTCTATTTAGCTCATGTTGCCTTAGGTAAAAACACTGATTCAGTCTGTTTTCATCAGACTGAGCCCATCAGTACCCCCCTTTCCATCATCTGTTTTGGCCAGAACTGCAGCAGCCTGAAATCTTAATGGGACACTGTCCAGCACTGTGTACCAGTCAGCAGAGAGAAACAGGTACAATAAATGTAATTACAGCAGATAACACTGAAATAGGAGAAACTGGTGTATTAGAGCCTATTAGCAGGGTTGAAGTCTTACTTTTTACCTCCAGTTTTTGTTTCCAAAAGCATAACCAGATGTTGAAGAATTGAGAGGTATTCAAGAGTATTGTGACGTTATTTTGCATCTTCTATTCAGTTGCTCCTGCTGAAATGTCCCTTTCATTTTGTGACCTTCACTGCAGCCTGCAAGGTTGTTCAAACTTATGTCAGCAGTAAGCTGAAATGACAGATGAAAACCTGAAATAGGTCTATAGTTAAGAATTGGCATGAGGAATTAATCTGAGGTTTATTCATAAAACTGTTGCTGTGCTTATATTTCTCTTTGATGAGGCTGTGAAGGTTCCCCCATCCCACCAGCTGTGAATGGTGTTTATGATTGGACACAGCTAAGGCACCCCTGGAACAGCCTAGGAGAGATCACAAAGTGCACCATAGGCAGTGGAGATGTGAATGAAAGAGGTTTTTCTCTCTTTTTCCATTGGGCATGCACTGGTGTGTGAGAATTGGAGTGTGGAGTGAGGGAATCCAGCCTTGACCCAACTGAACACCTTTCAAATTTTTTTTTTTTTCCAAATAAGGATAGATGGAAATTTTCAATCTAAAAAATATACTATATCTTGCTGTATTTCTTCCAGTTTGAAATACATTTAGCAGAAGATACAGTATTGAAAATAATTTAAATGACCACTCTAATGGCCACATTAATACTGTGTCAAATGGAATGATCTTTCCTCAGGGACTCAGTGTGAAGTTTCATCATAATGCTGATGTTTTGGTACAGTATTTTATTTGAGGTTTTCATCATATTTTTCATCATTGTTATCATCATTAATCTATCAGTTTCCCAGCTGACACAACAGTCTTCTAGTCCACATTGTTCAGGGGGGAAGCTGAGACAGTTCATTTTCAAGTGTAGATTATTAAACATCAGACTTTTAAATGTGTTGCTATTAGAAATGCAGAAGTATTGAAACCCATGAAATTTAAGACACAAATATGGGCATCCAAATTTGAAAATGTTGATCAATTTGAGTTGTCCAAAGCTATTCAAGATGTCTGTAGTCAAGATGAAAAGTGAGCTTGACTATCTCATGTCCCATTCTTGCAGCTTATTTAGTACAGCTGCCCCTTCCTGCACTGACATTTTCTGAGCAGTTATTTCCAGCTGATTTTGGTTCACAGTGTTGCACTGTCCTGTGTTTTGCTAATTAGTCACTATCTTTTTTTTGTCATAATCTTTCATAGACAGTCTGAATGAGTCTGTCACATCCCTGCAGTCCTGATACCTGGGATGCATTTTGGGCACTCACTGGGAATGGGCTTTGCTGCTCTGCACAACATCACAGGTGAAGGAGAACTGGGGAGCTGCAGAGAAGCAAAAGGGTAAGCTGGGCTGCTGTTTTAAGACTTGGTACTTTTTTATTTTCCAGTGTATGAAGTAAATTCTGATTCTGTGGATTAAATTCATAGGGAGCTTATCACATTTCTAAATTGTTAATAAAGAGAGTAATTTGAGCTTAATGCTGAATCATTCAGCTTCATCTAAGCAGGTAAACTAGATCAGGCTTTCAAATGGGAAATGTCTGGAATAAGGTATTATAGTGCTGTGAAGGTCACTGAGGCCTCCTACATACTGGTAAATAAGGATTCATTTGTCTGTGATTTTGTAGAGGGTTTTAGAGAATCACTTTGATTCTAATACTTCTTATTTTGTTTCATAGATAATTTTGCAAAATATCAGTAATGTTAGGTTTGTTGGTCTCCAAGAAGGTTGTTTTTAGAAAGATGACTAGAGTTGTGAGAATAATAACTATTTTGGCACAACAGCCACAACAACAACAACAAAAAAACACAAAAATACACTTGGCTTGGTCTGAAACAAATTTCATTTCAGAACAATGCAAGCAAATTCTTTTGTTACTAATTTCTTTATTTGAAGGATAACATTAACCCTTCAAGACATATATATCTAGAAAATATCAGGTTTTAAGTGCACTTGCAAAACATTGCATTTTAAAATAATTGAACATCTCTCATTTTACCTTGTCAATCCAGACTATAAATACTTTCTTCCCTTTTTCAGGTGCTGCTTACACTAGGAAAAAAAAAAGATAAAAACATAGAAACAACACCAAATTTTTCCACACTGGAAGAGGGAATAAATTGAGCAGTGACCTGGTGGTCAGAAGCACTTCTGGCAGGTCTTTCATATGTTGAAAAATCAGGTCAGCTTCTCAGGTTCCTGTCACTTTACTATGATACCCAAAAGAAAGTACAAGTGTACAGCTGGTACTGGAAAGCTGCAGATGTCACACACCCATACCATTTATCCTGTGGCTCCTCTCCTCTCCTCTCCTCTCCTCTCCTCTCCTCTCCTCTCCTCTCCTCTCCTCTCCTCTCCTCTCCTCTCCTCTCCTCTCCTCTCCTCTCCTCTCCTCTCCTCTCCTCTCCTCTCCTCTCCTCTCCTCTCCTCTCCTCTCCTCTCCTCTCCTCTCCTCTCCTCTCCTCTCCTCTCCTCTCCTCTCCTCTCCTCTCCTCTCCTCTCCTCTCCTCTCCTCTCCTCTCCTCTCCTCTCCTCTCCTCTCCTCTCCTCTCCTCTCCTCTCCTCTCCCTTTAATTTCAATAATAACATTTCAATCTGGGTTATGCAAGGATTACTGGTGAGGAAAGGCAGGGCTGAACTCCTGTACTGCTGTGAGTGTGCAGGGAATATCCAGGACGGCAGTAGCTGCTTCTTGCACTAATTATACATTTTATGAAATCAAGAGCAATCTATTTGTTGACTGAGAGATGGAACTGACTCATATTTTGATGGACTCAAGTTTTCATTCAGTAGGGTTTCTTGACAGGCTCAGTTTATGTTTGTTTGGAGATCAAACACTGAGGACACAGCTTTAAAAATGTAAACAAACAGAAAGCAGATGAGAAGAGGAAAACAAAAGTCTGTTATTGGGAAGATTTGGCATGAGACATGGGCAGGACTTAATTTCTGCTATTTACTGATTTTCTGTGACTTGTGAATAAGCTATGTAAATGTTATTTATAAACAAAAGAAAAATAATTTTTAATGGATAGCTGTTGATTTATTCCTCAAGTTGTTCCAGACAGGCCCCAAAGATATTAGAGTCTGTAGCTGGCAAAATGATAAACAATGATTGTCTGAAATTCTATTTAGAAATTAGCCTTGTGCTGTACTTTATCTAGCTGTACTTATTGACTGTCTGGGCAATCTACTTCACATCTTCCGTAGCCCAATGAATCACAGTATGTTATTAAAAAATCAGTGCTGGCTCTACCATCTCTCATCTCCTAATTGTATGATGCCACTGACAGGCTCAAGCAGACTCTGTGTGGCTGCTCCACATTGTTGTTTTTGATGTATTTTTGTACAGAAGACAGGGAAATAGAGATGGGATTCCTGTGTGTTTCACACAGAGCTCAGGCAGGGGAGATGAAGAGGGGAACATGGTAATGGAGGCACTGCTCCAGCTATTTCAGTGTAGACTTTTCTTTTGGTATTGAGATGAAAAAAGGAAATTTCTCAGCAGATAAGGCATGTGAAGTACATAAAAGAAAATTGCAGGTATAGGGATGAGCCAAATTTAAGAAAAATTCTGGGAAATGTTTCTATGTACACATATATGGACATTTATATATATATAAATACATGAAAAATAAATATATAAATCAACATGTAAAATAAATATGTAAATCAATATGTACACTTGTGTATGCAATTATATATCTGTACTTACAAAATATTTGCAATAATGAATAATAATAAAAAGGATCAGATCACACCACATTAATAAAAAAAATAAAATATTTTTCCTGCTTTGAAAATTTTCCAGGGGGAGGAAACTGTGTAGGTCAGGACATTAGGATTAGATACTGACACACAAATCTTTTAATCTCTGGGATCAGGAAATTCAGCTGTGAGCACAAAAGAGCAAAGTATTTTCATACAAGTAATTCTAACCCTCTCAGGAGAGCTTTAATCCTGTGACTAAGTCCTAGTGAAGTCTGTGAGATCTGTCTGATAATGGTGACAAAATTTCTGATTATATTATAAGCAGAATAAATGGAATGAAATTCAGCATTAAGCTGTGAAGAGAGGGTTTCTTAGTTTAAATATGTTTGAAGAGATATGAGAAACATTAGTGAATATTGGTCATTAAATCCATGTTTAACAAAAACAAAGTTAGTCAATGACATTTCTCAAAGATTTCATACATGCTCTAAAAAATTCCAATATTTGTTCCAGTTTTGAGTTCATAATAACAAAATTGGCTGGTGATAATAGATTGTGAGCATCATCTATTGATGAAAATTAATCCTTTTGCCATAACTCTGTAGGTAAGACTTCAGGAGAGGATAAAGTAACTTACATGTGGTTTCCAAATCTAACTGAAAGTTCCTCTTTCAATTAATACTAAAATATAATTATTTTAATATTCAGGAATATTAAAAATTCCTGACTGGATCAGTATGAACACATATGTATATATGCTGAAGCACTTTTTCAAGCTCTGAGAAGAGATATCTCTTGATACCTCTAGGAGAAAAAATTGCTGGAATGGGAATTTTGAGGTACTCAAATTCTTGGACTGGAAATTCTTGTTCTTTTTTTTATGTACCTTTTTGTGTACTTTTTGTGTACTTCATTTTAAAATAAGAAAATTGAAAGTGACACATCAGTCAATTTAAAAAAAGTATCTGTGTGAGAACTGAGTTCATACCTCTCATCCAGAATTATTTTACATATGTTCAACCTTACCAGGTCAACCTAAGTAAGAGCTGTGTTTTAAATGTTCTTGTATATTTAATTTTATAGTTATTTTTCTATGAAATTTTTAAAACTGTTCTTTGAAGCAAGACAGCCCCATGATACATCTCAATGGTGAACACATGCAAATATTGTTTCTGTGATGTTGCCCCTGCCCACTCTTGGTTAATGCCATCTACCAGGCAGACAGGTTAAGAAAATCCTTTTGTGTTATAAATGGCCTCAATCTGAATATTCCACTCCCAAAAATTAGCTTTCACTTCATTGTGGTGATGATGGCTCACTGATCCTTTGGAGGGCTGCTCCAGACCAGACCCTGTCCATTGGATATTCAGCTGAAGCACAACATGAATTCAGAACCCCTTTTGCTGACTTGTTGATTTTCACTGTGTTTAGAATAAATCATAGGAAAGAGTCACCCAAATGCTACTCTGTAAATTGATGCCTTTTGATGCAATCAAGTTAGAACTTTCCTTCTCTGAATGAGGTTTGAAAGGGAAATTTACTTTAGAAAGAGAAATATATGGCTAGGATATTTCTGCCACTAAAAATTCCACTAGCATACTGCTGTATTATCTGCAATAAAACACAGAATATGCAGTATTCTGCACATTGGAATGATTATTATACTAATGTCAACTACCTTATTATCCTATAATTTTCCTTAAATAATTTGATTTTACAGTTGGTTGGCTTGCCTCAGCAAATTAAGTGAATCTGCTAAGAATGAAGATGGGTAATAAACTCTTCTTCACACATGAATCAAAAAATTAATTGATGTTCTGAAGTAAATTATAAATAGAGTGCTTTTGGTGAAGCTGTCCTCTGAGTTTGGTGAATTTGGGAAAGACACATAAAATTAGATTAAAGCATCTGAAAATGCAGGTGACCATTCACCACAGGCTGCTTTCTGGACTTCTATGCAGACTGTGCTTATGTAGAAGGTCTGACTTTCAAATATATGGGAATTTCAAAGACTGGGAAAAGGCAAAGAAAAGGAGATCAAGGAGATATGATTCCTGGAAAGTTTCCTGAAAGCCACATTCTTGCAGAAAATTTTCTTAGGTCTCCAACCAAGTATTTTTGTATGAGAGGAACATTGTGACAAAAGATAGATTGATGTCTCCAGGATGGTAGATACTTTTTTTCTGATTTTAATAACCAGTTTGATTTAAATGAGGTCAGAGCCCTCAGGAGAGCCTGCCACAAACACGTGGTCACATCTTGCACTTTCTGGGTAGTCCATCAGAGGAAGTGTGGTATATCATACTTCTGACTTTCTAAAACAATCATTTAATCAAGGCCACAATAATCCATCTCCTCTGCATAGGCAAGGATCATAATCCAATTCAGAGCATTAATAGTGAGATAAGTAATTTTTGTGTTCCCTTATTTGATTTATGGAATGAAAGTGAAATAGTGAGAAGTTGAATAGGATTTCAGACCATAGGGCAGGAACAGAGGTGAGGTGGATGTGTCTGTTCTGTCCAGCAGCAGTCAATATCCCCCTCACAGGCACACCACCTTAATTAAAAGAGTTTTTTGTTTTGCTGAGTTTTTACCTTGGGCAGTTTTTTAGATGTTTGGGTTTTGTCTTATATTGTTTTCTTTTATTCTGAGGAGGGGGAAGCAGAAGACAAAGTCCTTTGCTCTGCAGCCTTAAGCAGGATTTCTTGCCAGCAATTCCAGGGACTGAATGCCAGGCAGAAGTGGAGTCTTGCAGTACAGCTTCCTCTGCTGTTGGCAGCAGAGGGTTTAGGCTTCTTTTGCAGACACATTGTGGTTACAGCTGTGACTGAAACTAATAAAACAGCCTTAAGAAAAGTTGCTTAGGGAATGGAGCATGGAGGTTACTCTTCTTGATACCTGCCAAATGCAAATGATCAGGAAGCCCCAGAAAAGAACAATGCTCCCAGGAAAATCTGAGCCGTGCAATGGAGGAAAACCAAGCCAGGTTAGGGCAGAGGTGACAGCCTGAAGGAAGGGATACATCTCTTGTGTGTTTCTCTTTTTTGTTTTGGGCAGCAAGAAAATTTCTATGATTCCTACTCTGTGTGTCTATTAATCAAGTTAATTTTAAATTGGAACATTCCTCAAATATATTTGGACTTACAGGACTAGTCCAAGAGGGGGGGAAAATGGATCCCTATTTACAGAAATGCAGCAGCTTATATATCTCTTCTGATAGATTTGATAGACTTGCAGCTGATTTTCAATGTGAACTCTGATTTATCCAGTAGGTTTCAAAGACTCCAAGCTCCTTTATGTGTATCTGCTCTTTGCCAAAGGATGGCTTATTTGAATTCTTGGATGTGTGTTTTAAAATACAATCTATATACTGGAATTATCATATAGCAATAGTTTTGTCATCAAGTACAAAAGTCATTTTAATGCATTAGCAAACAATAAGAGGTGCTATGAACATTTTTAGGATTGCTTTTTCTGTGAAACTGCCTTCTGTATCATATTATTTGGCTTGGTTTTCTATCTCTTTAGAAAAAAGCCCACAACCCTATAAAATTCTTTCTGTAACATAATTGTAATTGCGACTTTATTGCTCTCATTGTTGACAAACAACATTTATAAATCTTATTTTTAGATATGAGAGTAATAAAGCATGCTTTGCTACTAAAGGAATAGTTAAGACTGGGTATATCATCATCAACTTGAAATTCATGCCAGTTGAGAGGTTTCGGAATGTGACAGCTGAAACTCAGTTTCCTGCAGAGAAGGATTTATGAAATGCTGCAGGGGGCAGGGAAGGATGCATTACAGCATGGCCTTTCCCACAGAGAAGGATCTTACAGAAATCTAACCTAAAATTCCTCTCCTGTATATGCATCTAAAATGAAACCCATTTACCTGCAGCAAGTGCCCGGATTCTGCTTTGCCTCAGAGAAACCACATGAGAAACCTGAAAGAATTCTATATTCTTCATATATGAATGGCTACTATGGAATCTACTAAATTAAGCTAAGACTTTCCAGTGGAAATCCTGACTCTGCTCTATTTTTGAGTCAGTCTTTTTCTGAAAGACCATGTAGATAATCTATTCCTCTGTGCCTATTTAACCAAATAGTGCATGTTATGTGACCACTGATTTAGCTTTTCCTGAAGCAGCAGAAACAGTGTTTTTTCTCACAGGGAGAGTAGAGCTGCAAAACCATTGAAGTGGCAAGATATTACTAGACTTTTAGCCTATTTCTTTAACATTTTGAAAGAATGTTTGATGGTAAAAAACAGCTTGTAGGTAGGATGATGTAGTGAGTCTTTCCAGGTACATATAGTAGTTTGCTCCTGTGATTGCCAGGCATATTACTGCTGTGTTAAGACCTTCAAATTATACCTGGTAATGTGTGCATGTTAGGAGACTCCTTACTATGGTTTCAGCTTGACTTTTACCCTTGGAGTTAGGTCTCTAATGTTTGCTGGTCATTGAACAGATGATGACCACTGCCTCCTGTTCATCCCATCGTGTGGGACTTGCATTGCACAGATTGGGCTGGAATGTGCTGTTTTCAGTCTCCTGTAAGCAAGATGAGGCAGCTGCACTTCAGGTATGTGTTCAGTGCTTCATTGTGCAACACCACAAAATCACAACTTTGAAGACAGAAAGTAACTTGGCTGGGCAAGGTTACATTTTTAGGACAGAGAGAGGGATATGTGTCTATGGGGACTTCAGGAAGGCATATTTTACTCACTTTCTTAACATTATCATGGCAAACAAAACAAATTTTGCATTACCATCTGGTGTCAACTACTTCACAAATTTGAGCTAAAGTTAGAGAGGAATAAAGAGAACACTAGAAAATTCTAGGAGTTTCAAAGAAATATTTCTTCTTGGAACATCAATGCTGACACACAGAAACAGATGGATGTCCCAAAAGAATATTATGATTTTCTTTCACCACTTTGTATAATGTTCCTGCAAGCATAAATAAATATCTATTAATTTATACATGCCTGCAGGTGTACAGATATACCATTCTTGTTGGAGAGCAAGAAATAAACCTTTATGTCACTGTAACAGTAATACTTAGGAATAGCTCAGGAGACTTTTACAGGAAGGGTGTTGAGACACACTACTCAAGGTTTGTGGGTGGGGACTGCTCACACTTGGTGGATGTTCTGGTTAAAGACACCTGGGGACAAATAAATCAAAGGAAGAAAAAGACAGAAAATTAGAAGCCAGGAAAAGGAAAATTCTACCCAATGTCTGTCTGAGAATAACAGGGACAGGATCCCAGACAAGTATCCTCCTCTGAGGACTCTCTGAATCACAGCAAACTGGTGATGATAATTCTGGGGAGTTTTTGACATCTTTCCCCTAATGTTATGTATATTTATTATTAGAATCCACACAAACTCCCTCTGGGTTGTTCCAAATTAAAATATTCTTAATGATAACTGAAATATGCTGGTTAGGTGTCAGTGTTGCACACTGATTAGTTGTGCACTTCTGTGCACTTCAAAAATTGAATAATATATTTTGAGGATTTAGGTGGCTCTTAGCTGCTTCCTTGTGCTCTGTGCTTTGTATTTTTCTTAAAATAAATAAATAAATAAATAAATAAACAAATAAATAAATGTACACACACACACACACACACGCACACACACACACACATATATATATATATAAAATAAAAAAAGGAAAATAAAAAAAGGAAATGATAGGGGAAGGTAGGAGAGGAAGGAATCACATGCCAGGTATTGAACAAGAGAACAATCAAGGTTTGCAAGTGCAAGGCTGTGGGAATAACAATAAGAATGTAATAGGATGGGAAGAGTAAGGGGAAAATTTTGACACAGAGGCCTTGGAAATGGTGCCTCAATGGCTTAGGTATAAGATTACAGACTTGCAATAGTAAGTTCTTACCATTACTATGACTAATGCTCCACAATACCAAAGATACTGGAACAGGACGGATTTTCAGCTCCTTCAGCACGTGCTGCTGTGGGGACAAACCTCTGTGTTCTCAGGCTCAGGAAGATGAAGAGAACACTGCTGTGTGTGCTCCTAACACTGGGGGGGGTTTTGCCCCACTCCCCAGACTAGGAACATCTATAAAGACCTAGATCCAGGCAAATCTAGAAACCACAAAAATCCACAGAACAAACTGGGGTCTGACATTGCTCTTGGATGAGTGAATCCTCCCAGGTCCAGTGTGTTGGGCTCAGAGATGGCTGGAGCCATCCTAAAACTCACAGTATTTCTCATCTCTGGCTTTGCTCTGCTGGAATAGGGAAGACTTCAGACTATTTGGGATTTTTATTGGTGACTGTATTAGAGCTAGAAAGCAATGTCCCAGATTTAAATATAAATTTACTGGATCAAACTCAGAATATAGGATAATGTTATTTTAATTTGGAGGTCTGAGGTGACTCTAGTCAGTGTGCTTTAGAAAAGAACATGGAAGTATTTAATTTAGCAAAGAGTATTTACAAGAAGAAAAAATAAACAATCATACAGGATTTTACATAAGCAACAATTAAATATATTAAGGTATAAAACATCTCATATTTTATGTTAATGCATAAGAGGCTTGCTCCTAAACTCAGTGTTCCCAGCCATAAATGGAACATTAGGTAGAAATTTCACAGAACAATTCTAAGCATCTAATGAAGATAAGTTTATAACCCCAATATAAAATAATGTAAGTATTTTACCTCCTGGTAAATCTTACTGAAGTGAAACTGGATTTAATTTAGGTAGATTCACTGTAATAGAAGATTTCAAGAATGTGTGATGTATTAGTATCCATCTGTTTAATAAGAAGTTAATTGACATAAAATAAAAATACAGTCCAGAAAATTTCATAAAGCAACTGTAAATTAATCAGAATTTGTTTTAAATTGAAAAGCAACTGGAAATTATTCTAAGAACTGTTCTTCCACAGACACGATAGAGCCAAGCTTAATTAAAGGCCAGAGAAAGAGATAAATTAATAACTACAGCTGAATATCTATAAAACTGAGGTGAAAGGAAAAGGCTGCCATGCTTTATCAAAGCATGCATCTCTATTAAAAAATTTTTTTAAAGAGTCACTCTATTTTCACCTTGAACTAAAGTGTCATCTTTAAATACCCAATGAGATGCACAGAATAGCAAGAATGGATACTTGGTCAGGAGTTGCAGGAAATAAAATTATTAGATACTGTCAATTTAAAAAATTCAAATAAGCAACCCTTCTAATTCCTTCATGCTTGGCAAGTGTGCTTAAAAAACTGGATTCAAAAGTCAGTAAATTAAGAAATATCTAGAGTACCAGAATATTAGTGACATAAAGAGGGTAGTCAGGTTTTTCATGGAGACTATTTCTTTCATAAAATGCACATGTATATAGAGGTGTCAAAAAGGCTTTGAGGCATGCAAATCTGGCTTTGCTTCTATACAGTTCTCCTTGAAGACATTTATTTTTACTTGAGATGCTAAGACTCAAATTGGAGCTCTTTTTTGCTAATTTATAATGTTTTATCTGCCTGACCACCTAGGGGAAAACTTTACACTATTTTTGACATATCATTATCACAGACCTCAGGCTTCCAGCTACTAACTGTGTCTGTTTTATCTCTGCTGTCAAACTTGTTCACAGTGTAAGCAGTCTCTTTTGGATCTTCAAGGATAGCTGGGAAGTGTTTTATTGCCCCTGCAGAGCTCAGTATTGGCTCTTAGGGTTGTTGCTTAGGGTTTATGTGCTGGCTGTAATACACTAACAAGTCATCTAAATTTTGTGAACAACACAAGCAAATTCATTTCCCTGTGCTTGTTCTCCATTTTTTCTATTAATACAATCTACTCCAAGGAAATGATAGAGGCAGAAAAGGAAACAGTGAAGCAAACCCTTCCAACTTTTTAGATTTTATCTTCTTTCTCTAGAACAGATTTTCTTCACATATCAGAAGCCAAGTTTCTCAGGAACAGGTGTAAACTTATTACTCTGCTTATATCCATGCTGAGCAGTATAAAAAGTAGAACAGATGCATTAGCCACAAGAAAAGTTGTATCCAAGCAGAGCAGAAGTTTTGTTCATAGAGCATTTCAGCTCTGAATGCTGCTTCTTAGATAAGAACTTCAAAAAAAGTACTTCAATATTCACTTAGCTCTTTGACTTCCTTTCAGTTTTACTGGGAAGTGAAGTGGTTTTGTTTCCAGCAAAGCTTCTTGTAGAAGCCAAGAACCTGCAATTGTGCAGAGCTTATGGGTTGTAAAAGGGTTTTCAACATATTTCAGTGTATTTGTTTCTCTCCTGTATGAAACTCTAGAGTCTGAGTGCCTGTTTTTCATTGCTGTTGTTTCCATAAATGTGGCACAGGTTCATGGCAAAATACTTTTGAGACAAGTGGATGAGGAGGATGAGTATTTCTCAGAATTTAGGACCTTATTTCTCAAATGGTGGAGGATTGAGTGCATGGCATTTAGCCAGCTACCAACCCTGTGGCAAACAGATCTCTCCTTTTCAGCTTTTATCTTTTAACTACATAAAATATTTCTTGGAAGTACTTAGGTGCATTAGAGGCAAAAATTCCTTCTTTTTTTATTTTTGAGTGGGATTGATCTTGTCTTGTAAGAACATGGAAGGAAGAGAAGGGTCTCACCTCTTATACATTGTAGGACTTTGATATCGTGAGTTTGAGAACCCTGGAGCCTGGCTTCACTAAGGATTTTATAGAGTTGTTTGCACTACATTGAGCATAATAACTCTCAGAAATTTGAGGTTTTTCTGGCTTCCTCCTGTTAAAAAGTCTCTGCATTCTACAGGCTATTTTATGAATCAATTTCTGCAGCCATTCTTAAGATTTATCTTTGTTGAACAAAATTTGCTCATGTCTAGTGGAAATGCTTCATCTGATGTATTCCTAAATTTAGTCTTTTTCACAACATTGTGTTGGTGGCTTATAGACTAGATTGGTTTCCACCACCCCAAATCAATAAGCCCCAGAGTTTCTTGCTGTTAAGTCAAGAACACAAGCTTTAAAACAAGAATGCAATATACAGTTCTGTGTGCTCCCATTAAAAAGTGCTTCAAACAACCATAAACAGTCCACACCAGGAAACAACAAGCAGGTTGTGCAGTATAAAAGTAGTGTCTCTTGTTCTGTGTTAATCTGGCTATATCTGTTTGCACCAGCAATATGTGGCTATTACTGCATGTCAGAATTATTTGTAACTAGGGACAGTACAGGGGAGCAACTGGAAGATGGATGGATATTATGCATAGTCAATTAAACAGATGTGAGGTTTAAATTGAAGTCCTTCTAGTATACACAGCAACAGCAGAGTTCTGCAGCTGCCATGACCTCTTTTGGTGTCACTTTCACAGCTCAACCACAGGGTTTCAGAAAACTTTTGTATCTTTAGAAAAGAAAGGGAGATTTCTGAACTGCCTAGATTACTTAATGCATATTTCCCAGATTCTTTGACTTGCAGCTGGTATTTGCTATGGCTTTCCCTCGTGCTAAAAGCAATCATCAGACACAATAAATGATTAATATATGTGGTATTTGTACAACAAGGGTAGCTTGAAGTCTGTCCCTGCAATTTTAATGGTTCTTGCAATTAATTCTGTGTTTAGAAGCATTATAAATAATGTTTGGCACTGTAATACAGGAAGACAAAAGAAGAATTGCTTGCTGAAATCTGCTTCACACTGTCATGTCTAGGTCTGCAGAACAGTTTGTAGTGACAAAAATGTCCTGCAAGGTTCTTTATCATCATCTTTGCAAGATGATGGGTAAGACCCAGTCACTGCATCAATGAAGAGCTCTGTCCTTAAACTCTCCCCTTTCCAAGGCTCCAGGAGAATACAGGGGGGCCAGGAAGGGAGCAGAGGTGTCTGAGTTTCCTGAGATGCTTGTGGGGATATACACATTTCAGAACTTGTCTCCTCTTACCCAGAGCCACTCAAGTATTAAGTACACTTCCTGAATGAATGGAATTTGGGTCTGTATCCTCCTGAAACTAATATTGAGAACTACTGGCTTCATTTTTTCTCATTTGCCTTTAAAAGGAGTTGATAATTCCAAAGAAGAGGTTATTTTCCTTTTTACACCTCCTCTCCCCACTCATTTTCATTTAGTCTTATTCAAAGTGTAGGAGAGAGCTCTTACTGTACCAGGTTCCTCCCCTGAAAAATAGCTTTGATGATGAGAAAGTATTTGTCATTTTTTCCTGTGTAGTTGCTATATTGATACAGAGGAGGTCCTGATTTTAGAGCACACATAGTTACAAGGAAATATCTACATCCCACAATAAATGACCACTGCAGTCAGGGTAGGGATGTATTTATGGCTTGTCAGAACTGGGTGTGTTCTCTGTTTTGGTTGGAGTTGCTACCATTCCTCTTCTTGCTTTGGGAGGAAATTAGAGGCTTTGAGTGGTTCAGGTTACTTTGCACTCAGATCAGCCCAAATATGTCATTACTTCAATATCAGAACACCACGGATGTAGGAAGTTTTTGCAAGGGATTTAGAAATTTGTGACTACTCCCTAACCAGGCATTCTCATAAAATTACTTTCCCTTGCCTGTTGTGCTGAGAATAAACAGGAAACCTGGAAATGTGCTAAGGCTTTGCTGACATATGGAATTCAAGCTGCTCTGAGAGTGGAGATGGAAGGAGCCATTCCTGGTCACAGAAGGGATCTATGACTGAGATTACTGTAACCTGCCTGACTTCATTCTCATGGGAAGCCATGAATATCTTGCTGTACAGATACTTACTAATATACTATATAATTATAAAAATAGTAGATAAGAGCCTGCTTCAGCCATGTGCCAGGTTTTAAAGCTCTTAACCAAGGAAAATACTTGGCAGTTCATAGACTAGGCAAGCCAGTGGAAAATTGAATGGCCCCTGGAGCAACCCTATTTCTCTGCAGTGCAGGAACCTGACTTTAATACAAGCACTTTCAGATTCTTACAGTCACAGGAATTTAGGGAAAACCTAGTCAGAGCCAGAAGCACTCCTTTCTTATCTCATATCTTGGAAATAGGACAGGAATCATAAAACTGGGTAGAATTATTTTGGGGTCTATTTCAGCAGACATTTGCAAGTGTACCATTTATGTACAAATATGTGTATTTTAAGAAGTTTGGCTCTGTTGACTGGTACTTTCATAACTGGCTGGAAAGAAGTATCAAAAAGCTGCTGTGTGGAATCCTAACACTCACTACTGTTGCATTTTAAAATGCCTTTGTGTTTGTGCTTTTGGAAGAAAAAAGTTACTGAATATTTTACCAGTTCTCTCTGTGAGACCTCAGTGCAGAGGCCCTTAGGCTGAGAATGTACATTTAGAGGCAGAACACCTCCCATAGTCTCTGAAGGTAACACTGAGCTAGGCAGGCTGCTAATCACATTCACATTTTCAGCAGTGGCTCATGTTTTCCTGACTGAAACTACTGATGTACTTTGGCACATGCCACAAATCACAGCTTTCTATGTTCACAGATCCTAGCCTGAACTGTGACTGCATGCATGGGTGTTTCTTTAAAAAAAAACATTGTGAATGCCCTTATTTTCCCAATAAATTATTTCCAAAGAAATATACTAAGAAATGGGTTTCCTCAATTGCCATTTAAATTTCTGGGTTGACTCCTGTATTTTTCTAACTATTTCTTTTCAGCTTTTAACCCAGCATAGTTCTGACAATTACAAAGTTGTCTTGTCTTATTCATGTAAATCATTAAATAAATGCCCTTTCCTGCCACTGGTGCAGTGGTCAGTCACAAAAGGTTTGCTTCCAATTACATGCCCCACTGGGCCCTTCCTAATTTAAATATCCTCTCGTGTTTCTCATTTTTCCTTTGTTCTAAGTTGTCAATATTCCTAGCCAGTGAAGTTGTGTCAGGAATCATGGTAGGTACTCCCAAGACATCTGTGCTTTTTGAAATGCTGAAGTCTGAAAATCAATTGGTTTTAAAAGAGGATAACAGACAGGTTTTGTGTGGTTCTTCATTTCCTGGCAGGGACTGTGTGTGGCTGCACTCTGGTTTTTATGTAGCTATAAACACAGTTACTCAGCAACACAGCTTGAGACTTACTCTTTAATTTTTGTCAGTGTTTATTACTCACAATCACAGAGAGAGGTTTTGTTTTATTGGGTACTGTGCAAATAATACCTGGGCTCTACAAAGGTCCTCCTCCATGTCTTGCAGGTGAACAAGCAGCCAAGCAAGGACTGAAAAAAATGTCATCTGTGAAACTTAATTTCTTACTATTAAATTGGGTATATTCACCTGAATGTCAAGCAATCAAAAGGTTTAGGAAATATTTGTACAGCCCATATGTCAATGGGTGTTATTCACCTAGAATTAATAGCTGATCAGCTAATAGCTGAATAGCTACCTGCTCTTAGGAAGCTCCTCTTTCCAGGGTGACAGAGCACAGTGCATCACTTCTCACATCATTAAGGGCTGTGTCTGATATATTCAGGAGGAAATTTTAAGCAAAAATATCCTGAAAAAACTTCCTTCATTCTGAAGTTTTTCACTACTGAGCTGCAATTGAAATGCACTGCATGGGGAAGGATGAGCCCCTGCTTTTACAGGGAGCTGCCTTCTGGAGGGGATTGCTCACAGCCTTTCCCTGGAGGGTGGGGCCTCATTCTGTGGCTGCTATCAGTCACAAGCTGTGGCACAGCTTTCCTCAGCACAGTCCTTCAGGGCACACAGTGAATTTTTGAACATGTTGGTTGTTGCCCCATTGCACAGGCTGTGTCAGGGCGCTCTGAATTTCACAGCAATGAAAGGAGAGTTGGACTCAGACCTCCCTGCAGGGAAGTATGTAAGGGCTGACTCCAGGGTAGCAGGGTCACCTCTTGGTGATAAATGTCCTAGACTGGTTTGTGCAGCATCTAGGAATTACTGCTGCAGTCTCCAGGGCTCCATTTGAATCAGTTGTGTGTTATCTCTACCTGTGGGACATGCCTTCTATGTGCTGATTTGGCATAACTTGTCAAATCACTTAAAATTCTATCCTCTTCAGGTGCTTTGACTTACTCTGATGTCAGGAAATTCAAAATCAAATTTGCAGCATTTTTTCTCTAGTATGGAGAGAAAACTTCAGAAGTTTTCTTCACATGAGGTTAAATGTATAATTGAATTGTCCTACCCTGTAGGGTTGCTCTTTTTTTTTTTTTTTTCTTTTTAATAGTGGAAGAGCCAGCTGTCTATATACAGTTCAAAATGAAATGCTTAAAAGTCCTTGACTAGTGACCTTTATTATAAAGATGGAAACCTGCCAGCAAGAAGTCAGGGTTAGCCAGTATTTGTCTGAAGTGTTAGAGTTACCTTTACAGCAGTTGAGATCTATGATTTGGGCACTAAGAAGAATGTGATGTTTTTCTTAAGAGAGAAGAGTGAGGGCTTTACACAGAGGCAGTCAGTTATGCAGTTTTCTCAAAAATGAGCCAATCACTCATTTTAATGAGGTGAATTTCAACTTGGATATAAGTATGTCCTTGACATTTTTTAGTAGCAGTGACATTATCTGAGCAGCTTGTTCTAAGAAAAACATCAGATATACATAAGTACATCTACCTCTATAGGGAAAAAGACTCTAAGCAGGGTGACTTGCTAAGCAAAACCAAAAGCAGCTTACTAGACATTGCCAGGATTGAGTTTGCCTGAGTTTTGTGAGAGTATTTGAGGCAATGAAGCTGCAACTGATGGATGCAAAGCTGCAAGGTTCAGGAAACAGCTGTAAGAATAGATGATAAGGTAACAAGCACTGTGTGATCACACTGGGATTTGGTTCAGCACTGCTGTCTCCAGGAAGTCTCTGAAATTTGTAATGTAAGTTGGTCAAAACCTTTTTTCTCCTCCCTCCTGTTCTTTTTTCTTAATTTCAGGTATTTGGAAATACTCTTCTAACTTATAAATAGTTCTGAATTTAATTAGGAAAGAGGTATATTTCTGAGAAGCCCAAATATTTATTCACTATAAAATAGAAATCTCAGCAAAGTATTAGTTACTATAAAAATATCCACTAAGCCACAGCTGTAAGAACACAAGCCAGGGTTTCAGGTGTATTTTGACATTTAACTCAGATTGAACATGCCAGGAAATAGATACCTAAAATATATCTTAATCCACCTTGACAACCTGTGAAAAGGTTAGGGAGTAGAAGGAAAGATTCCCTAGCTGCATTTTACAGATAAGGGTTAGAGACAGGGAGTTCAGTGCTGTGCTGCCCCTTTTGAAGCTATCTCAGTCATAGATGTATGGTGTGCTGGTAATGGCAAACCAGGATGGCTTTTTCCAACAAGAAATATGGCTTCCAAAAAATCCCAGCTTTTTCTTGGGAGAGTGGTTTTACAGATCCAATTATTTTTTTCATTAGTCTGTGATGCACTAGATCTTGGTTTGTTAAGTTCTTTGACATCATAAGGTTCTTTAGTGCCATTTCATCCTGATTTAAGAAAGAACACTTTTTTATTGTGAGGACAGTCATTCATTGTAACAATGTTCTTAGGGACTTGGTAGAGTCCAACCACTGGAGGTTTTCAAAAATGCATTTGGACAGGGTCTCAGATTATTTAATTTACACTCCCTTTCCCAAAAAGTGTTGGAAACCAGATGATCTTTTGAGATCCCTTCCAGCTTGTTCTGTTATTCTAGGATAAACAACAATCTTTTTGTCATGTATAGCATTACATCTTTAGAGGAGCTGTATTTCTTACTGCAATTACTGCAAGCAACATCTCCCACTTTCCTCTGATTTTCAGCTTTCATTTATTTGTGACACTTGATATTTATTTGCTCAAGTTTCAATTCTGTTTTGCTTTTGCTGTCTCAATAGCTGTTTTCTCTCCCTGGTGTTTAAACCTTGAGATATTTACAGCATGTAATAACAATACTGCTCAGTGTTTTCTAAGCATAGTGTAGTCTTTTTGCACCCTATGATCATTCAGGCTTTTAAAATTTGATACAGTTTTGAAGAAACTGATTTCATCATAATCAAGATACTTTTAAAATTAAAAATTATGTCATAACAACTCAGTTTAAGGTACCTAGTTGCATTTGACTGGCATTTTATTTACCTGTGGAAGGGGTTTTTTTGAAATTCACAGTCTCTCCTCAAGGCTAAAAATTAAGTTTTCTTGTAATTCATTGCATATATATTCAAACCAAATGGTATTTCATCCCTAGATGCACAAGTGTCTGTATATGTTGTGGAAATAATGACTTCGACCAGTATGCACTGAAGATGAGGAAAAGGAGAAGAAAAGTGTGGAAAAGTTGGGTTGGAAGGGACATTCAGAGGTTATCTAGTCCAATTCCCCTGCAATAGTAGGGTCCTGTCAAACCTGATCATGAATGTTTCCAAGGATGGGGTATCTACAACATCACCAGACAACATGTTCCAGTGTAATGCAACTTTTCCAATTGTTCCAATTGTTTGTTATCATTTTTCACCTTCAGGTTCTAAGTTTATTGCTTAGATTTGGAATAGCTGGACAGAGTTAATATTTTATTCCTGCATGGAGAGTGACATCTGTACAGTGAAATCTGTGAACTGGCTTTCCTGTACAACATATTATTTCCCTTGATGTTCACCTAAACAGGTTGACACAGTTTTCATCACTTCCCTTCCTCTGAAGACTCTGCCAGGATTCATGTGCTTCCAGTAAACTCTCCCATAGCAGAAAATATAACTGCTACAGCATATTTCTCATGTTTGGCCTATGTAATAATTTTAATGACTTCTCTAGTGGTAAGAATGAGCTTACAAAGAGACTACTCTTCACTTGACCCAATATATTCTTCCTTTTAGATCTGCATCGCACCACAGGTCTCAGAAATCAACAGGCTCATGGTTTTACCCCTGTCCTGTGGCAAATGGGTCATGTCTAGGAAGGTTCTGACAATATCACTGTTTATGAAAAGGTAGCAACTTTTTAGTCAAGACATGGTCAGCCTCAGCAGGGACATCTCTAAAGCTACAAAATACTGTTTGCTGCTTATTTTACATATCCCTGTCTCAAAGAGGATTCAGCTAGCTGTGAACTGAGGGGAACATTCCCCCCTGCTAAGCAGCCCACTGTCCTGTAAGATGAGTCAAACAGAAAGCTTCCTATTTCTGATTCAAATTTTCCTGTGTAATAGCAATCTTAGCCTGGTTCTTCTCAAAATATTAGCAAAATCATTTTTTGAAACAAATAGGGAAAGGTTGGTGGATTATCTCTGAGCTGGAAACCCTGCTTCCAGCTTCCTTCTAGAACAAATGGGCTTCCAGAATTACGTGGCAGAAAGCCCAGAAGACCAGTTCCAACTAGAAAGATTTCCAAGGTTTCCAACTCTGCAGAAAATTTTCCTGCTTTGCGTTAGAGAAGCCAGTGATAAAAGGCAGAGATAAAAAAATCTGGTCAGGGATTGATGGGTCTCCATTCTCCAGAGAAGATCATCAGAGAATATCAGTTTCATATTGAAAAACCATGTTTACTCCTCACTGCAGTCTGCTGTAATTAACAAGGCAGAAAATCTGTAGTGTGAATGAGATGATTTGCCCAAGCCAAATGGTTGCTTTTGTGCCAAACCTTTCCCAGCACCTGACTGATGCAAACCCACTCTTTGGACAGCTTTATCTGAGCATCTCCCACAGCCTGAAAGAGGTTTACTGCACCTATAACTCCACTTTATCTTTATAGGACACTTGCATTGCTCTAGTTTGACAATTAAAAAGAGGGGATAGGCAAAGCTAGCTCAGATTTGGAAGACTAAGCAATTTCTCTGAAGTAAAATCAAGTAGCATGTTCATCCTGCCTTTAAACAAACAGAATGGCATTTTGTACAAATTGAAAGTAGTTGATCTGAAAGCTTCATGAGATACCATGAGATACTGGTAGTAAAAAGTATCTTAGGTATCCTATTCTTTTATTGCTCAAAACAATCCATGAATAGTTTTTAAGCATTTGACCAACAGCCAGAACAATTTAAAGGAAATTGTGTGTAAACTTCTCAGTAAAACTCACATATATTCACTACTTCTAAATCAGCAATTGTAGTTTATGTTTCATAATCTTAAGCACATTGAGGTGTTTTCCCCTTCAAATTCACTTAGTTTATCAGCCTATATAAGTGTTTAATGCAAATACATTACTGTGTGCATTGACCATTTTTTTTCCTCAAAAAATGTTCTTATGAAGATAACATTACTTATGTGAGGGTTCCACTTCAAGGAACAAATAACTCAGAATTGCCTTCAGAGGCTCCTTGATCTTTATTTGAAGGTCCTAAACATATTTTTGGCAATATTTCCATGCCAAAGTAAGTTTCAGTATTGATTAACATCCAGTACCTGAAATTTAATGTCTTTTCTTTGTCAATTTAAATTTATTGGCTACTGAGTTTTAGATTTGGAATATCTTTTGCCTTTTAATTAGATCTTTAATATGGGGAACAGAAAAATCTGGCAGACTACAGTCAAAATTGGCAAAAGTAAACACAGGAAACACTGCATGTCCTAGCTCCTGATGAAAAAAAAAAAAAAGGAATTACCAGAAATATGATTTGGTTTGCTCTGTGTTCATAAAAAGCCATGGATCAGCAAATTATGTTTGCTTCTTGTGGTCTATACCATACATGCTTTCATTCAGTTCAACTTCAGGATTTTTTTCAGAAAAAGTAGTTTGCAAACAAGCAAACACTCTTTGGTCACCTAGGAAGGCTCATAGTAGCTATTTGGTGGTTTAAAATTTAATTTTTTCCTGGAATATTTTCACAGGTGTACTGCAAAATAGCATTTTTTTCATCTTTTGCTGTAAGAGATTTTCAAGGTCTGAAATGACCAAAGTGTGGAGTGCCATAGCATCTGTGGCTGGAGCAGAACAGCAGAGCACTGGCACCTGTGGGAAAGATGCAATGAAGGCTCTGGGTGTTTGTCTGGGGCAGCCAGCAGAAGAATGGAATCATTGCAGACACCTTCTGGGGACGAGAAAGAAAGACAGAAACCTTCCCAGATGCTGAACCAACCCCTCTGTGCTCATTTTTCTTCATGTTTTGCTCCCACTGCCTTCACTCTAATGCTGGCTGAAAATCTCACTTTTATTAAAAAAGGAAATTTTCCTTGGAATCGGCTGTGTCCTACAGAAGCCCAGAGAGGGTCAGACCCAGCAGAGGCTCAGAGAGCAGAGGGGGTTGCCAAGGAGAGGAGAGGCACAGGATGAGTGATTCAGATGGCACTGCTGGGGTTTGCCACTGCTCCCTGATGGCTGAGCTCTGCAGATGCTGTTTGGAGAGTAAAATGTTACCACAGCACAGCTGCTGCTCTCATCAGCATCACAACAGGAAAATAAAGCAGAGCCATGCACAAGGTGCAGTGAAGTCTATTGTGAGACCTATGTATTTTTCCTGCTAATAATAAAACCTTGTTCTTCATACAAATGCCTCATCAACTTATTATTGTAGGCAAGGGGTGAGTCCATGGAACCTGGAAATGATGTTATTTTAATAATAGCTGTGGGTGCTAGAATGAAAACATTTTAATGCTGCAGAGGGAAATGTCATGACAATCACTAACAGAGTCTTCACTGTATTAAGCCACAAGCTAAGCTGGAAAAAGGAATATGCTCCATATATTGCTAGGCACACCCAGAGCCACAAGCAGCAACCTTTATTTAAAGCAGGTTTTAAGGGTGAACACAAGCAGCAACCTTTATTTAAAGTAGGTTTCAAGGGTGACATTTATTAAAATAAGTTTTTACTTTAACATTTTGCTAAAAAATTTCTAGCATATTTTGCAAATCAAAAGGACTTTTCCTTTGTTTTTTTTTAAATATGAAACTGGCAGCTCTTGGACCAGGATAACACAGGTTCTGTTTCTATGGTTAGTGCTTCTATTTTACAGGTTTCTAATCCTGTGTAGGTCTTGTTCATGTTTCTGGAATTCTCCTTACCAGAATCTGTTAAAAGAAAAAATGGTAATGAAGAAGAAAATTTGAAATACTTTGACTTTGATTTTACTCTCTGGGAACTCAGTGACTTTCTTTTGTCCTCATTTACACCATTTTATATTTTCCCTTTATAGTTGTGTTTATTTCTGTCAAAAGTGGATTTTAGAGTTTATTTTGAGCATGCTGCAATATGCAGACAGGGCTGTTCTGCTCCACAGCTTGAATTGATCCAAGGTTTCATTCCAAACTTCCTGATAATGGGGCACACCTAGGACCCAGTTTTTCTGTCCCATTAACCCATGTTGTTCCTGACAACAATAGAGCTTTGGAATTCTGTTTATGCACCTATGCATGTTACAGGCAACTCCTGTTGGATTTTGCAATCTACTGTCCAGTGTACACATATGTAAAGCTGAAGCTTTTTTAGGAATAAAAGGCATAGTTCCTGTGGTTAATAATAATCTGTATGGTTTACAATGGTGTTTTAGTTAAAAAGTATCATACTATCTGCCATCAAACTTAACAAAATGCTAAAAGGTGAATTTATGCTCAGTGGAGATGTATTTTTCTAGATTGCCCAGAGAAAACACGATGATATGCAAGAGACAGAAACTTGCACTGCCATTCCAGGTTTGTTGTTATAGGCAGTCATAGCCAGTTCAATTCAAATCCTTCCCTTCATACCCTCCAGCCAGGATGTGTCTGTCTTTCCTGGAAAATGACACAATATTTTTGCTATCTGATGGAGAAAAATCTCCTAGTAAATAAACAGGAATTTGCTGCTACATAAGTATTTATTTTTATGCCCAAACACAATGGTCAAGAACTAAATTTTTAAGCTGTGAAAAATTGTGTTAGTGCAACACTTGTTAAATGAGAGCATTTGGAACCTATTAATAACAATCTACCTTTCCCTGCTAGAAAAGAACCAGAGATTTCTTATTTATGGTTATGACCCATGTGTCTACATGTATCACTGCAGAGTTTTTGATCTTTATGCAGAAGTTGAGGCTGTGAGGGCTGGAAGCAGACACAGCTGCACAGCACACACTGCAGAGCTGTGTGTCTGTCTGTACTGTGCCATCCCCCTGCAGCAGGAATGGGAGGGACAGGTAGAGCTCATTTGTACCTTACACTGCTAGGAACAAAGGGTGAAAAAAAACCAAAAGCCCTTCTTAATTAATTCCCTTGAGGTGGTGACACCCAGCTAATACACTTGAGAGAAGGATTTAAGAGAAGTGACAAGTGGCTGGCACTTGTCTAACTTATTACTTTTAAACACTACAGGTTAATCTGTTTGATTGGAAAGCTTTAGAATTCACTTCCTAAAGAGCTCCCGGTGGCAATCAGCACAACAGCAAAATTCACCCAAATTGTCTATCTTGAGAGCCTGACATGAATGAGAAACAGGTTCTGAAGTTTGCACGTGTGAGACCACAGCAAAAATGACTGAAAAAGGTAAATATTCATGTTCAATCTTATAGTTTCTTTCAGAAAATTGTTGGTTCCCTTTAACAAAAAGCTGAGTACAGATGTAAAAAGTAAAAGCAGAACCTGTTTTTAAAATGCTGTTGAAATTTGAGTGAAGCTTCCATTCAACTGCAGCAAGAAAGGCAACCTTATGATATTAGGAATAGATTCTTTCTGCATCCCAGACAAATCTGGAATACATATCTTAGGGTGTTGTTAAAATGAGTTTGGAGGAAAGATTACAACTGTACACTAGATCAATCTCAGCCTCTAGAGCAGGCATTTCTAATTTCCATGAAATTAAGTTATGGAAGGTTAAAATGTTGCTAGAATGATGAATAATACATGCTTCAAATATCCTGCATGCATGTTTCATCACATGAGCCAATGCTGTGGAGATTTCAAATTAAAATTATCATCCTGTTTTTTTTCTCTCTACACTCCATCTTCTATACAAATTAATTAGTTTTACCTTGCTTGCCCTTTTGCTAAGAGCTTTGAATGCTATGAATAGAGTTCCATGCTTAGTGTCTGGATGTAAACCATTATGGTGATTGAGACTGCATTTCTTATGGTATGCTAGCAAGATACTAAAATATTACTTAACTAGATTAAACATTGTCCATTATTTAGAAGCTTGTATAACAGAAGGATGAAATTTAAAATTCCCAGTATCCATGACAAACCCAAATATTTTATGTCCATCCCTTGCACCCTCTCTAAGGGTACTCCTGAAACTTTTATAATGATAACATTGTGGTCACCAACTCCAAAGTTTGAATGGAAATACATGAAAGGAGAATTTGCAGTGCCTAAAATTCTTCTGCAGATGCTGTTTGCTAGAGATACATTTCTTTGAGAAATATGATTTTTAGCATCTGGTGAAGTGAATTTTTTCAGCCATGCAGGTGTCTGCAGATAGAAGGAATTTTACTTTTATGTCCATAATTGTGTATCTGGAGCCACAGATTTCCTTTATGGACACAAAACCAAAGGGCTTCCTCTTTCTATCTCAATCACCATTTATGTCTCTGGTCATATTAAAACTGCAAATAAAATCAATCATGCTCCTGATGAGAGGAAATGTGGTGGTGATAATTACATCTCCATTGAATTTCTGTTGTTCTAGAGAGGACAGAAACTGAGTGACATCCTAAATGCATTGTAACAATGCACTGAGAAAATAAATGCAGCTGACATGCCACCCACAACAAATGTACTGTGCTCAACATAATGGACAGGATATAAACACTTCCTAGCATATTAGATAGAGCTTGTCACAATTTCTTTCCCTGATAGCTGTGTTAGGCTTATGACACAGTCATATGGTACCTGATGGACATAAATATGTCTTGGAAAGGAATGCCAGGTACTCACACCCCTAAAATCTGTAAATGTAGGCAGATTTCAGAATTATCTAATCTGAAATATCTAACTCCAGGGAGAATCATCCTTTTGGGAAGAAATTCACATTTTGATACATGTAAGATGTCTGCCTTTCTCTTTAAGCAGAGTGTATTGCAGTGAAAAGATACCATGCACCTGTCTTGGACAGCCTTGCTGCTAACATATTGCTTTAAAGTAAAAGTGGATGTGAACTTGAAACTGCTTTCCTATGACAGTGTAAAAACTCAGAAGAAACATAAATTGAAAAAGCAAAGAGAGACACTTCACCCCCTTGATAATCACAGGTTAATGATAAGGAAGATTCATGTTACTCTGGATTTCCTCCTAGGTTTCAGTTTTATGGCTGAATTTTCACCTTTACTTTCTTTCATCCTTATCCTTTTCTACCCTTACCACAATCTTGGCACTAGTCCAGGGTTCCTGCTTTCCTTCTCACTGTTTGAGCATTTCTTTCTCCTCAATGATTGACATGCTTTTCAAATTTTTGTGTCTTCCCTTCTCTGTAGGGATGTTAACAAAATCACATTTTCCTGGATGAACAGAGATGGCTGCTAGCTCAGTGTGAGGAAGACTGAGAATTTGTGATTTGATTATCTGTGGACAGAAGCTGGAAGAGGTGAGAAAGGAGGAAATGAGTATTGCAGGATCTGAGAGAAAAAGATGTGAAAGATAAGAAGAAAAAGGAGTCAGGGAAGAGAATGGTGTCCTTCAGCACCATGACTCAGAAGATACCTAAGCTGGTCCTGATCTTTCCAACTATGTCAGGAAGGAGATAATTTAATAACTGGGGGGATGCAATACAAATTTTGTCTTGTGTGCACTGGCCTTTAGTGTTTGTGTACTTAACACTTTTAACTGAGCAAAGGGTTCTCTCTACTACTCTACACAAAAGCAAACAGGCTTTTGGACTCAGGCATCAGGTCTATTCCAAAGGTTTTATTTAAAGGCTGACTGAAAGCTGTCTGGTACTCTCTGGCCCCTTGTTTATTTAGAGTGCCTTTAATTTCTCTGTCTGTATTTCACTGTATACCAAAATACTTTACATATGAAGTTTCAGGTGGTTTAGAAGGAAATAGTTAATAATAGTTAGAAGGAAATAGTTAATTTTCTAGGCCCTTGTCTGGATTTGTGTCTTCAGTGTTTCACTCTGTTCTCTGTGATCATTGTACAGACAAAAACCACGTGACTGTTTTTGCTACACAAAGAGTAAACATTACCTACAGTAGATTGAAACATGTAAAAAAGGCATAAAATGCATCAACACTTCCTCCATGCTGAAATCTTAGTGCTGCCAAAAGTAGAAAATGGGAAGTGTCACCACTACTAGCTGTCATCCCCTGGCTCTAGTGAGCAATACTGACATTTTTCTGGATGCCAGTTCTATTTTCCTATATTCCTACACAGTATATATTTCCTATATATTCCTATATAGTAAGGAAAATGTAAAGCTGCACAGTCCAAGGAAAAAAAAACCTGTTCAGTGGAAGGTGAATTACTCCCTGCCTCTTCTCCAGCTAGCCCAAGCATGATAGCTCCCAAATGTAAGCATCTCATTTACTTTCTGAAAGTAACACCCAGCAATGATAACCTCCATCAGTCTCCAACATTGACAAGACAGAGCACCAGCAAACTGGGTTTAGCAGATTTTTCTGATTATGATGCAGGACCATACATGCTGGCAACACACTGAAATATTTAAAAGGGCAAGAAAAATTCATTAAAAGAATCCACATTTGTTTGTTTGTTTATTTTGAAGATGAAGGAGGTAAAGTTCTGAGTGTAGGTGTAAGCCAGTATCATTACTGACTTCAGTAGAACTGTTGTCAGTTGCAGGCAGAGTCAAAATCAGAGTTTACTCTTGGAAAGATGTTTATGCATCTGGTTCCCATTACAGGAAAAAAAAAAAGATGTGTCAGCTCTCTTAAATCTGTTTTTTAGGCTTTTAAAACAGAATAGGCAGGGCCTTTCTGCAGTTTTTTTACTTTCATGACATGAATCCTGTACAAGCAATGGAAAAAGTAAACATTTTGAAAATCAATACTGCAAACTGCAAATACATTAGCTTTAAGTGTTTTCCTGTAATGTAGAGATTTTTTAGAGATTTATTTTTGTCTTTAAAGGAAAAAATGCCAACATCTGTCAGGATTAAAAAAACCTTATTTTTATTATCAATTTCATAACAAACACACTTAGCAATCCTTTTCATTGTCTTGCCTACAGTCTTTGGAGGTCACCTAGAGAGGAAGTGATCTGGAGTTACACCTGCACACACATGTGCACTTCCCCCATCAAACTGGCCTCCCTGCTCTGTGTACTGGTACAGTGCTGGTTTCAGTGCTTTCCATTGTCATTAATGGTCTAAATGTTTGTGCCACCTCGCAAAGAACTTTGATTCCTCTGCACTTTTGATGAATTACTGCTCCTTTCTCAATCCTGCACAATAAGTGGTGCAAGTAATTCAGTGTCTGGTTTGCTTCTTTCCCTTTCCACAAAACAGCTCTTGGATTTTCCAGCTTCATGCTTCATTTACATGAAAAACAGATATTTTAGAAAGTAATTGGGAAAAGTGTATTTAAAAATAATCCAACAAGGCAGACAGTCTCATTAGAGTTGCTCCAGGCTGTGCCATAATGGCCTGGAAATCACTTATGCACAACTCTAACTCTGCTTGAGGAGGAACTAATCTAAAGACACACTTTATTGGGTTTTAAATGCAGTTTTCTTAGTGAAAGTCATCTTGGGCTGTCAAAGAAATAATTGCAAATTCTTTCCAGTTGCTAGCAATTATTAGTACTTAATGTGTCTCTCTCTCCTTTTTGTAGGGTGTTACATGACCTAAAGGACTCAGAACAGCTTTCAAAAGTCATTGATGAAGACTGATGAGTATGTTATTGTCTAGAAATATGGAATTGAGGTTAAGGGACTTGCTGAGCAAAACATCACAAGTAGTAGATCTAAAAGTAAAACTGAGATCCTTTGATACTTGTTCTTCTGTTTTATTCTGTCCTAAATTACAGTGATATTTTCAAGAACATGCACTATAGTTCCATTCAACAGCATGTTGATGTAATAGCACAATTTCTAAATGCTCTCAACTAAGTGTCAGATTTTGCTGTGAGTTCATGAGGATTCTGGAGTGGGTCCAGGAGAGGTCTACAAAGATGATTAAGGACTGGAACTGAAAGAGTTGGGCCTGTTCAGCCTTAAGAAGAGGTAAGTGAGAGGGAACCTAGCCAATGTGTGCATGTATCTGAAGGGAAGGCACCAAGAGGATGGATCCAAGCTCTCCACGACACCAAGCAACAGGACAAGTAGCAAAGGGCAGAAATAAATGCACAGGAAATTCCACCTGAATATGAGAAAGAACTTTTTTTATCATGCAGAGGACTGAGCACTGTAACAGACTGCCCAGAGAAATTGTGCAGTCTCCCTCACTGAAGAAATTCAAGAACTGTTTGGAATAGACAACCCTGTGCCATGGGCTCTGGGATGACCCTGCCTGAGCAGAGAGGTTGGACCAGGTGTCCCCATGTGGTCCCTTTCAGCCTTAACCATCCTGTGGTTCTGTGATTCTCACATGGGGTAGGGTTCTTTACATCTGGCTTTGTAGCTTTGTCCTCTTCAAAACTGCATCAGTATGAGCTGGCTGTCCCAGATCCCTCTCTGTGCAGTGAAGAGAAGCAGGAACTTCTGGGCAGTGGCTCACCCTAGGATGAGCATCCATGCTGATGTCCTGACTCCACTGTGGGGTGCCTCTGACTGCAGCCCACACCGTGGCCTTGCAGACTGGAGTCCTGAGGGTGTTCCTGTCCCAAATATCAATTTGCTACAGACATTGTTTCAGTTATTTCTAATGCTTTTTCCTTTCCAGAGGCAAGCTGCTGCTCAGCACTTTGGGACAAAGCTGCTAGACTACAAACACAATTCAAATTTCTGGAGGAAAGAAAACCTTGAGCTACGTGTGATTAACACTCAAAAATAATTTCATCATATTGAGAATAAGAGATGGAACAATGCAAATGAGTGCCTCCAGAGGAGAACTAAAGAAAATTCCCAAAGATATAGTGGGAGCAATTGCTGTATTAAGGAAATGCTCTGGTTTTCATAAATTTGTGGAGTTAAAAATGTCTTTCAGCTTTATGCAGCATGGTTGACTGAAATAAGAATGATACATAAAGCCAATTACATCCTACACATTGTAGTGGAACAAGATGAAGTTTTTCAGAAAGTAAGTTCAGAGCAGAAAAAAAACATGGAGTGAGATTTTTGCCTGGAGAGGGTTTCCGCTCATTACAAATTTTTCTACAATGGCTTCTCAAATTCATATTTCAAAATTGCATTTCATTATTTATTAAACCTAAGGGTTTTTGAACTTTCTTAAATTTTAACTTAAAATGCTTAGGATCTAGGAAATTAATCTTAAGGAAAAAGCTTTCAAGAGGGAGAGGAATATTATGTTTTTGTGGCTTTCCACTTAAACTGGGACCTGCTAGACCTGTGACCCATACTGAAGTGTAGAGCTACCTATCTTCTTCTGAAGCTGACATGAGGCATTTTAATATATTTGAAGGTCTGGACCTCTAATGCTATGCAGTACTTGCAGCATGCAGAACTCCTAAGGCACTGACACCTTCACTTCTTATTGGAGCTCTGCAGAGAAGGCATTGAATTACTGACTGAAAAAACATGTTCTTTCTAGTGAAAACTCTAGGCAGACAGAAGTAGTAGTACTTGATACTGGATGTGGCTGAAACAGATCTGTAAAGCAGAAGAGCACCCAAGAAGGGGAGAATGAATAATTCTGCCTACAGAATCTAAATTTCTTGTTAAAATACCAGGCTGCTGGCAGCCAGCCTGCATATTATAGGCAGCTGGTTGGCAGCCACAGGCATAATCTCATTTCACAATAAATTTGAATATTTTGAAGTTTTCTGTTTAACTCAAGTCATTAAATCATCTTATTTCTGAATAAAATAGACACCTTCCAGGTCTTCTGGTGTGAAATTACATTAGCTTAGAGGTTTCTCATTTAATTGCAACTTTCACATTAAAATATTAGGGCTGAGAATCTTGCTTTTGTTATTTGTGTATGATTTAATTTAAGTTACTACCAAAACACACCACTTCAGACATATCTGGTGAAAACAGGTGTTTTACTGTGGAAACAGATATCAACTTCAATTTTCCAGACTGTAATGGATATTCAAGAGTGGAGGATGGTGTAATTTTATTTGCTGATGAGGAAGGATATTTTGTGCTGGTCAGGGCACACTAAGACTGTGAGCTGCCACAGAAGATGTCTTTGTTTAAAACATATTTCAGTTGTTATGAGCTGCCTGTGTATCTCCCACAGAGATCTTCAAGATGATTATAAATATGACAACCTGAGCCCTGATTTGCTTTCCTCATTCCCTTCACATTCTCTTCTCTCCTCCTTCTGCTCACCATCAGCTCCTCAGTGGTTTCCTGAACTGAGGGGCTGCCTCCAGCTATGCAGAGTTTGATTCAATAACAAAGAAACTCCTCTGTGTCTCATTCATCTGATAAATTTCACAGAGCTTTGTTTAGGATAAAAAAAAAAAAAAGCAAAAAACCCAAAAAACTGCAGCTTTGAATTCTATTTCTGGAGGCCTGTTGTTTACATAGACACCTATCCTATTTATCCCAGCCTATTGTTCTGCTCTCCTGGGTTGCAAATACACGTGAGACACGTGAGTCAGGTATCTGAAGCTTCTGTTTCACCACTGTCACTTAGACTGCAAAGTTGTGATTTGTGACTGCTGCCTTCTTAAGCATGGCCAGCTCATAAAAGAAAAGCTATTTTCTGGTACATGCTGTGTACTCTACTATTAGTGTCATGTACACTAGGAATGTGCTGTGAAGTATGCAGCAATTCTTTTCCACTTTATGATTGCCAGGTCAAGAAAGCTGCACATGAGGGGTTGCATGTTTTCACTGCTATTTCTTTGCAGCCTTTTCCTGATGCAGCCATCCCTGAGAATAGCACTTGTCCTGGAAAAAGCAGGAAGAAATTAAATGTGTGGAACAACCAAATTAGCAGATAATGCAGAACACTTTCGCCAAACTGAGGGTTTCATTTAGCAGTGTCACTGCATTGTGTGTTAAGGCCGGAGTGCTTCTGGAAGATGATGTTACCATTGCTGCCCCCTCCCATCTGTGCTGTCACTCTCTGTGTGCAATCTGGGGCTCCTCATGAGCTTAGCCCAGCCTCAGGTTTATAACCAAGCTCCTCTTTCTTCCTTTCTTCCCCTGGAGGGCTGCAGAGTCTGACCAGGGCAGGCAGTGACTGCAGTGTGCAGGCAGGTTTTGGGGAAAGGGAGGTTGAGGGGCTGTGGCTGTGTGAATACAGAAGTTCTGGTTCCAGAAGGGGGTAGGAAATATCCCAAATGATCAGGTTTGGGACATGAGAAGCAAAAGCAGCAAATATTCTGAGCAATGCTGGCAACAAATAGCTCCTCCCAGGGGAAAACCAAATATTTCAAAGAGTCCTTCCTTGGATCTCCCTGCTCCAAAGTAAGGCAGGACAAAAATTGTTTACTCATTTCAAAAGGGCATGAAGTTACAAGGTTTTCACCTTTTATGCTAAAATGGACTGTGAAGCCCTAATTGCCAGAGTTAATTAGAACCAGGGGTACTCTTGGGATTTTGAGGAGTTTGCAGTACTTTTGGTCTCATGTAATCTCTGCTTCCTTTTCTTAGACAGGAAAAAAAAATTCCAAAACAGATTTTTTCTTACACGAGGAACAGAAACTTTATTCTGAAAAGATCCATATGTGTTGTTTTGACCACACAAACACTTTCCCTCATTAAACTGGAAGTTTGATTGATATTTCTGTCAGAAGTTTTAATCTTTGCCCTTTGTGTTTTACATTGTCTAAAGATATTTTTCATTGATAAACCTCTTGCTTATATGTTTGTTCTATTAGTCTAATTTCTTCCCAGACAATTCTTCATTACTGATCTTATTTTTCTTGTCCATTCTCTTTTCTGCCCACTTTCTTCCTCTTAGTCACTGGGTCCTCAAATCCTAAAAATGTCTGCAAATATTTTGAAATTGTGATGGTGCCTCAGTGCTGCTTATTTTACATGAAAAGGTTAGTACATTGGCTTCAGGAAAGCAGTTTAAGAGAAAAAAGAAAACCAGTTATAATGCTATGAAATTATTCAATTGGAACAAATATTTTTAAGAAAAATATTTTTAAAATACCTGAGCCTTTTCCCATTTAGCACCAGACTATAAAACTTAGCCTGTATGTACATACTAGCAAAGGACAACATTTTGACTAATTTCCCATAAATTTTCACGTGCAGTATAATCACACATTAATATATTAATTATACTGATATTAGTTCACTTTCAGTGCTGATTTTATAGCAACATAAATACCAGTGAGATTGGAGGAACCAATAACCAAATTATTTTTGCTGTGGGCTGTCTAGTTGGTTTTGTTTAGTATTTGTTTAATTAGACTTTTCCTCTAAAATACATAGTTTTTATGATGCAGTCACCATCAGTTTTACCACTACAAAGTTCCTCAGAACTATTTCGTTAGTAAACGTATCAGGAACTTTAAATTTTTTTTCAATAAAGCTGGATCAGTCATGAAAAATGTACAGGGGGGATCTGAAATTGATGTCAAGTTTCTTTTCCAAATATATCTTTGTTCAAAAGGAACATTCGTTTTGTAACAGTAGGGTAAGAGGTTCAAAGCAATATGTAGTGGAAATCATAGCAATATCACTTAAATCCACACAGAGGACACAATATAATGGAGCAAATAATACTCCTGGCCCAGTTTGAAGCCTATTAAATTTAATATGTTCTTGCCACTGCCTTCAGTGATCTTGGAATCAGAAATGCATTTCTTTTGCCATCTCTTCACATTTTAGAACATAGTATTTTCTTTTAAAAGATATAGTCACCAAAAAAATTCCAGATATTACCCTCTCTACTTTTTCCATTCCTGTGTCCCTAAGGTGACCCAAGCAAAGGGGATTTTGTGACTCTTGTTGCCTGTGTGCTGTGTGGATGCAGGGGCTGCTCTGCAGCACAAGCCTTGGGTTCAGATGCTGGGCTGCACAGCTGATCTTGGGCACGAGCATCAGGGGAATGGTTCAGGGATGGGGAATTTTCACAAGAGTTCAGTGGTGCAAGGCTGGAGTGGTTTCATGGGGAGCAAATGCTGATGTCTAGATTGGAGACTGTACAGACAGTCCATCATACAGAACTGGCAGGCAGGATTACAGCAGAATACACATTTAAGTCCATGCAGAGTTTGGCTCATAACTGGGGGTTCCATTGTCTTAAATCCCATCCCTGCTTTTTGGACTTTGACATTTTGCCTACAGAAGGTGCAGCTGGAGTCACTAAATTCAGGAAGGGGTCATGATTGATGCACAGTCAAGCAGAGAGCACAATGTCCAAGGGTTAGCATAAACATGATCTGTATGTGTTGACTGTCTGGACACAGTGGTGGTTTAGAATGCCCAGAAATTGATAACAATAACCAGCAACATTCAGTCATGGGGGAAGATACTTTGCATTCAAAAAAAAGCTTAAGGTAGCAAATAACATGGCTTCATTTACCCAATACTGTATTACTGAGCTTATTGACCTTTTCTCCTTCATATTTTACCCTTGTCTCCCTCTTTAATTTCAGCAAGAGGGAGAGCCCATGTTTCATGGCAGAATAGAAAATAAGATTAAGTGTAGATAAGCATAAAGCTATTTCTCTTTGTCCCTTTTCATCCCCCAGGGTTTTAAACCACACATAGTCCACAAATGTTTTAAATATGCTTAAGTAAAATTATCTGTATCAGATTGCTTACCAACTGAGTGTGCACTTACCTCATGCATTCATCAAACTTACCAGTTTAGCAGCTACTCTTTAATAACACTTACCTGCCAGATGGACAAAATCACAGACATAAGTACTAAATAGAGGAAAAAAGATTTCTCTGAGGGCAGAATCCTATTTGCAATTATTAAAACTAAACTCAGGTAAAACCTGTTAAACACACACCTATTACAACAGAGGTCACTGAAGCCTTTCTAGCAATGGTGTGTGTTTATGTTGTGGAGCTAACTGAATCCTTTGCTTGTACTTTTCTGTATGCTGAGCTCACACAGCACTCATCCTTCCCATTGTCAGTGCTTTATTTCATAACCCCAGCACCCTGTATTCTGCCTGTTTTCCTCTTTATCATCTCTTCTACAGCCTTTATCACCACACTATTTGAGTACCATTCACCAGTGCATTAAGCATTGTACCTGCCATCTGTCATGTGTTTGTCCTCTGATCCTCTCTGTAGGGAGTGTAATGTGCTCAGTAAGGTGCCCTGTTTTCATAGGATTTTTGTCAGAATAGATTTTTTACAAGTGTGTAAAAATAGATGAAAACCTGCCTTCACCTTGGAGTAGACAAGGAAGTCAGTGATGTACTCAGTTTCCATTCATGGGGAAAATTATGCCACAGCATGGACCAGCTACTGAGACAGCAGTGCTCTCCTGAGAGGCAAAACCTTGCACATGTGGAAGGTGCTGCTGGACCTTTCCAAGTCTCAGTAGCTATTTTATACAACCCGAGTTCAGACAAAGAGGCACTTCAAAGAAAAGATCCAAGATCTTGAATTTCTTTTGGATGGCTTTGAAATCCTCCAGCAGAGCTTTGCAGTGCTCCTGGTAACTTTTGTTCCTGAAGAGACAGTTCTTATTCTTGGCCCTTTCATTGGCTCCAGATTGGTGCTACAGCTGAGTTTGCCAATCTGTCAGGACACATTTTAAGGCTGCCTCAACAGCAAAAGCATTGCTTTTGTCTGCAGGCTATCAGCCAGGCCTTCTGGGGAAAACATCACATACTGCTTTCATTCCTTTCTGGAAGCCTCCTCCAACACTTTTTAAAAACTTGTCTCAGGTCTTGCCCATCTTCCTCTTGGCCATCTTTGTTTCCTGAAAATGTTTTTGTTACTCATTGCATTTTGGTTTGAGAGCAGAAATTAAGAAAGTCTAGAAATTCAGAAGAAGCTGTGTTGAGAGGCTCTGTGGTACAATTCCATTTGTGAAATATTTGTGTGTCTGCTGTCTTTTGTTACATAGCATTTTTGTAGCTTTCTGTAGCCTAGACAGATATGCAGACAGCTGAAACCCTACATTTATCATAGAAAAACTCTGTGACCCAGAAAGACTACCTAGTGCATGAACTTACACGAGTTAGTCATTTAACAGAGTTTCTTCATGTTTTTGTCACTAAACCAAGGGTTTTACTCTCTCCTTCAGCAGCCTGGCACTAAAGCACCTTCCACAGCAAATGCCCTTAAAGTGGCACAATTGATTTTAGTCTGCAGAAGTACTGGGTGAATGAACCTGGTAATAAAATAAAAGCATATGTCCAGAGGTGAAGTGTGGATTTAAAAACCTTCAAGTTGCAAGGCTTGCTGAAAGATTCATGATGCTAGATGGAAGACAAGTGCAACATATTCTGTTACCCTGTTCTAAAGTGCAGAAGAATCTTGAAGAATTCATACCAGGGCTTCTTGTTACACCTAGAAGTAATTTTTACTCTCTGTTGGATTACCACTAATGGTAGCAATTACTGCTGTCCTTATCTCTGCTCAGTTACACAAAGTTACTCTTAAGCTTCTGCAATACAACCACGGTGATTTTGGCCAAGGTTTTTAATTAAACTTTAAAATCTTGGAATAAAACTAAAGACTCTATTATAATTTGATTAGTATGTGAAAAATAATTAAAAAAAAAACCAATAAAAGGTGGAAAACAGAAATCAATAGTACATAATTTCTATATCCAAGCTGATACCCACACTATGGGTATCAAAATCCATTGCTAATGTCAATGGATTTTTTTTTACACTTTACTTCTATTCTAGCTTATGTACTAATGTATTACTATGTAAAAATTATAGTTTTAATAGAAGAGACCAGTGAAATCTTTTCAGGCAAAGCAGATTTTTCCAGACTTCAATCAAGAGATCAGTATTAATGTCCTCATGGCACAAGGGCTAATAGGAAGAGCTGTTGATCTTCAAACCTGTTTCTGTAAAGTGTCTCTGGTCAGTGGCCTGCAGGAATCATGCAAAGCAGCAGGAGGTATAAAAGCTCTTTTCTGAGTGTTGTTTGTCTGGGTGGCTTCAACAGCACCACACATCACTTAGAGTTGTTTAGTTTCACAGTGTTCTGCAGGACAGGATAAAGATTGACAAGGTCCATCGATTCAAATGTTTTGGAGAAGTGCTTTAAAACATTATTGTGAATAATGTTTGTCTGACACTGCTTTGCAGGTCTCAATCAATCAGGTTCTGGATCCATACTAATTTCTCATAAATGTTCATCATTAGTATTTACATTACACAGGGCCTGTGCTGATAGGGAAAAGGTGCTGAGGAGCTGTTTGCTCAATATGATTGATAAAGAAACCCTTACTGTGACTTGTCTTTGCAGTTTTATACCACTCTGTTGAAAGGCTGGGGAAATTTATGGTGCACAAAGTGCAAATTGATGGCTGTTCTGGAGGATAGGATATGTGACCTGGAAATGCCAAGCTCAGCATAGTGCAGAATTAAAGAGCTGCTTTTCTGGAGAGCAGATTTGGAGCTCACTGCCACAGTGGGGAGGGAACTGATGGGGTTACAAACTGATGGACCAGTGATCTGCAACTAAGAGATGCTTAATCTGTCTAACAGCATTGTCTTAATATCAGACACTTACTGAGTTACCTGCTGGGAAAAAAGAGGGACTTCTCCAATGAATATTGTCACTATAGGAAACAGGAACAAAGAGCTTTTTAAGGTGTCTTAAAAGGAAAGTCTTGCAGACTATAATCTAAATAAAAATAAATGCAAAAATATTCAAGAAGAAAGAGGGGACTACAAATTTCCTTTTTTCCAAGTGCAAAAATATAGAAAAGTAACATTGGATGGAATTATCAGTTAGGTAGGTCTTGCTCTGCTGAAAATACACACAGAAACAAAAATATTATAGAACAGCATAAATAATAAAGGTGTGGGTGGTGCAGGAGACTAGAAAAGCAGAGACAAGTTCAAGTTTAGGCTTTATGAAAAGCAGAAAAGAGAACATCTTGGAGGAGAAGGATTAGACAGATGACTGGTGAAAACAGAAGGTTTTGGCATTGTGGAGCGCTGAAATTTGACACAGGTTTTCTCTTCTCTTCTCTTCTCTTCTCTTCTCTTCTCTTCTCTTCTCTTCTCTTCTCTTCTCTTCTCTTCTCTTCTCTTCTCTTCTCTTCTCTTCTCTTCTCTTCTCTTCTCTTCTCTTCTCTTCTCTTCTCTTCTCTTCTTTCTCCTTTCCCTTCCTCCTTTTCTCTTATAAGCTTGTTAAAACATTTCAAAAATAGAAGAGAAAGCTCAAGACATATGTTAGCAGAGGGGGAGACATTAATGACTTGATATGTTTTTTAGAGCAGAACCCTTTTATTTCCAGAAAAACACAACATCCCCATTTAAAAATGCTACCATCTATCTTCCTATTGTCTATGGAGTCATGGCCAGAATTCAAGGGGGGTATATTTTAATGCTTGTAGGAAGAGCATCACAGTGGAACCTGTAAATCTCCTGTCTCCCATCAGAGGTCACCATCAACCCAGGGTGTTTAGCCTCCTCCAGGATCAGGACCCTATGAATTGCATCAGTTTTTCTGAAACAGTGTCAATTTCTTCTCTCAGACCTGAACAAATAACTTCCAGTTGTTTGGTCACAGAATGATCAAAGTGACAGGAACAGATGATTTATGTCAGCAGTAGGACTGGCTGGATTTTTGCATATTATCCCAAACACGGTAGGGCTAAGCAAATTAAAGAACCAATAACTGCAGGCAAAAAATCTTTGCTTTCAGCAACTGCTGATAAAGCCACACAATTTTACTGCTACTGGCACCTTATTCTCAAGCTTGAAAATAAACCTAGGATTAAAGAGTTCTTGTATTAAAAAATTTGTCTATCCAGTGGACCTCATCAAAATGTTTTCATCTGAATTGTTTCCCATCAGAAAATGGTGACTGGGTGAAATCCAAGTGCTCCACAAATCTGATGTTGGTGGTGCTAGGGAACACAGGGACACTGCCAGGCTCCTGCCTGTCTCTCAAATCTAATTCCCCAGGGAGACACACAGCCTATTTCAGTGCCAGGGAGACCATCTCCCCAGAGAAGGATTTGAGAAAATCCATAATATTTATTACAAAATATGACTCTTTTAATATGTCTACCCCTAATGCTGCTGAGTAAAAGAGCTGTTATGTCTCTGTCATCCTGTAAGTACTATACAAAAGGATGGCATCATCTGGGGTTAGTCAATTTGTGCTCCCATCAAAGGTGGCCTTTAAAGAAGGAAGGCAGAACATGCTGCCCTTTCTTTCATGAGCACATCACTTGTGCTCATTCTTGGGTGTGCTTTTCTCTGGGAGCACAATAAGTTTAATGATGGAGAGACTGCAGTAAAAGCACAGTTCTGGCATTTCAGTCCCCACATCTGCAAGAGTAGGAGTTAGGCTACTTTGGTTCACTGAGCTGACATAAGTAATATTATTCTTTCCTTCTATATTTCATTGTTAATAGTAGTAATAATTCTCTGTACCACAACCTTTACATGTTGGCTGTAACAGATCCCTTGAGGGAAATAAAACACAAATGAAAGCAGAAAGGGCATCTGTACCAGTCTGATGGGAAACATGCCATCAGCATGAGGTGAATTGCAGGTGTGCTTAGAAAATTGTGTATTTCTTCTTCAGCTCAACTGCAATACTGCTCACTGGCTTCTTCAGGGTTGCATCCAGGATAACATTCTTTTTAAAGTTTCTATTTATTGCAAGTTAGAGTTAGACTTGATGCTTAGAAGATAATTTATAATGCTGAGAAGCCACTGAAGCACTGAGTATGTTCTGACACTCCCATGACTTTCAGATACCCTTCTTCCATCTGCAGTTCCCTAAAATCTGTTTACCTGGGTGAGAGCATGTGGTTTGGGAGAGAAGAATTATCAAGATTGGTCTATTTCACAAAATTCATGAGTATTTTAAACACATCTAACCCCAAAAACACTGAAATTTTTTCAGACACTGCTCACTGGTTTCCTAGGATTTAAAAAAAAATCATTGTTTGAATCTGACTCCTCCCCTTGGTGTTGTTCTAATTCTACTGTTTCCATCTTTTGAATTTTTTCTTCATGAAACTGACTGCAAGAGCCTTCTAAAAGAATATTTTTTTAAGACTGGTAATTCTGAGTTACTTTATCTGTTTTACATTAACAGAAACGACTATAGCAAGGTGAATAATCCACTGAATAGAAAGGGCCATAAAATTGTTCTATGAATACCATGGTGCTCACATGCACAGACACACAGCACATATTACAGTGGGTAGAGTTTAATCCAAACTGACTATGGAAACAGTTCCTCAGTTACAGGACTAGTCCTTATTTTCATGGGGTGTATCTCCTATCTCAGTGTTAACACATTGCACAAGCTACCAAATCACTTTCTCACAATTATTTTGATAATAAAAAAGATTTTGCTGTCCTCATGGATTACCAGAAACTTTGCCTTTCATGTAGCATTCCATGTTCTTGGATATATTGTGTCCAAACATGAATTTTAGTGAGTTAATGAAGACAGTGAAAAAATATGGAAGCTATTAACAGCAGCCTTCATCAGTAACCTGTCTGAACACAAAACATACAGAAATGACACTACAGAATTTGTATCTTTAAGACAGTGCTTAAACTCCTATCATATGAGTTTGATGACTGTGAAGAATGTGAGCTGAGATTTCTTTTGCAGTTATTTCACCTCCATGATTGTAGTGTGGCCAATCCAAAATCAGAGATAATAAAGAGAGTAGAATAAAATAAGATTATATTGATTAATAAAATCTAGTCTCATGCTTATGAAAATTAATAAAGTTAACTCTAAATAAAAAGTTCTTGATGCCCAGCTTGATTTGTTTTATGTATTTTCTTTGGTGCCCTTATTTCTCTGGTTCTTTTGCAGAGCAGCTAGTGAGGACTGAGAAGCATTAAAAGGCTTTGCTCTTTAGGATGAGAAAGGCAGTAGGTGAGTTAGGTGGATGTACACAGTAATTAACTGGGCAATATGGAGAAAAGCTCTCTTTTTTTCAGTATATATTTGATTGTTTCATAGAAGTCAATACGACCTTTCCAAACCTTTCTGCTGGAGGTGCTTGTAAAAATGCCACATGATCTCCAATGTGTGCAAAATGGAAATGGATCAAGCCTGAGGAAAAGATCCCTTCCCTCCAGAGTGCTCCTTCATCTCTAGGGAAAACACCTAAAGCAAGAAGTTTTTGTTGGGACAAGCTACACAAAGATGGCCCCAAATCCAAAGGGAGAAAAGTTAAGTGTGTTTAAATTGTGGCTGTCTCAAGTGTGTTTCTGACTCACACTGTTTGTCCTGTTCTCCCCTCCTGCCTCCCAGACACAGGAGTTATTTGGAATGCAGACCAATAACACATCCAGCCACAATGCCTACAGCCACTTCTGGGTAGCTGTCTGCAAAGCAACGTTAATTTTTTTCTGTTCAAGACAAATTGGCAATTTAAGGCCCTCTTTGAAAGCAGAAACAGTGTTAGGCAAGCTTTGTATGTTTCCACCTGGATATTTTTCAAAATTGATGCTGGGCTGCTTGTGTCATTAAGGATGATTTATTTCTTATTTAGTTACTGAGGCTGCAATTAAATTCTGTGCACAGTGCTTTCCAGGACAAAGACAAGAATAAAAGCTTTGATCCCCAGACCTTCTAAATCACAGATCTCAGTTACATTCTTTCTCAAACAGGAGTTTGGGCATCAGTCCTGTGGCAGGAGGAGGCTGCATCTGGGAGTGACTCTTTTAAATGTGGAGATGTGCTAAGGTCATTCCTCAACACTCTGTGGTAAATTGCAAATCAGACCAGCCAAGTGCAACTGGGACATGGGACCCTAGAGAACATGACATTGTACTGTAAATGAGTGATGGATGGAACCTGCTTCAGGGATAGTCAAAAGATTGAAACCAATTCCCAGAATCACAGAATGGGCAAAGCTGTCCAGCCTCCCTGCTCAAACAGGGTCATCCTAGAGGTTGCATCTAGATGGCTCTTGAATATCTTCAGAGAAGGAGGCTCTGCAAATGCTCTTGCCAACCTGTTCCAGAGTGGGTCACCACAGTAAAGTTCTTCCTCACATTCTGGTGGAACTCCCTGTGCATCAGTTTCTGCCCATTGCCTCTTGTCCCATTGCTTGGCTGCACCAAGAAGAGCCTGGATCCTTCCTCTATCATCCTCCCTTCAGACACTTGTGTACACTGATGAGATCTCCTCTCAGCTGTCTCTTATGGCTGAACAGAGCCAGCTCCCTCAGCCTGTCCTTATTAGAGAGAGGTGTTCCACTCCCTTGGCATCTTTGTTGCCCTCCACTGGACTTGTTCCAGGAGTTCAAGTCTCTCTTGTACTGAGGAGTCTAGAACTGGGCACAGCACTCCAGGTGTGACCTCACCAGGGCTGAGCAGAGGGGCAGGATCACCTCCCTCAGCCTGCTGGCAATGCTCTTCCTGATGCACCCCAGGACACCACTGGCCTTCTTGGCCCCCAGGGCACTGCTGGCTCATGGACAGCTTGTTCTCCACCAGGAGCCCAAGTCCTTTCTGTCAGAGCTGCTTTCCAGCAAGCTGGTTCCTATCCTGTGCAATGGGTTACTCTTTCCTAGAGCCCTGCATTGGGCTGTGCTGAATTTCAGAAGGTTCCTCTCTGCCCATCTCTCCAGCCTGTCGAGGTCCTTCTGCAGGGCTGCAGAGCACTGGGGGCTATTGGCCACTCCTTCCAGCTCCCTGACACCAGTGAAGTGGCTGAGGAGGCCTCTCCCCTCCATCCAAGTCATTCCTGGATAAGTTAATAGTGGGGCCAGTATAGAAACTCAGGAGACACCAGTAGACACCGGCCTGTGACTGGACTCAATTGCAAGGGTCTAAACCTCTGTGCTCAGACTCATCAGACCTGAGTGAATGAACAGTAGGACACCACATGGTTCCAGGGACTTGTTCATTCACCTCTTTCTTGAACTGATTCTTCTATTTTTATATAAAGCAGGATTGTTCTGAGGGACAACAGGAGTGAGATGGGATGTAAGGACTAAAGGTCAGGGGTGGAAAAATAGCAGTGCTAACTTGCTTTGCAGATGTCTTGTGATCTGGCACTTCAAATCAGGATTTTTTTTTTTATTACCTGGAAAAGAGTAAATGGGATAAAGAATCCATTTTAGCACTAGCAAGACAGAAAAGAGCCTTCAAAGGGTTGCACTGAAAGACCCATAATTATTCTGCTTATTGTCTTGTGTAGTGAGGAGTATTGCTGTAATTCTTTGGGAACTATTTTCAGAGTGGATGGAGGAGGAGCAAGGACATAAAGACATACATGATTTGAACATCCTTTGGTATCATGGCTGTTTGGGATAAAGCAAGCCTTGCAAGTTTGGTCATCTCTGGTCATCTCTGTGCTCTGTGACCTACATTTTCTGGGGAATGGAATTCATAGGAGCCACCAAACTGAGCAGGATGCTGTCCAGCCTGCCCAATACCAAGTGCTGCAGAGAAGAGCACAGAAGTCATGAGATATCTCTGTGCTAAATTTAAACACCTGCTTCACCTGAAGCTCAGGTCCTCCCCACAAAGTGGGTAAGGTTGGCAGCTTTGTACTTGTCAGACAGCATTAATGTGGAAATAAAAGATAGATTCAACGACTTCCTCTCTATGAATTATAAACAATCTCCTGACAGTCTTCACTGAAAGAAATGCTGCAATCCATGACAATTGTGTAGCAGGTAATTCTCAGCCAAGTTGTTGAATTGTCATCAAATATTACATAAACTATTCAGTCCCTCAGTATTCATTAAGTTGTAGAAAGAATAGAAATGACCTTGTAAACAAGAAAGGATGCATCTGTCTTTTACTAGAGGATGTTACTGTTCTTTCATTTAGCATGAAACTGTTTCACACAAGACAAAAAAGCTCCTACAAGAGATCCTGGTAACTGGTTACCAATGGCTTGGAGTGCCAATCTCCTTTGTCAGAAGGAAGGTCTGTCCCCACTCTGCTGGCCCAGGCCTCTGAGCACAGGCTGCTGGCTGGGCTGCATGCTGTCTGATGCTGAAGTACATGGGTGTGCTCTGATTGTGCCTTCCAAAGCCTATCCAGCTGGGAACAACAAGGAGGCAGAAAAGTTACAGCCTCTGACACCTGAAATCCTAGTAAACAACCATTTAATACGTGATGTTGTGTTTCATACAGCTAACTTTAATTTAGTTCCTAATATTTTAATCTTCAAAATTAGTTATATTTCTTGATACATAACCCTTCTGTCTGTTGAGTCGATTTTATACCCACCACTGAATATTCAAGAAACTTTATCTACTCAGTGCTTTGCACCAATGTCTTTACAGGAAATGTTAAAGAGACACAGTGCCTCCATCTACCCATGGGGAACATCAAAATTAACCCCACTTTAGCACGTGTGCTTTCTCTGTGATGCTTTGCTCATTTTGTCAGGTGTAGAGTCAATTTTCTTCCCAGTAGCTGGTACAGGGTTGTGGGTTTGATTTGTGCTGATAAAAGTGTTGATGGTACAGAAATATTTTTGTTCCTACTGAGCAGTGCTTGCATAGAGTCAGGCAGGTCCCTGTGCCTCCCCACCAGCTTGGGCTGGGGTGCACATGGGGTTCAGAGGAGACACAGCTGGGACAGATCTGACTGATCAGAAAGACAACCCACCCCACAGGGTGTCATGCTCAGCATATAAAGCTGGGAGAAGAAGGAAAAAGTAGAGATGATTGGAAAGAGAATTTGTGTTCCTAAGCTATATTTGCATGTGCTGGAGCCCTGCTTTCCTGGAGGAAAGGAACACCTGCCTGCCCATGGGATGTGGTATGTGAATCCTTTGTTTTGCTTTACACACTGATGTGTATTTTGCTTTTCCTAATAAATTATCTTTATCTCAGCCTGCAAGTTTACCCATTTCTACTCTTCAGATTTTCTCCCCCATCCCACCAGAAGTGACTGGCTTTGGGTCTAAGCTCCTGGTTGGGGTTGAACCAGAACAGATCCCTCTCATTATTTCCCTGTAAGGTCTTGCCTTGCTTTACAGTCTTTGTACTAATCTTTCCAGCCCAAGTTTTGCTAAATTAATAACCAGCTTTGTTTTACTTACCTTAGGCTACTACACATCCCCAATCCAGAAGATCATTTTTGTTAGCAAAAAAAGCTAAAGGTGGTCTGCTTCCTTAGTATCCTTTTGAATCACTTTTCCATGATTGATGAGCTGAGATGATGGTATAAAGATTATTTATAGCATGGCTCTTAATTTGTTCACTGATCAATGTACTCTGTGGTAGTGACACTAAGTATATACTGCCTGCTAGCTTTACTGACCTCAGACTTAATACTACACATTTATTTTCATTAAATTGTGTTTTCCATTTCTATGCCAAATGATATAGGAGATCAAAATCTAGCCACAATATTCCTTAACAGCAGTTGCACCTTCAAATTATTTTTGCTGGATTTGATATATGCTTTAGATAGCTGCATTAAAATAGTTTAACATTTTTCATATAAGACAGGTTCTCAAAATGACCTCAAAAAACTACAGTTAATAACAATGAAAAACTCCCACACCTTTCCAGCACAGTAAGTTAGTCACTGTTATTATACATGTCCTTTTTTAGGGTATTTTAACCCCCAGGCAATTTTACAGTGTTATCATTAGAGCTGAGTGTTTTTTCTTTCAGCTAAAACTAAGCTTGTGGCAAAAATTAAGCTTTGATATTTAGTTACCATAATATCATGATCCAAAGTGGCATTAGCTATGTGAGTTGGAATATATTTTCTGGGCTAGAATTACAAAAATGGTGGAGAAGTTGTCATCTTCCTTTTGTCCAGCAGAACATGCAATTCGTGATTCAGTGCAAGATCGAAACCTTACCTGTGGCTCCCCTTCTGCTAAGAACAGCTGAGCCACAAGTACTCTGATGTCATTGCCAGATGAAATACGTGGTTTCTCACTGTTGCTTATTTCAGCTGTTCTATTTAGTAAGTACAATGGAACGTTCTCTAGATTATTTGGGTGTTTTGCCTCCTTGTTGAATGGCTGATTGTTGGGAAGGAAACAGAAGAATCTTATAAATATGAGTGCCCAGTGAAAAGTTCTGAAACCATTAGTGAAATAGAGATGTTAGCAATTTTCAACTTTGAAGCTGAAAACAGCCATGTGAAGGTTTAGGGCCTCTTCCTTTGTTTAGATGATGCCAGATGCCAAATGCCAAAATACCAAAGAATCAACAGACATCCTGTTCCAAGTATGGCAGGAAAGGTCTAAAGATAAGGGTTATAGATAAGAAAGCCATAAAACATAGTAATTTAGTGATTCCTATAGGTTGCATGCAAATATTAGGAAATTAGTATATTGTACTAGATTGGTTAATGGAAATTAGAATATTCATCATAGAAGAATACTTATTGTATTGTAAATGGGAAATCTCTCTTACATCTCTTACACCTCTTATCATCTTATCCTCTTTACTCTCCATGCTCTACTCTCTCTCTTACACTCTCTCTCACACCCACACCCTAATAATAAAAAACTACAAACTTCAAGACCAGAATATAAAGAGCCTGTCCTGACGACCATCCACCCACCAATAACCCCACAGCTGATCTTTCAGACTTTTGATGTATCTCAGAGACCAAGTCAGTGTTTTGTGCCAATCAGAAAATATGTAGCAGTTGAGGTTGCTATCCTTCTGTCCAACTGCTCAGCAGTTGGGGCAATCATTTAGTCAGTAAGAATTGTGTCTGGCTCTCCTCAGCTCAAAATTTCTCCTCTCTGGTTAACCTTGCTTGGTCTTGAATGATTGTTAACTGCAAAATATTGTGTTTCCTTCAACAGGTTTGTGGATGTTATGCATAATTTAATTGGCTTATTTTTCTCCGAGCATACACCTGAAGTGACTCTTGGACAAAGTGGCAATGAAATGAAATATCTTTGGCTTGTTTCTCTCAAGAAGCAAAATAAGACTTGGAATGAACCTTTCCAGTTTTTTGGTTCATTTGAAGAATTGTAAAATCATGTATAAATACACTGTTTATTACTTTTTGATATAGTTCTGTACAGTGGTGATGCTCATACCATTTACCATGTGGCTAGCACTTCCCCATCCCTTTACAGGTTAGGTATAGTTCTCTTTTAATTGAATTTCCAGAACTAGACACCACAGCAGGATGAAGGAAAAGCCTATTAAATACTAAGGGATAAATCCAAGTCTTTCCACTGCTTCCATGAATTCAAGGAGGCTTTCAGAAAAGGAACTCACCCTCATGGATCTATTTGACCCCCTCTCTAGGATATCTAAAGGTTGGGTGGAAGTGGGCCATGGAAAAGCAGAGTGAAAATTACAGCAGAGCCACTGTTTTACCCACCCTGTGGCTTCCTTAGGGAAATGGAAAATGCAAGGCCATGCTGGAATAAAGGCATTGTCAGTTTGCACATTGCTGTCCCTGAGCTCTTGAAGCTGGTCAGTGGGCTGGCACCAAACAGAATATTTTTTTCCACCAATGAATTATCATCTTGCAACACCCTAAATTTTGCATTTATATAACCAAGGACAAAACTGTTTAACTGTTCCACAGAATCATCAGAGGTTTGTGATTTTTGTCATATTGTATGTGTTGAAATGTCATATTGTTGTGTAAAATAGGTATCAGAGAAAAAGGGAAGTAGTTTTAGAAGCACAATGCTTCCAGTTTTAACAGCCAACCATAACCTCAACAGAATATGCTAGAAAACAGGGAAAAAAGCATTGTAGATGATCACAGTTTCAGAAGATAAAATAACCATCATGAATAAATGAGGAACAATACACTAGACAATGAGTTTTTCTAATTTTGTGATGCTTTAGAGACTGCTTGGGGGGACTTATAGATAGTAAAGTATATTAACTGCAATCAGCCTTTCAGTGGCTGAGCTCTTACATGCATAAATTGAAACCTAAAATTTTCTTCACAAAGGGTTTGGCTAATGGCTCATTGTACTACAGATGCTTCCAAAAGATGAGCAGGTACCTGTCCACTTTTACTCTCAGCCAGGGAGTGGAAAATCCTCCTTGGCTGCTCTTTCTTGTCTGCTCTTTAAAAAGATAAGCAGTTTTGTAAAATGTTTCACATAAAATTGCTCTTTGAATGCCACACAACCCAGGGAATCCACACCATGCAGGTCTCAAAAAAAGGTCCAAGAGAAATCTTTTATCACCAACGAGCAAGGAAATTGCTTACACTCTCAGCCAGGGTCTCAGACTTTTTTCATTCATTCATTTTCCTGCTGTAGTCCAGGATCTAGTAAGGCATAGGAAGTGATTTTTCTTTGGCTCCTACAGGAATGCTTTCCTCAGGAAAGTGAAAAATTAAAAAGGGGGCAACAGATTTTCTGCCTTCCCCTGCTTGATGAATCCTGGCCTCTCTTCTCCTTTGGGGTCCTTTTCCATCCCTTTCCCATATGCAGACTGAGTCGAGGGGTAGCTGCCCCTGTCATGGACCTGTCCTATCCACCTTCCCCTGTGCTTAGCTCTGAGAAAAAGGAATGGGAGGGAAAAGGGCTGTGACAGAGGTGTGAGGGGGAGCCAAGAGTGGGACAGCAGATGTGATATGAGGATATATTAGCAAGAGTGATCAGCCAAGGTTGGAGTAGGACAAGCACTTTGGTGGCAGACACAGATAAAATTGAGATGTTCTTCTTTCTTGTACGTGACCCACATTCTTCCTCCTACATTTTTGGGTCTCTTCAGTGTTGGGGTAGGATCTCAGAAATCAAAGTGCACCCAAATCTCCAGCTGCAGCTCAAAGGGTGTGGTTCTATCACCCATCCTCACCTGGAATTCTGGCTCACAGAGTTCTCTCCCCTCTCATCCCTGTCTGACAGCTGGAACGTTTTTTGTTCTCTTTTCCTAGACTGCTTTTCACTACTGCATTATTTGGATCAATACAGCTATAAACTAGGCTGGGAAAATAAACCAAGACAAAAAAGATGAAACCCACTGCTTGAGCAAGCAATAAAAAAGGCTTTTCTTCCTTCATGCTGGCTGAAGCCTGTGACCATGCAGCTGAAAAATGGTTACACTTGTTTTAAGAGTTATTAAAGGTTTCTTTCCCTTTCCATGTAACTGTTTCATTGGCTTGCTGTAATCATTCAAAGAATTATTAAAGTAACTAACAGCTATCTCACAGTTAATCAGAAAAGCTTTTTAAATTACTTTCCTTTTGGAGTCTCTGCCTGCCATTGCATCAAGTGGCTGATGGGTGACATGTAAATGATATAGATGATTCTGAAATATAATGAGTGACCATACTCAGCATTTTAAAGAGGTAGATGGTAAAGAAATGGAGATCTTTGCTTTATCTGTTCTGAATGTAATAGGAAATTCACTTGTTCCTTCCATACTGCATTTCACAAAGCTTTGACAAAGATTACCAGGCAAACCTGTGAAGAAATACATCAAAACACAGAAAGCAATCGTTTTTTTGAGCATCATGAATTTTCAGTCCAAAGAGCATAAGCTTCTCTAAATACAAAGCTCAACAAACCTCAGCACATATGCCAGAATCGTTTGAAATAATTAGCTGAAGTTGGATGTTGCTTCTCTGAGTTATGACTGCAACCTAGGCAAACAAAGGCTTTTATTTTAATTACAGTCCATTGTATTTTCAAGATTCTTAGTTTTTATTACTGATAATACCCAGATGGTATTTGCACACTCTACAGGCTCCAATATTAACATCTATTTCATTATTCAGGTTTGGAATATATGCGCCATAACTTTGGTTTTATACATTTCAGTGGCACGCTTAGAGAAAATACTTTTAGTATTACTATGAAAATAAATTGTAAATCAAAACTCTTCACAGTTTACAGAGGGAAACCCTGCCTAAAGAACTTGATATGACACTACCTCCCAATGCAGGAGCAGCTTGATCATTCCCATTCTATTAATCATGTGCATCTATTTAACCTGATGAACATGAATTAGTCCATTGGGATCACTCCACTGCTTGAAAGTGTTTGCAGTGCAAGTGCTTTTATTGAGGTTAATATATAATGTAAAGGAAAATGAAAAACCTGTGACTAAGCCACTGAACTAGGAGACAGGCTTTCCTCCTGCTCTTTGATTAGGGTATAGAACTAATTTATGCTAGTTTTATTTTTGGAGCATTCAGCAAGACTATGTTACTGCAGCAGTAATTCTCATCTGTGCAGAGTACATGCTAAATAAGATTGTTCTGTGCAGGTAGAGCCTTCTACTCTTTATACACTTTGCATCTAGTGTAGATAATGACCCAAAGAGAGCTCAGAGTCACAGCTTCTGAGTAGAGCTGACCTTGGCAGTGTTTTGGAGCATGCAAAATCAATATTGTTGAAGTCCTCCAAGAGCCTTGGTACAAAAACCTGGCACTCTGAATGATGATCACACTGATTATTTCTCTTAAAACCCATTTTCTTGACACCTCAGCTAGAGGTACCCTCTGATGTGTTTGCAACCCAAATAAAATCCAATTTCTTTATTCAACAGAACTTATTCAACTGAGCATAATTATGCATTTCATCTTTACCATTACCTATCCAAAAGAATTCTATTCTTTCAGAAGCTGGAAGAGATGGACAGTCAGCTTGTTATAATCTTCAATGGTACTATGTTCTTTAATGCTAATGAAACTGCAGCCAAGCACTCAGCATATTCTAAAGGACCATTTGAAGTCTATATATTCTTTCTTAGCTTTAGTGGGTTTGGGTTTTTTGTTTGGTTTGGTTTGGGTGGGCTTTTTTTTCTGGGTTTTGTTACCACTGAATACATCTGGGCAGGTTGCTAATGCACAGAAACCTGCATGGAGATGGAGGCTACAGCAGCTTTTAAACAAAAGTTGTATTTCTCAGCACTCCAGAAGCTGTTCTTTGACATAAATGGGGAATTGAAGCCCCAAATTAAATTCCCACACAAATTGATTAAATTTGTATGGGAATGCATTAAATATGTGATCACAGTCTGAACTGTTACTACATATTTAATGCATTCCCATACAAACCACTTTATTGAGAACTGCTAATATCCTCCTTAATTCCTCTATCACTTTGAAGTCTCTCCCATTACATTCATGTAATGACTTCTGCATAATTCCAGTATCAGTCACATCAATGTTTTCTTAGCACTAGTTGGCTGTCCTTCCCTTTCTAGTCAAATAGAATCCATATCACTTACCTATGGATATCTGCTATGAAGAAATGTACTTCTAGGCTAATCCTCTCAACCTCTTTTACACTCACTGAAACGAGATACAGAGCAGCTCAATTGCTGCAGTTTTCTTTTAGCATCACGTTTAATCTAAATCTGAGTCACATGAATTTTCATCCCTTCTGGACTTGCACAAAATTGGAAATGTTCTACTCTTCCCAGGTCAGAGAAAAACACATTATCTGAAGCCTAGGAAATGTGTGAAAAAAAACCACCAAGATGTTTTCACCATATGAATAGCACACTGTTCACAAAATGATTGCAGAATTGACTGCATGACTGCCAGACTTACAGGATAGTAATTGGAGGCTGAATTGTCAAGTTTTGCCTGGCTTGATTGAATGCACTCCATCTCCAAGTACAGATACTGTATACCTAATTGACTCATCATGAACTTTAAGTAAAAGCCCAAAAATTCAGTGAAAACTTTATTGGTGTCTCCTTTGTATTTAGTGCTCTGAGAGCTCATTATGGTTGAAAAAAACCCCCAAATCTATGATTAAAAAACTCAAAGAAGTATCATCATTTCAGATCCAAAATGCTTACTATACTTATGGAAAATTATCTCAGGTACTTAACAAAAGACAACTAGCAAATGGTAGCAATACCCTGGAATTAAGTTTCAGTCTTTAAAGTTCATTTTCAGGCAAGGTACAATTACAAGAAATGGTGCAATTTGAAATGTGTGTTTCAAAGCACTGGATTGTTAAAACAGAAAGCTGTCAGGCAGTCACATCTTTTGAGTCACAACAAGAATAAAAGAATAGTTATCATGAAGAACTCTCACAGTTATTTGGATGCATTAAATGGTTCAGAATAACTGAGAATATTTCTTATTGCATGCTGGAACAGTACAGTATGCTTTATCAATCTGTCTTTTCACACACAGGGGGTTAAACTCTGGTGTACCAGCAGAGCTTCCTGCTGTGAATGTGTTTGCTGTGATATAGTGCAGGAGATATAAGGCTGCTCAAGTGCCAGCAGCTAGTCTGGGTAAGATGTTATGATCAAAGGTGCTTCACAAAGCTGAGGTGCCATTCAGGCTTTTAAAGACACTGTTAGCAGCTGGAGGATTACTCTAAAAAAAAATTTGTTGCACTGAGTACTGCCACAATTCACCTAGACTTCTTTACCTGCAGCCAAAGGCAGGGAAAAAAATCAAACCATGCTTTATGTATATTTTTCACTTTAAGGCAGAAATTACATGCACATTCTGTATCTAGAAAATTGCACAAGATGAAAACCCATGTAGTTTGATGGCTTCAACTGGCTTTGATATTTGTAGCAAGAATTCAAAAGGGGTTTTAAATATTGCCAGTAGGATATATATTTTAATACATAGTATTTGACATTGCTGCATGCTCTCTGCTAAATTCAGCAAGGTCTACACTGTGAATAAGATATAAATAAAAAATAAATACATTTGCTGCACCATTATTCCTGATTCTGTGCAGGTAGTGCTCTGAATATTAGAGAATTTCAGTTTTCCATTTTCATCTGAAATTAAGTGGGGATTTTTTGTTGTTTTGATTTTTTTAATCTATTAAAAAACCCTGATTAAGTAATGGGTCTGCAGTTCAGGAAGACTTTTGGATATTCAGTTGCTCTGCTCATATTGTGATTAAATAATATACAGACAGATGGAATCTGTGCCATTTTATTATTTTTCAGATTAGTGGAGTCCAAGCATGGATATCACAAAAACCAGATCTTACTTGTTTCTCTTAATTTAATGTGAATGTTAAGAAGTTTGAAGATTTTAATTAAAATGAGATGACAAATTTCTAGCTGTAATTCCTGGTTTAATTTTATGCTGTTTTTTTTTTCTTCTACACTATTAATAGCCACTCTATGATTAACTTGCAGTAGGACCCAGAGCATGATATACAAAACCAGGGCAGTAAGGAAATTAAAGTTATGTGAACTGCAGAACCAAAATTTCTGCTCTCTGTAGTCATATTATTATTTTCCTTTGATATGAGGACTTCTGGCTATGTTGAATATTTATGCACCAGTGTTTCCTAGCAAAACTATCAGAGGTGATGTGAGGTCATTTTACAGTATTGTTCTCAAGATCAGCCTTTGGAGCAGAGTGCAGGACTGCAGTTGTCAGTGTGGTAACATGCTGGGAGAAACCAGATTCCTCTGAAATCAGAGTGACTGTCAGGGCTAATGAGCAGAGGTGTGAAATGTTGATGTCTTTTTAATCAAGAGGCCTCTCTAGGAGCCAAGCTTATGCACTTATTTCATAGAATTTACATTGTGTTTAATTGGGACACCTCAAAGGCTTCTCACTGGGTAACTGGGACAGCTGGAGTTGGCTCTGGTGGCTGATTAACTCCCAGTTAGAGATAATTATGAGAGCAAAGCCCAAGTGTTCAGACAAGCAGTGCACCACACTGTGCTGGGATGCTCTTTGCCACCTCTCAGTGTGCCCTGGTAGCACACTGCATGTTCCTCTGTCAGCAGATTGAGCTGAAAGCTGGGGGAGCTTCACTGCCCTGCCTGCAGCTGCCAGCACTCATGGTGTTTTAAGGGCAGTGTAAAGGGTGAAAGTATTTCACCTTCTTCACACATCACACCCCTTCAGAAAGATCTTTTGTTTGTGTAAAGTCTTTATTTTGCCCTCGGAGTCCTAACTGGTGCTGTGTTAAATGCTGGTCATGGGCTTTTAGCTGCCTAGGGGAAGCTTTGCTGATCAAGGAAAACCAGGACCAGGGCAGCCAGGCTGGCAAATGGCAGTGGGAGATGGCAGAAGATAGAAGCAGCTAACAGAAAATGTGTGTTTGTGAAATTAGAAATCTGCAACCATGTGTGGACAAAGCAGCAGGAGAGAGAGCAGTACAGCACTTGTGTTCACACCAAGCTGGGAAATGGCCACAAAATGTACCTGGGAGTGGTGGCTAGTGGAGAAAATCAGTGGTAAAGAGACCCAGGGCAGGTTGTTCTAAAGACTGGGGATATTCCATCATAAAAGTCTGAAACAGGAAAGGACTTGGGGAATAGATGAAAGAGGTCTTAGTGAGAAGGGTGGACTGTCCTGGCAGACCCAGAAATTGGATTTGGGAGGGTTGAGGTGCTTTTGGGAAGTCTGAGGAGCTCTGGGTGAGCTGAGAGGTGCTGAAGATATTTGTAGCTGTGGAATAGCTTGGTAAGAAGGTAAGAGAGTCCAGAGAGAAATCAGTGGGAAAAGGGAAACTCAAACATCTGAAGTTAGGAGTCACACAGGTACCTGAAGAATCACCAGCAAGGTATGTGTGAGTGAAATCTCTCTCCTCATAAAGAGCTGAAACTTGTCCCTTTACTGCTTTAATTTAATACACCCCTGAGTTTCCATGAACACGTGGTAGGGAGAAAGAAGGTTAAGGTGGGCAGAAGATGAAGAGTGTAACTGTGCCATGCCAACAGCAAAATAGTCACTTAGAAGAGTTTTTAACAGGAGACTTAAAAGTGTTTTAACTGGCTAAAGTAATTCAGAGAAGTAGAGTTTGAGCAGCCAAACAATGCAGGGAAAACAACAAGGAATGTGAATGATAGAAAGTCCCTGTCTCTATTTCAGTGGCAAAAATACTCCTACAAAGCTCACTGGCATGTCTGGTAGAAATGTAAAATATTAGACAAAGTATGTGTGCCAAAACTGCAGGAGGAAGATGAACCTCTGCAAGCAGCAGAACAGAGGACTGCTCTTACTATCTCAAAATTTGGTACCTACCCCAAAATAGAAAGTTTTCCTGGAACCTGACATGAAGAAGTCCTGTTACACCACTGCACTGCTGTCTTCATAAAAAGCAACAAGAATGGCAATATTTCTCCTCACAAAAAGGGATGAGAAGGAGATTTCCTGTGGGGTAAGGCTTTTTATTTGTGTTATGTATAGAGTTAATATAAGAAATGTCAGTGAATTACCTTTGGCATCATCTATAGATGATAAATTAAACCTATCTCAATTTTTAACCAGTCTTTTTCTTCTTTGTTACTGTTGTTGTTTTGGGGATTTTTTGGGGTTTTTTTTTTTTTTGTTTCCTTTGTCTATTTTTCAAGGTTTATCTGTGTTTTGTATATTTTTATCCTAATTAGATATTCCAAAGAACTGACTCTGGATCGTAGTGATAATGTCAGTCACTGTCAGTCTTGTAAGTCAGGTTCCTCTGCCATGGATCTAGCCATGATCCCTACTCTTTCTTAAATTTTGAAATATTTTATATTGAAATAAACTTAATTCCTTGAGACTTAATCTGTTTCTGTATATCTCTTCATTCTTACAATTTTGTAGAGAGTTTTGCAGAGAATATTTCTGAATAGTTTTTAAAGGATGTGCTCTCCTGACCTCCAGTCATCTCAGGTGACAGGGAGGTTAACTGCTGAGCTGCTGGCCTGACAGGGAGGCTGAAACACAAACCCCCACTTGGGTATTATAGATATGGATTAAGTATATAAACAGTGCAAATGAGCAGGAGCACAAGAACAGGGGCATGTTGTTGCTTTGTTGGTTTGTTATTTTTTTCTTGAAACACTGTTCTACTTATCCCCAGTCTGTTGTTTATTGTCATTGTATATGGTTTAATGTTCTGTACCCTGTTTAACTGACAAGTGAACAATAGATGATGCAGAAACCAAAGCAGTAAATATACATCCTCTAAATTTCTGAGGCTTTAGCAAGGTGTCCCAGACTGCAACTGTAGCCCTAAATAAGAAGCACAGTGGAATAGTGAGGCTGGGAAAGATAAAAAGGAAAATGGAACCAAACCTCAGCTCAGTTTTGTATTCTGTTATTCAGCCAGTACTGTTTGCAGTTAAAACATAACAACAGAAAACTGTTACTGGAACCTGCTAAATAACCCAGCTTGAGTCTGTTTCCAAAGAACAGGATGGAGAGTCCTGTCATGCTGTTCACATCTACATTGTTCCACAAAATAGCTCCTGAGGACTGCCCTGGAAAGGCCATTCCAACCCAAAGCTCTCTGCAGCCATGAATAGACCCATACAACCCCTCTGGAGAGCAGGTCCATCAGATGGTGCACAGCAGACACATCTCTCTTTCCACTCCTCCCTGGCTCAGTCCTGACCCCATCTCACTGCCCTGACCCAGGGATTCTCCTGAGTGCTTGGTGCTGTGTGACAGTGTTTTCAATACAAATCAGTGGGAGCTGGAGCCACATCTCTCAGGCTTTCATGACTCCTCTGCAAATTCTCTGTGTGAGCCTTACAGCCTACATACAAGGGACAAAGTGCATCTATTCCTAAAACACAAAGCTAATACTCAAAGAACTTTCTCTCAATCACTCCATAAGCCTCAACAGCATGACACCATGTTATCATTCACCTGTACCATGTTTTCCACAGAAAGGGAGCTGATAAACTCTAGCTGGACATCAAGGGGAGAGCAGTGCTCTCCTCTCCTCTCCTCTCCTCTCCTCTCCTCTCCTCTCCTCTCCTCTCCTCTCCTCTCCTCTCCTCTCCTCTCCTCTCCTCTCCTCTCCTCTCCTCTCCTCTCCTCTCCTCTCCTCTCCTCTCCTCTCCTCTCCTCTCCTCTCCTCTCCTCTCCTCTCCTCTCCAGGCAGGTTTACCTTGGCTGTGCACTCTGTTTCTAAACAAGTCCCACTTCAAACCATTGTTGATCTGCAAACAAATGTTTGTTGAGGTAAAAATAAGAAAGGGACTTGTTACTGTGTCATATGTCTCCCTTTCTTTTTCAATCCTGTTTTTGGTCAAACTGAGCACTAAACAAAAGCCTGTTTTGAATTCTTTGGCTGTATTTTAGCCTGGTGAAGCATTGCTGACCCAGATTTTCATATGTATTTAAGCCAACTTGGAGTCTGTGATGGCACCACTGCCTTGCTCTGGGTAATAAACAAATTCAGGCACCGTGAGTTACACAGAGCTGTTAGACAGACCCACCTTTGCTTTCTGAAGAGCACTTCTTGGAGGGAATAGCTTTCCTCAAAAGCATTTTTTAGGTTTAATTTTGAAAGTATAACCTGCTGTCTTTATGCATTTAATGTTTAATATTGCTAAGCAGAATTTTAGCCTTCTTTTTACTGTATTTATTTAGTAGTGCCTATGAGATTAGTATCTCAACAGAAAAAATCAATAGCACTTCACTATAGACATGTAAAGACAATATAATGCCTCACAGCCTTTTCATACTAAACCAAAACATCTCTGAAATACACCTTTGCCTTTTTTAATAACCATACTTTCTGCATTGGGAATATTGTGGCAAAGGTTTTTGGATCAATTTAGTAGATGAAAAAATAATAACAACAATTTTTCTATGTCAGAACATTTTGAAAAAATGTGAAGAATTACAAAGTAAGTGCTGTTTTATGTCTAACCAAGCCCAAGTTTTACCCCCCCACCCCTTCTGTTGTATTGACATTTAAAATGGGCTAGAAATAGAACCAAGGGGAAAAAAACCAAAGCACACAGCAAAAACCACTTCCAAGCCCAATCAAAAGGATACTGCACTGTAATTTGTGGTGAAGGCAGTTTGGTCTGAGGATTCACTGAGGTACTTGAACCAGTTGGAAAAGTTTTTCTTTATTTTGAGCATTCTGAACATTTTTAAAGTCTGGCCTGAAGTTAGTATTTCATGCAAAAAACTCTCAAGTGATTGTTTAGGAGGCAAAACTTCCCAACGCAGACAAAAAATTACTTCTTAGGGACAATTAATGTCCCCATATCAAATGAAAGAAATATATTAAAATCTTTGCAAAACAAAACAATACTTAGTGCAATGACCCCCTGCAGAGGCTTTAATTATTATTTGCACAATTGAATGTGATCTTTATCTCTCTTGCACTATCCTTTCATTGCTGTCTTTGCTCACAGAACTATGCTGTCTGAAAATTGTTTAGATTTCTGACAAAGTGATCAGTGTAATTTAATTTCCAGTGCCATGTTTCCTTTCTGCTGTGCCTTGTGGTAGGTGTAACAATAGGACAGTGCTGCCTGCCATTCCTTGGATCTGGGAGTCAGCCACCCATGCAGTCTCTGTAGCTGTGCAGAGCCCCATTGCTCAGTACTCTTCACTTCCATATTCTGATTTAATTTGTGAATTTGAATGCAGCAAAAACTTGCTCATTTACGGTACTTGAAATTGTACGTATCAATTATCTGAAGGGATGTATTGCTTGAATTACCATCATCTTGAGCTATTCAGAAGGTCCAAGATACAGACAGATTTTCCTGAGAGAGATGAAAAACACATATCTGATATAAAAGCAACCCACTGCTAAATTGCACATCTCCTCTTCAACACACAGGATAAGCAGAGCTCTTCAAAGAAAAAAGTAGACAGAATTTGGAGTGTAGAGCACTTTATTTTCATTATACTTAGGCTCAAAAATAGTATAATAAGGGAAAGATTCTAACACCTCATTTTCTTTTTCCAGTTCCTGGTATGTAATTTTCTTGTAAGTAATTTTTTCTTTCTGGGAATAATTAGAAAGAAAATTAGCTTTGGTCTGTAAAAATGCATTTTTCTTTGCATTGAGAGACTCTGCTAAGACTATGAAGAGTCAGAAAGGCTTTTGCTTTCAAAGTATGGGAGAAAAGGAAACAACACTGAAGTCTGAGAGCTGCTCCTTCCTGCAAGCTCTTTCTCTGACTTTGCTGTGTTGTGCAATTTGAGATCTGGGCTAGCACCTTCCTTTCAATTCTACCTTTAGATCCCTACATCTCTTCTCTGAATACAAAAAAATACATTATTGTCATTACCTTACACATCTCAAATATTCAAGATGAGACAGCTCCCAGCTTAGCACCACATCTGCAAACTCTTAAAAGATGGTCTGTGCTCAGATACAAGATCATGAGTTAGCCTCAGTTCTAGTAATTATTGACCTGACCTAATGCTATTAAGTCAATGGGAACTTCTAATGAGTTTCAAAGGACTTTGGGTCAGGATTTTTGTGCACAGTAACTCAAATGATGCATTAAGACACCCCTTAAATTTTGCTTTAAAACACTGACATTTGGAAAGGTCAGTCTGAAAGAACCTTTGAACTCATGATTAAGAGTAAGCAGAGCTAAAATAATAAATTATTATCTCACAAGGATCTTGCTTTAACATATTCAAAGTGAGATATTTACATTCTTCAAAGATGGCAAATGGAAAAATAAAATACTTCATATTGCTTGTGCTGTACTTCTATGAATGTTTCCAGAGTGTTATTACAGCTGTTGACATTTCCAAGTGCAATGCCTTAATAGCTTTTAACCTCAGTGGTTGTTGGAAGAGAATGGGTCAGTCCTTCAGCTGGTACTTTCCTCTGACACATTCAAGGAGTTAGCACAGCCAAGAAAATTATAAAACACAATAGCTCAACTAGGGCACTTGCTAGTCATTGCTCAGTGGGAGCAGCAGGCAAAGACAGAGCAGCTCTCACTACCTGTGATAAGATTTTCTAACATTTACAACTCACTTCTGCAGTTGCTGTTCTGTCAAGACCTCCCATTTTAAGTTTCAGCACTTAGTACACAAATTCTTGTATAAATAAGCAATCAAAGGTGATAAATTCCACATTTGTGAACATCACTGTCAAGACAAACCAGATAAAGCAAAACACGTGTTTTTTTTTAGTGGATGTTACCATACAAAGGAGAGTAAAATTGCAAGTTTTTACAGCTTGGACATGGTGTGACTCTTGATCTATCCCATGCAGGGCCAAGACCTGGGGTCATTGATACTTTTGCATTACTTCCAACTCAGGATTCTGTGATTCTGCTTATACTCATTACTCAGTCCTTCAATTTCATCTATAACCAGAGTGAGTTTGCTGTTAGGGAGATCCCTGAGTCTCATCTTCAGCCTCATGGCTGTTGGATGCATGGAAGTGAAGGTATAATGAAGGCACGAAAGTAGAGTTAAACTTTTGGGGTAGCCACTAAAATCATATTTAATTAACTTTTAGCTTTCTGTAACTTAGTGTCCTGGTTTCAGCTGGGATAAAGCTTGTTTTCTTTTTAGGAGCTAGTATGAGAATGAGAATAATGTTGGTGACACACTGATTTGGTCATTGCTAAGCAGCCTCACCCTCTGTCAAGGATTTGTCAGTGTCTCATGCTCTGCCAGGGATGAGGTACACAAAAAACTGGGAGGCAGCCTGGCTAGCACAGGTGACTGAACTGGCCAAAATGATGTTCCATTCCACAGAACATCATGCTCAGAATATAAACTGGGGGAAGTTAGCCAGGAGCAGGATGGTAATTGTGGTTCAGGGACAGGCTGGTCATCAGTCAGCAGCTAGTGAACATTGTGCATCACTTGTTCTTTGGTTTTATCTGCCTCTCTCCCTCTTATTTTTATTACAATTATTGTTACATATGTTTTAGTTATAAAACTGTTCTTTTTCTCAGTCCATGGGCTCTATTTTATTTTCTTTCCTGATTCTCCTCCCCATCTCCTTGGTGGGGGTGGGCAGGGAAAGGGATGTGGGCAGCTGCAAGGTACTTAGGGTATTTTTTTGCCAGCTGAAATTGAACCATGATACTTAATTGCCTATATCACTGTAGAAAGGGTGACCTTCTTGAACAATCAACTGGATGCATTCCCACCAGTAAGCTCTGCCTGGTAGCAAGCATGGCCTCTCAGTCTGGCTGAAGATTGCTGTGTTGCTGTGGGAACAGTGGATTACCACTGCTGGCTCTGGGAGGAGCAATTTCCCAAAATATGTGACAGAGCTGTAAACACTTGAGATATATATTTTTCATGGAGATGCAAGAACCAGTTCAACGACTGATGATGCCAAGTATTGCATATGTGGAATAAAATTTCCTTAGTCAGATGCAATCCAGTGACTTTTGACAAGTGGAAACAAGGGTGTCAGATAAAACTCATAGATAAAACTCCAGCTTCAATGAGTGCAGGACAGACCATGGATGGCTCATGGAAGTGCTCAAAAACACAGGCTGAGGCTTTGTCCTGTCAGATGATCAGCTCTCCTGCAAGCAACATCACATGCACCTTGGGCAGGTCCCTGGATGCTTGCATGTGTCACATCTCACCAACAGAGCCCTCCATGTGTCACACACCTCATGGAGCTGCTCTTCCCCATGATGCTGATGAGTCAATGGTACTGCATGATCAGGGAGCAAATAAGCATCTGGTCAGATGAGTTGTCTTCCAGTGGCAGCATAAATCCCTATTTCGGTGTAATACAGGAAAGGAGATATACAAGAAATACAAGACAAAGGAGAGAATAGGCATGTACCATCCTTCTGTTTGCATTACTGATCCTATTTCATACAACCAGTGAGTAGGATCATAGTCTTTGAAAGCCTAAACCGATGAAGACCCCCCCACTTCCAACTGCAGTTCACATCTAATCTCTCCACTAACCAGTTCAGGCTGGTGTGGGTTGAGTTGTATTCATGAAGTTTAATAGAACATGAATTTGTGATGTTAGAATCAGTCAGGCAAAAGGAATTCATTGGCTCCCACTGGAGCTGACACAGCTGCACAGCAAGACCTGGAAGCATAATTAAGACCATTCTCTCTTGCTCTGCTGAACAAAAAAAGAAATGCCCTCCAACCTAAAGCATGTCTATTCTGCTATCTTAGAGCCAGCATTGTTACTCAAATATCCACCTGTCCAGCTGGGCACAGCACCTCGTTCTAGATGTTGTGACTATAACTCAGTCATATAGCAACTGGGCATAGGGGACTTCACCATCTATGTTTACATAAATCTATGGGCATTTCTAACCAGTTCATGCTCCAGCTGGTCTGTAAACTAAGTCACACAAGGCCAAGAAAGTTGTCATGACATCAGGCTGTATTTGATCACACAGCATGCAAGGGGATTAGACAGACTTTAATTTTAAATGTCTTGGCACAGAGACCAGTAAAACATCTAAATGGTTATAATGTATTCATTGTTTAATTCCTTGGAAAGGGAGCCTTTACATCCTGTACAAAAAGCCAATTAAAGGATAAAACAAACCCAAAAGTCAAAATTATGATGATGCTGAAATGAACATTCTAGTTCAGAAAAACAGCTCAGTTTTTTGAGGACTGTCACAGAGCCATTGTGAGGGGCCATGGAATCATGCTTGCATGTTCTTTTGACAGTCTACAAACACCAAGGGAGTGATGTATTTTCTCTAGCAGGAAAAAACAGAAAAAATTTAATTTAATCCTTCTTGGTTTTGTCCTTCAGATAGAAATGATAAAGTAGACAGTATTCTGCAGTTACAAGAAGCACTGAGGCTGAAATTCATTCTATTAAAAAAATATTTTTAAGGAAGCAGGAGCTAATCTAAGAGAGTCACTTTATAAAAACAAGACTTCACGACTCTAAATAAAATTTATTAAACAAATATAATTTTCTACACACAGGCTTGTCATACCTGGAAACTTTATTGTGCAGGCAGGCTGAACAATCAAACATGCATTTGTTTGCTTTGAGCTTAGATGTCTCTTTGCACATGTAAATGATCATAAAATGTGTGTCCTAGGAGATAACTATTGAACAGAGAAACTCTTTATGTCAAGATGCCAAAAATGAATACTGCAATTCTTGTTGCAGTAAATTCAGTAGTGTTTCCCCAACTGGCTTCCATCCTGACAGAATTTCATCTTTAGACCTTCTTTCTCATCTCATAATATCTGAAAGGATGCTTTGAGTGCTCTTCTGGAAGAATCTGTACCATGCCACTCTCAACTGGGTTGCTAAGAATCAGCTCAGTTTTCCCTTTTTTTCAAATGGCTGCTCAGAGCATTTGTACCTGAAGGGGAGACTGATGATTGTGGTCTGAAGAGAAGTAGGATATTATTTTTCACAGGCAACAAGCTCTGCACCATATGTTTTAAAATACCAATATGTACATTTCCCTGCACAGCTTTGCACAACGAACTAAAGAATATAAAATGCCTCTTTTCTTTGTTATTCTGATTTCTGCCTTCTAACAATTCTTTTCCTTCCTACTGTGTGAGCAAACCATAATTTACAGGTGACCTCTAGCAAACAAAACATAACACACTATTGAGTCTCAGATACCTGAAATCATTAAAGATGTACTCACAAGGGCTTATTTCTAAAGAATTTGTAGCTATACCCACACAAGATTTTAGCAGGGATAACACATCAGCTTTTCCATGCCTGGCTGCCTAGTAAGGCAGTAAGGGTCTCACTATACAGAACATTAAAGTACCTGAAGAGAGGGTTCAGCAAAGTCTCTGTCCTGGAGGGGTGACCACTGACAGGAAATACTGAAGAGACAAATAAGTTTATCTTCCAGTGGCAGAAGTTCCTTAGGCAGTGAGAGGGCACTCTTTCTGACATTAAACAGCTGTATTAATTATGTTTTACCTCCTCCAGTTGTTTATTATTGCTGGTAAGGTGTTCATCACTGTCCCTATAGACTGGCTGTGAACAAATCACTCATCTCCTTTGAGAAAAGAGCTGAGTTCATTTAGATCATCTTCCCTGACTTATAAGCATATTCCTGACTGCATGAAGCAAACACAAGAGGCCTCACACAGCTGCTTCTGGTGGCAGAGCTCTGAAGACTAGTTTATCCCCTGGAGAGGGAATACTGGGGTGCTCCTACCTCCACTAGCAGAGCTGCTGAAGGAGCTGTTGATTGTACAGCCATGAATTGAATATTTATTCTGTCCACTCAGGAAATTATCTCCTGCTTCTGCCTCAGAATTTGTTGCTTCACACTCCCCTTTTGATGTGGGTTTGGGATTCTGTATAGGCAGACACAGCATGGCTCTCTGGACCTGCTGTGTAGAAGTGCCCCTAAACATAAGAGGTGATGGATTGCCTGAAAATTGAGAGTCATCAAATCAGCAATTTTGGCATTCACTTCAGATAAGCCTGCATAATTGGATTTGTCCCAAAAAGGATGGTTAGATTGTATGTGGAGTCCTGACTTAACAGGCAAGTCCTTGGTGTCTGTTGAACACTTTTGTACATGGCTTGAGAGGAAAGAAATCACATTATCCTAAATTTTCCTGCAGGTTTTTAAAATAGTGGATTATCTTAATTATATTATTTTGGGATTCATATTTTGATTGGAGTGAATCCTTTCATAAAATACTCTTTGTTAGGAATCTTAGGAGGATATGTTGTTGACATAGAGTGCAAGTTTTTTTTTAAACAAAAATCCCAGAATGATATTTGTGTGGGATAGAATTAAATGCTCTTTGTCTCTACTATTTCAGATCTCTATTTCCTTCAAAAGCAGGTATGAGATGAAAGAATGTTTTCTTCATTTTGGAAAGTAAAAGAACAAAGTTACAGTGTACCATCTATCTAAATGTTATGACTAATGGTATTTACAAATTTATGTTGTGCCAATGTCACAATTTTTTATAATGGAGATAATTGTTCTGAGACAGTCTTTTAGTCATGAATAATTTTATATTTGGCTGACTCATTTTGTCTTGCAATTAAATAAGATGTGTGTATGTTTTGATCTTTAAAGATGAATACTGGATATCTTGCCAAGAAGTAATTTAATTATTTTGCATGTATTATGTTTTTGCAGTTCAGATGTGTTTAGCTAAATAGACTTAGTCTTGTTCTCTAATGGATTCAATTTTATTTGGTTTTTAATGATTGTGCTATCTCCTTGATAGTGTGAGATGTCTCCTATTAGGAAGCTAATCACTGAGATAAAAATATCATATTCTGGTTCTCAGGAAATAATCACCTATTGGATTGAGAAACATGTAGCTGACCTCTGTTTTGAAGGTTGTTTTTAACATTTTTAATCACTTGTCACTACTTCTATTTAAAAGCTCAACCAGCATTTGTCAAAGCACTCACAGTCAGGTCATCTGCTGCAGTAACTTGGCTGTATCAGACCATATTTATGCTCTTTTCCACCACCCTCAGATCTGCATCATATCTTGTCTTTTTGTCATACTAAATTTTTGTTGCAGCTCATGCATTATTTCTATTGAAGTCAACTACTTAACATTGAATTCTATGCTCTAGACATCCTTCATCTGGTTCCATGATCTCAGCTTTCAGGTGCATTGTGTAGCTGCAGCATCTCTTGATCACTTCCTCTTTTTACAAGTGTGTTATAACATCCCACAGTGCAGCTCAGTCCAAGCCATGACTCACATGTCTATATTTTGTATAAAAGCAAACTTCACATTAGAGAGATCTTTTTCATATTCTTGTTCATTTGTTTCCTAAAACTTTCTTTCCTTTGCACTTCCCACTCATTAATGGGCACAAATGTATAAAAGCACACAAGGTATTTATGGTTTCATGGGGAAATCCTGCTAGATCTTACTGGTTTCTGAAAGAATGTGACCTTGAGCTAACACCCAGTCAGAACCTCAGAAAGGTTAGCAAATGTTTTAAACCCTCCAGATACTTTACACATAGAAAAAAGAAGTGAAGTATTCCTAAGGAAATTGGGAAGAAATCCAAAATATTTAGTCACCTTAAATAAACGGAAACCTGCTGAAGGTCCAGTGAAAACTTAAAATCCACAGTTCCCAAGGGACTTTTTTTTTTTTTAACAGAAGGTATTTTACCTGCTGCAAGTTCTTTTATAGCTATAACTATATTTATAACTCTATTTATGGTTACAACTGCATCAGTTCATGCACTGTTGCATGAGACTTACCTGAAATGCCTTCCTTCCATGTTTCTGCAGAGGAACTCTGGAGGAAGGGGTTACAGAGCTTAAAAGTTTTTTCTTTTGCTTCAACTTCTGCCTGGCCATCTGTGAATAAAGAACTCACTGTACTCCCCCTTAGCTAACCCTTCCTCTGTTCTTCCACCTAGCTCCAGCTTTTCAGGTTACAGTGGCTGGGAGCCCATCTGGGCCATGGAAACATGAATATCTTGCTGTCCATTAATGCCCAAACCACTGAGGTTGTTTTAGCCTGAGCATGTTCCCAATCTATCTGTAACATCATAAAATGGTCTTCATTTAAAGACAAAGTTGACCATTACTGTTTGAAAAATATTGCTTCATGCTGTCATGTGGATTTCAGCAGTGCTATAAAATAGAGGAAATAAATAAATAAATGGAAGCAAGAAACTAAAAAAACGCTTAGTTTATAAACTCTGCATTTACAAAAATCCTTTGCATTTATGGTGATCCCCCTGGATCACTGATGAACTTTTCCCAGCCTTTGAAAGTCATCAATTAATGCATGGCACATCAGTATGAGAGGAAAAAAGACCAGAATGCCTGTGGCTATTGTGGGTACAGAATGTTATGTGTCAGGTTTTCATCAGTGATAAAGAATTCTGACAGGTGAAGAAATGAAATGGGTGAAAACCAAGGCATTTCTTCAGAAGTGTGCATGTACACACACACACACACACTCTGCTCTTTTATCTTTTCTGGCTTGCTATGGATATTGTGCTACTCCAGACTTCTGAGGAAATACTTCTAAGGGAGTTGCACTCTTTTGTTCTTTCTCTTTCATTACTGATGTCAGCAGCCTTTTAAATCCCACATTATCAAAATTATATTAGAGAGAAGGTCTGGCATAATTAAACACTGTATAACAAGTTTTCTCATTCTTACTTTACTTGATAATGCTGCTTTTGAGAGCTATTCACTGTAACAGTGTAAAACTAAACTGCAGAAAAAACAGACCAGATACATTCTCTTTCTTCATAGATGAACAGAATAATCATCCCCTTTGAAGTAATGTAGGTTGAAAAAAACCCTAAAAAATCTTAAATATGCTTATCAGTTCTGATTAGTTAATGACTTCTTTCTTTGCACAATATACATTATCCTAAATATATGTCATATCAGCTATAGCTCTGAGGGCAGCAAAATACTAATAAAGTCTAGATCTTGAAAGAAGCAGCAGTCTTTTGAAATTGCTGATGAAATATTTTAGAAGATATCAGGGAAAAGTCTTGACAATTTTCCCTGTTATTTTGTACTTACACATTTGGAAACCAACTAGAATCTAAGATCTCACAGTGTCCCACACCCAGGGGAGCTTGCAACTCAGTCTGATACACTAGAACTAGCAAAAGGCTCAGCAAGGACAAGTTTGGGTTTTTTTTTCAAGATATACTTGTTTTAAATACCCTGACTTTTTTTTTGGGAAAAAGATTCAGTGTGGGGTCTGGGATGCAATCTCTGCTAAGTTTCTTGACTCCTGTATAGTGGGCTCTAAAACTCAAAGCATTGAGTTTCAAATTAATGCAAGCTGAATTTCTTAAAGTTTGAAATGCTAATTCAGCATTTTATAAACTATATTTGTGTTATCCAGTGCTACACAAAATCACTGATATTTGTGGGGAGCAAGGATGATATGTACTCTACACTTATGTTTAATGTAGAGAATGGATCCCCCTCAGGCCAAGACCTTTCTGTCTGTTTTTTAATCTTCAGCCTTGTGACAAATCTAGGTCTAGCAAAGCAGCAGTGTGCAGCCTCTGAATCTGTCAAGTTGAGAAACTGAGTCAACCCACAGGATAAATATTTGTTTGGTGACCTCATTCTCCTCTCCAGGGTATCATATTGGAAATAGAGGTGACCTACCAGCTCAATGGAACAACAGAAAAGGTGTGGGTTGAAATCTCAAGAAAATGTTCTTTTGACACAGATATTTCCTCATTAATGACAACAGGCAAAGCATCAACAACAACAAAAAACAACAAAGGTCTTAGTTGCCAAAATAAAAAGGTACAGGCTTTTCCAGGATGAGGTTTAAAGTCCTGGACTGTTCCCCTTTCTGTAGCCTTTGGCTGTCAACATGAGAATTTGTACTTGCAATTCCAAGGAATGCTGGCAAATGGATTGGACTGATTGCAGTCAAGGTGTTTTGGATAACCAGTTTTAACCTTCTATCAAACTGCTCAGCAGGAAATCTGAAGCTAAACCAAACTTAATCTTGTTTTGCAGATATACCTTTCTTTCATATTCCTAGGAAATCAGGGAGTCCCTTTTTTGATTGGTATTATCTACTAATAACTGTCAGCTGGAGATTAAATGCAAATAATTGCACCAGTTGAAGAATTTCCTCTTGATAACCAGCAAAACATACAGAGCTCTCCGTGTATCCAACTGCAACACACATTCTGGGAATTATGAGTTTCAGGAAAGTCTTTTCCCTGCCTGAAATTCCAGATATCCTCACCACTGACACCTACATTACCACTTTGCACCTGTACTGCAGTCCTGGACCTGTGTCCAGTCCTGTCTGCAGCCCAGTCTGCTGCTGCCTGTGATGGAGCCCTCTGGATGGGGCTGGGATTCAGCTGTTCCCAGCTCCTGTGGCTGCCCTGCTGTGCTCAGGTGCTGCAGGACTGGTCCTGCTCAGGAGGCACTGCCTGGGCTGGAATCCCTCAGCTCCTGGCTCACTCTTCCTTAGGATACTGACCTTGCTGCTCCATGACAATCCAAGACAGGACAAAGTCTTTTTGCTTTCCTAAACTGCTGTGTGATCTCTACATAATACTCAGGAAAGGATAAAAGCTGAGTGTAAGTACTTCAAGGATGCCCAATACTCAAGGGAAAGGCAGTCCACTCACTGCTTGGAGACTTGGAGCCTGCAAATGATAACACTGACAAAAGAGAGGCAGATGAAAGAGAGAATCAGGATAATCCTCTCAACTGCTGAGAGACCTTTATCATGTAACATGAGTGCTTCAAACAGCAGGAAATGTTCTTTATTCTTGGTTAATGTTTAAAGGCTTCAAAGTGCAATACTGTTATGGCTATAATTGAAAAGGACAAGTTTTGCTCACAAACTTAGCTCCAGGTTTTCTCTCTTATTTTCCATTCAAATATTTTATTTGCTCTAAATACTGACAGAATTGTTACTTTGAGAGACAATGACAGCAGTTGAAAATAGTTTGATTGACTCCATGAACTCAGGTCATAGCACAAAATACCTTGCCTTGTGTGGGTTGTAACACTCGTGTTTGCCACTTTATCTCTGGAAAAAATTGGCTGGTAGTGCAAAGGTGGGAACACTATAGCCTGCACAGCTGTTTGGAATTCCCAATTTCCATTTCCAGGAAACCCTGATATTGGCAAAGCTATAGCTTAGCTGAGAACCAAATGCATCAGTTTAAAAAAAAAATTGCCACAGAAACAAATTTCTGTAAGTGCACTCTTTTAGGAAGAATTTCTTTGATTAGCTGGGGTATTTCCCTAAGAGAGCAGAAATAGCTATACTGATTTTTGGATGCTGTCAGTCAAGAAGATACTTTAGATTCCTTATGATGTTCCTCACTCCTGGGAGCAGCCCCAGATCTGGTTCTCTACAGAGGAAGTAAGAATCTGAGACTTGCTGTGACATCACAGGAGCAAGTAAGTTCAGAAACTCCCTGGGATCAGCTTGCAATTCAGCAATGATTAAAGAAAGTAAAGATTAATTGTGAAGCAGCATTTCCTTAAGGAAAAAAACCCCAACAACACTGACACTCTCACTGCACTGTGTTTTCCTCGGTGCTGGCACAATAACTGCTAATTACTCAGATGTTAATGAGTAATAATGTTAATTATTTATACTAAGTGGGATGGCTTCAGCAAGAGAAACTGTGGTGTCAGAATACAAAGTGGGACTCAGTTTGTAATTTAACATAATGTTTGGAAGGTTTGAATATGGCTCTCCTGCTTTCCTGTGACATACTAAAATCCCTCTGGAACACGATATTCTGGGGAGATCCAAATTTTTTTTTAAAGGGAGCTTCACTCCTTCCAAGAAATATATTTAGTAGGTGGTGCTTGAGCAGCAACAGGCATATCCTACAGGCTAGGAGTCAATATGTACCTTCATTCCAGGGACAAAACTTGCTGATACTACTTTTGAACATCCCTGGCTGGAAATGCCAGAGTTCCTTCCTCAGCTCCCTGGCTTCTGGAAATCCTCTTCTTTGATTGCATGTGTTTAATTCTCTGCTGTCCAAAGCACACGAGCACCTGTTCTGAATTCCACTAAACACCATGACAGCAGTTCTATTGGTGCCAAGCATCTCCCTGTGTTATTCTGAGAAACTAAGCCCAGGTTACTTGTGGAACAGTCTAGGACCAGACCTGCAAAGGAGCACAGAAAATCCCCAGAGGAGGTATTTACTCAGCTGAGTCTGGGAGAGTAGTGACTAAATCATTAGACAGCCTCCTCTCCCAGGTACACTGAATAAATGGATAATGTGCAATAGGTAGCTGTAGATTAATGAGATTCATCTGGAACATCAAAGAGAGGACTTTCCCTTGGGGAATGTCATTAGAACTTGCATGCCTTCAGCACAGCAAATCTGTACCACTTTACTCTCTTAGTGTTGGCAAAGTCTAATTTTGGCAATATTGGGCTGTGGTAGCTAATTAGGTAAGAATTAGAATAATATATCTATCTGTACAGTTCCTTTATTCAGAAAACAAACACAAAACCTTTCTCATCCCATTCCATTTGGTTGTCCTTTTACAGAATCTTACTATTATTTGCACTTTTCTTACAATTACAATGAATGCGACCTTCACAGCAAACTGCTACTGTCATTGTTCATATTCTTGAGAAAAAAAATCCATTATTAAGACAATAAAATCACAGCATAGTTATAGGATTTAACATCATTGAGTGATATTTCAAGCTTCAGAACATTTTATGTTTCTTCATTGGTCTATTTCTGAGGTGATTTAGCTCATTTTTGCTCTTGTATTCCAATGGAAACTGTAGCACAAGAGCCTATTACTATCTGGACAGGCTGAAAGGCTCAGATTTCTTCTTAAGATGCAAATTTATACACATGGATGGATGGTGACATCTTTGTCACAGGAGGTAGAGATGCCTGCTAGGACCAAGCTCACTGGATTCCTGCAAGATGGTTCAAAATGGTCTGCCAGAAAAGATAGATGAAAAAGCCTTATACTAATCTCTAAATTGTCCATTGGCTACCCATTGGAGCCTGGTTCTAATTCAGTGCATTGGTCCTTATCTCTAAAGCCTTAACATTTGGTTGACTCTGAAAACATCTATTTTCTGCCTGCTTGCATGAAAGCTGTAGCTGATGAATTTTTAGACTTTTCAGCTGTAGACTGAAAGATGAAGGGGCAGGAGCACAATTCATCAGCTACTTCTTTCCATTTCCCAAGTTTATAATTTTTTCCCTTTCAGACTGCAATATATCAATTCAGATTTCCCCACCACAGAACATGATAGCAAAATCCTCCTCCATATGCAGTTATGACAGTTTTTTCCATTACTTTCCTATCAAAGAAAACCCCATGTTACCACTGGTAAATGTATTATTAGCTCTTTTCATGAAGAATTCTGCCAGATATGATGCTGGGAAATATTTTTTAAAATATCTCTACTAATAAAGAGGCAGAGATAAAAAAGAAGCATTTTCATGTGTTTTAGCTGAAGTCACAATAAAGCCCAGTGTTGACATGTCTGATACACTTATGCTAGCTTTTATTTAATAAAAATAGTTAACAGCTGGATGCAGAAAAAGGGGAACTGCACCTCAAGATTTTTTTGGCAGGAAATATACCTTGAATGCCTTACAAGTACCATACCCTTTTTCTGCAAGCAATAATAGACACTAATTCAGTTGTGTCATTTCTGGATTTCAGCCTGAAATTATTATATACCTGATGAAATTTGTTAACACTTACAATCATAGTGAAAACAGTGGACTTGTTAAAATAAATTATGTATTGCAACAGCAAAGTCTTAAATAGCAAGAAGGTGTTTATTATATCTATTTCTTCAGGGTTTTGTCATTGGGTGTCTTCAGATACAGTTTATATGAATAAATCTTTGTTTAGCATGGTTGTTGCTGCATACAAATGCAAAGGTATGCTAAAAATATAAACTGCAGCAGCTGAAGAAGCCAAGAGTCTACATTAGATGGATAAGGAAATACACTGGGATATCAGCTCCCATTTGTGTTGAACACCCATCTACCTTACGAGTTGAACCACATTCATATCCAGAAGAGAGAAGGCTTTGTGTTAGAAATAAAGCAAACTCCCCATCACAGATTCTTTTCTATAGATTGTGATGAAATGCACTGAGATTAAGCAGTGATTAACCCTTTCCTTCCAAGCATCTTAAAACTGAGTGAACAACCTGAGGTGGAACTTGCCCTATCCACAGCAGCAGGTGTCCTACACAAGGTGTCTTATCAGAAGACAAGGGCTCATATCAATCTAGGCTCAAGATAGAGGATTTCCACTTCTTGTGCAAGAATTTTGGTCTCTATGGCCATGCTTTAGAGCAGGCTGGCCTCTCTGAAGAAACTCAGTCTTATAGCACATACTAGATTTTTCTCTGACAATACAGAGATGGTATCTGTGTCCTTGCCCAGATATCTCAGGAGGCTTAGGTAGGGGAACTGCTGAGCTGTGGCACCCTGCCAGCCTGGACACCAGGCTGGGCAATAGACTGAAGAGATGGGACAGTTCTGTACCTTTGCATGGAAAAGGTTCCAAAAATCTGGAGAATTTTAATGACTATTTCTATAATATCTACAGATTTTTGATTCCCCTATATAGTTACAGAACTGCTGGAACTCAATTCATAAATCTGGTTTTTTCTGCTTCTACATTTTGTTCCAGCTTTTGAACCCTTCCCTTTGTCAAGTTGTAAATTCAGACAACCAAAACCCTGCTCAGTTGGTGCCTAACTGTGAAGAAGCCTAAAATTTATGGATAGGTGAGTTTTATTATTAAATGTCTTCACTGTATCCCATGAAGATAAGCACACTCACTCTGTACTTCCTTTAACTGGTGACATCTGGTGCTAGTCAGGTTTAATTGTAACTGCTTTGGAAAGCTGCAATCTTTCTTATTTCATTTAGCCTGAATTAATCTCCCTTAACAAGTGCTCAGAACAGCCCTTTTCCCTCTAAGCAGGTTGGCCACAGAGCCATTGTTGTAACTTATTATTGAGAATCCTTTTTCTACCTAGCAAAATTGAGACAAAGGAATACCTCATCAGGTTTTTACTGTTCTGCTGCCTTGCACTTATAAAGCTCATATGAATAGGCTGCATGCAAATGTCCTTCCTGTAGAAGGTCACCCAATTAAGAGCTAGTGCACAGAACCATTCAGTTTTATTAATACAATCCTTTGGCTTAAACTGTTTTCATCTAAAAGCTTTTTTAAATTGCTAGTAATATTTTTGAGCATAATTGCAATTAATTTACACTAATTAGAGAAATTATGGGTCTGAGTCTTATATTCCTGTGTACATTTAGCTCACCAATACTTCAATGTATGAACATCAAAATATCTTTAAAAATCCAGTGCTCATTCACTCATTTTTCCAGCTTCTTCAGAAATTTGTAATGCTCTTTCCCCTCTGCTTTCTGTCATTTTGGATTGTAAATTTTTGAGAATTCTGTTTTATTGTGTCTCTATGCAGGATAACAGGACTGTTTTTTTTTTTTTTTCTTCAGGCTCACTGGATATTAGTACAGTCATTGCTAAAATAATTGAGATAAGACCCCAAACAGAGTCTGTAATGAATGTCTGCTCTCTTTCCTCTGTCTGGGTCATGTGTTACCATGGAAGGGCCAAGGGGAAGAGGCTCACCCACCTCCTCCCCTCCCTTTTCATCTCTGTTGTGGTGGGAGCTCAGCATCCATGGGATGTTGTTAGAGATGACAGAGTAAGATGCTTTCATAGATTCATAGAGATTACACCTCACAGGGATCATGCAGTCAAACCTCCTGTTGAACAAACAAATTCTCAATATTCAAACCTCAAAGCATAATTAAACTGAAGTCTTTCTCTGCTCAGAAGAGTTAATTGTTGTATGCTATGGGCAGAGAGCAGGAGAGCATTAAGCACTGCCAGTTCTGGAGTTTGCAATACTTTTTTATAGGGAGGCATTGATGTGATTGAAGAAGACGAACAACACCTTTAGTGTGTAATGCAGAGAAAAAGGAGAATTTTCCTTTGTCCTGCCACTCCTGTGAAAATACTCTATCAATTCATCAGGTATGACTAGAACACAAAAACAAAACTAATATTCTCAGGTCTTGGGAAAGTTGTGCTCTTCTATTCCATGCTCTGTGACTTTCTGTAGATGGCATAATGTTTTAAGAAACATGGGGGAAAAAATTGTGGAATGCATGTAGACTGATCTTTGCCTAAGGGATTTGGTAAGAGCTAAGCTTTTCAGGTAATTAAAAAATATATTTAACTTCCTATTTAATTGGCAAGTCATAAAGATCACTTGAATGATCCTGCAGTGCTTAACTACCTCAACTGCCCTCATATTGATAACACAATATTAGAATACAGTCATCTTTGTCAGCAGTGAAACATGCTGTGTTTCATAATTATTATTTCTAATTAAGGAATTGGTAAAAGAGTTATAAGGGCATGCTGACAGCAGTTAACTTAGTAGCAAACCTGAAATTGGCCATAATTGCTGTAATAAATCAATTTGACCAGGATTATTGCTAGTGTAAAACTAATAGTCTGTGAGAGCAATATGTGATTAAAGACAGCTCCCTCTCGGATCTTAGTGACTAGAAATTTAGAATGTGAAACTAAATTCCTAATATAGAATATAAAACTAATAGAGCTGCTGATAAAAATTAAGGTTAAAATCTTTCCCAAAGCTTCAACAATCAAGGGACAAATGAAGATGAGTAACAGGAAAGCTTGGTCAAATTTTGAGGCTGACAAGAAAACACAACCAGCATGCTACCCCCAAAGCTGGCAGCCTGAATGCCTGAAGCAGTGTCAGTGTCATTGAGCTCCCTGCCCAGACAGTGCTGGGGGACTTGTGGTTTTGCATCATTAAGGGACACTGCTGGAATGATCCCACAGTGAAACAAAAATCATTGCCCTTTCAGCTGTTCTACCCACAACACTTGATTAAAACTAACATTAGGATCAATCAGCACAGTTGTCCAACTGTGTCCTCAAATTTCTGTTTGATCCAAACAAATCTTTACAGCACAATATCTGTGTTTAGTGCCAGTCTTGGCTTCTTCACTCTAAAATATCTATAGGATTTTTGGCCAGTTTTGTCATGAGAGAACCCACACCACTCTTGCCTTCAAGGAACCTTATTCAAAAGTAAAGGATGGCTCTTCTTGGGCCATACTTGTCATGATCCTGGCATGTAACCAGACTCCAAATTGTGAAAATACAAATTACTAATATCTCTTGCAGACTGTGTTCTCTTTCCTATTGCCAGAGCAACACTGGATACTTTCCTGCAGTGTAAAGATTTCCAAATTCCAAATATGTCAGAAGATGAGTGATGAACCAGTGACAGATCCAGGAAAGGTTACACTACATCTTTCTCAGGCCTATTTTCCCCTTACCCCTTAGAAGTGTATCCCAGGGTACCCTTCAAAGTATATAAAAGAATTTATAAAGAGAAGAAGGGAAACTTTTTGGTGTGTTTTCATCAGTCTCTAAAAACCAGTAAATCTTCCTACATCCACATACAAGCCCAGTAGATCCAGAAGTTCACCAGAGTAAAAGCTGAAAATGTTGGGTAAAAATTTGAAATGTTTTTAAAAAGTTAAAAAGTTAAAAATACAACTTCCTATATCTATCTTAAATGCTTTAAAAGTACTGACAAATTGGTTTGTAATGTTGTGTATATTAATTTAAAATAAACTAACCCTTAGTAAAGATAAAATTCTTTTGAGTAAGACAGATACAACAGGAAAAAAATTTGTATGTATATGTGAATTCAAACTGCACTTAGGAAGATTATTTACTGTTTTTCTTATGAGAAAGAATGATGCAGACTATAAAATCATAAGAGCAAAATCAATGCTGAAATTAGGGACTGAATATATAAGAAATATGCATAGAACAAAAATTACAGTGAAGCAAGAAGCCACTACTGCAGTGTTCAGCTGATCCATAACCAACTTCATTAAACTGCTAAAAGGAGACAGAAGGTCACTGTTGTTGTTGTTGCAAAATCCATCTTCCTTTTACTTTATTCATAATTTTTTAAGAACAACTCTTCACATTATCAGCTGTTACAGGAGCACACACCCTTCTCTCCCACCAGCCCACTCGTGCACATCTTACAATTCTGACACTGAGAGCTTACCATCCATTCCAGCTCAGAACAGAGGTCCACAAATAACAAGACTGCAGGACTAATACCACACAGGTGCAAGGAATGTATTGAGTTTAATAAAAATTTGCAGTAGATGAAATAATCTTTTCATTCCTGAGGCAGGATAACAAGTAATGCTTGAAGCTACCTCCACCTTGTTTTCTTGGAGTGGCCACGGATGGAAAGGGTGGAAAGCTTGCAGACCACAGGGAACTTGTGTGAATTATGACTGGTGAAACATGCTGAGCAGGAAATTTGGACCCTGGCAGAGGAGAGCCTGGCTATATTCACTGTGTATCTACAGCTGCAGAAAGAAACAGCATTGCTTTACGATGACTTTTGATTAAACAGACCTGAAACAAAGTGGAATGTGTATTTTAGTGACTCTCCAGCGTACTCTCTCAGTAGAGTAGACAAAAATTAGGACCAAACTGGGAAATTTAGATAGGCCTGTGAAGTTAAAGATGTCCAATGATAATTTTATCCATTAGGATGTCAGGTACTGATGTCACTCACTATTCAGCAGAAATCTGACTCATTAATCAATACATAGCTCACTTTGATGATATAGGTGGACATTCCTCCACAGAGCTATATGCCTTAAAATAATGAGATTGGAACTTCTAGACTGGTATTTTATTTCTAAAAATACTATCCAAATAACAAAGGTTTCAGGCAAAAATTTTGGCAAGTTGAGTGCTAGCAGCTTATGAGAAGTTAAAATTGAGGTGGTCTTCTGTACCAGGCTCCTGCATCTCTTGTATCTCTTTTATGGAAGAGATTTTATTTAGACATGATAAGGCAACAGCTTTAAAATTATCTCATCATATAAATGTTAGAAGCCTCCAAAGTTTTTTTTATTTTTCTCTCCACATCAGAAAATGAGTCTGGTAATGCTTTGACTAGAGTCAGTAGAATTGCCTCTATTCAATTACACCTGAACCTGCAACAGGATTTGCTAATGCATAAAAAGTCAGAGCTAATGCAATTGATATGCAAAGGGTTTTCATGATGCATGGTCAATTATGAGCATTTTCCTTTCTTTTTTTTCTGGAATGCCTAATTTCAGAATCAGAGGAATATTCAGTGCCAAATACCAATTTGAAAAGGTACAATTCTGCAATGAGTGCTCAAACAAACCATTCAAAGTCTGTTTCAGAACAGCTTCTGTGGCAGTAAATAATGCCTGAAGTGGATGAAGATTGCAGCATCAGGGCTGATGTGAGTAAGGGCCAACAGTGTCAGAAGGAAACAAATAAAGGCCATTCAGAAGAAATGCCTTCAGAAAATTCTCTCCTCCTTGTTCTTCTGTAGTAGTATTAAATAAAATCCTATCTTTCTGATCAACTCAAATTCCTAAGTCTGAAAATAATTCTGCCTATCCCACACCATGATAGAGGTCATGACTACTGAGAACTGAAAACTTTGCTGTCCAACAGGCCACCAGGGTACTGCCCATGTTCTCTTAAATTGTTCCAGAAATATATGCTGAAATAGAAATGGGAAGGAACTGGTTGGTTTTTCACCACTGCTAATGGTACACTCCAGTTCAGACTTTTCTCCACACATTCTCCCATAATTACACACAGCTGTTCAGTCTAGAGAAGCTAGAAAAGCTGCAACTTGGTGTACCATATCTATATTCTCTCTAGTCTAGTTACAAAACCCCATCTTTATAGTCATGGGTTTATTACCTGATAATCATGTACTAGCACAATGTACTAGCACCACTAAAGGGAATGTAAGAGCTCTTTGTTCATCCTCCAAGGTCTGCCTCAGACAAAATATTGGCTTCAGTTAATTCAGTGAAAAATTTACTGCAACTGGATCAGCATATTCTACATTCTATTTTGAGAACTTTAAAATGATAAGCATCTTTCAGTCATTAGAAGTTTTATAAGAGAAAAAAGTAACCACATCCAGGTTCATTTCCCTTCTCTCGCATGGGAGTTTTTGTGGCAATCCTGAAAAACCACAAAACAAAATGTTTATTCTTACATGGATATGACTGGTTTTCCTGTTTGCATTTTAAAAAAGCAGAGCTCTCTCCCAGCTCTCATCTCGTGTGTACATCTGCTAGTGTCTGAGCTGTAAGATAAAATTTAAGAGTCTTGGCCATGCCTAGAGAACACATAAAGACCTCTGCTCCCTGTGGCTTCCCCTAGAGCTTAGAGACTGGCAGCCAGATTACCCAGCAGCTAAAAGCAGGAGCTGCTGGCTACTGCACTGCATGCTGACAAACCAGGCATGGCCACTGCCCCCAGGGCTTAGTTCAGAGAGCCTGCAGTAGTGATTGCCATTATTCATTCAGACAGCAAAATATTAGATTACATAGGCTGCTCCTGAGGCAGCTTGCACACTGCACAGATCTTAATTTTCTGTTATTGGTCTGTTTGATCTCAGGAGCACCAGTAGAAAAGTCATCTTTTGGGGGAAAAGAGGGCCTAGCATCCTGTGGACAATCAGGTTTCACAGAATGGGAAGCATATATATAAGTTATATATATATATATAAGTATATATATATATAAGTATATATATAAGTTAAATATATGCTTTGACCTATTACCCACCAAACCCAACAGTACAAACCCCACAGACTGTTTGGTATGAAAAAGAGAATTATGCAAACTACTGGGGAATAGACGTACAGCATGCTAGTGGAACAAGAAAAGACTAAAATGAAAGAAGTTCCATCTGAATGGTAGTCTAAAAATTTTGTTTCTCAGCACTCACTACTCAAAAGATTGAGGGGAGCAGAGTGTCTCCTGTCCCTTGTACAGATGCCAGCAAACTTCCTGCTCAAAAAAGTGTTCTGTATATATAAAATCCAGGGCTTGCCTTTAATATTCAGTGGAGTGTGAGATACCATACCAAACCCCTCTGGGCATGTCTAAATCAGAGGTTTAACTTGGATCATTTTTCAAGTGCATCTCCTAATGTCACTGTTCAGTTCTCTTTATTCACACTGCAGAGTGGTGCCTGAGTACAAAAACTGAGTATGTGCCCCAAGAACACCCCTCATGCACTGTCTCCACAGAGGCACTAAATCAGGGGACTGTATTTGTGCTAGTCCAGGCTCTATCCCCCTACCAAAGGATGAGCTCTAAATGGAGCCAAAAAGTATATGAGTCATCATTAATACAGGAAGGTAAACATGGATGCTATCTATAATATTTTTCTACTTTTCAGATCCTCTCACTAATCCAAGAGCTCAAGACTGAACATCTTCTTACAAAGGCATGTACTTAAAAACTGCCTTCTTTACTGTATTTCATTCACATATTACCACACTCAGCCTGCACTCTAAGGTGATGTAAGGTGCATTATTGATTGTGACGCAGAGATGAAACAGCCATTTACCATCCCTGCCTGCTTCATGACCTTAACCTACTTGTCTTCTTCTTAGATAGTTTTGGAAATTGCAAAATGCATTTCCTGTCTGAAAATTACAGCAACTGGATAAATATGATGGTAGCCAGCAAGAAAGAAGTGAAAACAATTTGTGTTTTGTGTGTCAAAAGAAGACAATATGCATAGGTAAGAAATGAAAAACAGAAACTTTGAGTTTTAAATTGAAGTGAAAATAAAATTATGGAAAAATAGGGACAGTTGTGTGCAGCTGCCTGTGAAAATGACTAACAGTACCTTTACTCAAGACATGGAAATGTCTCCATTCTCTTTTACCCCTGTCCACACTGTGAGGCAGCAGTGTGAATATATGTGTTAAATACCATGATACAAGGAATTGTTTCACTCTTTCATAATTTAACCCCAGTCAGCAACTAAGCATCACAAACCTCCAGTGGGCAGAAGACTCAAGTAAAAAAAAAAAAAAGTTAATCTTGTTGGTTGAGATAAAACCAGTTCAATAATTAAAACAAAATGTAACACTAATAGTAGCAATAATGACAATGATTGCAACAATAATTGTAATGAACAGGAGAGTGAGAGAAAGGAATAAAACCCCAGAACAAGAGGTTCACTATGTAACTGCTCACCACCCAGTGACTCATGTCCAGTAGCAGATTTCAGCAGCTCCTGCATTACTCCCCCCAGTTTATCTGCTGAGCATGGCATTCCATGGTATGGAATGTCCCTTGGGCCAGTTTGGTCACCTGTCCTGGCCAGGCTCCCTCCCAGCTTTTTGTGCAGCTCCTCCTGGCAGAGCATGAGACACTGAAAAATCCTTCACTCAGGGTAAGCAACACTTGGCAATGGCTAAAACATCACTGTGTTATCAACATTATTCTCCTGCTGAGTCCAGAACACAGCAGTGTATCCTTCTGCAGTAGCACTGGTGGTACTTAAAGCACAGGGCATGAGAATACCAGAAAACAAATTAAAAAATTAAAAATCTGGAATATTTTCAGGATTGTTAGGTGTATAAAATAATGTTCCCCAAATGCTGAGCCATTTCCAGAGGTGTACAAGTAATAGAGAAAACCAAGGTTAACTACAGGATTAGGCTTTTCTTTAGTCAGGCTTGTGCAGCTGGACTTAAACTTCAGGCAGCACAATCTGGACCAGTGCTGTCACTGTGTGACATGCACTGCTACTTCAGTTGTTAGTAGCAATATTTCCCTTTAATTGTGTGTTATCATTTCTATTATAAAAATAGCTTCCTATTACACTCAAGTGAAAAGAAAAAATTACGCATCAGAAAATGATGAAAATAAAATTTTAACAAGATTTGTGAGTTTAATGAATGTTTGCTGTACAAATTCGTTTCAGAAGGCTGAGAAGCTATTCATCAGGAAGATCTGTATCATTTATTCATATGACCTTTAAATGAAAACACACTCTGAGGACTCTTTCCACAACCTATGTGAAACAAGTGATAAAATCTAACTGGATGCCATACAACATCTTTGGTTATCCTACAAATTGATTTTGCTCTCTTCAGTCATAGAAATATTTATTGATTTGTTTAAAGTTATTTGCTTGCAAACAGCATCACCCCTTCTCTCCAGCCCACCTCATTCATAATTGATCACTCCTCATTTTCCTCTTATATTTAGTGCAATATTTATACTGCCAAAATAAATACTTAGTACTGGAAAATATTATCCAACCAGCATGTATTTAAATGTAATAATTACTGTAAAGACACTGGTGAAGACTACTAACTGAGCCTTTCCAAAATCAGGCTGGATGAAGCAGAAGAGAACATTATCTGCATAGGGAAACATCTCACCAAGAGCCAAGAAGTGAAAACCTAATGGCTTTTTCCTCAACAAACTTTTGCCCTGATCCAGGCACATTTTAGCTAGGCATGATGAAAATCTGCTCAATGCAATTTGTCCTTGGCTGGGTTTGCAGCCAAACCTTACCCAGCAGCATTTTGCTGCTGCTGACCCTTGTCACTGAGTAACTTTCTGATGGGAGACAAGAGATGAAACCCAAGATCCAACCACTACACATTTATACACACCTGGTTAACTACCAGTAGACAGAATTATTCAGACTTGAAAAAGTGTGTCTGAGGTGAGATATGGGTACTATATTTTGCATTTTGTTTGCTGGGGCAGCTCCTTGCTCCTGAGAACCTGGGAATGTGCTGTCAGCACATGTGTACAGCCCTCAGCCCTCATGAAAAAAAATAATGACAGAAAGCAGTTTGCTGTATGACTTCTGGATAATTGACTTAAATGATGGTTCTTTGTGCCAGTTACTAACTCCTACATCAGAAAACCTGATGAAGTGGGAATGAAACACAGCTTCTCTCAGACATCTGATCTGAACTTTTTCAGCAGCTAGGTCTGAAATAAATGCAACTGGATGGAGACACAAAGATTCATTTATGAATTCTCTAAGCAACAGCTTGACTCTTTCTCTAATGAATCTTGTTTGACACATCTGTTTTTACAGAATAGTTGTTAATTTCTCAATTAATTGTAATGTATAAATTACAAAATTTTTCTTTTAGAAGAAAATGCTTTCTGACATACTACTATAATGAACCACTTCCATCTATCTATTTGCACTTCATTTTTTCAGTCATAACTGAAATTCATGTAAAGTTTAGGCACTCTGCTAAAAGTAAAATTATAACCAGAATCATGACATCTAAGATACAATGTCTGTATTAAAAGGAAAGCTTTTAAAAATATGTTTACATTCTAATGAAAAGTTAAAATCTCTGCTGACTCATAGCACATACAATGATATCAGTCATAAAGAAGGAATAGAATTTACATCTGAGTGGTTCAAGCAGCACAAAATTTTCCATATTAATCAAAAGTTCAGGAAAAATGTATGACATCCAAACATATGCAATTGAAATGGGTACTGAAGGATTTTTAACAAAACTATAACAGGCTATAATTCAATTGATTACCCAAACTATGTGATATTTTGCTCTTTTGTAGAAATAAATGGTTATAAAAGAGGGACCACTCACTAATTTCTCAGCAAATTTCCCACACTGGTTTGAGTGGTGCACAGGGTGTCTACAGTTTGAAGAGGAGACACTTTACTGAATTAGTCACTGGGACCTCATTGAAATGACTCAGCCCACAAACACTCTTTAGAATTTACTTAGTGTTCATGGCAGATGCAATTTAGAGCAGTCTCATGCATTGCCACATCACTCCTGCGCTCAAAAGTTGAAGGATACTGAAGAAAACTCTTCAAATACTGTCCCAGGTTTAAATATTTACTGAATTACCATAGGCCTCATTTTCAGTGTCACAACTGTTTCCCTTTTCTTGCCACAATACTCGAGACACTGTGACAATAGGTGACACTTGCCTCAAATAGCTCAGATGGAGCTGAAGGGGTTGAGCTCTGATTATCACTGGGAAGGGCTTCATCATGTGGAGCTCCAGGCTCTGCCTCACCTGAGTCCAATGCTACAAGGTGCTTGGAATGGACCTTAACCTGACAGTCTGGCCATTTCCTGTAGGAGAATGTGGATGGGGGAAAATAACCTGTAGTCTTCTCCTCACCCTTTGGCAGCTCCTCTCAAAGTTCAGCTCTCTTGGAGCTCTTGGCTTTGTCTCTTTTCCAGCCCCAGTCCAAGGGTCAGATAAAATAGCCAAAAGATTTACCCTACCAGAGTCTCCATCCTGTAGTACAGAGGAGAAAATTGTTAGGGGATACAATCTGTGGAGCCTTCTCCTACCTTATTCAGCTTTCAAACCCTTTTCAACCCCTTTCAGCTGGAGCTCTTGGCTTTGTCTCTCTCCTGACCCTAATATAAGCCTAGGCATGGGATGAACTGTACCCTGAGATGCCCAGTGCTATCCCAGTGGGACAAACAAATGTTCTGGTATGAGCCCTTTGCACACACTACCCCACCACTGATCCTCCCCCTTGCACCCCCACTGCCCCTGGAGCTATGGCCTTCTTGTCTCTATCCTAATTCTAACCCCAGGCACTGCCTAAGCCTTGGACCTACTTCCCAGCACGGCCCAGAAGCCTGAGAGATAACTCTTCTTCCTCCCTTCAATGAGAGGCAGGTGCTGCCACAAAAATGGCTAATTGGAAAGTATCTGTGTATATCCTACACCAGCCTGTAGACTGTGTTGGCCTTCCCCACTTTGTGACAGGCAGATTTTAAACACAAGTTTAGAGCTCTGGTCTATTTCTTACAGATGAAGTCCTTAGGCAAAAGAAAGAGCTCTAAAAAAATAAAATTTCTAAGCATGTTCCCAAATTAGAATTGGTTTATGTCAAAATTTCTGCTTTAAAGGAATCTTTGATTGATAAAACTATGCCAATGTTGGTATTTATAAGGGCAGTATATCATTACTGAGATAATAAAATGCATTATTACCAATAAAACATTTCTACTATATCAAATAGAGGTTAGAAATCTTGAGCAACATTGGACATCTGCAAAGATCAGTAGCTATAAATTCTCAGTAAATTAATACCTATAACCTTTGTTAGAGGAATCGATCTAAGTGACTAAGCAGGCACTCAAACAATTCCTTTCTGGAAAGTGATATCGTTCTCTATTGTAAAATTTTCCATATCCAAAGGAAACTTGAGTGAATGGAGTTATTAAACTTTCAGAGTGTATGCTATAGCACAGGGTACATTATTATAATTATGCCTATTTCTTTTTCCTGCCCACTTATGTCAAGCAGGTATGTGTGTGATGCCTATTTGGGCTAGTATTTTTGCAGGAATTACAATTTGTGAGTGATTTATTTTGAATAAATGCAGTAAGAAAGAACACCATTCCCACATCTACTTCAACAGAAGAGTTTTTACTGACCCTTTCAGGTGCAGGGAATGGCCAAATCCAAGCACGGCAAAGTAATGTGAAATTGGCAACAGCATGAATAAAATGCCAATTTATGACAATATTAAAGAAGGAAACCCTTTGATTTGGGTTTCATAAGTAAATGACTCTTAAAAAAAATGCTCATGTAAACAAAAATTTGATTATGTTTGAACTATAGGTTTTCAAGCAGACTAAAGTGCTGAAATCAACCAGATGTTCTTGTTGATGGGTTTGAGCTATTGACTTCTGCTCCTTCTCATCTCAATGACTGAAAGCTGATTCATATTTTCCCAATATACAAACTTTAGAGCAGATAATTCTTCAGTTGAATTTTTGTAATTGCAGAAATTTGAGCAGTCAGATAGCACATTGCAAGAAAATATTTTCCATGGTGTTAAGTATAATTTTTTTCTCTCTGGATGCTGGAAGCTCTGATGCTAACACATCAGAATATACAACCTCTAAAACCCCAAATGTAAGTATGAATTTTAATTTGTATTACATCCCCAAGTGCTCAAACATCTAACTAAAACCCTCATATACAGGAATGTAAGATCATTTGCAAAGGCTGCTCAATAAATACATTTCTATACTAGAATATAAATACAAAAAGTCCTCAAAAGTCACAAAGAGTATAATCCAAATAGAACTTGTGTGCAATTACTAAAAACTGAATAAGGTTATTTTTATAATGTGTAGGGGTGTATATATACATCTATATGTATTCACAATCTGCTCTTTAAGCACAGAAGAAAAAGAAACAGCTTGGTACAGGTCATGCAAAAGTTGCATGTGCTAAATGTAGCACCCTTGACAAGGTGTCAGAGAGCACATGCCCACCATATGGAGTGCCTAGGTGAGAATGACTGGAGGTGATGACTGGTATGAGGAAAGTCATACAGCCAGAGAGGTTTCATGCATGTGTTTGGAGAGATGCTGGTGCTGAAGAGGGGTGTAAGGATATATATGGCTCTAGAGAGAATAAATTCCTGATGATGGGTTGTAATCAATGGATGGTAATGCTGCATGTATCTGCATATTAAAGTGGTGGGTAGTGATAATATGCATGATTGTGATGGTGGGCAGACAGTGATAGCAAGATGTGTGAACAGTAGGAGGTGATGGGTACGCATGGTGAAATGAGTGGGCTGCAAGGATACGTGTGTGATGCTGAGTATGGTGGTGCTGTGGGGAGCACATAGCAGCATGTGCACCGTGCTGATATTTGTGTGATGTGGACCTGCTGCTCTTGACAGAAGTAGGTGGTGCTCTTAGGCAGCAGTTTATGTGAAGAGATAGGGACATTATTCATCCAGGTGTGCTTTGCTCACACAGATGGGGGCTACAGCCAACAGAATAAATAAGGATTTACTGAGTATTTTGTGTGTATGCTTGTGCTGAGGGAGTGTTGATGCAGTGAACAAGTGTGAGGGTCTGTGTGAGCAAGTGAGTAGCCATGTCTGGTTAATACAGATTATTATTAATAATAATGGTCAGGTGGTATATACAGAATGGTGGTGGTGGTGGTATATGAAAATTGTTTTAGTGGTTATATACAAGCATGTAAGGACAGATTGTAAACTCAAAACAATAACATATAGGGAGAAGAGACATATTGCCCAGAAGGAGAGGTATATGGGAAGGTCATGCTCTTCTTTTTGTAAGAAAAGTTTGCTTGCCAGAGAACAGAGATGCAATATTAGGACTATCTGAAGATGTTCATGTGTGTTTAGAACTGGTGGTGTAGATGAGGGGTTCAAGGTCAGTGTCTGCCTAGAGATGACAATATGAGGTACTATTGGTGTATGTGTGTTCATCTAGAATCAGGGTGTATGTAAAAAATAGCACAGTATAGGTCAATGTGTAGAAGTGGTCAGTGGGTACAGTGTGGAAGAAGTTGTGTAGTGTTGGCTACATCTATGCAGCGTATGAATGGAGATGGTGCCAATGGTTTGTGTCACTGTACAGGCTCAGGAGCGTTTATAGCCTCCCCTGGAGTGGATACAATCCAATCAGGGCTATGCATATGTTTTAGGTACAATATTAAGAGAGGAGGATGTAACACTGGTGAGGCAGCACGTGGTGGCTGAGCTTGAAGTGATCCTGATGTGTGGGGACAGAGGAGTGGACAGAATGAGATGATCCTGGCACCACTGTGGTGTAAATGGCCGTGAAAAGCTGTAGTGTGCAGATTGGTCACTCACTCTTGGATGTGATGGAAAGAGGCAAAACGTGCTGAGGTGTTAGAATATGATGGGGGGAGGCATCTTTCAGGACAGGGTGTGTGGAGAGGAGCTGGGCTGCTCATGAGTGATATCTAGTGGTGGTGGTGGTGGGCCAGGAGGGGTTTGGTAGGGGGCATGGAGCTGCGTGGTGGTGGGAGGCGTGGGCAGTGCTGTGCGCACAGGGTTGAACGTTTTGTGCTTTGCCGCTCGGTGCCATGCCTGGTGCCAGCGCCGTGAGGTGGGCAATGCACAGGGTGCAGCGACAGGAGAGGGTTACAGCAGCTGCGTAGAAATGAGGCATGCTTGCCCAGGTAACACTGCCCAGGCTTTTTTCTTAAAGGAGAAAGTATTTGCCTGGGTGCCGCTGGTCCGGACCTAGGTGCCGTGGAGGGAGGGCACCGGAGAATGGAGAGGAAGGAGAGGATGCGGACGGGATCAGTGGGAGGTGGGGGAAACAATACTGGGTAGGGGAGAGAAGTGCGGGATCGAGGGGCACTGGGTAGCGTGGGGCAGCGGGAACAGTGAACGTGCTGGAGCTGCCGGATTTGCGGACAGCCGGAGGGCGGGATGGGAGGCGGGCAAGGGGAGTGGGAAGGAGGGTGGGAAGGGACACCCACTTACGTCTCCAGGATTTTTTTTTCTTTCCCTCCTTCTTTCCCTAGCTGGTGACGCGCGCCGCTATTAATCATTCACCAGCGGGGAGCAGCGGTCGGCGCGCTCGGAGCGAGCGGCGCTGCAGCCGCGTCCCCCCGATGCCCGCGTCCCGCAGCCGCCGCGCCGCCGCCCCGGGCGGGATGGGCGGGATGGTGCCCAGCGCAGCCGGCCGCGGGCGCCTGCTGCTCTGAGCCGGGGCGGACGGGTCCGGGCGGAGGATGCTCCCCAATGGCACCTGCCCCAGCCTTCCGGGCGGTGCAGGCAGCGGCAGCGGCCACAGCGACAGCGGCGGCAGCGACAGCGGTGGCGGAGGAGCCGGGGGCGCCTCGGAGGAGGCGGAGGCGGAGGGCATGGACTCGGGCGGCAGGAATTCCTCTGGCGCTCCGAACAGCACCCTGAGTGAGTCTCAGGGCAGCGCCATCCTCATCTCATTCATCTACTCCGTGGTGTGCCTGGTGGGGCTGTGCGGCAACTCCATGGTCATCTACGTGATCCTACGTTATGCCAAGATGAAGACAGCCACCAACATCTACATCCTCAACCTGGCCATCGCGGACGAGCTGCTGATGCTCAGCGTCCCCTTTCTGGTTACCTCCACGCTGCTGCACCACTGGCCCTTTGGCTCCCTGCTGTGCCGCCTGGTGCTCAGTGTGGATGCCATCAACATGTTCACCAGCATCTACTGCCTGACCGTGCTCAGTGTGGACCGCTACATCGCCGTGGTGCACCCCATCAAGGCGGCCAGGTACCGCCGGCCCACCGTGGCCAAGATGGTCAACCTGGGTGTCTGGGTGCTTTCCATCCTCATCATCCTGCCCATCATCATCTTCTCCAACACAGCAGCCAACAGTGATGGAACAGTGGCTTGCAACATGCTCATGCCAGAGCCCACCCAGAGATGGCTGGTGGTCTTTGTGGTCTACACCTTTCTGATGGGCTTCTTGCTGCCTGTGGTGGCCATCTGCCTGTGCTACATCCTCATCATCGCTAAGATGCGCATGGTGGCCCTCAAGGCCGGCTGGCAGCAGCGCAAACGCTCAGAGCGCAAGATCACCCTCATGGTCATGATGGTGGTGATGGTCTTTGTCATCTGCTGGATGCCCTTCTACATTGTGCAGCTGGTCAATGTCTTTGTAGAGCAGGATGATGCCACCATCAGCCAGCTCTCTGTCATCCTGGGCTATGCCAACAGCTGTGCCAACCCTATCCTCTATGGTTTTCTCTCAGACAATTTCAAGCGGTCCTTCCAGCGGCTGCTCTGCCTCAGCTGGATGGACAATGCTGCAGAGGAGCCCATCGACTACTATGCCACTGCCCTCAAGAGCAGGGCATACAGCGTGGAGGACTTTCCCCCAGACAACTTGGAGTCAGGGAGCATGTACAGGAATGGCACTTGCACCTCCAGGATTACCACCCTCTGAGGAAGCATTCCTGTCCCCCAGCTCCCTCACTGCCCCCCAGCTGGAGGGTGAGCAAAGCCAGGGCTGTGGCAGGGGGAGGCTGGGAGGGAGGGGATTTTGGTCCACCACCAGCAGTGTTTGGCACAAGAAAGAGCAAAGAAAACCCCACATCCTTTATTTGCTGCCCTGGTTGCCCCCCTTGAGAGTGGGTGCATTCTCTGACATCACTTAGTGAATTGAGGCTCTCATGGGTTAGCTTAGGGTCTGGTAGCCTGGCTCTGCCACGCCTCTCTGTGTCTGACAAGTGGCTGTAAAGGTCCTGCAGTGACTCTCCCTCCTTCTTTTGTAGTTTGCCCTTCCCCTTGGCTGGTGGGACACCCCAGGCCACTGAGTTGAGCCTGCCCCAGTCAAGCCCCAGCATTCAGGCTCAGACTCCCCCCAGCTGAAAATGACCCTGCTCAACATCTCTCAGTACAGACCTCCCCTTCAGAGTTTAAAAATGCTGGAAAAATTCCCCCCAACATACACCTTGCCCTACCCCAGGAAGGAGTGAGTAGCCTCTCCCTGTGCCTACCCTTCCTTCCCCCTGGAATAAAAAACAAAGCAGGGAGCAAAAAGTCTCCAAGAAAGAAGCAGCATAGTCACAGAGATATTTCTTTGCTCTGCAGACAGATTCCAACTCACTGTTGGCTCTCTGTGCTACTTGGCAGAAGCTGAGTAGAAAAGGTCTTAGGAAAAAAATCTGATTATTGCTGTGCTTTGGAGCTGTGTGGCAGGTTGCTGATAATGGGAGATAAGCAGTCCCGTGACACACAGGGAGCAGAGAGCTGGGACTTACTGAGATGGGAGCTGGGGGGACCACTGAGCTGGGAAATGCTTGAACCTGTCCACACACACAATAAAGTGTGCTGATAATAAAGTTTAAAGAAAGCACTAGACTGTGAATCTGCTGTCTTGAGCCTGCTCCATCAGCTGTGAAGCAGTGATGAAGAGAGCTGAGACAGTTTTTGAATGACCTGAGTGATAGCAAAGTCACTTTAGCCTACATGGAAAAAGGGGGAGTCATTTAAAAATCCCCACCAGTCTCTGAAATAAATACTTGACAGAAAAAGCAGCTGTTTGGTAATAGCTATTACCCTAGCTCTAGTTTCTTCTGTTGCACTAAAAAAAACCCCAACAAAATGGGTTTCATATGTTGCCAATGTAATATACTGACCCAGAGCTTCTTAATGTTTCATTTCTGAGAATTCTTGTTTTTAATGTGTGCCAGATGTCTTCTTGTTTGATTTTTTAACTTGATTCTAGTCACTGTGTTGTGAACGTGTTTTTCTGAAGCGATTTATACTGTGTACTTATGTCTGTGGTGGCTACTTGCAAGGTTGCATTTAAAATGGGTGATGCTCAAGAAAGCTCTTTTCCAGGTGAAAACACTGTCAGTTTTTCTAACTCTTTCATTTACATTGTCTCCCTCACAGAAATGCTCTCTTGAATTTTCTCTCTTCTCCTCTTACGACATTACAAATTTCATATGGACAGATGAAGCTTTCCTTGATAAATGACAGCTGATTAAATGAACCCTTCTATCCCTGCTCCCTCTTATCCCACACAGAAAAGTTGGTACAGACTGTGTTGAAATAAGCAGCTATGTTTTTTGCTTTCTACCACCTATGCTAACAGTGTCACTCAGTGGCAAGTGTCCCAGTAGCTGTGAAAAATCACATTTCTAGCACAATACTGTGGTTGTATTAATTATAACTACTGGAAATTTGAACCAAGTGACTGGAAAAAATCTCTAGTAGCAGCATACCCATAGCATTGTACTCGTAGCTGCAGTGCTTAAGTACAGTGTTAAGTGTAAGGTTGGCAGTTAAGGCATCTAGTATTTGTGGTGGTGGAGTTACTACAGGTTTTTGTTAAACTATACCCTTTAACTTTTCTCAGCAGCAAAAAGCAGGATGCTACTTTGTACATTTCTTTCACCAAAACTTAGGTACTGTTAAATGAATGTATAAATTTAGTATTTCAAAGTTGTCTGATTCAAAGTCCATCAAAATGAGAGAAAAAAAATCTTAATTCACTTCAATGGACTGTGAGTCAGCTCCTTTTAGTCTAAAAATTGCTAATGTGGAAACTGTTACATCCTTATTAAAATATTTCATGAAAAGCTTTAACAATGGTATGGTTTATTTTCTTTTACTTCCTAGTGGACATGATTTAAAGAAAACTTGAAAATATTAAATTTTGTGGTATTTTACATGTACATATGGGGAAAAAGGGATGAAATTGCTTTATAAGCTCAATTAACTTTTCACAGAAATCAAACATCTGCTGAAACTTTAAAATGCCCCATGATATCCACGATGCTATTTCCAGGGCTTCACTTGATTTCTCACTCACAGTATCTTCAAGATGGCATAAGTCTCATAATCTTATGTGGCCCTTTTCACTCAGGTATATTCTTATGCTGGTCAGATTAAACAGAGAGTCAGTTTACTTTTTACTGTTGAATTTGTTTAATGTCAGAGACGATGAAGCAAGAGTGAAAAAGCATAAAGATTCATCTTGCACACTCAGCTTTGATGTAGAACTGGGTTTTATTCTTTCACTTTTTTTTTTTTTTCTCTTTGCCTTGTAAAGGTTGCAACAGAAGCCTGCACACCTACCAGCAGGAGCATTTTAGTTTCAGTTCTCCAGGCACATCGCAGAGGTTGGGCTGGGGCTTCAGTAGGTGGCAGGCTTGCCTTCAGATGGATGGGCTGATTCACTCCCAGCCAGCACTGCCCCTGTGATTCCTGGCTAAAACACACTCTGTGATTGCAGCTGGAAACAAATTCTGTTTATCCCAAACTAACAGTTGTTCCTGCTATTTTTCCACTCTGGGAGAGGTGATTAACAGCAGTAAATCATTCAATTTAGCTAGAAAGAAAGTTAGTTAGTCCATTCTGTTTTACTGTTCTAAATAGTAGAATATAACTACCAGGAAGAAAAAAAGTTGTTCTCATGAAATAATTTGTACCAGAAAATAAACAGAAGTCTTTTTAATGCTTTCCAAATGGTGAATAAGAGTATTCAGATTTCATATGAAAATTATTTTAACTAATGCTTAATTCACTGAAAAAAGAGTACAGTGGTTTATTTCTTGGTGACATTTTGACTTTTTATACAGCTGCAAGTGGGTGAATTGTAATTTGTAGCCAGTAGTAATTTTTTTGCTTTTTCCCCATTAATTTTGTTTTATATTTTAATAATACTGCATTCACCTTGTCATGGAAATTGGCCTTGTGGCCACTGAAATGCAGGCAACTTTTGCACTTTGTTTAGCCTGAGACCTATAGGCAGCAGTGGGACAGTGCCAAGCATTATCCAGTCAATGGCCTGGACTGTTTCTGTGGCATGTATTCCAGAGAACAGTTTTCACACAGCAGCTGGGCAGCACACAGCAGCTGCAGCATTTTCCCACTCAAAGAAAGGTGCACAGGAAATCATTTTCCTTTCTCACCAGGCTTCCCAGTGCAGTAGCAAAGACAACGCATGTCAAAATCTGAGGCTGGCTGCCACCTGCAGTTAGTGGACTTGACAAGACTGGTCACACAGGCACTTTATAACTGGGCAGTGGATGAAAATGGTGATGGCTGCATGCAGATATTCTGCCCCTCCAGATGGTCCCTACAGCAGAGAGCACTACACATACACAGAGTATGGTTTCTTTGCATTTGACACTTAAAGAGGCCAGTTGATTTCTTCACAGAGAATGAGAATAAATTTTTTGAATGTGATGTAAGAATTTCTGAAATGCCAGCTTTCCAGTGAATCAGAATTTTAAGAAAAGATTTTCTTGTTGTTTCTGGAAATCTAAAAATCTGCATTTTTAATGTATGTGGCATGCTCTATTAACACCATGACTATTTGCTATATCTCAACCGGTTTCCAAAACCAGTATCCTAATTATAAATATTAAACTAAGTTTTACTGAAATAAAATAACCCAGTGATGTCACACATTCATATTATATAAGGTTTGACTTTGCCATATTTCTAGAACAGTGACAATTTAATGTCTTATAATCCTGATTAAAAAAAAAAAAAAGAGCCAAGAAAAATAATAATTTCAAAATAGTAGAAGAAATTAGACAAGAAAAAAATAAATCCAGAGGTCTAAACTCTGTGATTTCAGACCCTAGGAACCTTTCTTGACACTAGGGCTCTGCAGACCAGAATGTGAATTATTAATCTCTAGAGAAGAATAAAATATTTCTACTGAATTGTGTATTCAGCACTTCCAACCTCTTCAGCATAGCCTTATTTGGCTGATAACTTCAGGCTAAGCCACAGGAAGAAAGGATGGTTTACTAATTAGATTTCTCTTTAAGAAAAATTATTTTAGATATTACATTTTGTGGAGAGAAATGGCCAAGAAAAAGAGGTGAACCTGGGAGTATTTCAAAGTATATCATTAGAGAGCTACACAATCAAGCACAATTTTGACAAGCTCCCTTCCAACTTTGTTTCTCCAAAATCTGGGTTTGGCAGAGCAATAAGCAGCTATGAAGCAGAGATAGCAAGGTGCTGTACCCTGCCTGAGGTATATAGGTTTTTGTGTCCAGTCTGGATGGAATACATTTGTCATTATATTATTATCATGTCTATGATGGGTAGAGTCACCTTGAAAACTATATAAATGTACAGAAAATGCCTTCTGCTCTCCATTCCCTCCCCACCCAAATATCTTTTCTACTCAGGTTCTTACACTGTGCAATATACCTAAGGGCTGCTCTGTGGGTTCTTGAGCTTCCTAATTAGAAAGGCTCCAATAAAAGCCCCCAAATTCACAGCAGGGGGAGGTTGTAGGACAGATAACAATTATCAGATTTCTGACTTGGGAGCTCAATTGTGTTGCATTTATAACTTGGAACCAGACTGTATTGTCTCCCCTAACCTTGCTGGTGATGGTGCTGTTGCCAGTGCTCATGTGGGCCCCACCAGCCCAGGGGAAGCTTTGGAAGGGTGCTGGGCTGCACTGCACTTCATAAAGCTGAGCAGTGCTGGGTGACACCAGTGCCACTGCCACCAGCTGGGTATGGCACGAGCTCAATCAGTCACACAGCACCTGCCCGTGCTCAGATAACAGTGGGAAGATTGCTGGGCAACTGGAGTGGTCCAAAACGTGGCAAAGCTGGATATTTGGGGCAGAATGGATACCAAAGAAGGCAAACTGGTGGATAGCTGATACTGAGCAGACTGAGAGAGAAGCAATCTGAAATGGAGAAAAATCAAGTAATGGCCAGGAGAGGCCATTTTGTTAAGGACAGAAGAAAATAAGTAGAGTCCAGTGCAGGCATTGTAAAGCAGGACTTGGCTCTTTCACAAAATTAACTTTCACTGTTTAGAGTACAGCAAGTACATAAATTCCCAACTCAGCATAAACATGTGAAGTTGTACTTTTTATGTCAGCTGCTGTTTTCTAAGCTGGCTGTTATTTTTGAAGGTTAGAAAGTATCTAGACATTTTTTCTAAGAACTAAATTACAATTTAGGTACTTTATGGAATTACTAGAAACTTAGGAAAACAAGGCAGAAACAGATAGATAACAGATTTTTCTGAATGTTAATTTATTTTGGATATTTCTGATCTTTTTTTAAATGTCATAGATTTTTTTTTCCTTTATCATTAAAATAGAGAAAAAGACCTAACAACTTTTTTCTCAACACAAACCAAGAAGAACCCCATATTAACAAGACAAAAATTGAACACAGAAGAATCTTCACTGCTCTTTCACTTCATAAAGTAAAATTTTCAGAATTTCTTACTTGAAAGGAGTCTTCAGTAGAATAACTGGGAAAAATCCTTTCCCTTAGAGAAAGATATAAGAATGAAAAGTAATGTAACACATTCCTCTGCTCATACAGTACAGATTTAGATCACTTATAATCTCCCTCAAACTATCTGTACTTATGATCTTATGTTATGTTCCAGAGAACAGTGTAAATCATTCTTATCAGTCAGAAACACAAGGCTTGCTGGTTACATTCCAAAAACAAAACCATGCTTTTCTGACAGATTATAGCCTGTGTGTTGTTACTGGCTTAATGATTTAAAATGTTTATTTATTTGCAAACCACCACATTTTGATTAACACCTGAAAACATATGCAGAAAAAAGATGGTTAGGACAGATACATCCTGATAAAGATGGATGCTTGCCTGTCTTTCTCATCTTTCCCTCCTCAGCTCATCCTCTCTGTGGACCTGCAGCCTTCTTTCTCTTATATTACCCATAAAATACATAATAGTAGTTGTTTTCCCATTTTTCTGACTCAGAATGCAAAAGGACTGGCAAGTGGAAGGAGGGGAAGAGCATAACAAACGCAGAATCAACACCACATCTCTGCATTCCCCAGCTCCACTGCTGCTTCCACTCCACCTGGAGCACTGTGTTCTCTTCTGGGGCTCCCAACATAAGAAGGATGGGGACATGCTGGAGTCCAGAGGAGGCCACCAATATGATCAGAGGGTTAGAACACCTCTCCTACGAAGACAGGCTGAAAGAGTTGGGATTGTGCAGCCTGGAAAAGAGAAGGCTTCCAGTACCTACAACCTTCCAGTACCTACAAAAAAAAATTGAAGAACATTTTACTAGGGCTTGTGGTGACAGGCCAAAGGGGAGTGGCTTTGAACAAAGAGGGTAGGCATGGATTAGGTATGAGGAAGAAATTCTTTGCTGTGAGAGTGGTGAGACACTGAACCAATTGTGAGTGCCCCATGCCTTGAAGTGTTCAAGGCCAGGCTGGACGGGACTCTGAGCAACTTGGTCTGGTGGAAGGTGTCCCAGTGCATAGCAGGGGGTGGAATGAAATGATCTTTAAGGTCCCTTCCATCTAAACCATTCTATGATTCTGTGATTCTAGTCAGCAATACAGAAAAGGGAAAAGACTCGCTCGCTAACAGATGACTCCCTTTACACATCCACTTTCAAGTTGTCCAGTCCCAGACTACAAGCCCAGAAGAGAATGACAAGGCTGCATGTTGGAGGAAGAAGAAAAGACATTAAGTTTAATGTTTTGAAGCCCTAGGAATGTGGTTACTGCTGCTGCTTCCCTGCTGTGCTTGCCTTTAGACTTAATTATATATATATCTTTAGTGAAATATATGAATCGCCACACTACAGCCTTGGTAAGTGTCCACATACTGAAGAACTAAAAATATTACCTCTAGAGGGAACTACATTGCATCTAACAGTGATTGACCAGTGATGAAAAAATTAAGTGATAGGGAATTTCTAGGGGAAGCACAGAATCCATTGTATTTTTAATATTCTTTAAGCTATATGATACACTTAAACAAGGAGAAATGTCAGAAGTATTCAAATTTTTCCCATGTCCACTTCTAGATTCCATTTCAATCCAATAGAACACCTAATTAAGCCCTTAATAGCATAAATCATTAATTTTTTTAAAAATGTGGAAATTAAAATTTTATTTCTGATTACTTGATGAAACAAACCATTAAAAACCCATCACTTGTTCATAAATAAAATGTGCAGCTGACAAATGATATGCCTACCAGTCAAAATATCTTTGTAGGAATTAAGAAAATCTAAAATTGGCAACATGGGACCCTTTTTGGTTAACCGTGATAGACAAAAGATCTGGACAATCTTATTCTTTAGAGAATCACCATTTTCAAATGTTGACTAACAGTTTCTTGCTATCACCATTTCATTACAAATGTAAGCATTGTATAACTCACAGATACAAAGTTTATATGTGATTCATATGGTTTTAATATGGGATGAAATAATATTTTTTTCCTGTGCTGGAAAAACAGTTGGAATATAATATGCTTATATATTGTTTAGTCAACGGATTGTCTGCAACATGAGAAAAAAGCCAAGATCTGTCTCTATCCTTGCCATGTTTTGGAAAACTCTTGCATTTGATTGTGGGTTTTTTTTACATGATGTTACATAATAATTTTTTTAAAATTCACTTTCATATCCAGACACTTTTATTATCTCAGTACTTGTTATATCTGTACTCATTATGACCTTACTTATTCTCCTTCTATGGATGTAAACAGCAAACCTTGCTCTTGCAGACCAGCGAATCAAGGTTGTGATATGAACCAATGGTTGCATGACAGGTATGTGTTGACTTCTTATTCACTAAAGACCCAATTTGATCAAGAGTGGAAAGGAAAAATGATCAATCTTTTCTCCCAAATCATCTTCTTTTGGTCTGAACCATTAGAGAAAGAGAAATTCATGCATTTCAAGCCTGTTCAGCTTCTAAACAAATCCAAATGCTATTTGTTTCGTTTTCTACTGACTGCAAAAATAAGGTAAAGAGCCCCAGATGTACTAAACAAGCAAGAGCAATAAAAGCAATAATAAAATTATGGCCATACAGCCATGCCTTGAAGAGACAGAAGGCACCATGAGCTTGCTTTTAGAAAAGTGACTTGCGCAGCTGGAGACTTAAGTGAGCTGATTTTTCAGATTTATTTTTAAATGTGTATTTTACAGGCATTTAAGAAGGCTATATGCCTTCTTTACAGCCAGTGCAGAGAAAGGCCACTTTCAGGAAGTAATTCATTGGTCCTGTTTTCAGCATCTAGTCTAAAATGAGATTAATTGCAAGCACATATTAAGTGAGTCTGGATGAGTAAAAAAGTCTAGATGAACTGTTAGAGATGTCTGCACATGGAAAGATGGATCCCATCCTTAGATGCAAAATAGTTTGGCTTCAGATGAGTGAAATTATGAGCCAGGGGGAACATACTTGTGTAGTCCTCTAGAAAAATGTCAGATGATTCTGAATTGTGTGAGAAAAAGAACTCTCAAAACAAAACATGATTTCACAGGAAGAGCGAAATGGGAATTACAAGACAGATGAATGGCTTGCAAGGGCAAGAACTTGTATATTTTAACTAAAAGGTCTGTCACATACTGAGAGATGCCAAAATAAGTAGTCAGGTGCTTAACTCAGCACTGAGTTGTGTGCTTGGTAAGACTCAGAGAATGAGGTAGTTTCTAGAGCTTAGAAAAACACACCTGGACAGTCCCATCAAGAGTTCAGTTATCAGTTCAGATATGTGAGAAAGACTAAAACATAGAAAAAAATAGTGTAGAGAGGCTCTCATTCATTTCAGTTGCTATTTGCTTATACATCCTCTGACAGCAGAGCTCCACATACACCACCTCATAAAAGAAACTACTTACAGTGTTAATAACAGTGTTAATAACAACAGGAGTGTTATTAAGAAATAAGGAATTAATAGCTAAGTCATTTTCCAGATCTGTGCACATCTGAATGTAGAATCAAGCCTCCTGCCCAAGATGATAAATGCCTGCCTTCTGAAATACAAATGTCAGATAAAGATTAGAAAAGTATGCAGATTATGAGTCACCTTGTAATGAGTAGCATCCTCACCTAGCTGGATTTAATTCCTGTCATGATACAAGGGAATTTATGGCTACAGTCAGTCTGGTGGCTCACAAATATCAGTAACCTCTTCATCAAAAGCAAAAGACTGTTCCCAGGTAGCAACTGCCTATCACCATTAAAGGGAGAGAGAGGAGGAAAGAAAAATCTTATACTATATAATTCTTTATCCTTAGCAGGTGTTTACACCATATTTATCATCAAATCTTTGCTTGCAAGAAAAATAGGTAATAATAATACACATAATTTTTTAAATAGAGCTCTTCAAACTCAACAGGATAAAGTGACAAAATTAAGGCAGTAGTCAGAATGTCAGCTGCCAAGAGAGAAAAACAAACAAACAAGCAAATGTATTTAGAGAGACATTTCAGAGCTTAAACTTCTCTTAAGGGAAGAGAATATTTCCGTATTATCCCTCCACCCCAAAAGCCCTGGATGAGACCAGTTAGCTGTGTATAACTGCACTCAGAAAACCTTCAATCAATATTTAATATCACAACTTTAATTGAAAACCAAAACCATAATAATAATAAGTGAGCATAAGCACTCTGAACTGCACAGAAAGTAAGTTCTGCAGCCAGGACGAAAGCTCCTCTACAGGAATTCCCAAGGGAAATCACAGAGGAAGTGTTAACCTCATTTAGAAAAGGGCACAAACGGTGAATCTTTCCTTACTCTCAAGGGACTCCATGGAAAACAATATATCTGACTAAAGAGAATGAGATTTGCATGATGCATTTGGACTCACGTTAACTCCTCTTGCAAGGTGTGTCAGCACCTTGTCTGATTCGAAGGGAGCCATGTTGCATACAGAAAGCAAGTTTTGTAACAGCACAACTTAGGAGAAAAACTGTAACTGAGAAATTTATTCTCTGCTACAATAAAAATGAGTATGAAATAACAACAGGGCAGTGATTTACATCATCCTTTACTCTTTTCATCAGCTGAAGTATGAAACTGACTCCCCATTAACCTCTCACTTCCTCAGCAGTTTAATGACTTTCTAAGCATAGAAATGCTCTTTCATTTTTAAGAATATCAGTATGAAAGTATATGAGTTGCAGTTCCATTCAAAATTATGGCAGTTCACCTCTCCAATAGTTCCAGCAATTAGATTGAAAACGAAAGCCACCAAGTACCACTCAGGTACTTTAGAGTGACTTCTGAATTACAAGATGCAAGTGCTCAAAGTGGTCCACTTTACGCTTGTTCCAAGTAAGGCACCCGACGAACAGTTTCTGAGAGAATAAAAATGCACAATTGTTGCAGCTGCAAAATGCTCCGTCGGTCAGGCTGATCTATTTATATTTTAGTGAAATCAGCACCGAAATAACTGATTTTCAGACCGACAAAAACTCCTGACTGTCCAAAGACTTCAATCCCCTCAAAAGAAGGTCGTCCTGCGTGTGATGATGTGCAAGCCTGCCCAGCAAGTCCCGCGGCGCCTCTCCGCCGGCAGCGGGGCTGGGGCAGGAGGGACGCGGCGAGCCGAGCGCTGGCCGGGCTGGCAGCAGCTGCTCAGGGCAGCCCGAGGGACGCGGCCCCGGCGGCCCGGGGCTATTCGCCGCCCGCCGCTCCGCCGGGCTCCGCGGAGCCTGCCTCCGCCCTGCTGCCGGCCTCCGGCGGCTCCTTGTCCCCGCGGCCCTCGGATTTCTTGTTAAAGCAGATTTTGAACACCCCCAGCACGGTCATGACCAGGATGATCAGCACCACCACCGCGACCGTCACTAGGATGAAAACGTAGTTGGAAGAGGAGGAGGAGGAGGAGGGCGGCGGACCAGCCGTCTTCTCTCCGCCGGCGGCGGCCCCTGTGGTGGCGGGCGGCTCCGGGGAACGGCCGGGTGTGGGGATGGAAGGACGGCGCCCCTCCGCCCTGGCACCCGGCGGCTCCGCGGGGCCGCCTGCAGCCGTGGGGGCTGGCGCCGTGCCCGGGCAGGCAGCGCCGTCCGGGCCGCCCGGGCTGCAGGCACAGGCGAAGCCGCCGGCGGCATCGCGGCACCCGGCGGCCTCGGCGCACCGCCCGCTGTCCGGGCCCCTGCGGCCGAGGGGGCAGGGGCAGAGCGGCTTCTCTGCCGCCTTCCAGGCGAAGCCGCCCGGCCCGGGCTGGCAGCTGAGCCGCACCTCCCCGCCGGGACACGCCACCGACAGCTCGGTGCCCGGCGGGCTGAAGCCGGGGCCGCCGCTGCGCTCCTCGAAGGGGAGCCGGTAGTCGAGGTGGAGGGCGCCCGCGGGACTGAGGTCGGGGCAGGCACCCTCGTGCGGGTACTTGCAGAGGTAGCCCGGGCTCTTCAGATGGCAGGCCCGCTCCTTCCAGCCCCAGCTGCGGCCGCCCCCGGGCTCGGCCGCCAGGTGCAGCCCGGCGCAGCGGGCGATGACGCAGGACCGCAGGGGCTCCTGCAGCCACCGGCCGAGCTCCGCCGGCACCTCCGGCGGGGCCGTCCCGCCCCCGACGCCCTCCCAGGAGAAGCCGCGGAGCGGCTGCTCCTCGCGGGTGCAGGCGGACGCGTTCCTCCGCAGCCCGACCCAGAGCAGCGCGGGCGCGGGCACCGCCGCCTCTGCCAGCAGCCCCAGCAGCCGGCGCAGCTCCGGCTCGCCGCTGAGCCAGGCCAGGCTGCCCCCGCGCCGGTCGCAGTCTCCGCGGGCCTCGGCGTACGAGACGTCGGCCAGGTGGACGCTGAGGCAGGCGGCGGCGGGCGGGCAGCGCACGGCGGCCCGCGGGGCCCGGCCCAGGGCGCAGGCCGCGGCCAGGAGCAGGCACCAGGGCCCGGCCCGCCTCATGCCGGCCGCACGCTGAGCCTGCCGAGCCCGGCCCAGGGCCGGTGTGCTGCGGTGTGCTGCCGTCCGGCCCCGGCCTGGGCCGGCCTCTGCTGCCCGCGCCGTCCCTCTCCAGCGCCGGCCCCGCTCCCACGGCCCTCCCCCTGGTATAAATACATCTTGTGGTGTTGGCTTTTCGCAAGTATTAGGGTGGATACTGTATATGTGGTGTTGAAATGGCTATTAAGATACAGTTTTCTTTAGGAGTAACATAAGCTGATAAAGTAGTTCACTTTGTACTAAGAGAACTGCCTGCTTGGTTGGATAACGCCCAGTGAGGACACTTGCTACTGATATACCAGTTACCAGCACCGGCCGTCTGTAGAAATTGAAGACCGCAGCACAAATTAAGACTGATAAGAAAAAGAAATTAAAACCACAGCCAAGAAACACGCATGCTCTAAAAAGGCAGTCTCAATGAGTGGCCGTGTAAAACGGTTCTTGGAATATGGAAAATAGTTCGTAGAAAAGTTTGAAAATGAGTGATGGGTCTATGAATATGCCACGGGCTGATGAATTTAAGGGGTCTCCAAAACAGCAGGTGTGCTCTTGGCTGAATGCCAAGCCCAGCCGTTATAACCTTTTGCTTTACTGTTTGTCTCTTATTGTCTTTTATTAAACCTTTTAAAATCTACCAGGAAAGTGCACCTCGTTTTTCACGCCCAGGACCTGCCGGAGGAAACGTGTCGGGAGCCGCGGCTCTCTCGGCACGCTCGGTGTGTTGGAGTGCCGGGCCAAGCGGCTCCCGGCGCCGCAGGCAGCGCTCGCCCAGCCCTGCGGGCGGTGCCAGCCCCGGCTAGGACGGTGCCTCCTCCGCTGCGGGGGAACCGCAGCCCCGTGTCCGCCCGTGTCCCCGAGATGCCCAAGCCCATCTCGCTAGCTTGTTGCACAGAGCTTTTTGGAGAAAAGCGATCCAGCTTCACTTATCTCTTCCTTGAAGGATGGAGGTTGCTTGGTGAACAATCAACCCCGTAGCTCACGATACAGGGGCGATTTAACAGTCACAAAAACTGATTCAGCTCGCGGTTTTCCAGCAGACTGGCCTAAATGCATCATACATCAGGTGCCTGTGTTGACTTCAGTAGTTATTCTTGAATTGAGTTTCACTAATCAACTGCAACTGCTTCCGCATACATCTGAGTCTCTTCCCAGGTATTTTATGTGGGATGAAACTGCAGGCATATATCTACGTTTTGTTTTACAGGTTGTACTTTGGAAAAACCCGTGTCAATGGTTTTGTGTTTGTGAATAAAACAATACAAATTTCTACTATTTGAATACCTTGTGGAGGGGGGAAGAGAAGGAGAAAAAAGCAAAAAGTTCATCTGGAGCTCTTAAAACATAAGGTTTCTCAGTAATTGCAGTCCATTTGGGTGCCAGTAGGCTTGGAATATAGGTTTTCATAACACAAGAACTTATTGGTTTAATTCTAGGTGAAATTGGCTGTTTGGTTGATCAAGGTGTGGAGATGCTAACAACCACCTAAGTCAAAGTATTCAGTGTTGTAGCAGCTGTGCATTCTGAGCTCTGCTGCCTACTGGAATTGTAACTCCTGCATTCATTCTTCTCCATGGTGCACCAGGGCAGAGGCATCGAGCCATCTGCCTGTGTTCATTTTAAGCTGGAAAGATGCAATTCATTTTGCATCACCTGCTATTGACATCCCTAGTTCTTCACTGGATCTAACTTTAAATGCACCCAAACTAAATTAATTGTTCCTTGAGCCCCCTGTTTTTCTTTATGATGAACAGAAGCTGTGCTTTTGCACATACCTGTCAAGTTAGTATCTTGAGCCATTTTCCCCAAATCTGGTTGATAGGTTTGAGAGAGGGAGAGTTTGCTACAGCTTTACTATTGTCATCTCACCGGGGAATGCTTACAAGGTTTTGCTTAATATTCCACTGCAATCCTATGCCTTCACTTTGTTTTCTCTTTCAAAATTGAGTTCATTTATTATAGCAGAATAAATGCTAAACTTTATAGATAGAAAGAATAATGTAGAAACCCCAAAATTTTCATGTTATTCTTCAAACATAGGGCTCTGTCCCTGAGGAGGAGAATGCATCTCAGTCCATGAAAACATTTGCTCCCTTGTGTCTCTTCTCATCTGTCAGCCAAGGGCATGATTTGAGCCGTCAGGGCTGACCTCTCTACCAGGTAATTGATGACTATTATAGCTCATTTCACACAGGCCATGACTTTAATTTCCAAGGCTGTATATGAACCAGCAAACTGGCAAACCAGTTTAGAAACAATAGGTTAGCCACCAGTGCCCTGGGCAGTCCAGTCTCGTCGGAAGAACTTGTACTGCACAGAAAGATGAAAGTGCTGTATTGCCAAAGCTGAAGGCATTTGCCAGCTGAAAATAGAGACAGTGGCTCTACATCTACTTGATCTCTGTGTGTATCTGCTCTCCTCTCCTATTGCTGCCCCTGAATATCCTGCAAAATATTTTAAAAATAACAGGTCTGCTGGATCTCCAGAAAACTGCTCTTGGTCAGTTTTTTTTAATGTTCTTTCTAGTTCTTGCTTTTAGGTAAAGTAGAAATAACTCTTCATGGGGCCTTTTCTGGAGAAGTCCTTTTCTGAAAGAGATTATTAGCTACTCCCACACAAATGCTGGTACCAGTCCAGATGTGAGGCAACTAAGCTTTTACATATAAAAAGGCTTTGTTACACAAATGTGAATGTTACAACTGGTGGATGTATAAGCTCTAATGTAGCTGTTGCTTTCAATAGTTAAAGCCTTATTTAGGTGTAGTCATTCCTTAGTCCTTTTCCTGTGAGGTTGTAGCCCTTGAAAAAAGAGTGGTTTGCTTTAATTGTATTTTAATAAGAGCCATGGGGGGGGGGGGGGGGGGTGGTTATTTCATTATCTAACTGTATCCCTCTTATAATAACACATACATTTTACTAAGGAGCTATGTGAGAAGTGCTGAATTAATAGAACTACTTTTCTCTATTAGGGTGGATTCCTTTTGTATTTTTATAAGGTAAATGACAGCTATTCTTTTTGCAACTAACCAGGAAATATGTCTTCTGTATATCACACAAATTTTGCTACTGCTAGGGCCTAAGGGGCTGTATTTTCATTAGAAGTAGTCTTGTTGAGGGATACAGCATCCAGATCTTGCTAAGAGCCATCTTTTACTTCTTGGGGGTAGATGGATGGTGCAGTAAAAGAGATCTGCCTTGCTTTGAAAGGGACCAGTAAAATGATCATGTCACACTAAAATGTGTAGAGCATAAGGACAGTAAATTTCTCTTCCCCAAAGGGGATACAGGAAAATGTCTGGAAATAGATCTGTCTACCAGTAATGCGACAAAACCTGGAGACACAATCTAATATCAGAAGCAGCTATCTTTTCTGCTAGGGTAAAGGAGGGCTGCTGATGTGCACCTCAATTTATCACCTGCTTTGTTGCATGATACAGGTTTGTTTGGGGCTGAAAACTGTGGATGGGGAGCAAGAAATGAAGATCAGTGTTCTGCCTGTTTTCACTGCTCCAGCCTTTTAGCTTGCTGCAGTCTTGCAGAGTCTACACCAGTTGGCTGTGATCAGGCTGTACAATCCTTATGAGCTCTCTCCTTCCCTCTGATCCCAGCTAGTACCTCTACTGGATCCAGACATCCTTCTGCTGAATTTTTGTGGGTAAAGTCAAGACTTACTCCCCATCTTTCAGTGTTCTGCTAAGATATAGGTAATATTTTAAATAACCTAATGTAAACAGGTATTTTGCACAAGTGAAAATTGCTGTTACTTGGCAGTGTACCTCAAAAAATAAGCATTAAATCCTCCTTTTGTCAGTAAGTGCTCCATGAAACAATATCTGTGTGATATAAAAATATATATGGTATATTATGGTATACTATGTGAATTTATATATTTGGTTTATCAAATAAGGCAGCCCTACATTTCACATATAACTTGTGTTTAGACAAAGTATTTTCTCACTATACAGTTATATTATTCTTTAAGATAATACCTTAGTTTTAAAAATAAGGCTGTCTTGAAGTCAATGAGAACTGTCTCATTTCAACAGTGTGACAAGATTTCTCATTAATTTCTCCGCATTCAGTCAAACAACTTGCAACAAGGAGTAAAAAATGCCGGGTGGAATCCAGCATGCTTTTATTACCTTTCCAGAGAACAGGATAGGAAATGAAAATAAGAATTTCTGCCTTATTGTAAGAAATTGCATGATTGTAAGGATTTAATAATTGATCTCTCAAAAGGATTTTGTGGATTACAAGGTTAACTTACAGAGTTTGGGAAAGACAACCCAGCAGGGGTCATGCAAGTCCCTGTCTACTGTAATAATAATTTCCAGTGACATTGTCATGTCGCTATGGGACTTAATAACGAGGAGTGATATTTGACTGCTGGTATGAACACAGTGGTGTATCTGTTTTGTGTATGAAATAGACATAAAATATAACTAATCCTAACCTGCTAAGGGGAGGTTTACTAGATGAACTGTATTGATGTGGCTGTAGCATACCCCATATGCATATGTTCCTCTTAAAGTATGATCAGTTTATATGTTCATGTTTCCATTGATAAATAGGCGAGGAAAAAAAAAAAGTATTCTGTTACCACTTCCATTCTTCTATTAGGAGTTATTAAGGAAGATTCCAATTCTGTGGTTAGCTAGGGGAAATGAATTCCAGAACTCTCAAATTAAATACCTACATATTTTCCAAAAATACTGTAGAGTATAAATATTTTTTATTCTCACTCTAGCTCACTCCCCTCATTTTGTTTACTGGATAATTCATACTAGTTCCATCCCAGCCTCCAAATTCTTCATGTCTCCTGTATTATGTAGCCTGTCTGGTCTCACATGAGCTCTATGTTGAGTATACATTGGCATGAGGGAGTCCACAGGAACTGGAGGTGGGTATGGCCATATGGTCTGTTTTGCAGTAAACACTGTCAGAAAAAAAAAAGCACTGAAATGCATCATGATATCAAACCTTCCTGTATCATCTTCTCTTTTCTCCATGCACTGAAAAACAGACACCCAGCAGTGGTCAGAGCATTGACTGGTTTGACATATGCTGTAGGTCCACATAGGTGAGGTGTCTGCATGCTGCAAAATCTGAGCTTTCAGTTGTGTTTTTGTGCTTTGTTGTGTTTTGTGTATTTCAGTGTTTGATTGTGTTTGATTCTACAGGAGAGGAGAGGAGAGGAGAGGAGAGGAGAGGAGAGGAGAGGAGAGGAGAGGAGAGGAGAGGAGAGGAGAGGAGAGGAGAGGAGAGGAGAGGAGAGGAGAGGAGAGGAGAGGAGAGGGAGAGGGAGAGGAGAGGGAGAGGGAGAGGAGAGGAGAGGAGAGGAGAGGAGAGGAGAGGAGAGGAGAGGAGAGGGAGAGGGAGAGGAGAGGGAGAGGGAGAGGAGAGGAGAGGAGAGGAGAGGAGAGGAGAGGAGAGGAGAGGAGAGGAGAGGAGAGGAGAGGAGAGGAGAGGAGAGGAGAGGAGAGGAGAGGAGAGGAGAGGAGAGGAGAGGAGAGGAGAGGAGAGGAGAGGAGAGGAGAGGAGAGGAGAGGAGGGGAGGGGAGGGGAGGGGAGGGGAGGGGAGGGGAGGGGAGGGGAGGGGAGGGGAGGGGAGGGGAGGGGAGGGGAGGGGAGGGGAGGGGAGGGGAGGGGAGGGGAGGGGAGGGGAGGGGAGGGGAGGGGAGGGGAGGGGAGGGGAGGGGAGAGGGAGAGGGAGAGGAGAGGAGAGGAGAGGAGAGGAGAGGGAGAGGGAGAGGGAGAGGAGAGGAGAGGAGAGGAGAGGAGAGGAGAGGAGAGGAGAGGAGAGGAGAGGAGAGGAGAGGAGAGGAGAGGAGAGGAGAGGAGAGGAGAGGAGAGGAGAGGAGAGGAGTTACAGGAATAGAGAGCTACAGCACAGACAAAGATGAATAGGCAGGAAAATAGGGAGTGTACACAAAAAGAAGAGAATAGGGAGAAATCAAAAGAGAGAAGTGAGATCATTCACAAGTGCCAAAGTACCAGAGTGAGCTGTGTCCATGCCACTGCCCAATGTGGCAGCACTGGTGTGTGAGCTGGTGCTGGTGCCCACAGGAATGTTTGCACAGCCCCCATAGCAGCCTGATGCCCCTGTGTCCTAAGGGGTGTTTGCAGCCTTGAAGCTACTTTGTGGCTCAAGGACCATCCTTAAAAAGCATTACTGTGGTAAGTTCAGCACCATCTTTATGCAATTTGCTTCCTGGTCCAAGGGGTACTATCAGCAGCCAATGTAAACCATAGGTTTTGGAAGCCTGGAAAAAGACTGAGTTCTGAATGTGTTCTCATCCCAGACGAAAAGCAGAGAAGAGATCCTAGGCAAAACCAAACAAGAGGACTATTAGAGTCTAATTCAGATTTACCCCAATATCATTACATATTTTTAGTATTTTATCTGATTCTGACCTTAATAAAAGCATTTTTGGAAAACAGTGAATTTCCATTTGAAGTGAGAAACACCTACATTTTCAGTAACTTCCTATAGTGTTGTAACTCTACAACAAACTTGGACTAGCAGGCTTTTTGGATGAGACAAAATTTCCTAGGGAAATAAAGTAAAATAGAAGGAAATCTATTGGTAAGGAGCTGATTTCACTTCCTGGCCTTTTGCCCAGCCTGACCATTTTAGAGAGTGTCTCTCTTTGCTTGAAAATGGGTAAGGGATACAGACTAGTAAGAATAAAAGCAAGAAGGAGCAGCTGTGAGATGGAGAGGCAGCAGATGCTTGTCTACACAAGCAGCTAATTCAAAATGAAAAAAATAAAAGGAAGGAAGAAAATTCTGAGCCTAGTGAAATAATTGTTGTCATGGAGATTATGGGAGGTAAACATACCTTTTATGGAAATATTTATTGCCATATTTTTGTGAGACTAGACAGGCTTAAAAGGCTTTAGTTCACTTTATTGATGCATTTCCCTCCTTTCCCTTTTTATATAATGGCAATTCTTAAAGCATTTCCTTCTCAAGAAAGTCTGTTTTAAATGTTCCTCATTGTTTGCTTGCAAGACATAGAAGCAGAGTATCTGTATACTGTTGAAGGGGGAGAAGAGAATCTTGCTGCATGGCACATGGCTTTTTTTCCTTTCCTGTTTATCATGGTAAAAAGGCCAACAGTGCCATCCTTTGCACTTGTGTGTTAAATGTGTGTTCAGCAGTACTCACTCTTGCTATCCTAAATGGTTCTATATTCATCAGGTGATACCTAGGATCCTGAAATTTTGCAAAAAATAAAGACAAGGGAGTTCTTTATATGCTCTGGAAGAAGTCCCTTTTGAATGCAGATAGGCTCCAGAAAAAAAGTTAGTGTCTGACTTGGGACTTCCCACACAACAGGATGTGGAATATTCTGAACTGGGGTGTTACTCTGCATCTAATTAAAATAGGAAAATTAAACTAATATCTTAAATTTATTTTCCAGAAATGGTTTATGGTCTAAATAGTGGATGTGTCTTACCTGCATTTCTTTCATGTGAGGGTTAAAACCCTAGCAGGTCTGACAGTTTTTCTCAGTTTAAATGAAATAACTACCTCTTCATGGTACATCTTCATGACATATGAAGATGTTGTTTTTCAAAGATTGAGGTTTATCAGCACTAAAGGCATTAAAGAAAAATAACTTCAGAACACAGTCACATATTCCATATGCAATTATGCATTCACAAGGTAGACTTGGTCTAAGTTTTCATCCCCTAGCAGGTTCTGGTTTTTTAATATAGTTTTGAAATTTTTGTATTATGGTTGTGTGCCAGGCTATGTTTGATTGATTTATTATTTCCATTGAATTATATCGTAAGTATCATCAAAGATACAGTCCTTGTACTCTGATATGAATATTCAGGGCTGCAGAAAACACATGAACATCCTGTGTCCCCTGTAGATCTGTGCAAACTGAGTCCCAGCTGAGCCTGTAGTTAATCTCTTCTGTGGTGGGTGTGTAGGTGAAAGGAAAAGTGCTCCTCTGCAAATTGTGTACCCAGTGGGTGTGTGTATGCTCATCCTGCCTGTACCTGGACTTGTGGTTATTCTTCCCCTAATATTCTGGGAATGCTTGAGAAAGATATGCAACTATTCATACGATAAAATAAAGCTCTAACTAATGTTTAGCTAAAGACAAAAAACAACCCAAGTATCCACATAATCATATTTCAAACAAGCCATGAATAACAGGATATGAAAACAAAAAGTGGCCTCATTTCCTGGCGTCATTTAGAGTGATGCCAGCCAGAGGCTGCCCTTGAAGATCACCAGGGTTCAGGGACTGCCCATGAAGGGAGGGACTGTCATCAGTGCTCTGCTGTTTCAGATTTCAGCCATCGTATCTTTGTCTTCTTCTGTGCAGTATGAAAACAGAGTGACAGTAATTTGTGCTTGGTGCTCATCAGACACACTGTAATTGGGGGGAGAGGTTAGGGTCAGCAGGAATCTAATTTAGGCACTGATGAGCTGCACCAACAGGCCAAGCTCCCTGGGAGGTCGGTGTACATTCAGCAGTGCTTCCCCAGGTAAGGCACGGACGAGTGGTGAATGTTGCTTGTTGCTTTAGCTGCCCATTACTCAGAACAATAGACAGCCTGCAACCCAGCTGCACCACTTGGCACTTGGGTTCAAAGGGTCTTGGTTTCATATTAGTTGAATAGAAAAGGTCAATAAGAGGTGAGAGACAATTGAATGTGGATAAATAATACAGGAATGAGAGCTGCAAGTGTTTGACTCATCTCTGCTGATGTGATATTGATCTGAACTAGAAATGTCAAACCCTTCTCCACCCAGAGTTTAGAAATGCTTCTGATATGTGTCAGTAAGAGATAAGAATCAGACCAAGAATATATTAGCAGATGCCACAGGGAATAAAGCATAAACAACCAAAGAACAATAGTTCCTGTGTGTCAGCTACAAATAAGGTGTTCTTGCTTGGCAGAGCACGTTCTGCTTGTGCCTGATCCTTCAGGGCAGTCTGGGCATGCCAAAGACACTTCTCCTGGGAGCAGAGGTCAAGTACAAGGAGACTGCATAAGGATGAGGTGGCAGGTCCATGGGACTGCACCTGTGCCCTCACATGAAGAGGTGGAGGAAAGGATTGAAATAAATGGATTTTCTCTACACTGAATTTCACCCCACATATTTTCTGACTGGCCTTCATATTTTACCCTTAGAGCACCCAACCGGATTCATAAAGGATTTTATGCATCATGCTACAACTTCCAATTAAAGAATGGATCTTCAAAGCCTCTGGCTATGCCATGATTTAACCTCTGGAGGCACCTCCCCAACACACTAATTTTCCTTCCTGTAAATTACTTTACATTCTTCCCATTGGACACATGTGTGCAGCTTGACTTCACACTTGACAAGAATTGTCCCTTCTGTATTATGCCTGTTCTTTGATCTCAGATGAATAAAATCAGCTTAATTTGCCTAATGCATAAAGCCTTGCACAAAATGCAGTCAGATCACAAAAGGACGGGGAAAGGAAATCCTGTAGCCTGGAGGTTAAGGCATTTTTCATGACAAAGCAGAGTTATTTCTGCTGCAGTGATTATTTCTGTACTTTATATCCACTGAAAAAAACCCAAAACTGTCAGGAGAGACAGATGCAGAAACCCAACTAAGATTGACTGATCTTTTTCTCAAGCACAGGGTTTTGCTTCACATCCCTGCTCCAGTCTGACAGAAGAAGGATTTGAACATTCATCTCTGACTAGCAAGTAAGCATATTAATCACAGAGCTGTCTGACTTTTTTCCTTTTTCTTGTTTAGAGAGACTGACTACATACCAGTTTTCTGATGTATTGGAAAGCAACCAGTGGGGATTTGGACTAAACAAACCTCTTTTCTTTCCTTCTTCCCTGACAGGAAGGGCGTCAGTACGTCTCCATCTTCAAACAAGCTAGGAACGTGGGACATTTGACAGAGATTGTCCCTTCAAAGTTAGTGGAGGCCTGTCTGCAATATTGAATTTGTGTTCCAGAGGAAAGAGCTCTTACAGAAATACCTAGAGAAACTGCTTTTGCTGAAATGTTCTGTGTTAGTCTCTTGCTACATCAGGACCAAGGTGGCGATGTTGCTGCTATAAAACTAGTGAGAATCATCTACTTTTAAATTTACTGGTTTTATTCCTACCCATGCTTTGCACCAGTGTACAAAACAAAACAAAACAACAAAACAAAACAACAAAACAAAACAAAACAAAACAATAAAACAAAAAAAAAACAAACAAACAAAACAAACAAACAAAAAAAAAAAAAAAAAAAAAAAAAAAAAAGAGGGATTTTTATTCTTCAGCATTTTAATATTAAAGGAAAATAAAAAGTTAAAAAATTACTTCAGTAATTCCCAAAGAGTTTCCATGTCAGCAGAAGAAAACTTAGGGGAATTAAGGTACTTAATCTTAGCTAAAATCTCAACACTATTTTTTAACAAAGATTCCCAAGTAATTTGGACTTCAAGTCGCTGCTCACAATGGATAACAATTCCAGGGAAACAGGAATGGGGCTGTGTTGATATTTTTGATTTTTCAGACTGCTCTGGTGGGAGAGAAGCAAAGGACAAAGAAGATGAGATAAACTTTCAGACTTCTCTTGCTAGACTGGTGGTATTAGTCACTGCAGAGAGAATTTATCCTGTCCTTCTGACACTGTAAAGATTAGCTTACTGGTTTAATTATAATTGGTCATGCAACATACACTGGATTTTTTCTCTTTTTTTTTTTCTTATTATTTTTAATGTGAAGGGACCATGCCATAAGCACAAGTTCTGTAAAAGCCACTAGATTTTCAGTTTCTCTCAGGAAAATAAGTTAAACAGGATTAAGAAATCTTAAAATAATTTAAATTGCTTCCTTCTAAGTCAAGCAAATGTTATATGAAACACCCTTCCTTTAAAAATAGGCTTTATGTAGACCTTTAACTTTAGATGTGTAAAGTTACTCATATTAATACATGAATCTATGCAATCACAGTCCAGAGGTGTGCTTGAATGCATTCATTGCTGATATCCTGGATTTATGGCAACTGGACCAGAGGTCTGTGAAACTTTGCTCATCTCATTCCCAAGAGGTTTGAAATGCTTCTGCTGTTCTGTAGTCTTGTATGCTTGTCACTATTAATGTTCCCTCTAATTTATTTCTCTGTGTGTGACAAATGACCTTCTGAATACCAATGTGAAACTTGTAGCCCTAACTCACACAGTGCTGGAAATGGGACAGCAAAATGGATGAGTGTGCAATCCTCTTTCTCCTTTTGATATTCTGGGACTCACTCAGTTCATGGTGTAAGTTTCTACAGATTTATGGCTTCTTCATCATGTTAGAAAGTAAAAATAAGTTGTTTTGCAGTGCATTGTATGCAGACTCTCTAATTACACAGTATCCAAGGAAACACAGCTGCATCACTGATAGACACCTCTTGTGCAAAAACCTCAAACAGACTGAAAATGCATCCTCCCAGACAAGTCTTCCCTTTGAGTTCTGTCATTCCAGTAATAGCTAAAGAGAGAAAGAAAGAGAGAGAGAGAGAGAGAGAGAGAGAGAGAGAGCGAAGAAGCACTCAGAGTATTCAGAATTGTGTTACATGACTGGGACCAGTAGTGCACTGCCTGCTACTCTGGATCTATTTCTGTTCTCCAGAGTTCTGGGCAAAATATATGAAGGAGGCTGATGGAAGTCCCTATGTTTGCAAGCTAAGGTTTTGCAGATGGACTTACAGGAATCCTGAACTTGTGTTGATTTAAGGTGTTACCAACCTCCATGCACATACTCCCTTTTGCTCACTGCCTGGGTCAATAAGCTCAGGGGCTGCCACAAATTCAGGGGCTCTGGCAACACCCCTGTCACATCCAGATGGTCACTAGTAAACCTCTTTGTGGCTACAGCTGTGTCTGGCACAGACTGCTCACTTTCCTGGCTCCTGTGTTGGTCACAGCTCAGACAGTGGAAGCCCTCTGCAGTGTCACGTGCATTACACACATGCAGTGTGTAATACATCTCAAATTGTCAAGCACACAAGCACAAAATTAGCCAGGAGTAAAACCTTATTGCTCCAATGATGACATTAATTGAATTCAAAGAGTGAGCAGGCTTGGGTGGAATGACTTCATTTTGAAACCTGGATGGGAAAACCACATATTTTGGAGCCATGTACTGTTCTTTCACTATAGTGCCATGTTTTCTAAGGTGATTTATTTGACCTCAGTTTGTACTCCAGGATGTGGTTTCTAGAATATTGTGATGACCCCCCTTTTAGGGGAAGGAACTTCTCTGGGCCCCTACAGTTATACTCAGTGTGCATAAGCAACACATCCTCTGTCTGAATTTGCAGGGTTTCCCTGCATGTGCCACTTAAAACACAACCCTCTGGGTCTGAAAGGCAGAGTAAGGGTTTGAGTGAGCAGGGATTCTGGAAAAACAATACTTGAACACTGAGCTAAAATCATCTACCTAAGTGTGTGGCCTTAAGAACACATGTGTGAATATGCATACATGGAAAAGAAAATTCTTACCCCACATTAAAAGCAGTGGGAATTTTACCACTAGATTCAGAAAGGCTCAATTGCCATCCAGGGTGTATTGGAAAGTATAATTAATGGTTTCTGGAAAAGACATTGAAATGGAAATGTCAAAATTTCCTTCAAAAAAAGAAAACAGCCTTTTTATTTTAAAAGAATGAATTTGAAAGTAGAATCTCTGAAACTGACATTTTCTTGTTCCTACCCACATCAGAAATGAAAAGTGGCTGTTATCCAGTGACATGGAAGAAGGGTACTGAAATTACTGGAGCTTTAGTGTTCCAGCTTGCCTGACACTAAGTGTGATGTCTGTTTATAGATAAAAAGATTTTATATGGCTGTATGGAGTAACAGACAACTTTCTTACTATCTTCACATTATGGGCATGTGCAGATTATAGGCATTTAGAAAAACCCAATCTATATATTCTGGAAAGAGACTTCTGCACAGTATTGCTGATAACCTAAGACTCTTCTGCTTTATTGCCCTAATATCATAATTCTTAAACTGGATAGTCTCAGGATGTCCTGCCTATGTCTAGGCAGGAAATTGAGCCTAATTCTCATTCCTGCAGTTATCTGCCTGATGATGGCTGGCAGAGTGTGGGGCACTCTGAACTGCAGTTACCTGTGATGTATAAGTTCAGCTAAAAAAAGCACACAGTTATTTTTCCAGCACTATCTGCTTGGCACATACCTTCAAAAAGAGAGGAGAGAGACAAAGGTTGCATTTAATGTCTTGATTTTATGTGTATCAGCTCTTGGCAGGACTAAATGACAATGAAATCAACAGTCATAAACAGAGCAAGAACAAAGGTTTGTGGTATAAGCTGTTTATTTTGTTCTTTGTTTGCAATTCTTATGAATACAAAATTAAAACACTAAGCAGCTATTATCTCCTGTTTGTGCCTCAGAGCAAGACCTCGGCAAACCCCAGAATTTTACATAGCTCCACATCAAAATCATGACTCAAGCCTGTCCTGATCCAAACAAAACTCACTTCCTCCTCAAAATACTGATGCAAATGGGGCAAATTTTACTTCTGAGTTTTTCTGTTGGCTTTATAGATCGAGTGTACTGATAGCACCATAAACATTTTTTGTTATCTCCTCTTTCCTTAGCAGAGTCTGAAACCCTTTTTCATGTTGAAAGTTGCTTAAGAGCACATGTTGTAGTTGGATGTAAACACAGACACATGCTAAGTGTTCCTCTTGAAGATGCTTGTGAAAGCTTTAACCAGTAGATCTGCAATCCTTATTCAGCTGGTCCTACTAATCTGTGCCCTTTGAAGCCAAGGTTCTGCAGGTACCTAAAAGCTTATTGCTGGGTGATGGTCCAAACCCAGATTCCTAAACTGTTTCAAATTCTATTAAAAATAGAGTGAAGGAAAATATGCTTTTTAATGTTAAAAATCAAAAGGCAACATCAGAGAGAGAGGAGACAGAGATCTGTTAACTTAGTACAAATGCAGTGTAATAGAACAGAATTCTGAATACTAAGTTTAAGTGTCTCAAATACCAATATCAACAGATTTCTCCAGAGATCATAGGCAGATATATTGGCTAAAAGACTAAATCACTATTTCTGGAAGATGCTGGATTTCCCTCAACTCCCTTTGAACTCAGTGGGAAAGATAAGGGTGTCCAGGGCAGGAGAAATTATAAAGGTATTGGATAGTGGTATTCATCATCTTGCTTCCTAAAATGCACTTTGGGTTTCTTTTTGTTTCTCATCGCTTCTAGATTAAAGCTCAGGTAGAGGGTAGAATATTAAAATATCATCCAATTTATAATTGCTTACTAAAGTCAATTCACAGATGACCTTGAAAAAGAATTAAACCAGCAAGTTTATAAAAGAGGATGACCCAGTCATTCTGATTAAGATCAGAGCAGGTGATGGAACAGCAATGTGGTGGGAGTGAAAGACAACAGAGAAGATTAAAGCACCCAATATATGAAAGAATTTCTTCAGGAATTTCCTCTTCCCCTGCATCCTGACAAAATGCAGAGATTGACAGTATAAATATATTATAAATTCAGTATCTCATCAACAGTTCTTGCTAATGCAAAGCAGGCAATTTAAAATTCTGTCAAAGTATTATCAGCTCAGATTTTTCCATATTAGAAGGAGTGTCTTTCTATAAAAATGTAACCGAAATTCATAAACATCCAAGAATTTCTTTAGAATTTATTTAAGAATTTATCTAGAATTTATTTCTAGATTCATTTTCCTTGTGTCTTAAATGGATGGAAAGGAAAGAGAAAAATCTGAAACCAGCTTCATAGTCTGAAATGGGGTCTTGAGGGAACTGGAGACCAAGGGGAGCTGGGGTGGTTACACAGGGCAGCTGTAGAGCAAATGGCCCTGCAATCTTAGTCAGACACTTCTAAACTTTCTTACACTGAGTGACTTCTTGACAAAACTTTGAAAATAAGCAGAGAAAACTTCAGCTGACATGAAATGGTTGTGTTCTGATTTCCTGTATTTTCCAGGTGACTGCAGATGAAAAGTATTTCTAGTTCTGAGTCCCACAACCCCTTGCTAGTGATCCACAAGGGCAAGAAGACAGCTGTTTTCAAACCCTTAGAAACTGCATTCTGAGATTTATCTTCAGGGCAAAACCTTGAAAGTTAAGTGCTGACTTCCATAACTTGGATGTCAGATATAAAGATGCAGTGCTGTATAACAATAAAATCAAAGAACAGGAGCAGTAGGCACACGTCTTTTAAAATAAACAAAGCACTGCACCAAATATACAATTGCTTCCTCAAGGTATGATGAGTGACAACTGATTGTTATGTTTCTTAGTGTACTCCTGAAGGCTTTCCTATTAAATATGTAAAATCCAAACAGAACTGACAATAGTCTTGCAGAAGTGAAAAGTTTGTATTGAATCAGAAACAGTATACCTGCTCCAGTGAGTTTTAACCTAGTTTTAATCCTCTGTGGTCAGAAAAAGTCTCTATGCAGATACTAGGGCAGGAGAGGCACAGGGGGTTACATCTGTTGCTGATGAGAAAATAATCTGTAGGTGATGGCATGTCCAACACTCAAGGCAAGGTTTTTGTCAGATAGAGCTGTGAATGCATGAATACGGATGACTGAGGAAAATATTTTAGTCCTGGAATAGTGCCACTTTCACTTAAAATTTTTATGTCAATATTGTTCCTAATTAACAGCAATAATTATCAAAACAAAAGGAAAAGAGCCAAACTTCAGAGTGTTGCAATTCTCTGTGGCTTTGTCAACTGTTATTATTAATGTTTATTTTATTACAGCAGTGCATAAAGTGGTTAGTAAGCTTAGCTTGGTTTGCTCTTTACAGGTGCAGCAATCCTTCTCACATTATTAGACTGAATATGAAAACACAATTTTTTAATATTAGATTTGATGTTGTTTTAAGGTTTTTGTAGTTGATGACCACAAAGAGTTCTGCCTTTGGATTTTGCAGAAATTATTTGTTATTCCATATTTTATCTAACATAATTAAGTTTATTATTTGATAGTGAGCCATTTTATTTTTCTCTGTGTCAGTTAATGATGTGGTTTCATGTGGTTTTAATTTTAGAAAAGATTCACAACTGGACAATCTTGTCAAATGTATTACTTAAGCAGACAGATAATGAAAATTAACTTTATGGTTAGTATCTCATTACTCTTTTCCTACCCTTCAAAATCAAGTCAAATCAAATTGTTTACTTTCATTGGATACAATCATTGCATTTAACTACACAGACCTAAACATTTAGAAGAGCCCAAGCAAATTTTCTATGTTACTTTAATTACACAGTACATAGTAAAAGTAATTTATTATTGTGATAGACACATCACACTCATTTGAATATGTCACCCCCACTCCCTTAAATTATTTTTTTATTTTTTTTTTGCTTTTGAAAATGGGAACACAGATACATGTATTATCTTGTTCAATATCTTATTTCCAACGGCAGCCAACACCAAATGCTTCCAAGGGTCAAAAAAGGCCTTCAATTAAAGGGTCTAATACTGAATCTAAAGGGTCTAATCTGAATCTACTGCAGAGATTTCTGCAAAGCCTACCTTGTTGGACTAGATGATGTGAGGTTAAACCCAATTATCTTTCAGACGATGTCTTCCAGTCCAAACCTTTTTATGTTTCTATGAATATAAGGGAAGATAATATCTTCAGACACTGTTTCCTTGAACTCTGGAGAGCTTACTTCTTCTTAGACTTTTGGAATGTTCCAGAACAATCCAATACATCTTTTACATTTATTCATACCTCACTAAAGCTCTGTCCACTGGGGATTTTGAATATTATAGCAGTTACAGCTCTGAGCTTCATACTTGTACAGTACAAAGGAAAAGGGAAAGCAAAACTGAGATTTAATTGTGCCATTGCCTGAGTCATTAAGGAATTCATCATGCTCTAGTGCTACAGCTGGGGGCTCTTCTTCATGCCAGTGATAAGTCTGTCTGTCTGTTTTCTCATGCTTGGCAAGCTTAGACACAAGTACTAATGCAAAATTTCAGAAGTCTCAGTTCAGTTGCTTTGAGGTAACAAATGTGAAAAGTACAGCTTGAAAAACTTAAAGAAGGATCAGCTGAAGTTTCAGACCAGCTGCTCTGAGGAGAGCTTAAACTCACAGGAAGGTTTGAGATGGTCTGGCCAGATGAGGGAAACACAGCAGCTTCTCTTCAGTGTTATATTACTTTGTATAAAAATTTGTCAATATGAATGTCTAACCCACAGTCACCCTGTGTCTGTACTTTCAGCTTATAATCTCAGTTCATGTTCAGAGTCATTGATAGTTTCCTCCACACAATAGGAGTGCTTAGGAGCAGATATATATGCAGTGCTTTAGGAAGTATATTTTATTAATTAATAATAATTATTATTTAATATTATTTTATTAAGATCTAATTATGAAGTTACCACAGGTACATTATCAAAATTGCTTTATAACACTAAAACAAGAGCTGCTCTGGAGGGTGAGTGGTGGGGCCAGGTAGGCTCCAGGCTCTGCTCTCTGGCTCAGCTTCCTCCCCAGTGGATTTTGCCACTTGTGCTTGGCTCCACAGGCAGCTTTCCCTTCCTCCCACACCTCCAGTGCCCCAGCACAGCCTGCCCAAGTTGGTTGCTATGAGTCCATATCTCCTTCTGGAATCCTGAGTGAGCATGTGAAAGAAAGGGACCTGCTACACCTCACCTAGCCTGAAATTCTAGTGCTATTATGTAGCCTGTTATTTTATTGCTGCTTTTGTTGTTGCTTTTCCTTTCCTAATGCCACATGATAAGATTGCTAGTTCCATTAATCCTTTCCCTCTGGAAAGCTGGATATCAACTCCTGCTTCCATCCCAGGCTCCATTTCCATTCAGGTACAGCAGGATCCCAGTGGGTTTAGGCAGAGATGAGCATTTTCAGCAGTTTCTGGGCCCCAGTCTCAGACTATTGCAATGTTGCTCCCTTTTATCTGAGTACAAACATTTTGTCTTTGCTTCTGAAATATGGCTGGGCTCTGTTACAAGCTCAGTGTGCTGCTCAGAGATGCCCTGCCGAGGTTTACACACAGAACTTCTGTTGTTTCTGTACTGCTGAACAATCCTCCCTGTTTCTCTAGTTACTTGCCTATGGATGAGCTTCTTGGTGAACAAGAAAATGTGTTGCTGTCTAAAACCCTGATCCTGCCAGGTGAGAAATGCCCTCAATTCTTAATAAATCATCTCTCCCACAAGTGCTGAGATTGCATATGCACTGTAGGGCCAGAGATTAGCACACAGCTCCATGCTACTCACCAGAGTAGACATGCTGCTGTTCTAAATCCAAATGCCTTCTGGAGCTGCATCAGCAGCTTCCACAGCCCTAGCAGGAGGTGTTCATTTCCCTGGGGGAGGTCACTGCCCTTGACCTTCTCCTGAAATCAGGCTCCTGGGCGAGAGGTGATTATTTTTCCAGTCCTTGCCTAAAATGAATATTTCAAAGTTTTACCAAATAGCTGTTTAATGTAAAACTCAAACACATTTAGAAATAAGTTCCCAGTGCTATTCCTTCTCTAATAAACATCTGAACTCCCAGCGTGGTGCCTTGTGTTCAGCTCTTGGATGTTGTCTTTGTCTGTAGTTCTTTGAGTTCTGCAGGGAGGGTATATCAGCTTCAACTGAAAGCAGGAAAAACACTTTTGTATGTTTTGCTTAATTGGAAGCCAGATGGTTATGAATTCTCTGCTGGGAGAGACACAATAATGAATGCTCTCCTGAGGGGGAGCTGAGCTGATTCCTTTTCCCTGGATGACACAGTGAGTCAGTTGCACAGGGCCTCCTGTGGCACCATTTGTGGCACAAGCAGAATCAGCATGTTTTTGATTCTTGTCTCCAGATCAAATATTTAAGTGATACAAGCATAGTGATATATAAGTGATAGACTCTATGGTATTTTAACACACTGCAACAAATCTCTTTATGATCATAATTTTGATTTAAAATTGAGTGAAATCAGGACTGGTCATGCAATTTTTTCAAATTTCAAGTATCTTCAAATAGCATTGGAATAATTCATGCAGATTATCTGGTCTCAAATCTGTTTGTGGTGATTAATAAAATATGAACACAAGCAAGAACTGTTTTCAAACTGCTGTTTACACTTGCTCATCTCACAGATTTTCTAAGCAAGAGGGTATGAGAACACTGCTACTTTTTTGTGATAAAAAATGTCTGCTTACATTATGTTAAACATTCATTTTATAGTACAAACAATTTATAATATTATGTCTTTTTTTACTCGGTAAATGCAATCTACTAATATTGTTTTGCAGTAAGTATTTCTAATTCCTTTTCTGTACTAATAACTGCATGAATATTCAGAAAAGGAATAATCATCATAACACATTTAATTTAAGGAAAACTAGATGTTTTTAACAGCTCTTTTACTCTATGATTAGGCTATATATAAATCTTAGGTAAAATTAATAAGGGAGAGCTGTGATGTTCAGAAATTCACACCATTCAAGGCTCAGCACATCCTCTTCTCTGCTGGTTTTAGGGACAAGCTATGTTGAAAAAAAAATGAGGAATGAAGTCATCCTTCTTTTTTCTACTTCTCACAAAATGTCTTAGAACTCTTGGGCAGACAACCTGGATCCCAGCCCAGAGACCCCAGTTTTGGGGGATGCTGTTAGGTAAAGGGTACTTCTGTGGGATTAAGAACTGAAAACAGGTTTCTTAATTGTTCTATGCTGGTTAGCAGCTGATGAAAATTCACTTTGCAGGATGACAATTCCAGCTCAGAGAGTCCTGGAGCCAGAGTATAACCTTTCAGTAAACTCCTCTCCCCTGGAGTGACTGGAATCACAACATTTGCAAGGGGTAAAGGAGGAAAGCAAAGAAGAACATAGTAAATATATCTGATTTAAAACCCTGAAATGCATTTGCCTAGAAATAACAATAACAGCAATGACAATGGGACTTGAACCAGGATTGCATAGAGATGAAAAGTATGGCTGTGGTATCAAGGGTACCAGCCACCAATAACACTCATCACTTCCATGCTCTGAATACAAATGAGTATTTCCTGTACTGTTGTCATTACAAATCTCTTTTTTGTTTCAGGTATTACTTTCCCAAGCTCAGATATAGTCTTAATTAAAATCAGGTAGAGAAAGCTCCAAGGGCAACCTATAACAAAGACCCAGAACAAATAATAAAGGCTTCAAAAGCCTAGCACTGAAGATTTTTCCAGTTGGTTTAGTTCAAGGCACTAATCAGCTGTTAAAGACAGAAGAGTGTAGCTTAAGTCTTTTAGTCTCATAAACTGAATATCTTCAGAGCTTTACCATGGAATTAATTTGGCTTTACTGGTGTTGTTTCAGCCAAATTACCAGTGAAATTAATCACCCTTACAGATGAATCCCCACTCACTACAGAATTTTGCCAGATGTCTGTCAGCTACAAGACACCACAGGTCAATAAATACTCAGTATTACAACATAACTTTTAGCTGGCTTTATCACTTTAATCTGTCAGACCAATCCTCTCTGCATCACTTTGTGAAAAGTCAACTGAGGAGTCTTTCATTTTTATTTGTTTTTAGAGCTTGACCCGGCAGAGTGCCAAATACCATCAGCTCCCAGGGAAGTCCTGGTGAATTGAGTCACTGTGTGCCCTTCAAGAACAGCTCCTAAATTGAGTTATTAGCTGTACAGTCATGGGGTACCTTACTTTGCTACCTGAAACAAGCTGGAAGAATGAGATACTTGGCTTGAATCAGTATTTCAGCCCGGACACTTTAAGAAATCATCAGTCAGGGGACAAAACTCTTGGGGCACTGAGCCCTCCTGCTGCTGCTGACCTGGCTGGCTCTAGAGCTGCTCAGCCCTTCTCTCTCTGGCTCAGCAGTGCCTGGCTCAGCCTTCGAGGGTCAGCAGCTGCCATTGCCTTCAAGGTTAACAGCCTTAAATTGCTGCTGAAATGTAAAAGGGCTGTCAGCCTTTGTCTCCCCATGCACTTGTAATGCAGCAGTTCTTGCCATAGAAGTCATGAGTAGATCAGTCATGATTTTTCTCAGCATTGTCTTCAAATGCCCTTGAAAACTTGCCAGTAAAGAGTAGAAGGCAGGGGGGAGGGGGAAAGCTTGGCAAGAATTCAATGATGAACAGAAGGAAAATATGAGAATGGTGTTTTTTTATGGTTAAGGGGAGAGTAAGTGGGGATAATTTTGCTAAACTGGGAAACTATTATGAAATTAATTCAGTCTTAATATCCTGGTGGATGGGAAGCCTCTGACACTGAGTTGACAGCTTAACAGTAAGAAGATGTGAGCCAATGAAACATACAATAACATAATTTTTTTCTTGATGGATTCCCCTTTTGAATTCATAGGTGAATTATGAATGGGCTAGACCTTAATCACATAGAAAAGAGGGAATGATCCTCCTCCCAAGAGTCTTACTTGCTTGGGCTGTGTGGGGTTTGCTGCTGTTGTCTAAATGTAAGTACCATTCAAGACATACCAGGGGTAATTGAGACATCCACATGCAGATATTACAGAGGAGCTAGGAAATGTTTGAAGAGGCAATTTACTGCCAGACATCTGCCTGAAGTGTTTACCTTTCACTCTAAGACTGCAGCCAGAAAGCAATGGGCTATGGTGGAGCTGAACTCAGCCAAAAGCACATCATTTGGGATAAAAAAATGACACAGGTATGCAGCAACTGTCAACTCCTGGACCTTCTTATTTCTTCCAGAATTTATTCAAAATGTTACTTTTATTGCCCCAATAAACTGAAATATGTGTGTGACAGAAGATATAACCAATGACAAAGGAAGATTTTTGTTACTGTAGTGTGATTTCCCCTGTGCTAGATGCTTTGATGTCCCATGACCCAAATTGCACCCAAACCACCCAATATATAACACAAAAAGGCCATGATTTGTTTCAGGTACCTGAATAACTTAATTCCTTTTCAAACTTTCAGGTCACCCTGGAAAGGACACTTTCAGAAAAATGCATCAAACTGAAAACACTTCCCTTAAATGATAATAACTTGTTTGGAACTTTGTCTAATGAAAAGTTGAACAAGTATTCAATTAATGAAATCATTTGTTACTCTATTAGTCTTCCCTTTTACCTCTAAAATGTTAAGCAACAACTTACATGTTTTGTCAGTTACATATCTGCCTTCACATCCACCTTCACTACAACTTGTGAAGGTGTCAAAAGAAAACTCATCCAAATGAAACTGCTGAAATAATTCAAAAGTTAAGTATTTTATAGTGTTTCTCATATATTTAGATCCTTACCAAGGGTCTATTAATAGGAGCTTAATGTGAATAATTGGAGGCTAGATGACAATTTTTATCTGGCTGAAGGAGTCACTTCACAATTAAACTCACAGCTGGTTGCTCCAGTAGGTGCTTGCAATCTTGTGGCTGACCACTGGCTCCTCTCCAATGTCTTGTCTCTGATGCAGGAGGCTGCTGAGTGGTCCAAAGGAGAGACAATGTTCCCTGCCTTGTTTCCTTGTGTTGAGCTTTCACAGAAGGACAAAACCTAAAAAACTCATCTCTGCCAGTAGGAACGTATTGAAGGAGTCTCAAGGTGTAAAACCAGGTTTGAACTTTTCCTTCATTCAGGGCAATTACAAGTATCTCTCATCATTAGCATGATGATAATAGAAGCTTAATTATCTCAACACTTCTGCCAAATGTGAAGGGAATTAGGTGGTGGGTTCAGAAGTTGCTGGCAGAGATGTTCACTCAGGCTGCTAATGGGACTGCATGGAAAATGGCACTTGGTGATTTCAATTACATTGCTAAGTATGATTTTTATATAAAATAATTTGCTATAAATTTAGCAGTGTGACCCAAAAGGCAGGGCTTTGGACTGGGCTTAGAACTGGAGTCTGTTTCCAGTTCTGTTGCAGATCTACATAGTGACTATAGCAAAACTTCTGGTGTCTCAGTTTCTGCCTCTGTTAAACATCTTCAGAGAAGATCACTTTCAAGTCATACTTTGAATGTGTATAGCTATTGGGGACCTTAGATTTATTACTCTAGGGAGTAGAGAGAGTAAACCAATCTATTTACTTCTGAGTTTGACAAGATCTGAGTTACAGCAAACCTCGTTTATGTTGTAACAGAAGCTGGTGACTAGAAAAAACTACAGAATTTTTACTCTTTACTAATGTCAACCTAAGATAAAGACATTTTCTACACTGTTGTCACAAGTACTGCATTACTGCAGAAACATGTAGAATTTATTTCACAGCCATGCCACTGTTCTTCTGAAGTATGATTTTTGTAGCCCAGATCAAGGGGATTGTAATTTAAGTAACAAATAAGAAGTTTTGCCTAAATGGGAGATTTTACTTTCTGTAAAAAAATTATAATATAGGGCAAAGCTACACACATAGGACTCTCTATTGTTTCAAAGTCTTAGTAGCTTATCAGACTTGTTTTTCTTTCAGGTTGTCCCTATTTGTGTTAAATTGTTTATTTGCTTAATGCCTTCAATACAATACTGAAAACAACCTTGCACTGTCAAAATGGCAGATGGCCAGAAACCAGACAGCTTTCAAATGAATATATGTAATTCTGGGCCATATGCACTCTAGAAAAGAAAGGTAAGTTTTTCATATGAGTGCTGAAAAATAAAACATTTGTACTGATGTCTAAACTGCCCTAAGGAGAGGAATAAAACTAGTATCACGTTGTTCTTTTGGCTCAGCTCCTATGGGATGGTTTTTAGAAACCATTTGTTTAAACTTGTATTTTTAAAGATCATTGTCTTGGGTTATGTCTGACTTTTTCACACTGAGAATCTTGATCTCTTATCACATCCTGCCTAGTTGTTGAAAATTTCTAGAAACAACTGTCTTTTGATATTAAAAATAAATGCCTATGTAGATCTACCTGGGCTCCAGTATATAAACAAAATTAAACAAAACCCAAGAAGAAAAAGTCCATATTTCAATCTCCTGATGCCATGGCTATTGGCACACATTACTGCTTCATAAAATCATCTTACTGGGCATGAACCCTAACATTTTCCAAGGACTTGTGTTGTGCTGTTTGCTTTGTGCAGAATAAGATGGCTCCCCAACATTCCCACATTGTCAGATTCTCTTCCCATTAGTAAGAGAGGGACATTTGTGTGATTTCTCTTATTTGAAAGTGTCTGTCCAAGTTAGGTGAAACAAAATAATTTTTAATGGTTGCAAGGATGTATTTTAGCAGCATTTAATCTTAGAATGGGAATTTTTGTTGGTGACACAAGCTTCTCTGTTCTAGATATCCTTCAAATTGGCTTGATCATGGAGAACTCCTGCTGAGTCTAAGTGCCATTTCTAATCATGCAGACATATTTTAAACTTCTAGAAGTACATTAATATATGGATAAATTGCCTGGTTCATGTATACATATGGTTTTGGTCACCTTTGTGAGGACATACTGAGTCCAGTAGCCAGAGAGAAACAGAGCTGGAGCAGCTCCATGGTCAAACGTCCTTGGTCATGCCAGTAGCATGTATTCCTTCTGGGAAAACATATATAGACCTGATACACATAAGCATGGATAAGCACACAAATTGACACAGACAGAAGCACTCATGCAAACACAAAATCAAAGATGTTCTGTACAGGAAGAGATAAACAACATTCTAAGTGCTCAAGACAACAAAGAATTCACTATGCTTTTAAAATGAACCCAATTTACTGTAATTTAGATGTGAACTTTTAGAAAATAATTTAATATTCTCCACTTTTACAACGTTAATTTTTTCATGGCTTCTTGATCACACAGATATCTAATCAACATCCAGATTTAGCTTTTGAAAGCATTTGCTTGCCCTCTGGTTTCCTTCAATGTTATTAAAGTGTGTAGCTTAAATCTTCTTTAATCTGCTTCAATACTGGCAGACTGATTAACAAACATTAATTATAAAGATGCTGAGTAGGCTTTATGAAAGAAGAGGATGAAGAGGAGGTAATGGCTGGGGAAGGGAAGATAAAATGTAGTGATCTTTCTAGTCTGATATGTCATTCTCCCTGAGTATGTCTTTATGTCTTTATGTTCCCTGTTATATCGAGTCCAGCAAGCAATCACAAGTAACTAACCCCTGACTCCTGCTGCCACACAGCTGAGGTTCCTCTCCTGCATTTGCATCCCTGTCTCAGCCTCTGCTCTCCCCTGTGATGGAGTGTTACAGACCTTGTCCATCCCAGATTTTACCTGGTTACACCTCAGCCAAGCCCTGCTCCTGAGCACACTCACCTGCTGCACCCCTGGGCTTGGATTTTCCTCATTTCCCAAGACACTGGTGGCATCTCTGGGCTCCTGAGGCAGCACAGCATTGCTTTGTGCCAGACCCAGGCACAGAGAATGGGCCTTGGTGGGGACAAACTGCTCTATCCATTTTGGTTTTCTTCTCTGTGAGTTCTTTGTCTCATGGTTGAATAAAGTTAAAAACAAGATAGTCTGCTTAACTAAAAATAAAACCACCAAAACCCCTCAGTTTGTGTCCCTGAGAGCTCAAGGGGGAGTGTCAGCAGTGCAGAGGGATGAGATAGAGCAGTCTGCTGTTCTGGCAGAAAAAGCCAAAGAGAGCATAGAAATTTGTGGAAGAGGAGTAACTTATTTTCCAAGTCAGAAAAGTGAAATAAGGATAATGTACTCTAGAAATAGAAGTAGAGAATAAAATTCCTGCTAATAGATCATATTAATTCAGGAAGATATATGTTTAGACCTGCTGAAAAGTGGTAACAAATATTTATGGGTACAAATTATTATTAGAAAAAACATGTCCCTAATTTCTCTTGCTTGATAAATTGAACTAACACAGCATACAATTTCCATATTTATTCATTTGACAATATTATTGTGTGGATGACTGTTGGTCTGAAAAACCCATTAAAATAGTGTACTGTGAGAGATTAATAACTTCAGTTTTGGAAACAAAATCCTGCGCTTTTTGTTTCTACTCTGATGACTGCCAGCTGGTTTCCACATCCCTTCTGTGGCCACTGTTCCTTTATGACACCAAACAAACCCTTTTCTTTGCTATGTGAAGCCATTAAGTTGTTTTTCTGAGGTCTCACTAAGCAGAGTGATATTCACTGAAAAAGGCAGATCTTTCACCAGCCACTATTTTTACCATAAAGGTCTAAAATCCTGCAAATGATTACAGTCATCCCTTGGCTTAGGAAATCCGGATTCTTCTCTTTCTCTGGTCATGGATTTCTCCTGTTGTGTTGGGCAAGTGGCTTAGACTAAGAGGAACCACATGGCTTCCATTTATCTGTCTCAACTTGAAAAATTTTCAACTGTTTTTCCAAGAAAAAGAGCTAAGGATATGCAGGCATTTTAGAATGCTATGTTTTCCTTCCCATCCTTTTTTTTTTTTTTTTTTTTTAAATTTCAATGCTGTGTTTTTTAGCATTTGTAATGAAAGGAGTAGCTACAAGAGCTGAGAATTCAAAGTTACAAAACAAATCTCTTCCAGAAATCCCTGGTTTAAACCCTTAAGCTTTGTGTTCTCAGTGTTCATTAGTCACTTTTGGACCTCCTAATGCTCATCTTGCTGGGTCTCAGCAAAACAGGCATAGTACAAATATATTTGCATCTGACAGAGGTGTGCCATAGAAAGACTTGGAACTTCAGGGATTGCTAAGTAGCAAAAGTTTCTGTCATTTTTCCATGAAGGCTTTGCTGCAGGGTCATTATTTTTCCCTTTTCTATTATGTGCCCTGCACATTTTAGAAACAATCTTCACTGTATTTAAGTGTCTTCTAGTTTGTTTATTTTGTAATGAAAGGACACAAATTTAGATAGCTTTAATGATTGATTGTTTTTTTCTGTGTTTTTGCATCATTGGGTTTTACTTTTGTGTCTTCAATTTCAAGGTGGATTAGAATATATTTCTAGTTCACTAGCAAAAATTGGCATCTGTTCAATAACCTATCCCAGAGATATATTCCTTCTTAAGGAGGTGATGTTCTAATGCTTCCTTCCATTCTCAAAGCTATTGTGAGGCATTCAAAGCCTGATAGGTCAAGAGTGGGAATTTAGGCACAGAAAAACTCAACACTGCTGAGCCTAACATATGTGCCCAGCCCTCAGAGTGTCATTTACTCTGCTGAATTATGTGTCTAGGCATAGGATTTCATTAGATCTTCCTGGCTTCATCCCAAAAGCCAGAACTGGAAGATAGTTTTTCCTCTCCCTAAACCCCATTCTATTGTACTCATGGATGCAACTCTGTGAAAAAGCTTCTAGTCTTCATGAAATATTGCTTTCACATCCTGGCTAAATCTAGATTAATCCAAGAGGCACTGTCAAAAATCCACTCCTATACTTTATCTGGCAGAAAATGACTAATGGTTATTTGGCAGTTACAGCATTTAAATATTGACAGTCTTCCTTTAAAGTTCTTATATTTCATTACTTAATATTTGATTGTTTTTACTTTGTATAAATTTGCTGTCAATTTGCACCTAGTTATGCACTTGTCACTTAACTCCCACTTACAGCTTTCCATGCTGCTATTCTGGATCAGCATGAATTAAAATTATTTAGCCATGTCTGATCAATTATTTTTGCTTGAAAATTCTTCATATCTAGAAGCATTGATGTGATAATAATAATAATAATTATATTAATGATAATAATGATAATAATAATAATAACAAAAATAAAACAATAAAAATGAACAAGGCTTGTGAAGACACAACAGGATGTTGAAGTCTTCATGATGTGATGAAGTTGAGGATGTGAAGACAGTAATGTCTTCATACTGAGAGTTAGGATTAGATTAGCCTTTAGGAAGAAATTCTCTGCTGGGAGGGTGGCAAGGCACTGGAACAGGCTGCTCAGAGAAGCTGGGGAATGTCCCCTCTCTGGAAGTGCTCAAGGCTGGGTTGGATGGGGCTCTGAACAGCCTGGTTGAGCAGGTGTCCCTGCACACAGCAGGGGAGCTGGAAATGGGATCTTTAAGGTCCCTTCCATCTTCTAAGGTCCCAACCCTTCTATGATTCTATGATAATGGAGAATGCAATTCCAATTAACCTGAAAATCATATTAAAGTGAGAAATTTTTTCTGAATTTATTATTCAATGAATTTTCATTGCATATGAAAATATGTGAAGACACAAAGGGTGCTCAGAATCACAAGGAATACCTCAAAAGACACTGCAGTAAAGAAAACTATGAACAGCTAACACATGTCATGTTAAGAAATAAATTCAAAGATGATTTAACTTGTGTTCCAAAAGCCATTGTGCTCTTTAAAGAGGAAGAATTGCAGGACTCAAGGGACTGTGAATAATCTGAGACTTGCTGGAATACAAAAATGTTTCTACTGCTGCCTAGCCCTGCTCCCTGTACAGCAGCAGGAAAGCCAGCATCCCAGAGAAAATGCTGAGCAGTTGAAGCTGAGTGCCCTGAAGAGGAAAGGGAATTTCCTGAAATGGGAATGATGTTTAATACACTCTATCTGTGAAGAAATCATATTTCCATTAATAACTCAGAACTCTCTACAAATCTTTCAATATTTATTTTGGGAACTTTCATTAGGATTTCTGCAAGATGCAGCTTTTTGGGTAAGGTGTTTTTTTACAAGTTTGTGAGTGGTCTGATATCCCTCTGTGAGTTTTGTATGTCAGAGCCATGGGAAACCTGTGTATGTGGTTGTGTATAGCATGGGAGTTATTGCTTCTCTCCCATTTTGTATTTCTCAACACAAGAGTGTAAGTCCCATAGAGCCCTTGTATTTTATTTAAGCTGTGTTTCCCACAAAAACAATAACTGGCAGTTTGTACTGAAATGCTTCACTTTAGTAGATCAATGGCAATGTGGATGGCTCCCTTGGCTTTTCAGCCTTTTTAGAGCAAAGATGTAGAAGCACTCTTGAGAATATTTTCAGAAGCCTAACCTTTGTTTCTGACTTTGGACTGCAAAGAGCAGGACAACTACTCCTGTGTCATTTCCTGATTTCTCTTTTTGGTTGGCACAGGCAAGTTCAGAAATACAAACAGTGCACTTTTGCCTGTTCCTGATGATGAGCCATGGTGTAGCACCTCGTGGGAGGTGGCTCCCCATGTGCTGAGCTCAATTCCTGTTGAATCATTCTGCAGGTTTGATCTCAGCTCTGCACCTGAGCTTTCCTCCCACAGAAGGTGGGGAGGAGGGGGGCTGTGTGTGGCTGTGCCTTGTCCTGAGCTGGAGGTGGGAGCCATCTGACCCACAACAAACCCACTCAGAAACTGCCCAGGCTCCATGGGCTGATCTTCCTGTTAACGGGAGTAAAGAGGTGATAATAAAATCATGTAAGCACAGAAATCATAAAGCACTGAGGGGTAAAGAAGAAATAAACTCAGAGGCATCTAGGAGAAAGAATTATCAAAGTGCAAAATGAGCTTTATTCAGTATGTAAATCAGTCTGAATGTGCATTTGGTTTCTGTCTTACAGCAGCCTGTGATTAGAAGTGTGCTGACTACTGTTTGCTGCTGGCACAGGAGCCAAGAGAAAATCTAGTTAATTGCCTAACATTGCAAAAGCCTTACAGCTCAGAGAAGAGTTTCATTTAATGAATCAAATTCTGAACTTGGCCCACTGATGCTCCAGTAGCTTTTATACATTCTGTTTTTCATGCTAGAACATTTCTGGCTGTCCCAAAATCCAGCTGAAGGTTTGAGGAGAGATATTACTAATTTAAAGGTTTGAGCCTGTCTGTCTCAAATTAGAGAAAAAAGGTACTTACTAATGTAGAGAATGTATTTTGTATGTATCAGTACAGCTGCTTGTAAATCTCCATGATTGCACAATAGTATATTTTTGGGTCATGGATGCCATTACTGGTTAACATTTAAAAGCACCTTCTAAAATATAATTACAAGGTATGTGGCCTTTAAAGACATTTTCAGCTGGAGGTCTTCTCTGATAACTGCTGGTCACATGCATGTCCTTGGCTGATAATATGTCTGGCAGGTTACAATGGAATAGTTCATGATAACTCAGCACATGACTTTAAAAAACTTCCTTAGATTTACTTTTTATTTTGAATTAATCCAGTCTAATAAAGATTGTTACCTGTAGGAACAGGAGAGGTCTGAATTACCTAAAAAATTTTAAATATTCAGATCACAGTAAGAGACAAATGAAGTATAAATGACATGAAAAATGATGATGTCACACAGCTGGACTGTCACATAAATAGCTGTAGGGAAAGATCTTGGGTCTTTAGTAAGATGTTCAATATTTATAACACAGGAGATTGAAATGAAGATATCAGGTAGGCCAGATTTTATCAAATGTGAATTAAATATTTATGAACCAGGCTGTAACCATTCTTTAACACTCAAAGCCAGGTAATGGCCAGTGCACAAACATGTTGCCCAGTTTAGACAGTTAATTAATTAAATCTATTAATGTGTTAAATAGTTTGCTGGATGTATTTTATTTGCTAAGTAGGCTTTCAATAATTTCCTGATTCCATTCTCTTCAATATTTCTTCGTGAGTTTTAACTTTCCTAAATGACCTTCAGGAAAATCAGATATAGAGTTAATTATTGTGGTGGGGCTGTTATCCAATTTGCAAAAAAATTTACCACAGAATTTCTTACCTACTGTAACAGGTCTGAGACCTGGGTTTAGACCTTGGATTTTAAAATAAAAATAAACAAAATATTTAAAAAAAAATTAAAATACAAATATAAACATTTACATCAAAACAAGATTTTGTATGACATGAAAAAAAGTTATACATTCCAATCTAACATGAAATCTGTTAGGGACAAATTCATATGATCTAAATTCTACCAAAACCCTTCTAATGTGCCATCTGCTTTTGACTGGCTCTTCTTTTGAGAAGTCTGCCATGAAAAATTGTGGCTAATCTCAACAAAATCTTCTTAGAAAAACAAATCTAAATAAGCCAGTGCTTTGGCAACTGGTTTTCAGTCTTTTATTTTTTAAAGAATTTCCATTGCTCTTAATCAATAAGCTTTTTTACTCCTCTGTTTGGCAACTTTTTCAACCAGAACTGCCAGAAGTGCAGGGTTCTGTGAGGAGACAAAATCCAGGAAAAAATCCCCCTCTCTTGCTAGTGCTCTTCCTGAGAGAATCAAGTGGCACTGGGAGCTCCCTGAAGCCTCACTGTGAATCATTCTATTTTAATAACATTTAGAAAAGCAGCATATAACCTGGTGTGTCTGCGTGCCAATAATGATTCATTTCTTCTCTTAAGATAATGAAACATTCTAATTATCATGTATTATCCCCTAGGTTATAACAGAGATGTAGTATTCACTGCACAACTGTCTATAGATTTCTTCCCCAAACATTTACAGTGGTGAAGGTGAATGCCACAGTGCTTGACAGCATCTTTTCAGATAGAAATCAATTCTGTGAGAGGCAAAATTCACAACTCCCATTGATTTCAATACAAATTAAATATTCATTTTTTTCACAGAATTACATGTAATAAGTGGGTATGTGGCATCTCACAGATGCTCTGTTATTAGTCTATGAATAGCTTCAGTTGAAAAATTATCTTTACTAGCACTGAATTGCTCTAAAATAATTTTAGGTATTGACAGTATGAATTGAAAGTTTTCTCTGCAAAAATCAAATGCCTTCAAACATTCCCTTACTCTGCAATCCCAGGAGCTCATAGTGTAATTACATTCAGGCTTATTGATGCACCTCTAATCACAGAGATTTTCCTCACTTTTACTGACCACAGTGGTATGATATCCTTTGTGCACAGCTCTCTGTCTTTTGATAATTTTTCTTCCTTTTCTCTTAAACATGTGATTGTTAGCATCACTTTGCTTGCCCTTTCCCATTTGCCCATAGAGTGAGTCACACTTACAGAGGATTTTTCCAACATTCCTCTAGATTCTTATGCTAAGACTGCAAATATAGAGGATTCACAAAGTAATTTTACTTTCTTCCCTTGAGACAGATGCATGGGACACTCTAATCTTCACTTCTTCTGCACATAATATAGTAACTTATGGCTAATATATAACTTATTATTACATTATTATGCACTTTGCCTACTATCCAGTGACATGAATAATTCATAGAACAATCAGAATACCATGGCACAAACTTTGCAATGAGCCCATGATGTTTGCCATGCCTATCTACTTAATCTTGGATTATGACTATGACTATAGCATAAATTACTCAGCTAAATATAGCATAAATTGCTCAGCTAAATGGGATGCTAGTACCTCTTAAGGGCAAACCTTTATTGTCACCTGCAAAGAACTTCATATATGTTTTTTTAAATAAATGAAAACTTCACCCACCTTCATTTTGTACAAAGTGCAAACCTGTAACCATCCCTGACTCACATTGTCTTGACACTGCAGCTACAGATCCTGAAAATGAGCCATTAACATAAGAAGTCAGAAAACATCCACAGCTTTCATCATTTGGCATCAGTTGCCAAAGAAGCAAACAAAGTATTTGAATTCCATTATGCCAGAATACTAATGGCAATTATGGTCTCTGCCTATTAAGAATTAGTTTAGTTTTCATGCATTGAGTCCTCCTTGTGTACACAAATGTGGATAGATGGCACAGAAACTTCAAAAAAACCAAACCAGGTTTTTTTAGATCACCTCAGACAAATTTGTTGAGACAAAACAATGCTTGGAATTATATTTGGAAACAGTTGGGCATTACTTATTCATATCTAGAGAATTCAAGGGTAAGTCTCCTCTTTTATTCAAGCAAAATTATCAGCTATATTTACCTACCCAGTCAAACTCTTGCTTCCTGTTACCATGCCATGTATAAACCTAGCTATAAATAGCCAGTACCATTCTTATGATGTCCTGCAGCAGAACCTTCTTACATAAGACAGCAAAAAGCTCTTGCACCAATTAAAAAAGAGAAGAAAAAAGTCATTTGACATCCAGTGAGAAGTATATTGGACTAAATAGCAAAAACGAGCTCTAATAGCAGATCAACCTTCATGACACTGTGTTTTATTGAAAGTATTTTTGCTTTATATATTCTGCTTCATTTTTAAAAGTGGGTGATTCCTATAGAGGAGACATGCAGGTTCAGAAACACTAATGATTCATGCAGTGTTCAGCCCATCAGTAGCTGTCTTGCTCTATAACAGGCCTTTAAAAACCACTTCTTTTATTTCATTTCATGTAGAAATGGTGAATACTCTCCTGCAGAACACATACTGACAAAAAGAGGAATGCATTGTACAGAGTGGCAAAATAATTTGGATCTTCCTGACCTCTGAACTAGTGTGTCCTGTGTGATAATCTGCAGTGTGGTAGCAAAGAAATTACCCATTTTAATAACTGTTAAACACAGAGCCATAAAACCATGCAATCATAGAATGGTTTGGGTTGGAAGGGACCTTGAAGATCACCCACTTCCAGTCCTTCTGGGCAGGGCTGCTCTGATCTGTCCATCCCCAGCCTGGGTTCTTACAGAGTTGCCCCAGTCCAGGAGCAGCCCCAGCACCTGGCCTGGGTAAACCTTGTGAGGTTTGCTTGTGCTCATTTCCCAAAACCCCTCTGGATGCTTCTGACAAGGTTGTGGTGGGGTCTATCAGTTGTGTAGTACCTGCTGATGTGGCTGAGCACTCAGTCACACAGAGAGCATTGCTGCAGCCAAGGAAGCTCCTCCTAGGGATCAGCCTTCACACAGCTGAATGAAGGCTCTTTATCCAGCCCAGGGTATTAGAATTGTTTCTATTTGCTCTTTTGTTTAAGACTGAAATAAGCTGTCTCTTGTTTATTCTGAATCTGTTCCCTGTCTGAGGAGAAATGTCCTTCCAAGAAGATGATGCCATAGGAAGGTTTACTATTTGCATGTGATTTATTGCTTTTATGTCAGGTTATTATATATCTCGGGAGCACTTTAAAATTTTCACAGTTATAATTCAGTAGGGTACTGCATCAAGAATTAATGAGTTAAATGAGAACAAGACATATATATTTTCTCTCAAAATATGTGTCTATTCCACCAGCTGTAAACCCTTCCATTTTCTTGGAGAAACAGCAGACAGGCTGGGGGGAGGATGACAAAACAATGCAGTCAATGACTGATCCTAGAGCAGACTTGTAATCCTGATTGCCTTCCTGCCTCAAGTCTATTAATCTGGAAGCTCTTTGGAGCTAACACTTCTTTTTCTATAACATAATTGATTACTGGTGAAAAAGCAGAGCTGGGATTTAAGTTAGAGAATCTAGAAGCCCCTTTTCCTCTCACAAGAAAGGCTGCAGTGGGAAATTTGGGATTCTCTAAACCAAACTTGAAGTCAGAAAGGTTCAACACTCACTTGTGAAATAGCTTTTATGTTCAAGAGAAAATGTAAAAAAAATAGATACTGTAATACTTCTTAAATTAACTCTTTAAAATTTGAAAGCATACAGTAAGAAGAAGGTACACTGTGACTTCTCTGTAACATTAGATATTTTATTCTTCTTCAAATTAAGAGGCTAAATAATAAATTATATAAGCTTATAAGGGTAAATAATAAATTTAGATGTAAAAATAAGAAAGTTAGATGCAGATTACCCTTGTTTTAATGTTTATTGCCAAGAAAAAGCAAATTCCATGCATAATTTAAATGATGTTTTCAGCCCATGGAGTCCAAATATATTCAAGTATTAAAGATAATTAATAAAAATGCAAGCCAAAATTAGGGTAAATTAAACTGCAAATGATTAAATAGTAATGAAAAACAATAATGAAATAAAATCAAGCCTATTTACTTAAGTCAGTACTAGCTAAAAGTGTATCTGAGTGTGCTCTGCCAAATACTAATTAAATCAAATTATGTGCTACTCTCTACATTTGTTTTCTCTGTTTACAATTTATCAAGCTATATAGTTAAAAAGGAAAAAAAGCTTGAACTAACAATTTATTAGCCTTCATTTAGCACTGGAAAGGCAAGGGGGGCTCTCTGAATGTTCAGTTAGTGCTGCAAGGGGATTAGCAGCCATGAGGATTGATGACTGACAATGAAGTTGTACAAAGAACAAAAATTACTGCCAGCATTTCATAAACTCAGCAATTTCTGTGTACGACTAGACAAGTTACCAGAAGTGTTTTCTTGCATAATAATTTATTTACTTTGCATACATAAAGAATTATAATTTTACAAGGCTCTCCATCATACCTTTGGACTTCAACTGAGCACTTGGCATAAGCAAGATCAATATTTTTGGTAAGTTACAGGAAAAGGGGTGCCTTCTAGTTGCTTAAATAGTTTTTTTCTAGCAGTGTCAGACATACACCTACATAATCCCTCAATTTGGCAGAACTCCTGGGTCCATGCTGTTTACAAGTGTCATTCCTGTTTTGCTGAAATTAATTTGTGCTAAGTATGGCTTTAACAAGATAAAGTCACGAAAATTATTTCAGTCATCCTTTCCCTAACTTCCTCCCTCCCTACACATTCAACAGCTTTTACTATTAAACACTTGATTTTGTATCAAAACTGTGTTAACAAGTTTACATATTTTCTGCCTTCACCATTGTCCTGTCAGGAACTTTTTTACCAAGATTCTCTATTACTAGTTTCTAGATATACACTACTAGACTGCTTGGAAGCTGAAACTTGAGTCAATATTGTGCTAATTTGAAGTTTCTTGTAGTCTGTCCTAAGCAGAGTTGTCAATTGGCATTTCAGAGTAACATGACCAAACTCCTCTCACATCATTTAGGTTCTGATAGCCAAATACATGACAGTGTTATCTTACTATTTGACAACAATGAATTGACACCTGACATTGGGTGTGACTCCTTCCCTGTCCCCTGTGCTCCCCTGACTCCCTGGAGCTGCTCCACTTTGTATAAATGTTGGGGATTTCATGGGGCTGAGCCTCCTAAGTCTCATTTCACAGTCAAGGAACTCCTGCCCAGTGTGGGGTGGCAGGTTATAGGTACAGCTGCCAATTCCACACGATCTTTCAGAGCCCTGGAGTCCTACTTAAAAACCTGCTGGTTACTCCCATTGCTCCTCCCACTGCTGTCAGAAAGTGTTCTGGGGGTTTTGTTTTGTTGGGGGGTTTTTTGGTGGTTTGTTTTGGTTTGGTTTGTTTGTTTGTTTTTCTTTCAAGGCTGATATATTTGCAAATAAAGTTTCTGCTTATATGAAACATCTCTTTTCAGGAAGGAAAGAAAGGAAAAAAAACTCTGGATCAGCTCTCATAAGCTTCTTAAAACCCCATTTATTTTGCAACAGTTCTGTCTTTGTTATCTTCTTGTTCATGCTCCATTCTGAACCCCCTATCTCTAAGTGGCTCCATAGAAAACAAGTTTCTCCTCTCAGATTGCTGTAACAACGTCTCCTTTCTCTCAGGCTGGCTCTGGGCCAGTCAGGCTCCTTATTCCAGCAATTCCTGTTCCAGTATAATAGGTGAGATAAGCCACTATCAGTCCCCTTACAGCAAAGTCTTCACAAATTCCCTTACTTTGGAAGGACTCCATCTCCTTGGTGTCTCACACAAAGTTATGGAGACTGGTTTGGCTAAAAGATATTCCCCAAGCACACATTGCATGGCACATTACACAAGAACACTGCCTGTTTACAAACATTTTAATTAAGATAATGACAAGAAAAGCCATGTTCCAGAAATGCACTTATGCAAGTGTAAATTTAACAGAGTCCATCTGTATGAATTAATTCTTTCTAAGCTTAGTGCAAGGGATCTTAAATTCTCTATCTTTGTATAGACAGGAATATTGCAGCTCTTTCCTGTATAAAGGAGGTCAGATTTGCTGTTACCCTCACCATGCTGCAATAGGTCCTTATGTACAAAAAATATATTGAGCAAAATCTACCAACGCAAAACAATGGGAAGATTTCTTATTCAAGTTCCAACAAACACACTCTCTGTCTGTCAGAAAACAGTATTTGATGGTGAATATATGTTCAGGGAAATATGTTAATTCTTATTCAACTGACAGTCAATACAGTCAGTCGGATGCAGTCCAATGAAAAAGTTTATTTTGTCATAGAGGACATTGTTATGGTCTGAAACAGAAGCAGCAAACTCTACAGGATGGAAAAAGGTGTTTGGTGGCTGTGAAGCAGAAGGGGGTGTTTGCAAGAGGTGAGAAGGTAGCTAACTCCTGTGTTTAGAAGAAATAGAGACATGTATTTATCACACCTAGATCACTGAAAGAGTGATTGTGGGAAAAATACAGTAGGAAGTAAAATCAGTGTATTGATGGATTCCTTGATTTTCATACCTCCTAGACATATTTAAAAAGCAAGCCTGGATTGCAACAAGACTGCCTCCACTTGAAACTGATTTGCTATGATGACAATTTTTTGCTTTAGTGCGTGTGTCAGGGTGCATAACCACATCAGGTTTGCCTCCACAAGTTCCATGAAGGTATAAGATGTACTGAATAAGAAGAACACATTTTCACTGACATGGGAAATGAATTATGGGAGGAAAAAAGCATGCAAAAGGGCCTGGGAACACCATATATCTCCTTCAGCCACATTCTGGTGAACTCCACAGAAGGTGGTGTTGGTGGAAGACTGTGTTCTGCCTCTTTTTATATATTTCTTTACTTAGTATTCTCTTGCTTGAGTTTGTAGAAATAAACTTATTAAACAAAACTCTTATTTTGTTAAATTAAAAAAAAAAAGACAAATCTTTTTTCCAATTAAAACTTCTTTGTTTTTTCAAAGTAAAGAAATTCTTCTTAAATACAGTTATATCCCTAGAGTGAATGCCTCAGAAACACAATGTCTCACAATGAATACACTTCACTGGAATGATTATTCTAAAATCCTTGGGGTTAGAACTAAACTTAAAATAAAGATTCTAATAGAAAAGCAGAATGTATTATGATTTGTTGGATTCCAGCTGTGCTAGTGACAATTCTTCAGTCATTTGAAACAATTTTGCCTGACAGGATTCTCACTTCTTCAATTGTGAGGTGTGTTAGGGATGAACTTTGCAGGTCTTGTGCTCCTCCCTGCTGAACAGAGCAGGAGGAGCAGTGCAGCATTATTTTCTTCCTTCTGCAAGTCCACCCTCATGGTCTAGTTTGTCAAGGTCTTGAAGAAAAATATAGTGGGAATTAAAATGATTGGAGTGGGACAAGAGAGCAGTAGCTATACAAGACTGTGTGCCATCCTTTATAGACTGTGAAGAGTAAAAAAATCATGAAAAGACATAGTAGTTGCATAAGCCAATGTCCAAAGGGACATTGAGCAAACAGGAAAAACTGGGCAGATGTGTAAGAGAGTAATACTGATGTTCTCCCATAAATCCTTATAATATTGCATTGAATTTTTTTAATTTATCTTTTCTCACATGCTTTTAACTCTGCCAAAATTTTTGCTATAAATGTTCCATGGTAAAAGTCAGTTACTTTCTATTTTCACAACTGAGCTTTACCCTGTGATACAGAAAATGGATAGTTATTTTTGGAACAGACCTGTCTGCTACTGCAAGGAGGAACAGATTAACTTTTGTGATTTTATCCAGTGGAAATCTTTCCACAGGAACAGCTCCAAGTAAAGCAAAGGTGTGTCAGTCACTGACTGTCTCCAATCCTAATCCAAAACTGAGTCTAATTCTGATAGTGCTTCACTGATCTACAGTATCCAAACCAACAGAAGGGCAACAAAAATGCTGCAACTACACTACACTGTATCCATAAAAGATAAACTTAATTTGCTATTTAAAGTATGCTCAAATGTTTTGTCAGAAGACCATTTTACCAAGAAGCTCCTGGTATATTAAGTAACACTACAGTGCAATGAATTATGCATTTTGTTCTACAAAATGCATAATAAATGTGATACAAAATCTCCTCAAACCTCTTTTTGCAAAGACTCACTGATGTAACACAGCTGGGATGGCTGATATGACAGCACAAAGATGCAGAGTTAATGCCTGTGGAGCCATGGGCTCAGCATCCTGTGCTTGTGTGGTGTTAGCAAGAATCATGAAACCCAAATGAAAGGCACAAGGGCACTCAAAACCCCCCATTAATTTAGTAGAAACTTTTCTGAGGCACAAAGAGTAACACAAGTTTTTTAGCTGCCTATCAGACTGTAGAATGACTGATTTTCTTTGTACAATTGAAAATCTCTTGTCAGTGTGAGCAAGGGTTCCCCACGAGGATCATGGTTATCAAATGCTCTTTTCCACAGTCTTGAACAGCAAGTTTGCATTTTAAATTCAAATTTTAGAGTGCTGTGAATCCATGTGCTTATAGCTATATACATATGGGGCAAAAAAAACAAAGCTTGCCACAGAAGCATATTAGATGTTAATTTTGTTTGCTAAATCCTCAAGGAAGGCTATTTCAAAACAGTGCTGTTTTCAATAAAACATCAAAGCTTTTTCATTCCATCAAAATCACTCTCCTATTGAGAAGCTGTAATGGCTTGGTTAAAGTTTATATGAAAGTGTGCATCGACCTTGCAGCACACAAACGACTGACAAGTATCTGTAGTCCCAGATGTTATGTACTGCATTACCAAACCCCAATCAGAATCACCTTTTTTATTCTATTAGCTTATTCTTCATCCATAAATGTTGCAAACTACAAAAGTTTTCCCATTTTTCGGAATCTAATCAGGTCTAAATTATTTGACTGGGTTTTTTTCTTCAGTTTTATGATCTAATCTATAGCATTGTCTGCTGAGACAAATTATTTTTTGACATCAGAAAAAGAAAGTAGTGTAGTATCTATTTTCTAAGGTGATTTTTTTTTCCCAAATAAATGCCAATGAGATAGAGTTAAATATGAACAGTTGGAGGGGAGGGCTGCAGTTTGTGAAAATGTTTCCATAGGACATTTCTAAGTACATAACCTACAAAACATAGACACCAAAAGACTCCACTAATTCAGATACTTCTTTGTCAAGATGATAAGTGCTGGTTGAGGTGAACATCTATACCTGATCTAAGTATTACTTTTATAGATGTAAAACTAAATATGTTAAACAAAATATGATTATCATATTCCCATAGCTACACCTCATCAATAGATGAAGACTATACTAATATGCTTCATTATATTTTTCAAATTAACATATGAATCAGAAGATTTCTTTTCTCATTTAGTAGAAAATTCATCCACAGCCCACAAGCAGACTCCAGCTGGGCCACAACTCAATGGGATGAACAGATGACCATTTCATTCTGCTTAAAGGTGAAGCTAATCTGCTTTTTTTCTCTTGTGGATGTGTTATAATCTTACTAACATTGTGTCAGTGACTGTGCATTTATGTTATTAAATGGTCAGGTTTTAGGATGCATTTTCAAAATGTTTTTATGAGAGGATTTGGTGTAGCCTTGTAAATCAGTCCTGAATTGAAGATATTATCAAAGTAGTAAATATATTTATTTATATGGAAAATTTAATCCTAATAAGCAGCTGCTTGTGCTAGAAATGTCATCTATGACTTTCTTTCTTCCATCCTGATATGACTGCACTGCTGATCTTTGTTTGATAACTAATATGTACGGAGTCACCTTTTTGTCAAATACCTGGATATACTCAGTAGGGAAATCTCCCTGGAACTTTTAAGTGATTGCTGCAAAAACAAGAGATTTTTAATCCTGCAATCTCCATCCTGCAAAATTCAGGATAGCTGATCTGGGTACCAGCTGTCTCTTCTCAACAAGACAACTATTTGGGATACAATTTTCTGTAGTTCTATACAACTACCAATTATTCACTGCCACAATGGGCCATTAGAGACACATCAGCCAGTGATTCATGTCTGCTAGTTATTTTAAAAATCTAAAAGTTATAAAAAGTAGGATTTAAAAAATAAATTTAAACTTTTCTAATCAGCTTCCAGAAAAATAAAATACTTTGGTAAAAAGATGCACTGAAATTTCCTAGAAGTCTCATAAAGATGGAGCAAAGGACTGCAACATAACTAAAACCAGTACTGCAATATAGACAAAGAAAATTTTTTTACTCAGGAGTGAGATACTTTAGTAGTGAGGGGAGTTGAAGAAAAAGTTTACAAATTTTATAAATTGTCACTAAACATTTCAGGTTGTGGCAGTACATGTGGCTGCAATGTATGTATGTTAATATACAGAGTTGGTTTCCCCTGTCCCCAGCAGCCTAATCCAAATCATTGCACAATTGTGTCTGATGACATGCTGCCAGTCCTGTCTACACAGAGCCATCAGAGGACATTAGGAAATCTGACATTTTACACAAGCATTTCTCAAGCTATTTTTATCTCATTTTCTGCCATCTCAGAGAAATTCAGCTGTTCACATCTCCTGCTTATTAGTTTCAGCACAAAGCTGTAATGGCACAAATATATGGGTAATGTACCTAAAAAAAAGTAGCTCAAGTATTGCCTTTTGCAGTTCTCATCTCTTCCATGCAGCTCAAGGGAAACCCTTGGAAACACTGATATCCCAAGCTTTGGAAAGACCATTTGAATAAAGTTGGTATCGTGCAACCCTGACCGTACTGAAAAGCAGATGGTCTCTCCAAACAGCTACCCACTATTTATTTTTAATCATTAGCAAATAAGGGTTCAAAGAAAGCTCCTCAGTAGGCATGAACTAGTTATGGACATTTTTCTTCTTGTTCTTAAAGGAGTAGGTGATTATCATCCTGACCACCTTAGAAATAGAAATAGATAGATAGATAGATAGATAGATAGATAGATAGATAGATAGATAGATAGATAAAGTAGAACCCCAAATCTCAGAATCAGAATAAACATATTGAATCAATCTTTCTACTGGGCCAAATCCAATACTTTATACGCATTTTTTTTTTGTCGTCAGTGAATTGATTTTAAAACTGCTACTCTAGAGTGATAGAAAATAAATCTTTTAAGAATAGATTTTTATTGCATTTGAACCAGATGAAGGTAAAAATAGACAGCAGCTATAATGAAAGCTCTAGTACTTTCTGAATGGACTAATCTGAGTGACTTGCTAATAAAAAATGAGGCCAGTTTGCAGTAGATTCCATATGCAAATTATTGTCTTACATAACATGTCCAAACTGAGAAAAAAGATCACACTTAAAACTCATGACAATCTTGTGTGGTATCTAGGTATGTGAGGGAACATTTCTCCTTCATTTCTTTACACAGCTATGCAAACCTATCCACAAAGTGAAATGCTTTCACAGAGATCTAGAGTAGATAATTTTTTTGTGGTGGCTAAAATTCTTGTGGAATTTAAAGAGTACCTCTGCCATGTTTGATTTCTTCAGGTGCTAAGATGTGTTTAAATAGTTGTGTTTTGCATAATGCCATATCTTATGTATATAATATATAATCACCATATTTTTATCTTTACATATATGTAAAATAGCAACCTGCTTTGTTCATTTGATGGGATTATTTAATATTGAGAATAAAAATTCATCAACTAGTATGCAGTTCTTAGTTTTTTGAAATAGACTTGACTAAACTCACAGGTAAATTTGTTTAGTAAAGTAGATTTGGAAATATAAAATCTACATGCAGCTCAGAAGGAATCCAAAAATCTTTATAAAACAATTTTTACTGGTTCTGTTATCCGAAAAGTCACTTTTCCTTCTGATGGCATTGATTGCTTGAGGGCTGTGATAGATAGGGAAAAGTCTGACTGTTAAAATTTTACTGCAAGAGAGCAGGAACATTACATCTGCTAAGGAGCTAATGAGTAGCTGAATGATCAGAAAAGGCAGCACTGACATTCATGCAATAAAACCAGAAGAGATGAAGTCAAATTATGAATCCTTCAGAGTAAATATCTTATTTTCCCCAGTGTATTAGAGCTAGCAATTAAACAACTGGTATTTCCAATATTAGATTTTATCTTTGACCATATGGTACAGCTTACAGAAGCAATTTGGGCAGAACCTGATGTGAGTTTTTATGTGCTTGCTAAGTTTTTCCTTGGTACAAGCAGATGCCAACATTAGAAACTTCTCACTGGGTACTATTGGAGTAGGTACATTAGCTGGATATTAAAAAAATGAAGCTGTGTATATTTTCCTCAATGAATAAATATGCAATTCTAACTGCTTTAAATTCATAGGTCTAAGCCACTGGCCTTTATATATGATACTGATAAAGGACATATGTCTGAGCCTGTAGCTTTACCCAAAAGCTCTCATAGGATCTGAACAGTGGAAACCTGCTGTCTGTGAGTTGTGGGTGGATGAATAACAGCTCAGGTGGCAAAGAAAGAGGCTGCTTTCAGAGAGCAGGACATTTCTGCACTGCCTGGGGCACACTGCTGTGTAATGCTGGCAGGAGTATGAATGGGCTGTTGCATAGGGTGATGCCAAAAGAGGATCTATAGTTGGATCAGAACAAATTTTATAGAAATTTGTTTCAAGATGACATGACTTTCACTACATTATAACTAGCAATTACCAGCTTCTCCAAAAAAGCAAAGCAAATCAGATGTTGGATTTCATAGCTGGAAATGTTTGCAGCACTTTCTTTGCTGCTGCTGTGTGCAGTAGTGCTCAGTGCTGATCACAGGGGGATTCTCTCAGAATAGCAGCCCCTGCCCCCTGTGCCTCCTCCAGACTCCTCATCCCTCCAGCACATACTACATGTGCTGTGAATGAAACATGTGTTGTGAATGAAAATCTGGGTGCAGAGCTGCTAAATTCAACAGGAGCTATTCCTTTCTCTTCAGAGAAACTGAGACAGTGCTTTGGGTTTCTGTGCCAACCCCCTAGGAAGGACTTGGGAAAATGCCTCCCTGTGTCCCTGGCTCCTGCTGCTTACTGAACACAGTCCATCAAACCTCAGCACTGGCAGCTACAGAAACCAGCACTTCAGGCAATGACTGTGGGGAAGCAGGGACAGCCTCACTTAGAGCACTCCAAACCTTCCTGTCACCAGTTTTCCTGTGCTCTGCTCCATGCTGGCTGCTCATTCCTTGCTGCTGGACCAGTGATGAGTGCTGCTCTGCCCCCCAGCTTGGCATGGATAACTGCAGCAGCAATGTTGAGTTTTGCAGCAGCATCCAGTGTTCCATTGACATTGTTCTAATGGGATAGGAAATACATAAACTCCTGGGAGGCAAAGATCTTCATTACATGAACTGGCTGCTATTTTGCAATCCCTTTTTGTGACAGCTGGCAAAACAGCCCTTTCTTTGCTACATGGTATTAGAGGGTTATATACTAAATTCAGTGTCATTTTGTTATGGTGCTTCTAGTAGGTAGATTTAGGATATAAAGGGAAAATTGTCAGAGAGAGTTTTCATATACATTGCTCATTTAAAATCTAAATGGAAGACACAATTTTCCATCAAAAAAAAAAAAAAAAACCTCAATCATAATGTAGAAAATATTTCCCTTTTATTAAAAGTTAAATGATTTAATCTGTGTGTAAGCCAAGAATTTTTATAGCTGTTTCTCTTCATGTAGGTCATAAATATCCTATTCATATGAGCAGATTATGGAGGTATTTATGTAAAGATGACATCAAAAGCTTTTTAAAAAGACACTGAAAATCTGAAATGTTATATTACAAATCTGTCTTGATTCCCATTAAAAATTAAAAAAAGTTGTATTGGGAAAACCAGACTCAAAAGTATTAGCCATGCAAACTAACACAAAGCAAAAAAAGTTACCCTGTATCAGCCAGTGTGCAAGGATATTAATCTTCTTGCCCTTATCAAATTTAGCAGGTTCTTTGTAACAATTTGCAGGTTCTTTGTAACTGAAAGCCAAGGTAACTGAAATTACCTGACATTTTCTGTAGGCTAAACACAGTAGTCCTGCTGAGTCTGAGTTAAGAGCAATGGTCCCTTGGGAGATGCAGGTAGTTCTACAACCTAATTTCTATTTCTAAAATTAGATTCCCTCAATACTTCTTTCTGGAGTGCAGGGATGACGTGTGTATGCATTTGCAGGTGGATTTTTTGTGACCTTTTTTGTTTCTGATATTTAAACCTGTATTCTTTATTGAGAATACTCAGCCCTAAGAGCTGAAACAACTTTATTTTTCCAGGTTGTTTTCTCTGTCCGGCTGCATTTATTACTATCTCCTATGCCAAAAATGTTTGTTGCTGCATTGCATCCTCAAACAAAGGTCTTAAGACTTTTTCAGCATCTTGCATGGTTGGCTTGTTTCCACGAGAACCAGGATACACATACAAGTTACCAATGACAGGAGCTCTGTGCAAGTGCACAGAATTTACTGGGATAATTGGGCACAGGAGCTCTTTTCACAAATGAGAACTGGAATTTGCTACATTCAGCCTAGCAGCACAGAAATGGTGATTCAGACATGCTGTGTTCTTTGCTAATTTCCATGAAGGCAACACTTGCCAAACAAATTCTTTTATACCAACAATGTAAAAAATTATCACATACCTATGTTAATTGAAAAACATGTCTAGTCTGCAATTCACAAATTTGATTAGAATAATTAGTGTCAGGTGAATTGAGCTAAAGGAAGAGTGCAATTGGCTCTAGCTGGCCCTAATTTGAGCAATGGGGTTAATCTAGGCCATCTCCCTTCTGACATCAGCAATTCTGTATTTCTCTTAATCTGATAGTGAAATATCTGCCCTGCTATTTAAGTTCTGAAATGCTTCTGAAAGGTGCCAGCTGACAGCAGTTCTTAGGCAGAGATCTACAGCTAGGCTTATCAGCACTTAATATTTTCTTGTAGCCATGGTTATCCTAACTAATCAAGCAGCCTGGGCTCTCCAAAACAGCACAGCACTTTTCTGCAGTGATAGTGAACAAATCCTAGAAAGAACTGCATTGCAGAAAACATTTGTTTTGCCACTGGGGACAAGCTAGCAAAAGAAATGCTAAGTTGACAGGTTGATCCTGTCTGAACTCCAGGTGCTCTCCAAAGCTCTTTATCACTCCCCTCCTCAGCTGGGCAGGGGAGAGGAAATACAATGAAAGGCTCAGAGGCTCTCTCCCTCAAAAGTGATGGGAAAGAACACTCATCAGTTGCTTTCAGTGGTAGAAAAGACTCAGCTTGGGGAAATTAATTTAAGGGGGAGGACTTTTCACACTCTTCTCCAGTGTGGGGTCCCTCCCACAGGAGACAGTCCTCCATGAACTTCTCCAATGTGAAGTTCACAAACTGCCCCAGCTGGGAGCCTTTGATGTGGTTCAATCCTTCAGGAACAGATTGTGTAGTGTGGGTCCCCCACAGGATCACAAGTCCTGCCAGCAAACCTGCTCCAGCGTGGGGTCACAGGATCCTGCTCCAGCGTGGGGTCACAGGATCCTGCTGCAGTGTGGGGTCCTCCATGGGCTGCAGGGGCTACTGGTTCTCTGACCTCACCTTTCTCAGCATATGCAGGCAATGTTGAGTCACTCTGAAACAAAAATAAATGCATCATTTTCCTGATTAAGTTCATTTTACAGGGGTTATGTATCCTCCTCCCTCTTTGTTTTCCTGAGTTCTTTTACAACCTTTACAACTTTGGGCTGGAGGAAATAGGAGAAGAATGGTTTCTAGTGTTATTTCCTGGAGATAAAGCTCATATCTAAAATGTGAGACTGATGAAAATGGTGAACTTTAAAACATTGATTGATGATCTTAAGCATGGAGCAGGTTAGGTGTTTTGAATGGGGCCACTGAATTTCATACTAAATAATGTTTGAGGCATATTATTTAGTGCTGTATCAAAGCACAACACACTTACCTTGCTAACCATGCCATCACTTGGGAGATGACTGAGCTGAAAGCCCTTTAAAATAGTACAGCTGAGGCTGGATTTCACAATACAGCTCTGAGGAGTTTGCAAGGCAGGAGTCACACAGAAAGCCTTCCTTGCTGAGCCAAACAGGATCTCACCCTGACCAGCATGGAGACTCTCCCCAGCCATTTCTGCACCACCTGCTCAAAGCTGGCTCCCATAAAAGCTTCACTGAATGGCTGGTACCTAATTTTCTTATACAGAAGTCAGTAGAAACTTCATATCTGGGGTTTAGATAATCAGTCCAAGGCACTCACAATGCAAACCCCAAACCAGAAACTTGATCTGAGGTGCAGCTGCTTTCAGTCAGTAGATGACCCTAGGTACTGTCATCTTGAACAGTGTATAAAATTAAATATGTTTTCCACTGAAAATACTGAAATACTCAAAAATCCCTGCCAGGTCTTTTCAAGCTTAATGAGCCTTCACTATGCACTTTCTTTTAACATTTCTTTCCCTTGAAGGACAAAGTTATAAGATAATGGTTTAATGCACTGTACATATTCACATGCAATACCCCTCTAGTAATGTAAGCTGTCTTGCTCTGCTTTGTATGGATTTTTTCCACAACACAACAATATTCAGAGCTCCTGAATATTTCCACCAGACCATTGTTCATTAAGTAAGTCACAAACACATAAAATTTTGACCAGTTTTGAAACATAACCAGGGATATTTTTAGCTAATTTTCCTGCAAGATTTTCATAACTTCTTTGACAAACAAGCTGGCTGCACAAACAAGTGAGAAACTCACTTTTTCTATAACTTTTTTCAATGATATCTGTCCCTGCTCTCATTTTTTATTAACTCTAATGCTGGCAAAGATGTAGTATTACTGAACTAAAACACAGGTGGACAATTTAAACATGATGGTAAGAATATCTGTACTGGAATAGGTCTTATTTTGTACACCTTAGGAAGAGAATCAAGCTGGTAATATTTATTCCCCATGCTTACTCCTAAGGGTTTAGGGCACAGTGATTGCTGCAGCACAGACTAGACAGACCAGCCACATTTGAACCAGCTGTTCAAAGAATAGAAGTAGCTCAGTGAAAATTCAGCTATCCTGTTTCCCCAACACATTTTCCAGGTTATATTCATCCATATTCTATTATGTCTGTATCAATACAAATGCTGGTGTTAAAATGTTTAAGGTTAGTGATAGGTATGTGCTCAATTGTGTGCCATAGAATAAATAGTAGGGATAAGAATTTTCTAGTTTAAGTGAAGTAGGACTGACTGTAGTATAGATATGGAAACAGCACCACTGTACCCTTCATTTATAAACAGGATTGCTGGGACAGAGGTTTTAACTTACACAAAGAATGAAAGATTAATTGATGTGCTTTGCATTCAGGATAACTCAGTATTTAAACCCATGTTCTGAAATAATTTTATGCTTCAATTTCCAGGATGGAAAAAAGGCCATACAAGTGAAATATATGCTAACACATAGCTAGGACAAAACATCTGTGGCAAAATGTGGGACAAGGAAAATTAAACAAGTCCATTTGTATTACGCCACAGGGAATAAACATTGACACAAGATTGCAGAAAGAGAAAAGGATGTTTGTAACAGTGAAATATAATAGCTTCCCTAAGATGAAACCCTGCTTTTGTTTGCAAAAGTCAGGTGGGATTCTCTTTCACATAAATGAGAAGCAACGATTTGATAATGAGCATTTTGTCTTCATCCCTAATGCATCTCAGGTGAGCCCTGCTCTTGCCAATTTTTCACCACAAATCTGAGGATATTCTGATTTCCTTGGGTGATGAGCAGTGTTCTGGATGAATGTACTCATATGAATGTGCTAGTGCAATACATCATAAGAATACCATTGGCACTGGTAAGATTTATTATTCAGAGAGCAGCACAGGCCAGAAGATCAGTGGGGAACATTGTATATTTTATTTGTGTTAACTTTGAAACTTAACAAGGAAACAGAAGATTTTTCATTAGGAAGAATTAAAGACATGCAAAACAAGCTGCAAATTCTGTTAAGTTTTGTCAACCTCTGGGAAAAGTTTTGTATTATTTCTGATTGTTAGGAAAGTATATGAGAAGAGGTAAACTATAAAGTGTTGCTATAGTAGTCCAAACCTAATAAAATGGATATTAATTCATAAAGTATGATGAACATAGCAATCCATTTTATTTCAGCAATGACAGAGTGAGATAAATGTGAAAAAGGAATAATACTATGATTTGAAAATGATATAACCCTTTTGTGTTTTGGCAGGTTAATTTAAATGTCTTACACTGGGACTATGTGTCAGATTTGATAGAATGGATATATTGCTATGGACAAAGACAATCCACACACAAGTTAAATTTCCTTCAATACAGATGGGCACAAGTGCCCTGTTATTGAGAGAAAATCTGCTGACCTCACTTTACACTTAATGTGATGTTCCAGAAAACTTGGTTAGGTGAAGCCATCCTAATTTTAGGCTGAGGACATTTGTAATAAGTAATTACATAGTTGTTAAATAGTGATTAAAATAAAGCAGGTGTAAAAGTAAGGAAAATAATCAAAAAGGGGACTGAAAATCTGGAAAAAATATTAGAAAATCATTTTCCTCGTGTGCAGATACCTGAGTACAGCACCTTCACCACACAGTGCTATTCAGAAAACAGGGACCACAGAAAACAACCTCTAGTTTTATGTCTAGAGTGCCCTCTACCCTCTGTCTCTGACTCTGCTGACCCCTGCTACTTATTTGAGCTAAAGGTTCTTCTCTATATCCAAATGAACAGCAATGAAAAAGTGACAAGAAGCACTGCTTGTAAACAGGTGTCATGAATGGAGAGAAACAAGTACAATTGGTAAGGTGTGCATTTGGCTTTCATCTCACTCCAGTTTATGCCAGTAATAAGTGTTTGAAAATCTTCCTACAGACATGGAAAAAGATCTAGCAGACATAGTCAAGGGCAAAACTTAACACCTGAATAAATTAATCCAAGGTTCATTAATTCTAAAAGCAAAACCAGAATTCCAAGAATGTAAAATATGAATCAAAACCTCCAGTTTCATAATCTTATTCCACTTCACAGAGGTTTGCCTTTGGATTTATGTCAGACATTTCACAGAGTTCTGCTTTCTATTGGGAGCACTTACATTGTATGATTTCCTGGCCAACAGTTATCTTCTACTTGTTTTAGCAAAGCTGTGATATCCTTAACATGTCAAAAGGAATGAGCAATACATAGGAGGACATGAAAGTATTTCTTTAGCAGGGGATTATTTCCTTTGAGTTTTGAAAATAATATAGGGAATTGAAATATTTTTCTTTTGAAATTTAGAGAATTCACCTTTTAGTGCTGCATTAATGCTCTGCTATTTGTTAATTATAAGCTTATAAAAGTGAAGGGAAAAATCTCATTTATAGACTTACAGCATAAAATGGAAAGATAGAAGGGTGGAGGAGAAAATAAAGATCTGTCATTACTAGTATATCTTGTACTAGCATACTAACTATAAATATGCATATATTGAACATATTTGTAAATATTCTCCCACAACTTTCATATTCTGAGAGATAAGCATGTATTTGTAAACCATGAGTTTGTAAAGCATGTATTTCAATTTAAAAGAAATATTTAGGATCTATCACAATGCATGCTTAAAGCCCACAATATAATACCATATTTACTTTTATTTATATATATATATATACACATAATATATATATATACATAATATATATATTATATATAGACATAATATATATATATATATATATAAAATATAATACCATTATATTGTGGTATAATGCACAAAGGAGAGCTGGGCCACACAAAAACCCATCAAAGGTGCTACCACAATAAGGAACATGAAAACTTCATACTTACCTCAAAATGCAATTGCAGTTTTGTCATTGTATCTTTTCATCTTGACTTTTTTACAGTGAATTTGACTATGGAATAGATGCAGATGGCTACACTAAGTTCTTGGGAAAAATTACGAAATCAGATAAATTTATCAACATCAGGAATGGCTTCACTGAACTATTTGCTTGAATATCCTGCCATAGATTTATCCCAGAAACCCTCACCCTTGTGGCAAAAGGCTGGCTTGAAATTTTTCACTGAAATATTTTTTAGTAAACATTGTTACTTTCATTTAGGCCAGAAGTTACAAGAACCTGTGGTTTTTATGAAAAGTCACATGGAAGATTTAGAATTTTATTTCAAATGTAATTTTGAGGGTATTCTTTTCAGACTATGCTGTGTATTTATTTCTCACATTAACACAATGATTTTTCTGCTGGATTCTTACAAATATTTTGAAGGTGACTTCTGGTCAGTTCTGCTTGCAAAACCTTTTCTGTAGCTCAGTGTATATCTCCTGTTATTTACAGAGAAGCAGTCTGCCTATACAAAAGAAAAAAAAAGCCAGTTAAATATGAGGATGGAAGCCAATCCCACCACTCACAGAAAAACATTCCTAACACTTTCCTTCCACTGCATGTGGTGAATAAAATAGGAATATACCATGGGATAAACATCCCTCTCTCATTGATCTGTGTTAGAGTCACAGCTCAATGCCTAAACAAATCATTCTAGGAGTAGAAATTCTTTTATATGAGTATTGCTTGGGTTAATTAATGTCTGATAAAAGGCAAGCTCTTATTGAAGTGTTCCTGTGACTGGAGTGTCCATGGTATCTCTCTCCAGAGGAATTTTTGTTTCTAGTAACATAATTGATCTCACTCTGAGGGGCTCCCAATGGTGCAATGCCAATTTGTCTGCTCCTCCTCTTCTCAGCAGCCCATTTTCCTGCAGCTTGGAGGAATTTAATATTACTGAGCCCTCTGCACCTCTGTCCAGAAGTTTGTTTTAAAGCAGCTGGTAGGCTCAAGGAGATACAGAATGACAGACTGGCAGATACAATGACAGCCCATAGATCTAATTTCCCTTGGAAGTCAAGCCAATGAGGAAAAAATTCAGCAGCACATTCATAGTAAGGTTTCATACTAAGCTATTCTAGCCCCTGCAATTGTGACTTTGCTTTTCAGACCTATTTCATAGGAGCCATATCTGAAAGGAATGTTTTATATCCTAATTGCTGTAGAAAAAGCAACAATAGGTTTTATCAAAGATTGGAAGTTCTCATATGTAAAATACCTTTTTTTTTTTAATTCATAATACTAAATCACAAATAAATAGCAGCTAATATTTTAAGTTCTCTTTTTTATTAACTTTTACCTGCTGTGTGCTACACATATACTGTATGAAGACAGTCTGTTACTTTACACTACACACTGTAGATTTATATCCAGTTATGGATGTGAGGACTCTGCAGTACCTAAATAATACCTAATAGACAAAGGCAGCATAGACCAGTTCAGCTATTTAGCTGCCCATTTTGCAAATGATCATTTTCTAGTGGCAAGCTGCAGTCATTACTGCATATACAGAATATCAGGTTCAACATACTGGTTGTTACCAATTCACCTCCATTTTGGTATAGTAGAAAAATATTTTAACAGTGTGTTAATTTGATTGAGTGGATAGGATTCAGAGCCACTAGAGAAAGTTTTTACACCATAATGATGGAGCCAGACCCCATAAAATACTCAGGCACACCACTAATAGGGCAGATGTTCACTCTTCTTTCTGGAAAGGAAGGATGAGTTAGGGAAGGATCAGTTCCTGATAATCTATAAATTCATTTCTGCTGGGGCTGCAGTACTCAGATTTTCAGGGAGAAGCAAAATCCCAGTGTCCAAGCAGCCCAACCAATGCCTCACAGGGACAAGGCAAACAAGCAGCATACTGATGATGGAGGAGACAAACCACTAGGAAACATGGAATGCCAAGAGCAAGCACAAGAATGTCATCAACCCAGCCCTTTCCAGAGATTACACTACTGAATCAGGACTGTGAGCACACACTGTTCAGCACCCCAAACTTGTGCAGACTAAAGTAAAAATGTCTTTGAAAAAAATCTGCAATTAAATCTCTCTCATGCTTCTCTGTAAAGCGTCTGGACTGAATAGGAGAGGGTGGGCAAGAGTAGCTGGATAGTCAGTACTCCTCCTGAAAAGAATTCCTCCTGAATTCTGTTTTTCACTAACTGGCAAAATTAAACACATCTATTAGATACCTTGACAACACATCTAGACAAGGATTAAGATGTGGAAAAAGGCACATATTTGCAATTTTCATTACTGGGTTCCAAAATACCATATATTCCAAGGTAATGCACCCTTACAATGCTGAAAGGACTTTAATGCTCAATTTGTGCTCACTAAACACTTAGTGATCCATAATTGATGGCATATTAACTTTGTGGGAAGAAAATCCTCTGAATTCTAATAATCAAGGGTATCATATCTAAAATCAGAAAACGTTAGTATATCATCTGGAGGCAAGAACTAATGTTGAAAGTTAAATAATTAAAAGTATTTTCCCATTTTTTTAAGAATTGATGAGCAGTCTTTGGGCTACATTAATTCTTTTCTCCTGTCTCCTCCATGCTTATAAATTGTTTTCTCCCCTGAGGCTTCACACGTATTCTGGAGAAATAAAGATTAATGTAACTGTTCACATTTATCACTTGGTCTGGCAGAATTCCAAATGGTGGATTTGATTTCTTGAACCAAAGTAATTCGAGGTTGTTTAGATGCAAGGTTTTGAATCCATCTTTATTAGAAATGAGATTTAATAACAAGATAATTTTCTCTTTTGGACAAGCTCTCTTCACAGTAGCTTTTCCCTGCTGAAATTCAGCATTAATTGGCTTTGGGTGTGATTTGAAACCTTCTTTTTCTGCAGCTGCATTGTTGGAACACTTGTACTATTTGAAAGGAGAGTATCCTGCTTTCCTGTGCCTTTTTGTGGGCTGTTGGTCTGATGCTCACAAAGTTCAATTTGACAGTATTGAACATCCTGGAGGATCCAGTACATGAATATCTGAGCATCATTTTTCTTTTCTTCATTTCATAAAACAAGCAAAGCCTTTTTGATTCAAATTATTAGCTATAAATTACATTCTTTGGTGATACACATTGATACTATTACTGAATAAAACAGCACTGGAATAATTTTTTCAAAAATTAAAGTTACTAAAACTGAATTAAAGCAAAAATCATAAAGACTGATGTCGAAGACTGAGTAGATAAAAACATTTATGGTTCTGTTGTCTTACAGTTATTGCTTCTATTTTCTGCCTTCCAGCAGTGCCCTTTCCAAGGGCTTTTCTCACCTAAGTTAAAAGCTGTTGTAGATACTGTATTTGGGTAAAATATAGCAAATAGAATTGCATGACCTTGTCTGTTTGCTTTGTAAATATAATAATATGTAAATATATGTTTCATCTTGATTTGCTGCTTTTTATAAGATTTATGCTGCTGAGGAAGATAATTATTGTATGGATTTTTGTGACAGTGAAACAACATTTAAACAATCAGTTAATTTTTCCTTTACCCTGAAAAACTAGATTCCCAAGCCTCTTTGACAGTGTCCACAAAATGCCAAACTTCCATGAAGTTTCCCTCCCTATGGCAATTAATAGGGTAAAAACCATTTTGACAGTATATCAAAAAGAAGGTCCTGAAGAGTAGCAATATCTCCTTCCAATGACGTCTCATGTCTCCTCTATGTTTAATTTTTTTCTTTTTACCTTCATAAGTTCTTCTAGTCATTGATTTTCCACCAATTATTTGTTTCCCATCATCCCTCTATTTACATCACTGTTGTTCCCCCCTCTAAATACTAAACATTAATGATCTTAAATGTTCCCAGATTGTTGTCCTTCTGAAGTGTATCAGTCTGGCAGCTTCACTCTTCACAAATTCTTCTGTGAGAAGAAAGGGCCCCCATGGATGGTCTTTACCAGCAGTGTTAAACAAGCCAAGAGGCATCCCAACCTGGAACAACCTCCTGCCTGTACTGAGGAAATATCTTTTAGTTAACACCAGTGGCTAATGGATACTTGGTGCCTTATTCATTTCTCTCTATCCCAGTTTTCTGAAAGATCAGGCGAGATATAAAAGGCATCAAGGTTCTACAAACTCATCTGTACTGTCTGTATTTATTTACACCAGGGACAGATAACATGATGTTTGGAGACTGTCTAATCCACAAATGTGCAGGAAGAGTGTGTTGATATGACTTTTGTAGAATTTCAGTCAAGAATGGGGGAAATTCTTCCTGTCTTATCTCCATGGTACTTATCAGTGTATCCCCTAACTCAGCATAAAAGGAGTAGGGAAGGAGCTGAAGATGGCAGCACTTGAGACAATTATGGTAACATTAGAAAATCAAGATTTTCAAGAGCAGCTTCAAGTATCATTGAAAAAAAAAGATCATTCTAGCTTTCTGAATGTCCCACTTCTGACTTAGTAGCAAGTGTATGAGAAGAATTATTTGTATATATCTGCAAAATGATTATTCTGTGAAACTCTTTGCCACCCCTGAAGTTTTAAACTGAACAGCCTGTCCCTTGGGTTTTGCTTTTCACAGCTCTCTTTCTGAGTCTAGTGAAAATGCAATTTATGACAAAACAGTACCTTTATGTCTGCATTATTCCCTTGTCTTTCTGTCTCTTACTGCCTGAGATTCGCTTTTTTTGTTCTTATCTTTTATTTTCCTCCTTTTGTAGTGTCACAAAAATGTAATGTCAATTTATATAGTACGGGTTCATTGCAGGTTTGACTGTTTTAATTATATTTAACTTTAATTTTAAAACTAATTGTTTTAATAATGATTAGTAATTATGTAGAACCACTGACAGAATCTAGCAATTTATTGTCTTTGTTTAAAAGAAATTGGCAACAGTGCTAATTATCAAACAGAAGAGCTGTTATGATCTTGCAATGTCCCTTTTGCTAGTAGGGATTGAAATTAATGAATAAGGTGCCAAACTATATTAATATATCAAATGAAAACACACAGGGCAAGAAGGAAATGATGTGAATATAAATTGAAATCTCCTAAGACTTAGGAGAATTTAAGCCATAGGCAGAATCAGACCAAATCCCACAACATCCTGAAAAAACAAAATCCAGTAAGTGAAAAATCACTATTGACACTCAATGGATGTGATGTTGCCACCTGTAAAAATAAATTTTCCAACATAAGGACTACTTATCTCCAGCAACACCTGCAAATCACAGACACACATTTTGTGGCTGCTGGACATGTGGCAAGCTGTAATGTTTAGATTCATTAAGAAACTTCTTCAAAGCACTTTGTTTGTCCTAAGAGTAAATTAGATGTAAAGAAACAAGATGAATTTATAACTGCCATAAAAATCTAGAAAAGAGGTGTAATTAAAAATAAGGAAAAGCATTAAAACAAGTGCAAGAGTTCCTCAGGAAACACAGCCATGTGTTTAACTACTTAACTACTACTTAACTACTGTACTACTACTTAACTACTCTACATAAATAATTTAGCTCACAAACTAAATCATTATCTTATAACATGTTGAAATGCCATCACTGCCTTTCAACAATGAGAGGCACCATATGCTTATGGTGCCTTGTGACACAGTCTCTCCTGCCTCATCTCATTAATTATACCTGTAGCTACCCAGCTCTAAACGTGTCCTGTTACCTCCTCTCACTCATAATCCTCCTTATTCACCAATCCTGACTAGACTCAGGCTTGTCTTGTCTCGAATCCCTTTTCCTGTGCTGGAAAAATCTCATTTCTCTCATTCCCTTTGCTCCCTTTATCAATTTGGACAGTAATGAAAAGGCAGGAGGGACAGCCCATTGCCCAGCTCCATCCCACTGCTGGTTTTAGTTCTCCATCCCTTCCTGTTCTGGTTTTGGCCAGGACAGGGTTGATATTTTACAGATCATGAGGTGAACCTGTCAGACCAGGGATAGGAGTTAGGGTCTCTCCTTTCTCATGGAGGGGGACAAATGGTCTGGTGTTTTACTTTCTGTGTAAATTGCTTCTTTTTCTTATACCTTTTGTTGTTAGCATTATTGCTGCTACTGCTCATTTTCTTGTTTCATTGCTGTTTCCAGTAAATGGTGCTTATCTCAGCTCACGATTCTCCTCTTTATGTGCCTCCAACTCTCAACTCCATCCCCGGAGCAGGAATGGGGACGGGGAGCAGGGGTGAGCAAGGATCTCTGGTTGGGAGAATTCAATAGCAGAGTGCCATTTCCAAAGCACAGCACTCCTTTGATCTCTCCTTAGCTGGGAACTGATGCTATCATTCTCACCTTCAGCCCCTCTTTTGAATGCGAATAGATGCTATCGGGTGTGTTAAGCAGGTGCTTATGGAAAGCTTTTCTATTTTCAGCGCTGCTTGGCAATCGTGCAGGAAGCCGTGGCTCCAGAGCTGCAGATTTTATCTTATTTGGCACACGATCTTGTGTTCTGCACAGCCTGAGCCGCACTTTGCTGGGAGCTGAGGACACATCCCAGATGACCAGAGACCCCAAACTGGCCCACGCTGGCACAGGAACAAGTTTTCATAAGGCTGTGCAAGTAAATGGCTGTGCATCAGCTGGGTGGAAACTCTGAACTAGTTCTGTGGGTTTGTGCAAATTTCATCCTACACATTCTTTTGCTTTTTACCTCCTAGCTTGTTTAATTTGTTGAAAATTTCCACCTTGCACCCTGTGCAGAATAAATAATGTTCTCTCTCTAAACCTGATTCTTTGTCTGTGTTTAGAGAGTTCCTAAAATCTGACAAAAGCATCCCCATGTCATGCATCTCCTGAAGCCCCTGGCAGAACCATCCTTTATCCCATGTCAACACACATGAGCAGGGTCATTCAGAGCTGGCAAAGGTTTGACAGCTTCCAGTGAGGATGCTGCCTTCAGAAAATGCAACTGTTAAAGTATAAAAATGTATTGGACATACTGAAACAGTAATTTTTTAAATGCATATAATGGAGATGAGATGGTTACTCCCCAAATCTGCAAGACAACCTTTCAGAATATCCCATGTTCTGGGGACACCAAAGAGCCAGGAAGGCATTCTGGAAAGTTCAGGGAACTGATGTAATTCAGAGTTGCTTGGATTTCCTCTTCTCACTTAGAAGTGGTGTTCAGTTTCAAACAGAAAAAAAACCAAAAAAACCCAAAAACCCAAAACCAATCCAAAACCCCAGAAGTCACAACAATTATCTTTATGTGGTAATGAAAATGTGGTTTTGTTATAATTTAGAAATATTTCCCACTTCAGTTGTTGAAATTGAAGACCAGATTGGAACTTGGATTCTCCAAGTTTGTGGACGTTTTTGTGGCAAATATATTTGTCCTGCAGAGAAGGCCATAATAATAAAAAATTTTAAAAAAGTGTGAAGTTCTAACAGCACTTTTATCTGGTGTGTCTCAGATTTAGTATTAACAGACTAGGAACACCTTCTGTAGACATTCTGATTTTCTGTTTTTAGAGAAAAAGGTAGCAAAATATCTGTCTTCCAGAAGATGAAACTGAATCTGAGAACTGATTTTTAAAAGACTACACCATTTTTCTGTGGCAAAATCAGTAAAGAAATCCATGTTTCCTCATACAAGTTCAGTACTATAGCCATTGGTCTATTTTTTTTCTGGATGAATTCAGAAAATTGTCTAAATAGAATTGTCTAAATAGTTCAGTTACACTTCCTGCACATTTTGCACACCTTAAATGAAGGCTACAGGTTATTACAGCAGCTTCTTTCCACTGTCATTTACAAAAAATAGAAATCAAGAACTTGAATTCTGATAATTAAAGCAGTCAAATAAATTAAGGTGAAATACAGCCTTAGTAAATGAGACCTTTTTTGGTGTCAAGGTGTGCATATCCTTTCCTTATCTGTCATTCCAACTTAGTAAACCTGAATGCAGACAGCTCAATTTAGTTAAGAAGCAAATAGTTAAATAGTTTAAAAAAATTAAATAAAATACACCAAAGGGAAATAAAAAACTGAATCCAAAAGATTAAACCTCTCCCTAATTTAGCTGTTTTCAGGTTTTTTTTCCACAGAGCTGTTCATTTGCCAAAAGGGAAAGAAAATCTGAAAAACAGTGGCAAATACTTTTAGCAAATTCTTCATTCAAATTACAGAGGAAATTAGCACATTCTGGAACAATGGGCTGAATGTAAAGGCCAGCAGTATAGGAGACAATCACAACTGCCTTCTCAAGGGAGAGGAAACCACATCAAGTGTTTCCAGAAAGCTCAGGACATTGTTGGCTGAATTCTGGTATTTGAGACAGGAATTCTCTCAGGATAGAGAATTGTGAGGCTTGGGCAGATCTTCCTCACCAGGCATGTATCCTGGAGCAGGCAGTGGTGTTCCATGTACTGACCATGAACTTGCTCTGTGTTTTCTTCTCAGTTTCTGACATTTAGGGAGGATAAGAATAGGTTACAATTTTAAAAAATCTAAGTGGCTAAGGCTGCTGAGGGAGAGAACATCTACTCTTCTACAGGACCATGCTACTCTACCATGGCCACAGCAACAATAAACCCTCAGACATTATTCTGAAAACTTGCTTTAGATTTAGCTCTTTCACACAATTTCTGCACTACTATCTTTCAAGACACAAATCAAACCAAGGGCTAAAACATAATCAAACTAGCTTGTCAAATTTCCTTCCACTTTCTTTTCTAAAGGGGAAACTCTTTTTAAACACAAGATTTTGTATGCCCTGAATAATCCTCAGATCTTTGCAGTCTTCTAAGCTCTTCTCTAAGATGCAGCATAATGCTACCAGCATAATAATCAGTCAAAAGCCTTGTTATACACAGATATGACACCTGAGTTAAATACAACAAACAGCCTTGTCAATCAAAATTCACATTAAAATGGGAGCTCATGTCAGTTCTATCTTTCTGACAGATGAATGCAGACAGAAAATTTTACAAACCTTCAGCACATCTAAGAAATGGCCTGCTCTTGCTATCTCTTTCAATTTTCTACATCTGCAAAACCCCCTCAAAAGCCATCAGCCTAAAAGCTTCTCTGGCTTCTTTTTCCTCCTGTGAGCTGAAACTTTCCATGTCTGAAATACATCTGTGCTCTAGTTCTTTCAGAGGATGTGGAGTTTGATTTAAGAATTAGTGCATTGAACTGAAAAAAAGGGGGGGAAAAAAAAGGATGGCAATATTCTTTTTTGGCCTTAAATACTGCAAAAATTTTCCTTCACTTACTCATAAAAAGAGATTTCATTTCACATGGGAGCTCTTCCACTGCCTAATAATAAATCATCACTCAAGAGTCAGTTTGAGTTATGTATGTTCACATTAAATGCACACAAGTTAGTCTAAATGAAGTTAGAACAAGAAATGATGCTAAGCTACCTGTGCTTGTGGTGATGGGTGGGCAATTTTGTGTAGGCAATTTCCCAGACACAGATCAACCACTGTGTAGGCATTGCTACACTTTAATCAGGCATTTTGGCTTGCAGGGAGGGCAGGATTTAGTTGCAACACACATATACCTGCTAGGCAATAAAGTAGATTTATTCATTTAACCCCTGCAGTGCAGACAAATCCCAAATACACCACAGCATCCACAGAGCTGCACCACTGACAGAATCTTTGCCAGTAAGGCAGAGAAATTAACTTCAGGAGTAATGGGAAATGCTGGAATGACTAAGCCCCATCATTTCCCTTGCTCCCAGTAGAAAATATGCTGGCAGGTGGAGTTAGCAAGCAGATCTCTTCCACTACACATGTATGGCTCTGTGGTTGCTGCTTTTTGACATCACCCAGACATCCTGTTGTCATTCAGCTGGCTCTGGCAAGATGTTATTATGTGAGAGACCCACAAGCCTAGTTGCCCAAAGCCTTTAAGTGAAGCTGCAGCAAAGCCATTGTGCCCTTGGAAGGGATGTCCCATGTGAACATGAGTTACTGGGGCTGTGCAGAGGTGCTGGCATCCAGCTGAGCAGTGGCACACATCTGGAGGAGGCTCCATGGAGGGGTAAGCCCTGGTTTGTCTCCAGATGACATTTTGGGGCAGCTGCTGGTGAAGGATGAATTTCATTAGGGGAACCTCGTGTCAAGGTAAGTGTAATTTTACCAAAAAGACAAAATGAAACTTTATATACTCTCACACTGGAGAAGGAGATTAAAATTTGGGGAGTAATTTTGTTCTGTTATAATGCCTTTTTTTAATCTGCTACAAAGTGTGTGCACCTGTCTGCAAACAAATATTAGACTAATCTGGACAGAGCTGATTTTCTTCAGAACCTCTTCCTTCTCATTTGTGATCTTGTCTCTAAGGGCTCTTCTGAAACAAGAATTTATGTCCTGTAGCTCAGCATATCACATCCATAATTGCCAACAACAAAAACGAAAATTGCATTTACATCCAACACATGCCTGGATCATTTTCTACACAAGAAATAATTAATTTTCCAGGGAGCTTTTCCATCAAATCAATTGTTGCTTTGAGAATTAAATACCCCTTAGTTTCTTCTAGAAAATCATTAGAGATTAGAGAGATGAGAGAATAAAGTGAGCAAGAATCTTGCCTTTCACTTCAGCTAATAGTATATTAGAGCTGTACTTGATCATCAAAGCCCCCAAAAGAACTTAGAGACAAAAAGCAGAGTTTCACATGAAACCTGAAGCTTTTGTGATTTGAAAAACTTGAGTGCTTTTTGATTGTGTTTTGAATCAACTTTTCTTGTATTAGTTCAGAAGTTATTGTTATGATCATCTGCAGAAAAATAATGCTAAATTAATTCCATAAAATTTTATGAGTGAAATTATACAACACAGTAATGAAATGCAAATATCCTTGTTCATTAGGCTCATCCATTTCAATTGTACCTACAGTACATTTCTCAGTGGGAACTGTTAATCATACAGCAGCATGCAGAAAAGAATATATTATATTAATTAAATAGCCACATTATGCAGCTGTGTTCTGAGTTATGCCCAGGAAATCCAAAGTAGCATACATTACTATTTTTATTATATCAAGAGAATTTTCTGTTTATGGAATTTGGGATGAATACTGTGTAACTTTGGTGTGCACTGAAAGTAGCATACGAAGAACAGTCCAGTATTTCAATGATAACAATAGTCTCCAAAACAAAACCTCTGCATGGAATTTCACAAAACCATGATCCTTCAAAGAGCTATTTGCAGGCACATGGAACAGTCCATGAGGACCACACTGAAAGACTGAAGCATGTAGGAAGATTAGAAGGTTGGACAGAGAAAAAAGGATTGGCAGAATTGAGCCATCAAATTTTTCAGCCAACTCAAGTTGATCCAATGATGTTATCCAATACAGTTTATTTGCAAAGGTCTCTTGGCCAACTTACCCAATACTCAGAGCCTTCAAAGACTTTGAGTGCTTTAAAGATTAAGGTGGTTTTTATCTTGTGCCCTTTTATATTCTTACACTGAAAATGGTCACTTTAACCATGAATGGTTGCTGATACACCATAAATACAGTGCATTGCAAAATACTGAAGTCAGAGATATGCATTTAATAAATAATCTCTTTTATAAGTCAGAAATGTTGTTTTCATATAAACTTCAAATTCAGGATTGAAAGGCACTGTGTACTCAAAGTAGGATTTTTCAACATATACCATTTTCTGTACTGTACAAAACTTTTTCCCTCCATAAATATTTTCCAAAGAATCAGAATCACCTGATAGTCTAGTTGTTAAGCACAGTGCAATTATCACACAAAAGCTTTGGAAGTGTGGGAAAGAAGAATATATTACTTGGGATGTTAAATACTGAAGAAAAATAAAACATATATGAAAGAATTCAAGGAAACAAATCATATTCAGTAGTACTTCTACTGAGTTATATATTTATTGTATAAATGAATACAATATTTAAATGTCTATTAATACTCCAACAATTTACATTTCAATATACTACTTTAATACTATTTTTAGTTGTTTAGTGATGGACAATTACCATTAAAATAGCAACTGAAAACTGCAAAATAAGGTTCTATACCAATCTGCATTGCCAAACAGATCCTTGGAGATCTCCCCCTTGACAAGCCACAACAGATGGATAAATTGACAGTGAAAACCTGTAACAAACTTTAGGTCTGTATCTAATTTTCCCATGCCAGATTCAATCCTGAATAATGTAGCTAAGAACCATGTTTGCTGTTAGAACCATGCAAATGTGTAACAGTGTTTGTTCATGTCAGGGCAATAGGATATTCTATTAAAAGTGCTGTGCTTCTACTCAAAATGCAGTGTGAGCTCCCCTTGGGACTAGAAATCAAAATACAAATAGAATAAACAGGCAGGTTTCCAACCAATCAACCAACCACATTAAATTATGGAGTGAATTCCAAGTCATGCTTTTGAAACACTGATCAGAATTAGTCCCAAATAAATACCACATAACATACAGAACGTAGGAGATTTTAAACTAGCTCATTCTGTGCTTGCTCCATTCTGAATTGCTTTTTCATAAATATTGTAACGAATGCTTCACACAGATGAGCATTCAGTCTTGGGTTGTTCTAGGGAAGTTCACCCATTTGAAGACCTTGAACAAGAAAGCTGGCAGGACCACAACAGAGAGAGATAAACATAAACATTCCCCTCAGAACTCAAACATTGAGCACCTCTAAATCTTTGTTGTGTAACCATTCATTTCTCATGGAAAACAGAAAGGATCATTGTATAAACCACTGTTCTCAACAGCCATAAGTGTTTGCAATTCAAGCAGATGTTAAATTGCTCATGTTGGTGGCAATAAGCCCGACAGTAATGAGACTGCATTTGGAAGTGTCATCATGCCTGTTAAAGGCCAGAAGACACCAAAAGTGGTGCATTACTCTGCTATAAACTACTACTAACCCAGTAAAATCTTTAGCTCAAAAACCAAGAGTTAATGGAATTGATAAAGGTCTAAAGTCACTATCAGCAACTGGCTCATTCATCTGGTGCCTGGCAAGGCCAACAAAACACACAACAATTAAAACCTGGCACCATTGTAAAGATCTGGAGAGCTTTGCTGCTGGGATGGAGATCCCTTTTACATCCAAAAGAGATATAAGATTCCATGAAATTACCTAGTTCTTTGCCAGAAAGTAAATCTACAGAGTGTTTGGTGGCCCTTGCAGATCCAGCTTCTCAGACTGCCAAGGATGGTTCATTCTGTTTAGTTTTTTGAGGGGGAAGGTCATCCTTATTTGGAGACTCTTAAAAAAAAAAAAAAAATTAAAAAAAAATTGTAAAGAACAGAAGAGAAAATAGGAAGAGTAACACCTCACAGCTACACATATATTTATAGTTTATGTCATCAATTTTGTATTCAATGCTTTCTAAAATATCTGTTTGCAGTGTAGTTTGCCATCCCTACAGAAAAACAATCCAAAATTTCAGTACTAGCTGCAGCTAAAGTTTTGTTAGCTCCCTGATTTGAACAAGACTTGTTCACCTCAGCTGGTAAATTTTTTGTCTGGGACAATTCCCCACAACCCAGGAGACCCAGACTCTCATCTGCTTTCTCATTAAAATATTTTATCTCAATGTGAGAAAATTAATGGTTAGTTTTTACAAAATGGACAACATTTGACTGCAATTAAGAGACACTTCCCACCATAATTCTCAAAGTAATTATTCCCTAGCATAAACTACAAGCAAATTTTCACACAGTCCCTCAGACATTTAGTGCCCACACTTCGAAGGTATTTCACTGTACCAAAGTGTAAAAACCTCACTATTTTATTTTTAAAGAATTGTTTTATTTTCTGGTCAATCCTACTCCAGAGCTGCCATCTGCTAGTTCTTTACCATTGCCATGTTAGTACTTTCATAGAAGGCAGCCACTAATGCTAAACTGCCCCATTAATGAATCATTCATCCAGCAACCAGGAGGTTTTTTTGGTTTATAAGGTATGGATCTCAAGCCATTGTCCCTCAGTGAGCTATCTCCTTTCTGTATCATTTGTGTTAAATGCAACTTTATGACAAAGAAATCTTCTAAACAGATTTGGAAGAGAAAGTTTTGTCAAGACCTCTCAGCTATGATGACATGAGAAAAAAGCCAGGCACAAGAATGAACAGAAGCACACTTTCCCATCACTGGATCTGATTTTGCCTATTTATAAACATATAGAAGTTTCAATTTATTTTCCCTATCCTACAGAATTCAGATGTTTCACCAGCATTACACAGAAAAAAATTATTAGCAACAGGAAAAGAATTCTCCAAAAAAACTCTGACACTGTTCACAGAAAGAGAAGAGCAGCTCTGGTAGTGTGTTGACTTCTATGTAACCAGATTTTTGTCCTCAGTTGTCAGAAGAGACAAGAAAAGCTTCTGTGCTAACACTTCAGATTGCAACAGACCTGCTCTAAAACATGCTGCTAGTTCAATTCCTTTACTTTCACATTGTCTGTAGCAGTAAAAAATAGAGTATTTTCAAGGCTAGTGTGTAGAATGTAACTTATAGAAGATGACAAACAGATCAGAGGTGTTTAAATAGCCTGTGATGTGAGCCAGTGTGGAAAACAGAACAGTTCTGCAGGAGAGGCATGTTCTGACTGTGGTGCACTGAAAGAACCATTAGTCTTTTAACAGGGCATTGGTTTCTGTATCTCTCCTCTTCAGTGCCATCTGAAGCAATAAGATGTGGTGATTAAAAATAGGAAGCACTCCATCACCTTCAAGGAACAGGAAACTTCTGGACTTATTGGAAAGTTGGGTAATGGAGTCACCACTATCAAATCTACCCTAGAAACTTAACAAGAGTCCTTGATCTACTGACAATGTCACCAGACTGTAACATGACCTGGGAGTGGCCAGGGAAAGAGAAATTGATATTGCTGTTTCTTATTATTCAAAGTACAAAGACTGAAACATGCATCTTAAAGCTTTTATTAAATGAAGCATAATAAAAAGGGCCAGCACAAGGATTTCTGCATATGTAAGTATGCATTCATTCAAATACTTGTCTACAGCTTCCCAGAAAGTTCATAAATCCCTCAAATATTTCTGCATTAAATCACATGCCAGCAATATTTCCATGCTCAGTGAAGAACAGTCTGTACATCAACCCTTAGAGGTAAAGGCAAGAGAAGTAGTTGTGCTCTTGGCACACAAATATAGTTTGACAAGAAAGACACAAGGACATTAAGAAAAAATTCTCTCAATCAACCTCAGGTCTTTACTCCAGGGTCAAATTAAATTTTTCTAAGACCAGATTACGTGTTATCTTTTAATTTTTCCCAGGTCATTACTCTTTATGTCCAAACTACATCCCTTGACAAACCTGAAGTTCACAGCTAGAGAGCAGCATTTATTTCTTTCATAATTAGTTACAGAATTTTTGCCACCCATTCCTGTGCAAACACAAATTTAACTGGCTTCCTTCTTTTGTTTCCTATTTCTAATTAGCCAAAGCAATAATGCCTTCCCTTTAGAAAATGAGCACTGAACAGTGTTGCTGGAAAAGGCTGGTCCTCTTTCCTATTCCCAGTGCAGCTAATTAACCTCTTCTTGTTTTGGCCAAGGGTAGAACATGTCACACTGATATTTTGTAGACCAGAATCCTGTTAGGTAAGTTGGCTTGATACCATAAAGTATCAAGTATTTAGTGCATCGAGCCATTGTGTAAATGACTCTGAATGCCTTTCCATCTATACTGATAATGAGGTCATCTGCATCGGAGGCAAACAGAAGCAAGACAGAGAACAGCAAGAAAGATGGGGATTCTTTTGAAAGATAATCATCCTGACAATGTTCCATGTGGTTGTTTGTTATAATTGTGTCATTCCCTTGATATAGCATATTTTTCATAATTGTTTAAACCCTTGCAGTATAATCTTAAAAGGACTGTGCAAGCATTCTCCATTTCCCATTCACAGTAGTGAAGGTAATTTTGGCCATGACTTGCCTGCACACTTAGCTTCACACACATATACCTAAAAAGAGATTAGAACCACTCCCAAAGACCAACTCAATCCTCATTGAAAAAAATGAGCAAATTCCTTCACCCCTTTGACATTGTGCTTCATATGTGAAAAAATAAATTTATGTTTAGCATTTCTGCGAACTTCAATAGCCAAAGAAAAACGAGAAAAACCCTTAACCTAAATTAATAATTTAAGAGTAACATTATAAATTTCCTTGTAAATATCAGGAATTCTTGTCAGTAGTTGCAAACAAGCTACCCATGATTTTTTTCACAGTTCTTTGGTTGTTAATACTTAAGCATTGTCTAACAATGCCAGAAGAGAACCTTTCATTCTGATAATAGCAACAGAAAGAATTTGTAGTTTAAGGGCTTTTCTGAGACTTAGAATACCAGAATTTAAAGCTAAGCTCTGCTAATGGCTTTTCTTTCAAACCAGCTCTTCTGAATCCATTGAAACTATTGGTGTGTTTAATTGGAGCAATCCTTACAGCTCAACCACCTGTTATCTGGTCCATGCAGACACACAAGCCAATGGCAGACAGCATCCACAGGTGCAACAACAATGGGAGAAAGTATCTAGAGGCATTATGAGCCAGTTTGATCTTTCCCAAATTTTCATCTCTGTATGAAGAAATTTCAGAAATATCTGAAATGCCAAATCCAAGTATTTCATCAGTTATCTTTGAAATGATGACAACATGTGTTTTTCCAGATATGTTGCCTTATATACTGATGTATAATCTGTCATTTTTTCATTATATACAGTCCAGGAAAACATATGTTTAATATATGAACAACTTTTAAAAATAAATAGCATCTTGACTGAGAGCCACTGGAAATTTGAATGACTGATGAGCATTTAAACTAGTGCTGTATTTTATTTGTCACTGCACACCAAAAAATCTACAGTGACAATCATCCTGTTTGGGAATTTAGTGTTTCCAAAACCACTTTCTACAGCACAGCAAGCACTTTCCCCAGCTCAGTTTAAACCTTTTATCTTTTATCATAAGGTAGGGCTCCAAGCCACTGTTGCTTGGCTGTTGATCTAAAAGCTTCAGATGCTCTTCTTTAGAACTTCAATTTTTCCAATATTTCCCATTAGCATATACATAGCTTATTATAGTCATATGTGGGAATTTTCCCCTTCTCTGGCTGATTTACATCATGTCTGATTCATCCTATTGCTCCAATCAATCAACACTTCACATTCTAATCTTCCCAAGTGCTTGTAGTTTTCCTGCCCTTGGTTTTTGGGGCACTTCTTGTCTGAAAATTTAATAAGGGCAACATTCTCTATTCTGCTGTCCAAACCCTTAATGAAAACAACAAATATGTACCTCAGTTATGGAAATGCTGTGCAAAAGAAACCAATTCCATTGAAAGTCAAGTTATGTGTGCAATTTGCTTCCTTCTCCACAAAGCCTGTCCCTCATATTGTAAGAAGTTAGGTGGTTTGAAGTTCATGAATTCTAAAGAGCAGAGATACTTTATAAAATGAAATTAAGTTTTTAAGGCCTTTGAAATGGCCACTTGTTATGACTGAGTGAAAAGTGGTCTTGAAAATACTACCAGATATGTAAACCAAAAGAATTATGTGTTTTCCATACCTTATCTGAGATAGATGAAGCCATCCTATCTAGGCACTTAAAAGAGAACTTAAGCGTCTAGACAAACTTTGATAACCAATCTCAGCAGTTGCCATGATTGCATCATTGGTTTGTGGTTATTGAACAAAATCTTATCAATAGGCAAATGTTGTAGGAGTCTCTGTAATTTAAAAAGTGTAGGTATAGACAGTGACAAATCTTCAGTCTTTTCACACATTTGATTATGTCCCTTCCCTAATAACCATCGAACTTTAAAATACAGAGGCATGTTGATATATCTAGAGCCATATTTTGCAATAAGCTTAGAAGAAACCACCAAGTACAATCATACACTTCAGGATTCACTATTAACAAAAATATCCTGCCCATGGACCTTTTGTTTTAATAGCAACAATACTTGGAATTGCTAAAGTTAGTTTGAGTTGTCTTCTTTTGTCCATTGCAATTTGAAACTTTTGACTGCTCCTTTCTTTGTCCACAATGTTTTCACCGTTTATTTCTGAAACAGTCATCACTCAAAGCCAGGAGTCAGAGAGGTGGCTCCACTTTCTGTCACTTAACTGCTCAGTTTTGTACATCACCCTAAATGAGTTCTGCCAGAGCTTCTTACACATCCATTTGTCCATGAAAGTGTGCAACTGCTCCCTCTTTGTGCATGATCCAAGCAATCTCTGAGGCTGTTACTGCCCATTTCTCTTTATCCCAAATTGTGTAAACTCAAGTTTTATTTCTTTAGAGGTCATGGAGCTGCTCGTTGCTAAATCAATCAGCATTATAGGCAGAGAAATGAAGTCTGCATTGTACTGTGGATACAACTTTTTGTCATAACCTGTCCCTGGAAAGAGCTGCATATGAAAAGATGAAAGTGGAAATGTGGAGGAAGCTTTGAAACTCTTCTTATTAGCCTTGAATAAAAAGGATGAAATATTAACGTTATTCAGTTTCATGTTTCTAACATGTACAAGGTTAAAAACTTGTTTTAAAAGAGTAGCAAACATGAGAAAAGTTGTTCTATGGAAAGACTCCTCAAACCAAATTTCTAACAAAGGAATTGTTAGATTTTTCTGCCTAGAAACTGTATATTGCTCACACAGAGAACACTTCATGTGTCCTATCATCCTCACTGTGAGGTGCAAACACTTTGTGACATGCTGCATTTGGGTGACCACTTTTAATTACTGATTTTAATAACAGACTGGCCACTACAGTGAATAATAATAAACACCTTCCCATCTGCTGGATTTTAAAGTCAGGAAGGCATGTTGTTGCCTCCCAATCTCAACTCTACACACCTGCTAATTTATGCATTTTCTTCTTGTCTTCCACCAAGCTAAAGAAGACAGTAATTGGTGTCACTAAATAAGCAAGACAGGAGCAGTAAGGAAAGAACAACACTGCTGACAGTGGTGGTAAGAGAAATCCTGTCAGTCCATCAACAAGGGATGGGAGGTAAAAAAAATTTCCAGAAACTCCCACCTGGTTCAAAGCCAACATATACATTCTGATTCTTTCTTCTGTCTGGGTTAATATTCAGTTTCACTTCAGCTGGATGTGAGTGATAACCCATGTTATACCAAACTTTCCAGATGCATACAACAAAATCACTTTGTCTCCAAAGGAGGTAGATTCCCTAAAGCTGCTCTCAGTGTTTTTGGCAAAAATTCACTGACCTTGACTGTGACCACCTAGTAGTGAATTGTTCACTGTCATAGAATAATTAATTTTTTTAATTCATGTATCGTGGGAGTCTTCAGAACTGTCAGGAAAGGGTCAAAATAGATTAATCAAGTTAAATCAACAATGTTTACTTTGTCTCTACTACTATACTATAAAAATTAAGAGGCCTACATATTTAAGAAAAATGGTCTTGAAAGGTGTGAAGTCCAATAATTCATGCACTACTCAGACTAGGCAAAAGAAAGCCCATTTTAATTTTCATGTATTAAAATAGGATGCAAACTCATAATAATAAAATGTGTTACTGATTGTTTCAGTCCTTGATCTGAATCCAAAAAGACACACAAAAAAAGTAAGTGAAAAAATACTGAAGATTCAGATTTAAGTACAATTGTTAGTAGTTCTAAAATTGTGGCTGTTATGAAGTTATGGTCTAAAGTTAGACACTTGTAGAAGGATGCTTTTCTCAAAAGATATGGGACTTAACACAATATTGATTTTTTTGGAAGTGCAACCACTTTCTCTTCTCCTTCTGAGAAGATTTGTGAGTTCAATTCTAGTGTTGTATAGCAAGAATTTTGTCTATTCAAGCCCTTAGCTAAAGAACTACTGAGCAATAAATCAAATGTCAATCCTGATGTACAATATTGATGATTTAGATCTTTCCTCCTGAAATCCACACAGGTTGTTTTTGTATTTTCATAGTGTGTGGGTTTGGGTTTGTTTGTTTGGTTGGTTGGTTGGTTGTTGGGGATTTTTATTACCCTTGCCCCATCTTCTTAATTAAAGTAAATGGCAAAAAGATTTCATACAAATCCTGCATTTAAACATTCTGTCTATGGAGTGAAGAAAAAAATCGTGTGAAGTGTTAACTCAGCTTGGCAAGTGCAGTTTTCACCAGGCTCAACAGGATATTGTGACAATGAAGCAGTGGCAGCACAAAACATCAAAGTTTAAAATAATGAGATAGTTTTCTATACAAAAGATAGGACAGGGAACCTTTCACCTCAGGAAATGAGATTAAGATTTTGTCCAAACAAATCACAATCTAACAGTGCATCATCTGAAAGTGTTTTGACAGCATTTGGTGAAGAGTCTTGGTCACTGGAAATCACAGCCTCAAACTAGAGGAATTCAGGCACTGAAGGAAAACATTTTCTTGTTTTTACTTTCTTCTTTCTTAAGGAAAAAATCTTCGTTTTTTCACAGGAAGAGAGCTTGGGAAAGCTGGATCATCAAACAGGGCACAGCAAATGAGCAGAGCACAAAGGAATCAGTGAGGACTGGAAATACTTGTCCATGGCAGAGAGATGGAGCAGATCCTTGTGACAAAGAAAGATAGAGACATCAGATGGAACATCCTCTGTACCTGTAACTTGCACAGCATGGGAGAAGCTGGATCATGAGGGGGAAATAAAAGCTCTTTGCTAAGGTTTGTGTGAAGTTCTGCTTGTGGCTAAATGTGGTTCCCCCTTGACTGGCTTTGACTCTGCCAGCATCTCCAACAGGGAGACATTTCCAGCCTGAACTGCTGCTGCAGGGCATGCCTTTTTGAGGCAACACAATCACATCTTTGCCTGGTCTCTATGTAAGGACCTGAAAGAGAAGCTATACATGAAGCAAAAAGAGAACAAGCAAGAAGCTGAAAACTGAGTATCCAATATTCTAAACCACCTCCTGAGCAGTTTTATTTAACATATTCCTCATGTTGGAAGTGCCTACTCTCTTTTTTTTTTTGTGGTCATATCCTTATCAGTTTGGGTGAAGTAAGTACTCACTTTTTCATCTAGCCCTTTACTACAGTTAATATCTCACTACATGAGTTTTAAAACCAGACTAAAATATCTTCTTACCTGCATAGACTTTACAGCTGCTGGCTGAGTCAGGCTTCTCAAACTTGCATCTTTTTTCTAATTATTTTACTTATTAACATATTCTTAATGAATTTCAGGTTTCAAGGTATTAGGTGGATAGGGGTTGAAGTAGGCATTAACACTTGTGGGTTTTCAGGACTTTTATTACCTTACAGATGTTTATAAGTGAAGAATACTGAAGAATTTTTTCTCTACAGTCACGGTTTCAACATAGCAAAATTCATGAAAATAATTGGTTTACTAATGATAGAGAAGTTAAAACAGCCTTGTATTCTTCCACACAAATATTTTTTGGGGCAGATTATAAAAGGAATAATAAAGCTAACACAATATTTTGCATTGTTAAACAGAATTTTGGTCACAAGCAAAATCAGGAAGACTCTAAGAGTCAATACTCTTTCACCTTTCAGCTGCAATGCAAAGTATAACTGACTGCTGTGATGTACAAAGCAGCCCAAAATAGGGGAGGGCCTATGACCATTGCTCCTTATTAGCATTTTCTGCCAATGCCATCTGATGCATTTCAATGAACTTCTAACCTCTTGCTGTCAAGGAGTTTGGATGTATCTGTTCCTCCAACTTTTATGCAAATTCCTGATCAGTTCTAGGAATAGGTTACACAGGTAAGGGGACTCCCATTTCTAGTACTCTATGGCTATCTTTTCAATACTGTTTTATATAAGTAAAGGTGAATTATAAGATTGAATAACTACAAAACAAGTAATAGTCTGTGTGATTATTTTTTATATTTTTTTCCAAAAATTATGCAATTAAATCCCTAAATAACATTTGGTATTGTTCATTGGCTCTACCAATCTAAATAAATTACTTGGTTCTAGCTACAGCCAAGTCAGAATTCCTCTTTGAGCTGAGATTTAGATATTTTTTATTAAACACCAGTGAACCCATCAATATACACAGATATTCATCTGTGGGCAACATTAATAATAATGATCTTATTCTATAACTGCAGAAAAAACCCCACAAACAGGTTTTATTCTAGTTATGGAAAGATATATGGAACTTCCTCTTGTATGACACTTGCTCTTTTACTCATCCTGGTGGCCCTTCCCTGGGCTGACTCCAGTTTGTCCACGTTTCATTTGCACCAGAAGGGCCAGAACTTGTCCCAGCACTCCAGGCAGGGTGCTGCAGCCTGCACAGACAGGACTAACACCTTCCTTGGCCTCCTGGCACATTGATGCTTTGCCATAGACATCATTCAGTAACAGGGAACTCTGCCAAATTGGGTTTTGATGCAGCAATTTTCACCTTCTCCTTGCATAAGCAATATTTATATTTCTCCACTTCTACAGATAGAAATAAAGTCTGTTAGGTCATAAAAAAACTGAGTAGCTCGGACAAATAATTTTTTCCATCTCCCACTTTTCTCCTTTAGTCACCAATATTTTTTTGAGCAACTTCTCTGAGATTCCTAGTCCGTGGCTCTCTGCTGAATGTACAGTTTTAACACTCAGCTGTTCACAGTTTTTCAGCTCCATGATTATAAAAAGCATGTTTAGCTTTGTGAGTCATGTGGAAAGACTTAACAGCCAAGATGCTTTATTCTTGGGAAGGTGTCTCTAAAATTAAGACTTACGAAATTTCAGGCTGGAGCTTCACTTTTATGTTGCTCTAGACATGGTAATGAAATGCTGATTAGACTTCCCTAGGATTCTGAAAGTCTGGCATTTGAGATCTCTAGAAGATATCCTGGGTTCAAATATAGTGTACCCAGTCATGCAACTTCAAACTATTCATGAGTAATTCTACAAAACACTGAAACTCTCAAATTAGTGCCTGTTATTATGATTTTACTTTGAGAAAGCAGATTCTAGAGAGTGAGTTAGCTTTGCACAAAGTTTAATCACATCTTCCCTTCTATTTTTTTCCTTATGTCTTTTTTTATTTGAGGGACATCTTACACATTGGTCATCATTTCCTTACAGCATGATTTAAAACAGCTCTCACAGCTTCAAAATTTAAGTTTCAAATTAAAAGGTATGCTGGGGAAGCCAGGAATAAAAATGCTCAGCAATTGAGATAAAATCATTCAAATGAGTATTCTGTCACCATAGTAACCTTTCTTCCACAAATTTGGGCAGGAAAAAACCTAACATGCTATACAGTCATGAAAGTGCAGCTAATTATGATTTATTCGTGATGCCAGTGATGAGCACTTACACATAAAATGCACTGTACTAATTGTATTTGGGTTTTTTTTTTGAGTAAGAGTCTTCTAGACTAATCTTAATACATTAAATATATTTTTCTGATGCAAAGTTTATATCTGTTTTAGAATACATAAAGTAAATCCTAATATCACATTTATCACAGTGCCTATCTTCATCCTTACAATTTTTTTCTAGTAAAATGCATAAATTTTTCAGCTTAATTGTTCAGTATTATCAAATATTAATTAAGATAACTTCTCCCTCTTACATAATAAATACTGCTACTTTTCCTGAGCCTGCTTCTTTCAGAGCTATTCACTTCCAGCAAGGGTTGTAGAGATAGATTTAGCCTTGATTTGAAACATGATCTTATAAAGACTTGTGCATATTCTTAATATCATAGACGGATTTATTAAAAAGGTCTGTGCCTCCTTGCCACATTGGGAATAAATTAACAAAAGACAAGGTACTTTTCCTCCAGGAAAAAATGGCAATATGTTCAATGTGCACAGACAAGTCTTCAAATTAAATTCGACTTTTCAGAGAATTCTACATGTTCTATTAAAAAGGTCATTTGAAAAGGACATTGCATACTGGCAAAACAGCATTGTTTAAATAGTGTGAAGAAAGATGGCACTGCTTAATATATTATTCAAAGTGCACAAGTAGTATATTTCATGGCTAAAAATTTCTAATTCAGCCTGTAAGAAAAACATATGAATTATTTTCTTTTAAATTATGCTGTTTGCAGGACATCATCACAGCCTAGAAAGACACTTTTTAGGATTGATCTTTTCCCATGTTAACTGAGAAGTTCCAATTAAGAAATCTCATAAGAATCAATTATGTCTTTGTGAGCCAAAGATTATCTGAACTTATCAATTGCCAGAAAAAAAAAAAGCAATAAAGTTTCCTACAACATGTCCACAAACTGTATTAAAAAAATCCAAAATTGTTACAGTAGCACTTGGCTTTTGGAAGGAACAAAATGCTTTGAAAACATAAATCAGGTAAATCTTTTTAAATGGATCTATAATTTAAACTCTGTGGGAGTATAAAACATCAAAAATCTCCAAGCATCTCAGTGAGTTATCTTCTCCTAACATGCCTAACAACTCCTTAGACCCACCAACTATATTTTGCACTTTTAAAAGTGCAACAGAGAGACTGTAGCTCTGTGACATTTCTCTTCCAAGAGATTGGTTAACCAGTGCCATATCCAAGTTGGGTGGGAAAAGAACAAAGCCTGGCCAGATTCTAGTGCCTGAGCAGATTATATGATTAAGGCTAGCCCCACACCAGAAAACAGAAGGACTGAATGAAAAAAAGGCAAAAGATAGATTTTTCTGTGAGCTTCAGCCAATGACAGTTATAAGAGCTTTTCTGCCATGAGCTCTGTGAAGGGTTGTGGCTAATTTACCTGTTCTCTTTAAAAGAATGAAGGGAGAACTTGGAGAGGAAAAAACAACAAAAGAACATGAACAGTAAATGAGTCTGAAAGTACAGATAGGATTCTGGAGAGAGGCAAAATGGCAATTTTGTGTGTAGCTAAGGGAAGTAAAAAAAAAAAAAGCAAGCATTGTGCTATAATGGAAGAAGATATGCTGTGCTGAACAGAGTGCCTCCTGAGAAGAGAACCTATGTGTAACCAAAATGTCAGTAAAAATCAAAGAAACTCTGTAACACCAAGGTAGGATTAAGAAGTAGGCATTCTTTATTCATATTGTGCACGATGAGTTCCTCTTTTTACGCTGTATTGTACATACATATTCACAGATTGTCCCAGAATAAAAATACATATGATAATTTCCTGAAATCATTAACATATTTTCCCTCCCCTTTATGAATGTATTTTTCTCACCTGGGTGTCCCTTTGGTGGTCCCTAGTGGTCAGTGTCTCTGATGAAGTGAGTTCAAACTGGGGCAAAACATGAAAAGAAGACCCAGTATCATAGAAATTTTAACCAAGAAGTTAGGTCAGCAGTTGAAAGAGACTGGACCAACTTCAAAACTAATGATGAAAGCTAGACCATGCTGTGAATCAGGACATTCAGAATGCTAGAAAACAATTCAGTGTGGGAAAAAAAAATGATGCAGTATAAATAAAGTTGCAGAACACAGAAATCATCAACCCTTGTGGCAGGGTGACATCCAGATTGTGCCAGGTTATATCCATCAGCCTGCCACAGCAATCCATTGCTTTCCCCCATAAAAAGTGCCAGTGAAGGTAGCACTTCCCAAGGTAACCATAAAACTGATGGCAGTAGGAATGAATGATAAGGAGACCAATTTATCCTCAGATCAACTGAGAGCTCTAGCTCTCCAGCAGTAACACTGCAGTACAGTGGGTGATAGGAAACCCCAAAAATGACAAGAAAGGGTATTTACACATTCATCAGATTGAGAAACAGCCTGTTGTTGGACAGCAAATGACAGCTGATACCTTTAAACTGCACAGTGCCTACTTACAGCCTGTTTGCATGTGCTAAATGCCAGAACAGTCCCACTGGCCCCAAGTCTGATGATGAGCAGGTTCTGAATAGGATGCACAAGGCACAGAGGACTGAAACACCTGCAGTAAGGCACAAGTAAACCAGTAAATGGTAATTGAAATGCAGATTGATGGTCCTTTCTCAGAACTACTAGCTAAAATCTTTAACAAGAATTTAGTTCAAGTCTTTAGTCTTTGTCTTCATGGGCCGGCTGTTCAAACCCAATTATTTGTCTATAGAACTTCAAGAATGGCAAAGAAGAAATGCAGTAAATAGTTAAAGATTTCCAATTATTAAACACCTTCCAACTGCTCAGCTTTGTACTCCTTTTATCCTACACAAAAGTATGTTTTCTACAAGGCCATTTCATCTCAATTCTTTGTATATAAGAGGTTTTAAGGGAGAGTGCTTTAGATAGCCACAGGAAACAAGTACACATATTTTAGAGGAGGTTCAGTGAAAGCACCAGATGATTCTTCAGAGTCAGTATCTTCTTATTCTAAGGAGTCTGACAAAAAATCTTATTGCTTCTATTGGCTAAATCAAAAGCACATAAATCTAACATTTTGATCTGGTGTAGAAGTCCTTTAATTAAGGGAGTTTTGGCTTTCAGCAGAAAGCCACAGAGAACTTCTTGAAAATACAAAAAAACCACATTTTCTTTTAAACAATTGGATGCTATTTATTAGAAGCAAAGATTTTTGCATTGGGTGTATTTGAAGTCTTGAGGTACAGTTAAATTAAGTGTTAAATAAGAGATCATTGAAGCAGTTTTGGAGCTGTTACTTTGAGACAATTAAATTAGGGGCTTTATGAAATGCTCTTGTTTTAGGAAGATTCCGAGATGATACTTTTTCTCCAAAATACCAAATGCTGATAACAGCATTTTTATATTTTGTGTTATACTGCACACAATTATTTTAGCAGGAGCTGAATGAAACTATAAACAATAGGAAGAATATTGCTACACAGTGCAACTGCTAACAGCAGGGTCAGGGTGCCCTACAGGATGACTATGTCATTAGTGAAATGGTTTTTAAATGACACATATTTTCAAAAAATTTTATTTAAACTACTTTTCCTAAAATGTTTTCAGAAATCATATTTTGCTGATTTTTTCAAGAGAAGTTTAGAACACTTCTATTTTTTTCTCTAGTCAGGGACAGACAGCAACAGCAGCTTCCTGAGATGTAACTATTCTGTCCTTTACTGAGCTCTGGCTGCAAATGCCACCAGAATTACTCCAGACTCTCTCAGTAACCACATTACAAAATGTACTTGGAGCTTCAGAGTCAGTGTGTCAGACCACAAATATCATCTTTGAATATGATAAAGAAAAATATCTTATTTGAATAGCATCTTCTGTGCCAAAGGGAATAAGGGATCTCTGAGCAGGTGGTATGTAAAAAATTTGAAAGTAAAATTAGAATAATAAGAGACAGTACTGACAGCTTTCTTTCACAGCAGCTAAGTGCTGTGCCTGGTGAGGGAAGATTGCACTGTCTGACTTTTTGCAGCTCAGGAATTTTTGTTATATTATCATAAATAGTGTATCCATTTTATAAAATCAGCTCTTCATCTCTTTTCTGGAGCAGTGCCTGCAAAACCAGGCACTTTTAACATCCATGTTGAAACAGAGGGAGGATGATAGCTTGTTTTTCATCTACCTGAATAGCACTGGATTCTGTTCCCCATATTTAAAGGTTATCACTGTCCCTTGATGAGTTGTTTGAACCAAAGGCTGAGTGCATGCTTTGTGAGCACAAATAGAATTATTGACACAATGAGTCTTATTGTACTGTTGAAATCCCCAGTCAAAAAAAAATTACAAGAAATATGGATACTAGTAAGAAAACAAAAATTTGTCCTGTTCTGAAATAAAAATGAAACCATTCAAAATTTGAGGAAAAAAAAAATGTCCTAATAGCCAAAAACACACTGACTAGAGATTTAAGATCACATTCCAGTTTTACCTGATACATATATTGCACAAGTTTTCTGTGATTTGGATCCAAAGAACTACTGTTCTGAACATCTCCTGCCCTTGCTCCATCCTGACTTGCAAATTGAAATACATGATTATTCTGCCTTCTACACTTGAAAATCCACATACATTCTTTTCTGTTTTACTGCATGCCTGTGACAACTCTTATTTTTATTTCATATCAGAACAAAAATTCTGTTTGTCCAGCTAGTGTTAATCAGATTTTAACACTTAATACTTGTTAGAATATCCCAAATAATACATTGCAAACAGTGAAATAAAATTCAAGCTACTTATTATACTCCATAAAAATACTGACTTTCTCTAAGCACTTTTTATTAACATTTTTCTGCATTTACATAAAAATTGGGTTTTCCCTTCTGTTTCCTGATAAATGATAAATGAGGCCTTTGATGTCCTAGTATGTACATATCTAATGTTATCATTCCAAGAGGATTTGATTAGAGTAACAGAAATCCCTGTATACTTGTGCCAGATGTTACAATGCATCAAAGCATTCTGATGCTATAAAACATATATATTATTATGTCAGGTTCTGCCATCATTCCCTACAGCAACACCAGCTCTCTACTGATGGCAAATGAGTGCAGCTGAGAGAAAGCTGAAGAGACAGTTTATCTCAGGAGGCAGACAGCACATGCATGTTTACCCATAAGATGAGCTGTCTCTGTAGCAAAGCTTGAATTTTGGTATTTCAAAGGTGTTCTACTTCCTGAAATATGGACTCTGGCCAAACTGACAACAATCACTTTGCAACCTTGTGTTTGTCTTTCACACAAAGGAACACAAGTTGTCCTTTCTTATTTTTGTTGTTTGGTTTTTGTTATAACTGCAAAATTGTTTTAAAGCCAGTGCCTGAAGATTTGTGTAAAGGCATATGCTGTATTCCTCACATGTCTGACTGACAGCCACAGCTACTTTAGAGTTTGAGATTTTAGCATATGTTACATCCAAATATTCCAACCCAATCCTAAAAGCATATATTCTTAAATTGATTTTGGCACTCAGATATCATGATCATTATTAGAGTTTAAAGCAGGACAGACTTTACAGACAGGCTAGGGACATTTCAGAAATTTAGAAAAAAAAAATCAGAAATTCAAGAATAAAAGCTTAATTTTGGGCTGGCAATAATTAAATATGTGTGAACATGGGGTAAGATTCAGAGGTCCTAAAGGAGCAACACAGAATTGAAACATGATGACAAGAACTATTGCTTATTGCTTTCCTAAGCCCTGATTGTGCACCTTGATCCACAGGACAAACTATTGCACAGGTAGGTCATGGTCCAAGAACTCTAACCAGAACATTAACCTCAAGTCTGCCTTATCCAGTGTTTGTACAACACTTATCATTAAGAGCCTTGAACTGGGCAAAACCAGCAGAAGTTATTGCCAAGAATGGACAACTGCTTGGTAATCAGATCTTGAAAAAGGAAAAAAACAAAACCCAGAGACCTCCCAATTGTCTGTGCTTGTACTGGAGTAGTTCAGCTACAGATGAGGACTCTGTTGTGCATAGTTATTACATAGTTCTTACCACTTATAAATGTAATTGAATGTATATATGCTTTACATGTATGTACAACATGTGTGCACTATGAATATAATTCATATCACATATAAATATGGAAAGTTAGAGTTCATAAGCCTGAGAGTGTAGTCCAGACACAAGTCTTCCTGTTTTTCACTGCATGAAACAGTCCCTATAACATCTTTGGTTTTAGTCATTTGGAGAGCCTGAACTAATATGGGACCAATGTTCAGGCACTATCTAGAATTATCCTCTGGATACAAGACAAAAATTTACAAATACAATTTTGATATCCTATGCTTCCCGATTCTGCAATAAATGAGTCAAATCTGCAATATTTACTCCATTTGAGAAAGGGCCATACCAAAGGTTAGCATGTAGAATATGAATATAATATTTTAAAATTTCAAGGAGGTAAAAAAAGAAAAAAAAAAGTCTATTATTACAGAGCTTTGATGATAACTTCCCTCCAGGCAGTAATTCCCTAGAGACAGTTCTTTTCAGCTGTACAGCTCTGGGCGTAATCTCCCTGATAAGAGTAATTCCTGATGGGCATCATATCAAATGTTGGCTGGAAATTCAGAGAGATGGGGGTCATGCCACTAGTTTAGATTAGGAAAAAAGAATTCTTTCATCTTTCCAATAAAACATCAAGTTTTTCTGGCTTATATAAAACCTCTCTGTGTGTTTGCTGCTCCCACTTGAAGCAAAAGTTGCTTCCCTGCAGTTGCCTCATGATTGTTAACTACTCTTTACTTTGAAGTTGTCTTTTAAGACAACTTGACTAAACCAAGAGATTATTATGTCAGCAATTAGAGTTGGTAGTCATTAGAGAGCTGGCCTCTAACACATGTGGAGTGTTTTCAATACCTTCTAGGACACAGGCAATATCCCAGCCTGTTTCTTTGACATTGGGTACAACACCCATGGGACTAGTGCAGCCCTTACACAGAATGGATCAGACATTTTTGCTTTGATAATTTACAAGCATTGTCCAGAAGGTCTAAGGTTTTTGTCTTGTGACAAATCACAAAAATACAATAAATTCCTTCAGTGCAGTGTCTCCCTGGAGGCAGCTCACAAAATACTGTATTGTTCCAGAAGGCTTTAACTTTTTTCTTAATGTACAAAAAAGCCTCCTAAAAGTAGTTAAAATACACAATAGCACAACTGGAAATAACAAAATGAAATCACACTCCTAGATATAATCTTCTGTGAACAAACATCATTGAGACTTAGCAAGATTCAATAAAAATGAGTTCTACATGAAGGAAGGCTAATTCTCCTTTTGAGTTTGTAGGCTTTTGTAGGATAAATGTCATACTTGCCTAAGAAGGAATGTCCTAATGTGAGGAAAGCAGGTGAGGAGCCCCCCAGAAGGGAATTGGTTCATTTCTCCCAAGGATGTCTCACCAAGATCAGAGTGGTTTGGAGCAGTGGGCAGTGTTTCTGTCATTACTGCTGTGTTTCAGGGGCTATTAACACATGGGATGGGATACAATGAGTGAATCTCCATCCTAGCTGAAAAGAAACCATACAAGCTTGGTAAAATATGACTGTATTTAAGGGAATAGATGTTGTCCCTCTGAGGAACACAGCCACATCACCCAGCCTTTACAGCTAGGTCAGGATCCAATTAGATCAAGGCAGATTAAGCATTTCACATATTGAATAAAATAGAGATGCTGAAAATATGCCAAATGCCATTAACAATCGAATCTTATTAACACACAGAACTGAAAGTCCTTTCAAGATAAAACCTTGGGAGGAAAGGGTTAAAACCCAAAGATTTAGAGAGGAGGGAATAGCTCTCCCAGCTCAAAGCTACAGCAGGGAATGCTGAGAATGTTGGCTGGGAAAAACCCCTTGATTATGCATAGGGCTGTTTATCCCCTGCCTGTTTTGAGTAGAATTCCTGTGTAGAGGAGCTCTCACAGACAGGTTTGAGCCTCCTGCTGGGAGAGAGAGATCATAAAAGCACAGCCTTGTGATAAACTGCACATGGTGAAGCCCTTTGATATATTGGGGCAGGCAGTGCCCCACCTGCTGCTGCCTACTGGGATGAGCTAAGCCTAACAGAGCCTGTGTCCCTGTGTCTCTTTTCTCTAGGATGAACTAAGCCTAACAGAGCCTGCATCCCTGTGTGTCTTTGCTGCCCAGCATACTTAGGGAGGTGATGAAATAAATCTACTCTTTGCATTTCAGCTGTTCTTTGGAGGTCATCTTGGTATTTTAAGTGTTGATTCACCTAAATACCACTACAGTTTTGTATCATTGGATAGCCCAGATGGAGCACTGTAGTTAGCAAGTGTTATCATTGAGGTCAATTGCTCACATATACATGAAGAGCAAATTCACTCTAAAAGGATTAAAGCTGTCAACAGCTTCATAAGAGCTCAAATGTTTAGAAGTTTCCCCTGTATTCTTGGAGAAAATTACTTCTCAATTGTATCTTTTATGGTATTCTAATATCTCTGCATAAAATTCCTTGTTGTCTATGATTTGCCTTTAATATGAAGAAGACTTGCAATAGTAGACTCTAGAATGCTTTATTTCAATGCAAAAGAGGTTGGCAACAAAAGGAATTATTTACATTTCTCTGTGTGACAGTTTAGAGCATCCTGTTGTCATCAGCATATAGTTATTTGTACAGCACAAGTGTGTAGGTGTGAGCACCTGATTATGCCAAATTTTTGTGAAACATAGCCCTAGCCCCTGGAAGGAAGAGGGTGCACTTCCAGAAGTGCTGCTGATAATATAAAATTGAGAGGGAGCAGTCAAGGTGCTGGAGAGCAGAGCTACCTTCAGAGTGACCTGGCAGACTGGAGAAGTGAACTGACAGGAACCCCATGAAGCTCAATAAAGGCAAAATAGTCCATCTGGAATTTGAATAATGAAAACAGCTTTTGTTTTATTATTTGCTATGGTTTTATTGTTTACCTATGGTAAAATAACCACAGGCATTGTCAAAGATGTCTGAACTAGGTGACCCCTGGAGACTTCAATGAATCTATGACCAATAACAAGCCACCCTTGTCCAAACACTGCTCAAGACATAGTTTTCACTTTACACAACAGTTTGAGGCTTCAGCCAAGACCACAGCCTGACTCTGATGTCTGCTGAGCATAGAGTCCAGACCAGAAATTTTGCTGTCTAAAAAACTGAAATATGGGTCCACTAAAATCAAAGGCCATACAGGCTTGACTATATATGTTGTAATATATGATATATGTTGTAATATATCAGCTTTCTGAAGTCCCAAAACATAGAGAAATTGACTAACCTGTTACTTGTCTTTAGATCTCCAATAATCAAAGTAATTAGAATTGAAGAAGAATTCTGTTACCACACCAAATAGTTAAATGCATTAGAAACCTGTTTCAAATTATTTCTGGTTTAGATTCAGCTGTAATATCTTTTTGAATATCTTAACCTTTTAGAATATAGAAATCTGTGAGCTGCAAAATATTGTTTCATTTTACCAGTATTCCACTTTCACTTTGATTGCATGGAAACATGCATTAATAATGATTCAATTTTAGGTACCAATGATTGGTAAAAACCAGTATCTCTCCCTTTGGGTGAAAAGAAAAATATTAAAGTAGCTCATCCTGTTATTCTGTCTCCCTTTAAAATTATACATAAGCATATAAAAAGGGAGATAAAGAGAAAGCAGAAACATAAAAGATGCAACATTTTCTTTTCTGCAAATTGTCATCATCTCCACACTGCTGGAGGAACTTAGATCCATCACAACCTTTCCAGGCTGGGCAAGCCTTGTCACTGCCAAAGGAAATTCATCTGCTGCCACACTGACTGCAACTGCAAACACTGCCAGAGTCACCTAGACTAGAGCTCTGCACAAGCACCTTCTACCTTCTCTTTTGCCTGTCCAAACACCCAGGTTATGAGCCTCTGCACTAATTCTCATTACAAAGAATCTCAGTGATTAAGCCCATGACTTTATCTGGGACAATCTGATTACCTACAGCCTGGCTGTAGATACCTGAAACTAATGAGGCAACAACTCCTCTCTTGTTATGCAGTTCCTCTGCCTTGCTGTCCCTGGTCATAGCTAATCCCTTATTTCTCAGCCTTCTGCTCCATAGTTAGGTATTTCTTCTGATGAAGAATTTCATAGTCCATGCCTTAAAGGCATTCATCCATTAAGTTTTCCAGAACTTCAGCTCTTTGAAGACAAGTTTCCAGTGGAAAAAATCTACCTGTTGAGATTTGGTAGTGGTACTTGACAATATTGCTCCAAGGTTCCTCACCTAAGAATTGCCTTTTGCCATCAGCCAATGAGAACAAGAAACTTTCAAGGTCTCCATGCTTTTGCACAAATAGGGCTCATGAAATAAATATGAATCAAAGCAGCAATAGTGCCCCTGATCTCAGCTTGACCAAGCACTGCTCATGCCAGCTAAGCACAGCATCAGCTGCCACTAGAAATCACTTGAGGTGTGCCCTGGAGCCAGGGTGCTGTGAGTGCACAGGCTGGATGCTCCACAAAGGCTTGTTCCTGCAGAGCTCTGCAGGCTGGCTGTGCAAGCACAGACACAGCCCCACCATGGACACCTGCTGACTGACCCTTAAGGAGTAAAGGGCAGCAGTTCCATGACTTTTCATGACTGGAAAGGATTAGGCCAACTGTGACACCCAGGTTCCTCCTCCAACCTTCTGCATTAGGTTACTGACCTGAGCATGGCAGGGAGGGAGCATTTTCACATTCTGGGTCAGTTGCAGGCAAAATACCAAAGCAACACTTTATCAAATCCTAAAACAAACCCTAGAATACGTGTAAATCTTCTCTCCACTTCAGAGACCATTGTTGTAAAATATTCTTATCTCATGCCTCACAATATTTGCTCTAAGAAAATGAATGCATTGATTGTAATAGGTATGGAGTATAACAATGTGTCCTTGGGTTTCAAAGACATTCCTGATGACTTCTATTAAAACAGTTCATATTCTATTTAATATTTTCATTTCATTTTACTAGCCAAGAAATTAAACTGCCTTCTTCAGAAATACCAATATGATTTAAAGGAAGTTACTTGGGTAAACAAACCCAGATGGCTATTATTAATTTCAAAATTTGCTTTAGCTGCTGTAGGCTTCACATTTTAAAAATACAGTAAGAAATTGAAAAAATTAATTCTGAACTTAATAAAATAATTATAGATTTTAGAAACAAACAAACAATTAAAAATGCAGTGCATCAGTAGTTGCATTCCTAATAAGGATATACAGCAGTACAACACATCTGAATGGGTATAAAGCAAGACCAAAGCAGGCAGGAGCTCTGGTTTTAGGAGGGTAAAGAGCAGTCCTCTTTTAAACAGTTCTGTCTCTTTGGTTGTCAACAGCATTGATTTAAAATGTCCTCTGAAAAATCTTTTAATAGCTATTCAGTTATTGAAGTTTGACCTTTTCACATTTTAATAACCTGGAAATTGCATTCTTATCCATAGATTATAAATTATCAGATACCAGTCAAATTCCCCATGCCAGGCACAATGTATAAATAAAAGCTGCTTCCATTACCTAATTTCATACTGGGGTCATTATTGCTTCGTCTTTTAAAATATCTCACAGATTGTAGCCAAAATCTATTTGATGGGAAAATGCTGATGAATCTTCACTGCATTATCAGAACTGAATTTTCAGGCTTGCTAAGGATACAAGTATGGAGGTTTTTTAGCCCAGTTCATGTCTATTTTAAAAAATGAAGCAAAACATCCAGTAAGAACTGCTGAAAGAAAAAGAAGCACAGAACAGAGACACATTTCATGATTTACACACCCTATTCAGCATAGGTATGGCAAAGGTCCCAGAACACTGTGTGCATTTCTCAAGGCCAAAATAGGAGCTAACCATTATAAGGTGAGGAAATAAATTTTTCCTCATGTGATCACTTATGCATTCTTGAAGGTCAGACAGTGGAAACACTATTAACATGAATATAAAACATAAAATACTTTTAATTGCAATAAGTGTTTGCCTGATCATATTGCAGACCACTGTAACCCTGCCTTCTACTCTCATTCTGGCTTTAAGGACATAAGTTTTATCTGGATTTGTATTTACCTTTAATTATATAGCATGTTTTTGCAGGAGGCCTTGGAGGTGATATTTCTCTAGCAGAATATTTATTTGAATCTGAATCAATGAGGATGCTCATTGATGTTTTGACTGTCTCCTGTCCATTATTAAAACCGTCTCATTTTTTAATATGATAGCATATGGTAAGAAAAGCTTAAGAATTCCAGTTCTTTTTATACAATCTTATTAGAGTTTTAGACATGCATAGTATTTACCCAGATTTTCTATTGAAATGGATGGCAAAGTGCCCACTGGATTCAGGTGGAGAAAGGATAGGCCACCACTGAGGGCTTTCATTAATTCTTCCTTCCAGCACAAGACCCAGTGCACATCTGTTGAATAAGTGCCAGTCTAAGCCGTTTGTACCTTAGTGTATATTCAAGAATGATCAGAAATTACAATACTATGCCAATTTGAAGCCAAAATCATCTGAATGACAAGTTAGATTTACAAACTAAAGATTTATTCTGCTAATGCTTAAAAGCCTGACTCTACAGGCTTAGGCAAAGCCTATGACTGAGGGTATTTGTAGGATTGTTTTTAATTTAAACTTTGATGTTTTCTTGCATGTTTTTTGTTTGTTTGTTTTTAAACAAGCCAGCAGGCAGAAATAAAATTTGATGTGTCCTGTCTCCTTGAAAAATGGAATTTGTCCCTTCCATGGATTTGTCTTATTGCATCTGATTGCTACAATTATTCTTTGAAAGTGGCAGGACTCAAAAGAGTACCTAGAAGGGAATATAAAAGAAATACATTCTGAAGGGCTCATATTGTGCTAAATGGCACAATATAAAACTCCCTACATGGACAACAAGTGGTGCCAGGTTTGTCCATTAGATACAAATGTCATTAGATGATGTGATCAATGTTTTTATGTAGTATATGTCACAGCAAAAAGGAAAAACCTAATTTTGGAAATACTTTAGGAAAAAGAGGTAAAAAAGTGATGAGCAGTAATTTATTTATTTTTTCAATTTTTTTTACCATTTAAAAATTAGCAAGCAAGTACAGTAATTGCTTCTCCCAAACACATTTGTGGAAGTACCATTAGCCTAGCTCATTTTTCACTTGGAGAGTTTAACACAGAGCTCATTTTTATCCTCATACTCAGCAGCCATGTTAGAATACCTTTGTAATGTCATTTGGCAACTAATATTGCTGAAACTGAGAAATGCAGGGCTAGTAAAGAAAGCACTTTATATGACTATCTTAATTTCTGTAAGTGTAAACAGAGATTTCCTTCTGAGAAACAAGAATTTTTGGTAATTATAAGAAAGTGTAAAAATGTATCATTGTTGATTCAGAAAATACAGCTGAAAGATTTCAATATGTAGGAAGACTAAGCATATGAATCAAAAGCCTAAGCTTCCAGACAACAATATTGTTGGAGAATTGGTTTCAAGACATTGCATGAGAAAAAATTCATTCTCCTTTTCAAAATTTTTGAATGCATTTGCACATTTCTTATCAAATAACGTATCAGTGAAATCTATACTTATGTCTAAAACACATTGGTCAAAGTTTTTTGATAACTAAATTTCAGAAACTGAATCACTCTTTTCTCAGTAAGGCTTCTTGAGAAAACAGAACTTTCCCTTAGGCTTTGAAAAACAAATTTCTAGGCTTAGAAACAGTGTCCCATGCATTGTACAAATGAACACAAGACATACAGAATTGAAAAGCCCAAGATTTTGGTGACACTTGGTGTCTTTTTCAGTGCTATAAAAGATAACCTGGTGCCAGAGATGCTAAATACTAACCAGATATATCAATGCTTCCTAAAATTCCCTATGCAAATTGTTTATAGTTTCCATTTGTTCTGTGCAGTGATTTAATAGCTACATCACAGATTTGTTTAGAAGGGGAAAAAAAACCCCACTTTTAAATCATCCAAAGGAGGAAGAGAAACGTTTTGGGATTCTCAGTCTTTGCAAAATTCACCTTCTGCTTTTGTGGCTTTTTTAATGTGAATGTACAGTAATGGTGACAGTGAGTATGGTTAGCAACTATGAAATTGTGAGCTCTCAAATATCCCCAGAAGAATCTAAACCTATAAAAAAACCCTATTTTTGCTGTGTTTGATTGTTTTACAATTTCAATTTCATCCATCTCCAATGTATGCCCAAGGTGTGAAGATTCCAGTCTTCTGAGGAAGTGTACATTTGGAATGGCTTTCAGTTATGTCTATAAAGAGAGAAAAGAAAATAAGTGCTCCATACACCTTCAGGCCAACATTTTTAAAAGACTTGTCTCTATTCCATGAGTGTAACATAGTCTGATTTTCTGTGCCTGTGCTATCTAGGCAAAGAAAATTTTAAGACTGAAGTTATATCCAACTCTTTTATAATGGGGTTAAAAAATGTAATAGAAGTCTTTGCAGCAGGAGTTGTGATCTTGGAAATTATAATTCTATTCTCTCCTCAACAGTGTTAAAATCCTTAAAGATTTTAAGATACAAGAAAATGCATTTCTGGCATTCTTTTTTAAATGCTGTCAAAATCTAGCTACAAGCATTGAACTGTTTCTTAAAAGAATCTAAAGGCCAAAATATCATTAAATGTTCTCATTTTTCTTGTAAGGAATAATGTTTAGAGACTTCAGGAAAAAAAAAATCAAAGATTTTTTGCATAATTTGGTAAATCTGTATGAAGCATTAGACACAGAAAACTGGAAAAATTAGATGGATCCATGACAGCAGATCTGCATAAAGTTTGCTACTCTGGATGGAAAAAGTCTTGTTAGCTGTACACAGTGAATGCAGTTAAAGAAATAAAGGATAAAACCAGCAACTCAGAAGAAAATGTGGGAGAATTTGTAGTTGCAGTTATGTCTTAAAAACAATCTACAGGAGAAGGCACCAAAAAACTATGCACTCAACATGGGAAACAAAAACTCTTAGGGATTTTCAGGGGTTTTGGTTTTGCTTTTCACTATTTTTAATCACTGCAGGCTGCACTTCTAGGCAGGAGTTCAGAAGGACACAGAATTATTGAGTATAGAAGTGACCTTGGAGATCATCTTGCTCAATTCCATGATCATCTAGAACAAGTTGCTCTCCAGAAATGTTGGCTCCAGAGCCTCTCTGGGTGCCCTGTTCAAGTGTTAATTATCTTTACAGTAGAAATGGTTTTTCTTCTGTTTAAAGGGAATTTCTGCAATTATTTTTTCCTCCTTAACTCTTGTATTTTAACTGGACACAACTGAGGAGACCCTGGCTCTGTTTATTTTACTTTTCTCCATCAGGTATTTATATAAATTATAAGATCCCCTCTGAGTTCTCTAGACTAAACAATCCCAGCTCTCTCCTCATATGTGAGCCTCCACTCAGATGTCAGATGCTCCAATCTCCTAGTCATCAGGACAGAAATAATCAAAACAGAAGCAAGTGACATAAGAGAAATGAGAGCAGGGATCCCTATAATACTGCCACCCACATCACATAATGCAACAGCTTTGTTTTGCTCCTCAGTGTCAGCTTTGAAGACAACAAACACAGAGTGCAACCACAGGATTAAAAGGTTTTTTGAGTGGCCTTAACATGAATGAACCAGCCAGACTAATTTAGAAACCTCACAGCTACTAGGGCTCCTGCCCTGAGCTAAAATATATCTTAGAGAAACTAATTAAGTGACAGTCAATCAGAGTAGGAAACCAATAATGGAAGAATGGATATGAGCTAGGAGTCCATGTAAGGAGAGTTTGAGAGGAGAGAGGCACAGTCAGTAAATGGCTGTGAAGAGATGATCTTTGCAATAACTTTCTGAATGGATGGGAGAGGCTAGATCACATTTGTCAAGCCTCAAAAGAGAGCAATGCTCAGAACACAAATATTTTAGACAAGGGTTTTAGGATGGAGAGTATGGAGGCTGGAATATCTATTTCAGAAGTAAGAGGCTGGTAAGCCAGATGGGCAAATGGACCAAGAAGGAAGACACTCAAATAATGCATTTTCATGAGAAATAGACTTACTATTGTCAGTAGTAAGTGAGAAATCAGGGAACAGAGAGGGTTTAAAGGAGACATTTAAGTGTTCTGGTTTAGATATTCTGGGTGTATGGGTAAACATCTACAAGAGATCTCTGTTTCACAATCAGCCCAGTTTTCAGTTTAGTTTGGATTGCACAAAGTCTAGAGTTGAGTGGTAGATCTGTACAAATATTCAATATAGAGATCAGCACCAAAACTTGCAAAGCATTTAACAGGAAATGGAAACTGTACCCTACAGTCCTCAGGTAACCATAATTTTGGTAGGAGTTTTACCTGGTTCAAGACTTCAGGGTTGGTATCTTTGTTTCATGTGTTTCCACAAAGACAGTTCATGTCAAATCCACCAATTTTTATTGAAATTTTTACCTTCACAAAATGGACATAAATCGGTGATTTTGGCAAACACTTCACAAGGTGTAAATTACAAAAAAATGTAGAAAGTGCCATGAAATCAGAACAGCAGATTTTTACATCCATTTTGCAGAGGTATGAATTACAAATGCAATCTGATGCTGAATTGAACAAAGAACTAGCACTGATATACAAAAGCAAGCATTTTCCTGTTCACCTTTCCTGCTGTAATAGGTTATGAAAAGAAAGGCAGTGTCCAGGAACATTTCTGACTTTTAGATAAGTATTACATGTGAATAGGAAGGGTCACGAACAACTAAAGGGCAGGGCAGAGAGTGAGCCAGGGAGGGGATGGGGTGAGAGCATGAGGAGGGGTAGAGGAGAGAGGGAAAAGCAAATTCCTGTTTAACCAGTAAGTACTTTAAAAGTTTATCTCACTAAACCATATAATATATGTATGGTGTGGGTGGCATAGCAGTGAAAGGAAAAATGAACTTTTATATTACTGAGTGGATATATTTGCAAATATATACCCACTAGGGAGAAATCTATGTCCTAGAGAGAAAGAATAAACTTTCAGAAAATATAGACCATTATCCCCACAGCTCAAAAACTTCACTTAGTACGTTCTGCCCAGTGAAGAAGTTCCTAGTGTATATGAAACACAGGAATGTCTGCCATGGACAAGAAGCTAAATAAAGAAATCAAAATATCTATTTACAAAACAAAATTATGTTTAAAGGAAAGGCCTAAAAGATGGCTCATGGACCCAGCATGTATCTTCTCTGAACACATAATATAACCTGCACTGACACTCCACACAAGCCAGTCCAGGATTCTTCCTGCTCAAGTGTTGCTAAGCAACATCACTACCCAGCAGCAGGGATGTGGTACTGAACTGCCTGGCTTTATAATCATTTATCATCTAATCTATAAATGCTTTTCTGAAAAAGAGACCAGAATTTTGCAGACTTTGGCAGTTACTAGCTCGTTTTGTGGTTTTGCTGTAGAAAAAACTATCAGATGTAATTTGGATGCTCTGCCTGCCAGACAGCCTCCTTCCTATATAATTTGCTTTTAAAACTGTCTTCTGTTTATCTTTTCATAGTAAAATCTTTCATTATCTTCCCTTAAAATTATGTGTTTTACAATGAATTCTTCATTCTATCAAACAAGTCCTCTTTGTTTTGTAAAAGGAATGCTGCATAGCAAGTAAATATTTTCAGTTTAGTTTTCACTAATACAGCACTTTGTACATTTCAGTTAATGTCACACAGAAGTTGTGAGGCCTCTAAGACACATCAGTACATGAAGAATCTGTTCATCCCAAACAAACAAACCAGCTTGCCAAACTCAGTAACCTATTACATGCCAATTATTTCCCAAGAGTTAAAGTATGTTTGCTTTACTGAGGTGCATAGCTTCTTAAGAAAATTAAAATCCGTGAAACGATTTGCATAAGGAAAATCAGATTTGCAGCCTGGGGTACTTCTACTAGATTAGTGTGGAAAGGAACAGAAGGAGCTGGACTTCATCATCTCAATTCCAGCATGCAAATAGGTGCCCACACCTCGTGTGGATGTGCTGTGAATCTGGACCATCCCATACAGGCTTTCTCACATGGCAAAGGGACAAGGAATGTGCTCAGAATAGACTGCCACTGCTTGCTGGACACAAAGGACTTACTGTGAGGGCAGGGCATCATCAGCCACACCATCTGATAAGTTCACTCCATTCCAGGTGCAAAGCAAGTACTCTATACACTCTTGTTCTGCAGGTGGGCAGCAGCTGCCAGATGTATTCCTGGCATTAGGAACAGAACAGAGCTATTGTCTGATCACATGGCTTATGTCTACTTGCTGTGTCTGTGCTGCAGTTTTATGTGCAATAGGTTCCTGCAGGGGCAAAAGGCACTTGCCTTTCTTTTTTCTGGAGATCCTCTGGCTGTACAACTGCTTCGAATACATATTTGTGTGCATGTACATTTATATAGACTGTTATCAATCTCTCAGCCCTTTTCCTGAGGTAATATTTTGCATTTAAATAAATGCTTTGTATTTCTTGCTTTTGGATGCTTACAGCTATCATCCATAAGGAGACAGCATAGACTGAAACCAGAACTACTTTGTCTTTTACCTGAGATTAAAGACAATGTAACACCATAATGTAACTTATGTCATTCTGTGGCTTCTGCTTGGAGCACTTCTATTGGACTCTGAGGATGTCTTTCTATAGGTGAGTCTTGCTTTTCATGATTCAAGGATGTGTGATGGGCAGGCTGCATCTCTTGTTTATCCTTGTCTCATCTTGATAGAAGTAAATTCAGGTATGTCAGGTATCCCAACATTTCGTGTCAATCAGTGTCCTGGAATTTCAGGACCACCAAGTTTGAATAAATGGGTAGACCAGGGTTTGCCCTACCACTTTCCAAGATTAAGGATCTTCCAGGCACAGCAGCTCTAAGCTGTCTCTGTTGTTCCCAGCAGCAATCAGTGCTACCCAGAACACTGAATGTGTTCTGAAGCTCTGGGGTATGAAAATACCCTTCCTCTCCCTAATATCTGTGTCCTGGAAGACAATATTGTACCTGCCCCTTCTCCCCACAAGAACAGCCAGAGGGCTGCTGTGCAGTGTCTCACTGCTGAACAGCATAACTTGGTCACTCTGCCAAATCAAACTCTTCTCTTGCAACCATTTTTATGGGATTTAAAGTCTGATATGTAAAAGCATAGTCCTGGAAAAAAGAAACAAAACAAATGAAGCAAAAAACCCACACAAATTCAGCCAACTCAGAAAACACAAAGGAAAACACATTACTTCTGTGGACCTACAGAATATATGGCAAATTACACTGCATGACCAACAAAAGAAGCAAAATGTGCAGAATAACTGGCTATTTTATTGCCATATGCCCTAATCCTCTACTACACCATAAAATATGCAAAATAACTGAGCCAGATATTGTAGGTCTGTGTGTAGATGAAAAGCAATATGCTGGCAACATTTCTGTGACAATACAGGAATGGTGCCAGACTTCTCTGTCAGCAGTCAACCTTACTGCCTGATGCCTTTAACATCTCACCACTTACTGATCTCAGACTGAGTCTTGTTACTGAGAAATCTGATTCTCTTTCTTGGGCATTTACATGTAGCTGTAACTTCTGATCCATTCTGCAAGGGTTTCAGGTTTGTGGAATTCTATACTCTGCATGCCAGCACACATTTACTATGCAGAGGTTACTTTGTTATGCAAAGCTTTCAAAGTTAATAGATGTATGGGTTCAATGTCTGTAAATGCTATGTCACCAAAGAGTTGACATCAAATTTAAAAATTGGGTATGCTAGAGATTTTGTCTACTGTCCTGGTTACAGAGAAAGTAGAGATAGTGCTCTGTGTGTGACTGAGTTGTTTATTCTGCACCAAGCACATCATCACTGGTGTGGAGAGAGCGAGGCATGAGGAGTCACTCATGATCCAGTCCTGTCCATTCCTGGCAAACCCACAGCCCCAGTGATGAAGTGTTGGGTGCCAGAGCATTCCAGACCTGGAAGCAGCTGCATGGGTCTGAGCTCAGCAACATGGCTGCACCATGACACTCTCATGCACTACTCAGACACCTCACTTACAGGGTCCTTGTTTTTCATTATTTGTTCTTTGTCCTTGTTTTTAATTGTTTTCATGCTGGGAAGGGGAAAACTAGCTATGGGAGCTCCCCCCATCATTCTGCCTTTGTTTCACAAATACCACATGGGCCATGCAAGGAAACAATCACCATATTGCCTTTTTTTTCACATATAGTCCATGACACAGGGCATGGGAATGGTCTCCACACTGCCATGGACACATGGATGCATTCTCCAGGGAACATCCTCCATCTTGGTTTTGATCTCAGTGGAGAATACCTTTTTGTGGATAAAATACCTTCTCAAGTTTTGTATACTTTTGCTATTAATATTGCCATTGTTGCTGTATGTGTCTTTTTTCATTTATTTGTGCTTTCATTACTTCAAACCCTAGTATTGCCTTTTATTTTTTTCTTTTGTCCCTTGCTTACTGAAAGTTTCCAGGAGAGGGAAGTGGCTTATTTGGACTTTAATCCCCCAATGAGCTTAAAACCAGCACATCCACAGAATTATAATCTGACTCAAGACATCCATAACTCAGTAAAAATTCCATTAGCTATAACTGTTAGGGAAAGATCATACATCACCAGCAAGCTGAATTTTGCATTATCATACGTACTGAATAATGCCAAGCTTCTTAGAGACAGACAAAAATTCTTTCTCCCAAGGGTGAACCCAGGAGATATTCAAATTCTGATGGAGGTACCACTTCAGAAACCATCAATAATAAGCCAGTTTCCCAAGGGGGAAGAGCCTTATGCAAGGTTCATTTTGAAAAGTCCCTGCTCCAGACAGCACTTTGACACACATTAGTTCTAGGGTTCCTCTTTCCTCATGGTGGTTTTTTTACCCCCTTCTCCCATTTTACACACCTGGCAGCATGCTATCACACCCAGGTCAGCTCTGAAAACAGATCCACACAGGAATTCTCAGCTGCCTTTTTATTGGGACGTGCCTGGAAGGACCCCACAGTTTCTACAAGTGTCAGGAATAAATATGGCAGCAAAAACACTATTTGAAGCCTGGTGCAGGTGACCTTTGGGGATTCTTGATGAGGATTTATAAACACATTTTCCCATGTGTCCCTGCAGTTGTTTATGTTAAGAAGACATGCAGGTGGCTGGTGTCACAGACCAGCACAGTGACAGACCTTCAGCCAGGAGAACTTGTTCTTGAACTTAACTTAACATGGAGAAGTTTTTACCTTGTGCTTCCCAGAGTTGCATCAGCACTTAGGTCAGAGTACAGTTGGATTTAGTGGTGTTTTGTAGAAGTGTACAGTCTGACAGAGCTGCCCATGAACCTCCTGTTGTATTGTTCATACAACTGGTCCAAGTGCCCCTGACCACAAGTTAAATTTACAGCTGTGTCTGCCATTTCCTCACAGCCTAGGTGTTCACACTTGGGTGTGTTACACTGTCTGTGGTGTGAAATGTTTCTCAGATTATGAGACAGAGCTCTGCAGCTCAGACTAAAGCTGCTCCCACCAGGATGATGGGATAGGTACAGTCACATAACCACAGACAACATCCTGACCATTTTACAGCCCACAGAGCAAGTTCCTGTGCTGCAAACAGAACTGGCAGGAATAACTGAATGTCCCTGCCTGCTGGGCAGCCAGGAAAAGATTTTATCATGGCACATGATGGAGAATGTGAGATTATGTCTTAGTCTCTCTAGCCCACTCTCCTTCTAGCTGTGAAGGAAAGGGAACCCTTGGGAAAGGATTTTCTTGGGGATGGGAGACACACTATTTTTGGTTTTGCAGCTTTGAGGACTCTCTCAAGTAGCATCAATCAATTACAGAAAACTTAGCAACAAATTGAAAACCACTAATGGAACACTGCAGTTGATCCTCACTATTAGTAGCCAAGAATCATGTATAATATAGGAGCTATAATTAATTGCTCAGGTACCTATTATTTAAATAAATGCATTTTGCAGATATTTAAAATGCATGGCAGGACAGTATAATAAACTGAAGTTTATCAATGCTCTCTCTAAAGTGGATATGTTATGAGGCACTGCAGATTCTTTTTGGAAGTGGATCAAAGCAATTCAGAGCTCTATTATAGCTTTTATATTTTAAGTATGTATTATATAACATGCCACTTTTAATGGTTAAAATAGAGAGTCTATAAAGAGTGATATATAGCCCAGAAGAAGTGTGATAGAAAAAGATCAGAGGAAAAACAGATTTCCTCCTTTTTTTCTCTCCTTCAATTTACTGTCTTGCTTCTGACAGTGCTGCAGGTCGTCAGCTTAATTATTTTCTCTTCTGTAGCTAGTCAGTCTGTCAGTTCCCATTCTTGTTTCAAAGGTCATAGCAGCAAAGGAGGGTGGGGGGAAAGGAAGGAAATTAAATAGGGCAAACCCAAAATCTGACAGAACTCGCAAAGGCAATAATGAATTTACTTGTTAGATTCATATTTCTATTGGCAAAGACCCCACAACTGTCAAGATATATAAAGCAAGGTATTTTTCCCTTATTTTGCATTGCCATAATAATATCACCATATATAAATGAGTGGCAGAAACTAATTATTTTTTCAAACTCTGTACTAATGAGGAATGGATCAAGGTGTCAATGAGTTAATCAAATTATGGAATGAATTAGATCTCACCCTTTATGTTGCATCAAATTTAATAATTTATAGTAATATTGCTGATTTAATAATTCTTTTGAAATTCATGTCTTGCTTTGCAACCAAACATATTTCTTGGTCACTGGACTTCTATTTAATGAGAATTTTATTTCATGTCATTGATAGGAGTATATCCAAATAACAGCATGGTCTCTTGGTTGAGACTTCACTGTGGGTGAACAGATTATCTCACCCAAACACAAAAACAAAACTTGCTTCAAATAGAACATTGACTAGAATCATTGATATTTGAACAATTCAAGCTACTTTCAAGCACCCTTTCAAGAACTTCATTCCCATTATAACTCAAAAGAGATCAAGCCTTCAATGGTTCACAGACATTCATTCCTTAAATTATTGAACACTTCTATTACATGCTCAGGAGTTCCTATGAGGTAAAGTAAAAAAAAAATCCATCTTTTTAATATTTTGCATGTGTTGGATGGAAATGTAATGTTGGCTACCTCTTTGAGTGGTTATAATGATTAGTGAAAATGCTGTTCATGTTATTCTACTATATTCATTCAGAATCTTAATTCCTTTAAATGAACAAGATTATTTACAGTGAAGACACTGCTGCAAAATAAACACAGACATAACCATCATAGCAGTAACTACAGACAAATAAAGCAAAAAGGGGAACACATGACTTCTCAATAAGAAATAGACAACTGGAGTATTAGTCAAGAATAACTAAATGGACAAAGGCTCAGTGTAATCACCAGAAAAGAAAAGAATGGAAAAGAAACTGTAGCATAATAACCCAAAATAAATAAGTGAAACAGGAAAAATAGGCAGTGAACTTCCAAAAAAAAAAAAAAAAAGAAAAAAAAAAGGCAACAAGTACAATTTACCACAAAGCATGTTTTTCACAAATAAATGTAACTATTTTTGAATATATTAGAAGAAGGCAGCTGCTCTTTGGACCTTCACACTGAATTAAAGAATGCAACACATTTCACTGAGTCAGTGTGCTGGTTTGGGCTGCGATATAATTAATTTTATTCCAACATATTTTGCTGAAAAACTGAGTGATTTAGATTCATCTGCTAGAGTTGAAATAAAAACTGTGAGCATTGAAAATTCTGATTCTTGAAATTAATTTTTTCCCAATCCCCAAGACACAGCCAACCTAATCATTTTAGCATGACCCAGGATTTCTAAACTGCAAAGTGCCTAATTTCTAGAATTAAAGTGTTTGCTGAAGTACTATCTATTGATATTTGAGAGCACATTTTCTTTCTAAAAGAAAACCCTCATGCTAGGGTGAATGGATGCAACTAACAATTACCTTAAACTATCAGTTAACATTACTTTATGGCAGCTGAGGGCTTAAACTTTGAATTCAGAATTTAGAAAATACACTTCCAAATGACTGATATTTTCCAAGTATATCACAATTACTAAATATTTCTTTCTCTGATATTCTGTCAATTTTCCATAGTCAAGCTTCCTTTTGTGACTCAAAGGAGTTAAAGGAAAGGGCTGTCACTGAAGACTCAGAGTAGCAGAGAAAATTGAGCCAGAAATGTCACACGGAGGTGGTACTGGAAGACAAGCTTCCATCAAAGCTACATGCAGCTCCTTTCTGCATAAATGAACAACCTTGGCTTTGTATTAGTCACTTAATGCTTGGCACAACAGTAGATTAGCCAGAAAATCATCATTAACCTAAAAGTTGTGTGCTCTTAAAGAAAAAAACTACGTGTTGTCATAAAACACAATAAGAAAAATAATTTCATAGCAAACAGTAAATGATCAATAACTGTGTTGTTTAGGCTAGCTCATAACTCCCACTGCCAGTCTTTTAGTGTGTCTTATAAGAGGTAATTAGACACCAGGTATAGAACTGGGACATGAGCAAATAATCATTCTTCCTTCAGCCACAGAAATCCCAACATTGTTGGCCATCTCCAGGAAAGTATGAAACACTGAAAGGTCAGCTGCAAAATAAATTGTTTTGCAATTGCATGAGACTGAGAGAATGGATATTATCTAGTTTGGTTTGTGTAAAGAAATAAAGGAAATTAATTGTTTAGTGTCTCCTACGGTCCTAGGATCTTGGTGCCATTCAGTACCACCTCATGTCATTGCCAGGGGCATGGGAAGGGACTCCCTCTGGTTTCTGGCTGACAAAACCAAATGTCAGGATTGTCCACCACTGTTCACCATCCTCAGTGAGCATTTCACATGTAAATCACCCATTCTCTTGTACATTTTTGCTATTAGTATTGCTATCTATTTTCTTATCTCATTGCTGTTTGCAGTAAATTGTTCTTTTTCTGATCTTTGTCGTTTGTGCCTCAAATTCTCCTTTCTGGCCACCCCCACAGGGTGGGGAGAGGTGCAGAATGGAGGTGAAGAGAGGGGAGCAAGCAAGCAGCAGTGTGGTTTGGAGTCTTGGTGGGAGAGCTAAATTGAGGCAGCAGCTTGTGAAATTTCACCTAGCTACCCTGAGCTTTTGTCTCCCTAAGGAAAAGGAGGCCTCAGAGCCAATTGATCCTCAAAGACAAAGAATCAAGGAAGGCCATTTCCCCATTAACAGAAGTTGCAGCCTTGGGGATAAGAGAAGAAACAGCCCATGTAGGGACAACAAAGAAAAGCAGTGGAGATCAACACTCCAGATGTTAATATTGTAACTGGACCAATTTCCCATGAGGGGAGGGAAGCTTATATTGTAAGGGTATAATTGCCCAGGGATCCTCTTCAGAGTCATATGGCACAAGCTGTTCCTATCACTGTATCAATCAAATAAATTTTCTTATTGTACTTAAACACTGAGATTTTGCTGCAGGATACTTAGGGTAGAAAAGCATCATTAATTGTTTATTCTTTTAAAGATGAATAGGCCTAGTGCAATCATAGTCTTTGCATTCATGAAGAACAAAAATGGCTTAAATTTAAGCTGAAAAATAATTTGGATAACACTAGTTGTGTTTGAACAAACTAATTCAGTCAATTCCTCTTCCATTTTGTTCCCTATCTCATTTATAAGAGACATTAGAGACAGGATATAATTTTATATGATGCCCCATAAATACAAAGGGAGTACAAAAGCTGCTTAAGTGTTAGGAAAGTCAGTCTGGAAGTCCTGAATAGCTAAAAATTACGTACTTGAGCAGCTTAAAAGCATTGCCACAAGTCTGCAGGATAATGGGGGAAAGAAAAGAAAGTAACTGCACAGGAGAGTGCTGAAAAATGACACTGCTAATTCTTTTTCATCTAGGTTATAGTTTTCTTCTTCTCTTGCTTTTTCCTGCTTCCTTTACTCTTTCTATCCCTTCTCTTCCCTTCCTCACTCACTCTGATTTCATGCTCTCTTTGCAAGCTTGTTCTGCTCAGCCAACCTCTTAGTGGCCATCTGTGTCAAAAGGAGCAAATGAAAATGTGAGCAGCCCACTCCACGTTCAGTGGCAGTACATCTTTGGTCCCAGTGGTCTGGAGAGCCTCAATCCAGTTCCATATTGACAGCTCATCTATTAATTTACACTATTTAAGAGTTCCTTGATTCTAGTACCACAACACCACAATCACTACCTTCCTATCCCAAGGCAGCAATTAGCCTCATGTTTGGACCACTAAACCAGTCAAGGGAGAAAAACAAAGCTGTAGGGCTGGAGTGACCAATCCCACACACCAGTGAGAGCAGCAATACTGAACAGCAGATGCAGCCAATAAACACTGTTCACACAAGCTGAAATTCATCCTTGTGGTGTAGCCAACCAGTAATGAATAGCAACCAAATTAATAAAATCCAAGATCTCTTTACAAAGCCCAAATGAAAAGACTGAAACTGATCAGATCAATTATTTGCAGCTAGGAGTTTCACTACATTTAGCACTGAATGGTTTAAAAAGAGCTTAGTATAAATGCACAAATCTCTGCTGCACCAAGCCTGAAGGAAGTTCAACAAGGCCTGAACTACACCTTAAGCAGGTGTTGTCTGAACCATCGACTCACCCAATATTCACCCTAGCTCCAGTCAGTTTTTGTATGGCAGAAATGCCAAAAGTTTCAACTGAAAAAAGGAAAAATTAAATCACATAAAACAGGAACCTATTTTCAATCACCTTTTTGATTGCTTTTGAACTTATTTTGTACCATGCATTGAGATCTGTGGATAAAATATCCTGAGTAAGAATAAGGCTTGATTATTGGTGCCTCGTGTTAGAAGAAATTGGTATTATTAGGATTTTTTTTTTTTTTTTTTTTTTTTTTTTTTTTTTTTTTTTTTTTTTTTTTTTTGTGAGTGGAATGACTGGGCTCATATTCAGACTACAAATTCTGGGCATTTCAACATAAGAGTGCTAAATGAAAACAAGTGTTAATATTAATATAGCAGTCCTCCAAGTATTGATTTCCCACTACTTCTATGTTAATTTATATCTAGGAGCTTATTAATAAAAGTCTTAGTGATCACAAGAAGAGAATCCCAAGTACAGGTGCTGTACCAATGGCTCTGTTGTCATAAAACAACATAGTAGTGATTTCACTGATGTGGTTAGAGTTAGCTGTGGATTGAAGGGTCCTTCCCTGCAGAGAACAGTGATACTAGGTACACCATTAAATAACATCTTCAGATAGCACTAATCACTTTTTTCCTCCAAGATGCACATATAATATAAAGTTCTTACCTGTGTCTTTCCTAATATTTTTCCATGCTAGCCCAGGTGATGCAGACATAGCAGCAACATGCTGGATTTCTGAGCTCTGTTAGAAGTGCTTTGTGCTGGTTAAGATCCAGAGATGCTGCTTACTGACCAGAGATGAGCCATCCTCACTTGTCATGTAATGTGCACATTTCCCTCTCCCACCCTTCTAACTCACTATGAGTTCACTGAGGGAAAATAAGTAATACAGCTACTTGAGTTGACTGATAGAAAAGTCAAGGAGGGCATCACAAAACCATCACTTCAATTACAGGAGTGTTGTGTCACTCAAATTAGCACTCAAATTACTGACAGCTGAGCTAGAAGAGATGGAACTATTTAGTCTAAAGAGGAGTGAAAAGTGAATATAGATCCTAAAAATATGCAGATCCTACAAAGTTTTGTCATTGTTCCTTCCCAGTGCAGCTGTGGTACTCCTGGATCTAGATCAGCTCTCTCTAAGGCTGCTTAACAGAGTCAGTACAGGCTTGAAGAAGCTCTGCAGGGAGGTGGCATCTGCTTGAGATGTGGCCACATTGTCCTCAAATGAAACCCATCCACCCAAACATGCCAGGTCAGCACAATCTGAGAGGTGGAAGTCTGTAGAGTGATGCCTGCCCAAAACCAGCACCTAGATGAAAGAAATCAAATATCATCCCAAATCCATAGACATGAAGTACTGTATACAGCAAGTCACACCTTCAGAAAACACCAAGTGCCTTTACTTGGAGGGGGGGAGAGGGGAATTCAGTATGAAGATGAAGTTAAGCCTATACTTGTAAACATTAAGATGGTGGCTGAAAAGTTGAGGCTGGTTATGAGGTATCCAGAACTGGCTGAACCGTGATCTCTCTGGCTCATTGGCCATGCCTTGTTTAATTGCCTTACTGCACTTGAAGACTGGGAATTTTGATGACTATGTGGGGGAGGTCCCAAGTGAATTTGTTAATCTACATAAACAAGTGGAAGCTATTTTATTATTCTTATGAAAAAAAAAATAGATATGTTCAATCAGCTATAGCTCCAGAAGTGTTCCTTGTAGCATTCTTGGCAAGCTTTCACATACAATATTTTAGATTTACCAACAATTATTCTAGGACTTATATTTTATATTGTCCCTTTTCCCTGTCAACTTAACATAAACCTATTAAAAGTGTTTCAGAATAGCATCTATCTGTGCAAGTGATAGTCTGTCAGCTTCTAGCTTGAGGTGCACTATGAATCAAAAGCCTACAGAAAAGAAAAAAGATAAAGAAGAGCAAGCACCACGGGCACAGTGGTAAATCTGCCTGTTTTTATGTAGGATAGATATTAATTTCACTTCAAGCACTAAGATGAATCAAATAAAACTATCATTCATTACAGTGTTGGGAAACTCAGAATTTTTTAGACCAGCCAATTTCATGGAAACGTGCTGAATGTTTTTTATGTATTTGTATTTAAGTTCCCTCATCAATCAGACAAGCTAAACAAGTGAAACTCACCCTCAAACAAGATCAAGTCTAGCAAAAGTATTGTGTTTCCAATGAGCTTTGAATCCCAAATACAATTCAACTCAAATTCACCTACCTCAGCTCACTTTCTCTAGCTTGATCCTCATGTTTATGCATCAAAACCACAATATTTGGCTGGGAAATGTTGTCAGCAAGCTGGAAACCATTACAAAACAAATCCTGTCTGTGTAAGTGGACAATGAGGTTAAACTGGTCCACTGTGCAAACAAAACAAAAATTGCTAAAAAAGTGATTTTGGCTGTCTTCACTATGATTACATTATATCAATCACTGGTTATTTCAATTACATACAGAGATCTAATTACTAGATTAGATGTGATACATAATCTAAACTTGAGTATCTGAATCTGGCCTTTTCAAAGAATCTTAAGATAATATCTCAATTTTTAGATGCTTAAAGTCAACAATCATTTCTGAAAACATTGCAATGCAATGTGTTTTATGTTACAGGGAAAGCATACTAAAATGAGAAGCTCATGTTTAAATTATCCTTTCAGTGAGTGTATGATTCTAGGTACCACAATAACCACATATTTCAGGTGGCATTAGCATGCTAACGAGTCCTGTCCATCACTGTTTGTGAATCACTAATGCATTCTTAATATCTGATAAACCAGAACCTTAGGGTGCAAAGTTCTATTAACATGCTAATGCATCTTGTCCCTGCTTGCTTTAGAATTAGAAAGAGAAGGGTTTAGCCAACAAGAGGCCATTTCTCATTTTGCTAAAGCCATTAGAATTAAGAAAAGTGATAGAGATTCTGTCTGCCAATCAGCATTTCTTATCAACTAAGAGGTAAATACAACAAAAATACTGCTTGCAAAGCAGTACAGGGAAAAGTCAAACTCCTATAGCATCTAATCAACTGTTTTAGAAGCCCCAAGAATTATTTGTATTTGGCACGTGCATCTGGAGATTTGGCACTTGGCTCTATGTCTCATGGCCCAAAAATCTCAATTATTCTAAGCATCTTAATACCTCAGTATGAAGAACTTAAAAAGGAATAATGGTGTATCTCTGTTCCAAACTCAGAACTTTCATTTAACAAATGTTATTACTACACCCACTTAATTTTCTTTGATTACAATATCTTAGCTCCCCTCAAATTTTCTGGAAATACAAAGGACTGTTTCTTTCCACTCATTTGAAGGTGAGTTACTCCTTGAAATGAGTGAAGCTACATTTGTTTAGAAATAAGAGCAGTCTTATTTAAAATCAGGCCATTGATGAAGAATGCAGTTGCACAGACCATGTTTTCTAGTATTTTACAGAGGGAAGAAAAGAGTGTCAACACCTTGCTCCATATGCATAAGTGGGAAGTCAAAGGAGAAGCGGAATAAAATGTCTGCACCAACTTACAGATTTGGCTTTGTGAAGGAAAATGGGATAACAGCAGCACTGTTCACCAGCTGCCATGTTAATTATGGGTCATGATACCCTCTGAGTAGTCTTGATGAGCACTGAAAAGCTGTTTGATTTTGGCAGTGCATACAGCAAAGAGGTCAAAACTTATGGAGCTAGTGTGGCCCAATTCCTTCCTGATAAGAGAAATTGTCCTTTCATATAAAACCCCTGGGCAAAGAGAGAGACTTGACACACAGCAAGGATTAGAGGAGGAGCAGTCCCTGCTGCTTTTTACACAGCCTTGCTTATTCTATGAATCCATTCAAAGGGCCAGCTGCAATCCTGCTTTGGAATTTGTAAGGAGGGTCTTGATGAAAATGTTTTGTATATTAAGTAATGATTATAATATTCTCTTCTCATGTGACACATTTCTCTTGTCCCAGTCTTTAACAGAAAACACTGGGGAATGTTTTGGTGGCTTGAGTTAAGAATCAGCATAGAGCAAAAAGTAGAAAGACACACTGAGTCAAACCTAAATAAAAGCAAAATTCCTTTTCATTTCTGTTTGTAATCCTCTTGTGAACAGTTTCTCAAGAGCAGTTGAGTATTACTTTTGCCATTCAAATTTTCTTGGCTTTGAAAGTGAAATCCAGAAATACTTGCCAAACAGATGTTTTGCACTTTTTATTTGCTGAATTTTTACCTTTCACAGAACTGTTGTGTTACCTAAGTCATCAGATAAAAGAAGCATTCATACATTATCTGTCTTTGTTCACTTACAGTGTTTAAGAAATGACCAATAATTTTTTAATTCACAGATTGGATAAAATTAACAAACCAGTGAAATTTGTAATAGTCTAGTGGATAATTCATAAACAGAAAAGGTGACATTGATATCAATTATTCATTGGAATTATTTGCTTAACTATACTGCAGTCAAATTTCTCCTCAGCTTCAGAAAGAAACCATTATGCATTCATTCTTGTTTGCATCCTAATTAGTTTTTAAACCTAGCTTAGAGATGCAATATGCCACTACATCATTAACTTGGTGTAACTTAACAGGCATGTGAAAGACAATTGGATACCTTGAGATCATGACAGATGTTGCAGTAGTATTATCTCAGTGTACACCAAGATACCAGATAAAAAGAGAACTGGTAATTTACAGGATATAGGAGGAAGAAATAACAGTCTCTAACAGCAAACAGATTCTAACATCTATGATCCAGTCACTGAACCTTATGGCTGCACAGGGCAATACATATTCTCAGGTCTGTATTTGCTGCCTTCACAGATAAGCAATGAGCAAAGGCTCAAGCACACCTGAGCTGTGTGATTAGACTGACAATATCCAATTAAAGTTAGAGTGCAGGGGAAAATTTTCCAGTTATTTTATGATTGGAAAGCCTCAAAGCTTACAGATGCATATCTTGCATATTGAAGTGACAGTCACAAAATAGGAGAGTCAACATCAACAAACACTATGACTGAAAAATACCAGAATATGTGTATTGTTTGTAAAGCAGCACATATTCCTAGCCAGCTGTCATACTGCACACCTGACCTACCATACACAGGTTTCCTGCAGTTACTCTCTTAGCTTCAGAGACCTGGTACTTGTCCAGGGAGTCTTGATCCCCAGAGATTTGTGATGATTTGGGAGGCCCAAGTGAGAGAAAAATACCTATGTTTTGTAGTTGAAGAGCAAAGCTTGAAGGCAAACATTTAAAACAAGCTTTAAGAACAGCAGGAAAATATTTTTTTAAAACCCATCATATTGTTTTAAATACCACATGAATGTATTTTAAACCAAATGCTTGACCCATGATGGCTCAGATCCAGAAATGAAGTGTAGAGATGATGCTGAGCCCTGTCTCATCTCACTGTAGTATCTGTCTTCCACACATCCTACAGAGTTATGCTTCCTAAGGGCTCCAAGACAGGAACAAGTTATGCATGGATATTGTGCTGCATCATGTATACAATTATAGCTAATTTTTTCAATGGATGACAGGAAAAATACAGTCCATGAAGCACCAAGTCCTTCATTCATCCAAAGGAGGGACCCAGCCAAGGTCAGCAGGACCAGGCAAGGTTAGCAGCAAATCTTCTCCTTGGATTTCCTTCTGTGGAAACCAGGACACAAGGAGAGGATGATGCACACATACACCTCACTCCAGAAGCAGAGACTTATCCAGAAACTCACAGTTTGGAAATATCTTACTTACTTACTTACAATGGAATCCCAAGGCTTAATGGAGTGTTGAAATCTGTGGAGAGGAATCTAAAGTTTGTCCTTCCCTGTTTAATATCTGACTGTATTCATACATTGATTGTACATATTGATAGAGATACTGTCACACAAAAAATCTAAAACCAAGATAACTTTTTCATTAGGTCTTCATATCCTATACTGTTTCACATGAGTCCCACAACAAAATAAGTATTTTTGCCTGTGAAATTATACTACATGGTTCTAAATCATCGCTGGTTTTCTATTCTTATTCCTTTCTGGTGTTAAACATCTCTCATTTAGATTGGATTTTGTAATTTTCTTGTTTGCCTGGTTCTCAGTATGCAAATTTTTTTCACTAACAATTAAACTGCAGAACATTTTGTATTTTTCAATGAAGACTTAAACCCTCATTACCCCATTTTTTATCAAAATAGTAATTTCAAATAAATTAAGGTACTTTGTTCATTGATTCATGCAATGAATGCAATTAATTTTTTTTCAAATTCTGCACACATCCTGATGAAAGATTAACAAGCATGGGCCATGCATACACTAGGGTGGAGGGAGAACATTTCTCCTTCAAATTAGTATACTGAAATATTAATATAAACAAAGCAGGAATGGTTGTAAGACATTTTTAGTAAGGTATTATAATGTCTGAGTGACAATGAATGATTTTACAATGCATGCAGAGTATAAGACACTAAAAGTCTAGAGAAAAGAGCTGAAAGTCATTCTTACATCAACAATACAGTTATTTACCTTTTAACTCCAATTTTGTGATATAGTTTCATTCAATTATCCAGTATTATTACATTGTTTCTGACAAAAGATGAAAACCTTTGCATTTTCAAATATTCTTTTTTCAAAATACACTCAATTGCTGCAGACATGATCTCTGTTTTATTCATTTAGTATTCTTTGTAGTATTGACAATGTTATCATAAGATGTGATAGTCTAAACACGAATATTTCCTAATTCTCTTTCAGTAACCACAGTAAGGAATTCTTTTGACTCAGGACACATGAAGTAAAAAATTTTTATCAGTTCACTTGTTTCAAGATCCAGTCCTTGAAAAGAAAACTTACAAAAGCAGGGCTGGAGAAGTCAACCCAGAAATTAAATGCTCTTTCATCTCCCAAGAACTGAAATAATAAGAAAACAGTGGTTGTGTTGTAGCAGTTATAATCAAAGAATAGCCTAGGCAAGCTTTGTGGATAAGGTAATATCTTCTACCAGATCAACTGAACTTCTTAAGGGCTTATCCTGTCAACTGTTAGGGATTTTTGTAAAAAAGGTCTGAACTACAAGATTACTGGAAATGTTTAATTTTTCTAATGGTTATAGAGTTTGACAGTTTTGTAGTTTATATATTATAAAATGCTTTATCTGTGGTTTCATACTGAGACTTTGATCAGATTCCCAGGTGCTTTTGAGCTTCTGATCTGAAATTCTATTCTATACTTTATAAAATGTCATTTTCAGGAAAGGATCTAAATTAAGCACCATGATTCAGGCTTGGTAAAGAAACCTAAACATCCTCTTTTTTTGACAGCATAACTTTCATTATTGTACTGTAATAGCTCATGCCCTGTGAAGTTTAATTCTTTAAACTCAGGATTTGATAAAGAAACACCAGACACATTTTCACTTTCATCTAAAATGCTTTCATTTTCTCTACTGTTCTAATACCCAGCTGGGATGGAGTTTATTCCTATTTCAAGTATTGCAATGTTTGTTTCCATCACTGTTAACAAAACCATAAGAACAATGCTATACAGCTCTCTGGCTTCAGAGGATTCAGGGGATATTCTTTCTAAAACAGCCAAAAGGAGATATTTATAGCTGTAAATGTCTCTGAAGCAGATCATAACTTTACAACAGAGAGAGCAGACATTTTCAACATGTCCAAAACTAAAATGTTCAGGAACTCCACTGTACAATAAACTAAGGCAAGATATCTCACATATTCCCAGAAATAAATAATCCCTTTTATTCTTACTTTCTCAGGCTCAAAGTCCTTCCAATGAAAGGCCTAACAATTGTTTTCTCTTTTGGCTCTAGAAAGAAAGAGTGAATCACACCCTGAACCTGTGCAAATTCCACTGTAATTTCATCTTGAACTTGATTTTTTACCATTTTCAGATGTCTTCTCAGCATGCTGAAAGGACAGGGAGAAATCTGGACAAGTTTTCTAAACAGATGCACAGTTAAGGAATGCAAGAAAAAGTTCCAGCTAATACAATTTTTCTTATTCTTATCTCTCCCACTAGTATTTATTTTTTCTTTAGTCTATCTCCTCAAGAAATACTGCACACCCAGCCCACAGCCTTTGTACTGGCTGGAGTAGGGAACATGTAGTTACTAATTTGATATAATTTACTTGTTGAAGCTCATTCAGTGTATCTTGAAGCCCAATGAAGATTTCTATTGACAGTGGTAGGCACTAGATTGATAAGATGAGAGAGAAAAGACATTTCAAATAACTACTGTAATACCTGAAAATTTAGATAACCACAAATTGGGTTGTTTCAAAGTCCAGAGCAACATTCTCCATCCCTCTGGCTGTGGCTAACATGGAGGGAGAAGTGGCTTTCAGAGCTGAAGACAGGGAGGTAAGAAAAGCAAAAAATTGTCATGAGTGACATAAAATATCAGGATAAAAATAGACAACTACTGAAGAGAAACATGTTTTTGCATCTCACAGTATTTTAAAACCTCCAGAAATGACACAAGTGTTCATGCTGCAGAAATTATATCCATGTTTGAGGACAATAACAATAGTCTGTGTGTGAATTATGAATTTTTTACAATAAAAGTTATTTTTATAACTGATTTTTACAGTAAAATTTGTCTTCTTCTATGAACTACTATACAAAAGCAATCAGACAACTCTTCATAATAAAATACATATTATTTTTTTTTCCTGCTAAAGTGAAGTATTTTCCAAGAAAATATTTTAATCATAGGCACTTGTAGTGCCTTTTCAAGCTTATCAAACACAGTAACTGCAGTAGAGGTAACAATGTGGTTTAACATAGATCATTCATGCATAATTTATGTTATTTCTTCCTTTAAAAGGGAATTCTTTTACCTAAAAAAATAAATAAAAAATGAAGAACTGATTTTTCAAAGTTATTTCTTTTCCCTTATTTCTACTGTATTTTTCTCTATACAAAACAAGAAATGAGCCAATTTTATCAGGTGAACAGATGTGATAGCATGTGAAAGGACCTGCCAACTGCCAATTAAATTGGGGAAATAATGGTGAAGCAAAAAAAATATTTGAAAATATCTTTGTATTACATATCTCACTTCAGGGGACTGAAAGGAAGGAGGGAATAGGAAACTGCTTAGGTGATTTCCTATTCTTTACCTTTCAATACAATACTCCTTTCTATAAAAGGACAACTGTACAAGGCTATAGATACCATCTACCCTGACTTCAAGGGGATCTTTGACATGGTTCTGCATGATATAAGGCAGCAGGGTGTAAATGGAATTACTAGGAGACACATGCAAAGCAATGGCTATCAACTCTCAGACCAGAAAAACTCAAGGCTTTTCTGGGTTTAGAAAAAATCAAGTAATTGTTATTAGTAGTTGAATGAACTAAGTATACATTTAGAAGATGACATCCAAAAGGATGCTCTATGCATCTGGAAAAGTCAAGGGCTGCAGTTAAGAACAATTGTAAAAAACTGAAAAAATGTAGGGAAAAGTAACATACAGTTCAGTATTCTGCAGAACAAGGTTTGGGTTATGCCTTCAAACTGGGATGCACAAAAAGTATTCTGTCACTATGTTGCAAAAAATAATATTTCCAGTCTTCAGGCTCCAGAAAGAGAATTTTGTTTAACTGTTACCACTGGGCCCAAGAAAGATGTAAAAGACTAGACAGAGCCCAGAAGAGTTCAAGGTGATAATGATCAGATTAGAAGACTTAAACTGTTAGCAAAGAAATTATAGGATAACTTTTTTAGTTTAGAAAAGCTAGAAGACAATGTAATATGTCCAGATATGTAAAACATGCATGCAGATAACTTTTCAAATTAAGGGAGAGAAACCTATTTACTCTAAATTAGCAATAAGGAAAAAAGTTCCAGCAAATTTAATTATTAGGATAATCATTACAGAAGTAAGAATAGAAACAAAAAAATGCTAGAATAGGTTGCAGAGGGGAAACTGTGCAATCACTACAGTTAAAGCCTTTTTAGTCTTTAGACCACCTTTAGCTGCATGCTTGTACAGAGTCACAAAAACCAGCCTCATTTGCAGAAAAAAATTGCAGCTGCTCCATCAGTGAAGGTAAACACTGATGGATGCCAAGGGGAAAATAAAGCACATGACTAGGAAGGGTGTGAGAGCTGAACAAGCATCTCCTGACAGTTTAATTTAATGGGAAGTGACTTCACACCACTGGGAGGTATGAAACCATGTGTGTGTCTCTGTAGTTCATGGATTAAATGGATGCTTCTCAGCTGCTAAGGATTACAACAAGCAAAGGCCATTGTGGGGATTTCAGCAACATGCATTAGTGAGAGGAAGTAACATTTCTGGTTTTTTCCTGAGGTGACACTTACATATAAGTTTGACAGCTTTGAAATCATAATTTGTTCTCAATAAGAGAAGCAGGCTTTTTCTAAGGTTCATCCAGTATAATCTTTTTAAATCAGAAGTTAAATGCCAGGCAAATGCATAGTCCATTAATTGGCTTGGTAGATCTCAAAAAAATTGAGCTGCTCTCTGTCCAACCACTTTGTCCTTCTTCCTCAAAAAAAAAAAAAAAAAAAAAAAAATTAAAAAAAAGCCCTAAGTCAGGATCTCTGTCACTCATTTCCTTCTCCATTTCCTTGTTTGCTCCTCCAATGTCAATGCATTGAATCACCTGAATTATGGGAGGCTGCTTGCACAACACAACATTCAGGTTGTAATTTGATACACTGGATTTAGCCACAAAAACCAAGGCAAGCCATGGCTCAAGTGAGAGGACTGTGAGTGGAATGCTGGAATTACTAGGAGAAATACCAAAATATTCTTCACAGAAACAGTCAGATCAATTAACTGCAGAAGTCCCTCCTGGTGTCTCCCTGCCAGTTTCCTTGAGCAGCTGTTGCACTCACAACCCCAGCTGTTATATCCCAGAAGCAAAATCAGAACAAGTCAGAACTATTTTTCTGCTTTATTTATTTGTACAGCACATTGTCTTTGCCATCATTGACTTTTTTTGGAACACACTAAATGATTTTCTGGGCCATTGACTTCCTGTTGCATAGATCAGACTGACATGCTGGTAGTTTAACACCTCATGCAAACCTCCTATTCCATTTTTTCTTCTGCTGACCATCACTCTACAATGTTGTGAAACATCAAGAGTCCTCTAGTGTGGAAAGCAACATGGCAGGAGGAAGTAAAAATTGCAAACTACAAACCAAAAAGTAATTCAGCTCTAGCTCTATACATACAAAAATAATTTACTCAATTCTTTACCCTTTACCTTTGTAGGGCAGAAACATAGAAAGGTTTGAGTTGGAAAGGACCTTTAAAGGCCATCAAGTCCAACCCCCTGCCAGTACCAGGGACATGTTCTGCTAGATCAGGCTCAGAACCCCATCCAAACTCACCTTGATTCTTTCAAGGAATGGGGCATCCACCACCTCTCTGGGCAAACTATGCCAGTGTTTGACAACCTTCACTGTAAAAAATTTCTTCCTAATATCTAGCCTGAATGTGTAAATCCTGATGAATGAGTTTAATGGGAAAAAAAAAAAAAAAACCAACCTCTGACTATTTGGCTAATTAAATGAAAATTACATCTTTAATAGAAAAGATTATGGTATCTTTTCAGTCTGAGAAATCAGATCAATTTCTAGTTGCTAGCAATGCAGCTCAGGCTTCACCTTTTTATTATGTCATTTACTATGAATAAGCAATGCTAATAGACTTTCCATTTCTTGAAAAATTTTCGAGACTTTGAAAACAATTAATATTATAGCAGAAATTTTGCTTTGCAGGAACAAATTACAGACAGTGGAAGCTACAAGGTGATGACAGCTTGACTGGAAATTGTGTTTCACAGCTACCTCTACTCCCCCAATAGACCATCTATCTGCAGGTATTTTAAAATCCTGAAAGAAATTCTTTAAGTCCATTCTGAGGACTGACTCTTTTGCTACCTTCTGAAAGTGAAATCATGTGAAATGCAGGAACTTCTGAGAGAGAAAAAAAAATAAGCATAAAAAAATTAGAAGATAAGCTCCAGATAAAGCACCCAAAATCAATATAAGAGTAGTTCACAAGCCAAGAGCATGCAGAAGCACCATCACATACAAAGAGATATTAATGCAAAAGGGGTTTATAAATGGGGAATTTAGATATAGACAAAGATTACAATAAGGGTAGTCAGGATTGCAGACCTAGATTTCCAAACAGACTTAACACACATTTCTTCCTTTGGCCTGATGCCTTTCTGCAGGAGACTTTACTATCTAAAGGCTACAGTCTTGGTCTAGCCAGAGTTTATCAAACAGTTGAAATTCCATTTTTAAAAAAAGGAAATCCAAACCTCCATAAAGTCACTCATCTTCCTGTAAAAACATCTTAGCATGGCAGGAAAAGGACATTTAAACAATATAAATTATATTTTTGTGGATGAATGAAGTTAATATTATTGTTTGTTTTCCTTTCTTTAAACAGAAATTGACTATGAAGCTCTTGAAAGCATTTGTATTGTACACATGAATGCAACAGGAGTTTTCTGCTTAAAATATTTTTCCTTTTGTATGGCAACTGCTCTTAGACCAAGAACTAAGAAAGGCAATGACTCAGCACTAAATGGAACAATTGTAATTTAATGTTATTTTATTGTTGAAAAAAGAGAATTTTGAGAGCAAAATAAATGAATTCTAGTACACAGTTCTGATGACCTTTGTAGCACACTTTTGATTTTGGAAAAATAGCATAGGATATTTAAGATAGTGTGACCATTTCTCATTCATCTGATTGGCTTTAGTTATTGTTGGGTCAGGGCTCAGTACTTAAGACAGCTTTTTGTTAATGGTGGAAATATGTTTATAATTACTAGCAATATTGATCCAGTAGGTCAAGGAGTTTCTGCTTCCACAGGCTTGAAAGAATAATAAAGAGCTATATGAGCTCAGACAAGCTGTTCTTCTCATGACTGCTCTTCAAAGTAAGTATATCCCATAGAGGCTGCAGGCTTTGCTACACACATAAATTTTAATGAACCCTCTCATACTGGTTAGTGTTTGGTAATAAAAATCCATATACAGCAGGGACTGCTCACAAGGGGAAAAGGAGGCTTAAGGAAGGAGTTAGACACCCTCATGTTAACCCTGCACAGGCAAATCAACTTTTAGGAGAAAGCTGCAATAAAAATGGTTTTCCTTCCTTTCATCAGAGGCTAGACATCAGCCAGGCTAAAGACATCTACCAAGCTTCTTTTAGGTTTGTGACACAAAGGCATTCTACTAAACAAGACCTCCCATGGCAGCACTGGCTGTGGCTCTACTCCAGGGTAATCACAATAGAGAGTATATTAAATATTTTCTTTCTATGGATAGAGAAGTTGTATTATATCTCAGACAGGAAAAAACACATTTCCTCTAAGAAATTTCAAGAATGTGCTAATAAACACTTCAGAGCTGTCATTAAGAAAAATACCACCACATTTGACTTTCTTTTAGTGCTGAGAGACACTGTAACAACTGAAACCAGCCTCTTCTGTTTAATTCATGAAATAGCTTAAACAGCATCTGCCATCTGGACCAAAATTAGATCCCTATGGAAATGGCCTATTATAATCTTAAATCACTATCTCTCTGCTATTTAAGGAGAATGTTGCCATATTTCTTGCCTGTAGTAACATTACTGGAATCTTTAGAGGAGGTACAGAGACAATTTAAAAGTTTCCAAAGGATAATCACTATATAAGCATGGCAAAATATGACCAGAACACTGTCTTCTTTTATGTCAGCAAAGTTTTAAAGGATAGAATTTAATTTACAGCCAAAGAAATCAAATTGTGCTTTCACCAGCTGCAAAGTTCTAGTTACAGGAATTTCCACTGATATCAGAAGTCCTCAAATCAAAATAGATTGTATTTGAGATGACTGCTCACAGTTTTTTTCTTATTTTTTTCACTCTGTTTTTGATTTTGCAGTAGAGCTGTCGTAAGCTAGTATCAGATGCTGGCCTCTGTCTCACCAAGGTGTATATTCTTCATTCAGCATTCATTTTCTTACAGTAAAATAACTCAGATGAAGCCAATGTTTCAAACCAGAGTCCATGACCTGCCCTTGCTCAGAGGAGTGTCTCAACTTACAGGACAGAAGGCTTATTGTTAAGTGTTTGTACAAAGGGACCTTATGTCTGTATTGCCAGTGATAAACACAAATAATATAGCACAGGTGTAAATGAAACATGAAAATAATCCATGCTTGCTTCTACATTCAAATGGATTGTAGTATACACATGCTGTATTTACAGATGGATTAATTACTGTAAATATCTTTATTACATGCCTCCAGCTATTGTTTCCTTTGTTAGAAAACAGAAATATTAAACAATCCAAAGAGTACCAAAATTAATAATCAGAGAAAGAAGAAATCTTTCACAAATGCTTGTTCATTCCACTTACACTCAATCCAGCAAGGCTATGTTGAGAGCAGCTTCCTTCCCTTTCTGTGCACTGCCAGCTTCAAGGCAGCCCAAGGTAAACACACCCCATCCTCTCCAGGCACAAACAGCATAGTGAGGAGAGGTGGTTTAGTGGGAAAATACTCAAGATTGTGTTGTTTATGTTGGTGAGCAGTATTACCCATGTCACTTATGTTACAGCAGTGTGAAAATTAATCTTTACCATAGGAAACAAGATTTTTAGCCTAGGATAGTGCAGGCATATCTACAATGTCACCCAAAGTAAGTGCCTCAGAAAAAGATTAGGTATTAAAAGGATTTAAGAACAGAGATCTTGTGGAGAGTTTGAAAACCCTTGTCAGTCTTTTCTGTAAAAAACAAAAATATCTGGGACAAATAGAAAGGACAATGTCAGAGAATCTGACACAGGAGAAACATGGTGGATGAAGTTGAAGAGAGCTGCAAAAAGGGCTGAAAGGATCCTTTTGTCAAATTGCATGTGAATAGGGAAAATGTACAAGACTTAAAGAAAATTTTAAAAGAGACTGGGCCTGTGTAGGCAGAAACACCTTGTTTATGCACCAGCTCATAAAAGATAGCCAAGGAATAATTCAGATACAAATGGGGTTTTGACCTTGCAATGGAGTTCTGAAAATATCAGTGATTGGATGGCTGGTGTAGAAGTGATGTGGCAGAGAGGAAGGAATGAATGACTGAATGTAAGATAAATAAATATTAAATATAAACCACATATATTCATTAATGCCTTGTTTCATAACACAGTGACCCACTTCCTAAAAAACTCCAAGACAGTTCAGTCCCTGGACTAAGCACTGCCTTATTCTTTCTCTTAAATTCATGCCTGAAATTCACAAGGATTTAATTACATGATACCTTTCCACCACCTTTGCAGTGATCCATGGAGTTTTCTCCACTTTAACAACCTACTAGGCTAAAATGGAAACAGCTACTTTCTATCATAATAGCCTTCTTACTAAGATTCTTTTAGACAATGCAGTGTCCTGTCTCTTTCCTACTGAAATTGGACATTAAATGACAAGATAGAAAAACTTAATATTTAAATTTGATCATTTTAGTGCAACAAAAAATAAGTGACTATGAAAAAAGCACATTGTGCTGCAAAACACCAGGAAAAAATTATATCAGGATTTGAAATTTTCCCCTTTGCTGACCATATATATAGAAAGGATTGCTGTCGTTCATTCTCTGGGTCTTCACCAAGGCTCTTCATCCAAGACCTTAAAATATAAAGCATTTTGACTTGCTGGAGGATATAAATGTTGAATTCTCAGTATGATATACTTAATTTCATTATTGTGCCTAAAACTGAAATATTTTTCGCATTAGGTTTTCTTCTCCTAGAAGAAATCACTATTTTGGGATTAGGTGAAACCTCAATGAAGGTATAAGTAAGACAGATAACAAAATTTAAACTCCTTTTTGCAGGTTAGTATGAACAACTTAACACAGCAAAATATGAAGCAAGGAAGTGCCAAAAGATTATGAACATCCAACACCTGCAAGCAAAGCAGTGATGGAAAAGTTACACAAAAGAATCAAAGGGCAAAAAAACAGGAAACCTTTCTGCTTTCCACACCCCACAGTTTTTTCATTTCTTACTCCTTTCTACTCACATATTCCCCCAAATTAATTCAGAAAGCTAATTCAGTTATTAAAATACAGCTTTGGAAAGTGAGATTCAAAATAAGAACCATCTGTGTTAAATGCAGAGCATGCAAAAAGTCCTTCTCCCACAACATAAATATGTTTACATTCTCACAAATGTAGTGTGCCTTAATTTAACAAATGGGAATGCTGCAAAAAGCACTTTGAAAGTCACTTTTCCAACTTTGGCATTGCATAAAAGTATAATTGAAAAAAAAGTACACATACATTAAATTTTGTATATATAAATTGCATAATATGTTTGGTGGGTAAAAAATACTTGTTTTAAGTCCTCTTATCACAAAAGTACATGATTAGCAGGTATCAACTAAAATTAAATACTCCAGAAAGAACATAAACTATATCAGAGTACTGATAATAATTTCCATATCTTAGAATTCTCATTTATTTTTAAACTATTTTTTTCTTGATGCATCTGCTTGATCAGCTGTTGCAATATTTTCATTAATCTGTTAAGTTTATTTAACAACATTTTTAAAGTTGTCTAAATGAATAAGTTAAAAGCAGATCTATATTAACAGCTAATTGAAGCTTTTTAAGAATTTTAGCAAACCTGAATTTGTTTGCTTTAGTATTCTATATCATTTATTTAGTAGATCAGAAAGTAAAAGGGATTAAGACTCCACCTTGAATATTGATAATTTAAAAATGCAGCTGTCTTATTGTCACTGAATAGTCTGAGATCTGCACACTGGAGATATCTTCCTCAGAGTGTGATGAAGGGACATTAAATCTTTCATTAACATATTTTTCTACCATCTCTTTTTCAATAATTTTGGCCAAATTACAAAATAAGCAATCCTACTCCATGCACTTTAACAAGCTTCCATCTAAAATTTTCCATTCCAAAAAAACCAACCACAAGCTTTGTTCTATTAATACATTCCTTTTCTCTGGCCATTTCCAGAATCATCCTTGAAGAGCAGAGTATTTGAGACCTACATTTATTTTCATTTGTAAGTGAACTTTATGGTAATTTTTGTTCACTGAATTCATGACTCTACATCTGTGCACACCATTGTGTTTAATTGTATTAATTATTAACAGAAAGATTGAAGGAAATTTCTACTTCTCAGGCTTTTCTCTTCAGAAACCAATAAAGCATTAAAGGACCTTTTTTGAAGACTACAGAAATCTTTCGGAAAGCACTTTTAAAAGCATTAATATTTTTAAGATAAAGGCAGAAAGGAAAAAGTCAATTTCTAAAATGGTAATATTTCCCTTATGGAAAGAATCCAAAATTAGCAAGCTGGTATAGCTTCAGAAAGTAGGTTAAAAATACTTTCAGGCTTTTCTCTCCTTGCATTTACTAATCCCTATGAAGTTAATGCATTTGTACTGAGATTTCTACAGAACCTAAAGTGTTTGATTTACGTTTAATAAAAGCATTTTGTGTGTTGAAAATGGATCCATTAAAATTTCTCCTTTTATTGCTTAAGGAATTTCTTCTACCCCAGTTTAAAACAGCCATGACAAAAATAAAAACACCTTGAATATGCTGCCAGTGACAGTAAGTACAGAAACAAGAAAATTGGCATTATTTTCTCACTCTGCCACCACACCTGCTTATGACACAAACAGTGGTGTATGGACATCAGTGGATTAGACATGAAGGGGTGAATAAAGTGGAGTTGCACATGTTTAATTAGAAAAATTCTCATCTGTGCCATCATTTGAAATTCTGTTGTTAAAGTCAGTCCACCAAACAATTCCAAAAGTAGTCCAATCTTTTTTTTTTCCTTATTATAGTTCTTATATAGAATTATTCCCTGCTTCTATTTCACTCCAGTAACATCCTTTATACAATATATATATTTATCCCTCATTTTCTTATATTAACCAACTTAAGATGAGGTAAATCCCTTTGTGGAAACTCCAGATATGACACTTGACAGGTCATAGACTACATATGTAAAAAAACTGAGAAAATTACATGGCAAAATAATTTCTATTTGTATTTAAAAAAGTAAATACATCTTTCAGATGTATTTTGTTCCCAAGTATATTGCTTCTTAACACATTGGAACAACATGGACCTTGAGTTCATCTCATAGCCAAGGCTTGGATTAAGCCAATTTGTGTGATTTAACAAGCTGAAGTTAACTAGAGAAAAAAACCTCTTGGTCTATAACTTGAGTTTGTAAAGCTTATGTTTTAGTAATAGTCCTTTTAAGATTCCTGTAAATGTATCTAAAAGTAGCATAATGACAGATTGTGTCAGAAGAAACTGGAATGAACAATCAGAAATTTTTAAACTGTCAGTTGCCTTGGCTCTGTTCAGTCAAAGAGATGACAGATATAATATCACCACATTAATGCCACCAGAGACAGCACTCAGCAACTAAGAGGAGAAAAGGGAAGCAGCAACCCAGGTTTGTCACTTTGAAGTTAGTTTCAAAGTGAAGTTTGTTGAGTTGTAGATAAGATGTATAGAAAACCACTGGTACACTGACTACACTCGGACCTCTGTGCAGAATGGACCTGAATTAATATTCACTGTAATTTTCAGGATTTAGTATTGCTGGCATAATATTTATAACAAGTATCATTGCAGTAAAGACAATTTCTAGAGTAGACTCTTTCCAAACCGACTCAATTCATCTTCTTTTAGGAGGTATTTGGTATACTCCAAGCTTGGGGTATAGTAAGGTCATTCCAGCATTTAGGTAGAATATTCTGTCACTTCCATTTTGCTCTAATATTAGTGGTTATCAGTGCCACATAGGGGAAAAAAAAGGCATTGATTACCTGGGCAATTATCCAAAAAACAGACAAAGCAGAATAGAAATCATCAGCATTCACAATAGTATTCCTTAAATGTTTGGTGGGAAAGACAAGTTTCTTCACAAGAAAAATGTGGACAGTAATGCCTTTCATAAGGAATGTCATAAACTTCCCTGAAACCTCAAGAGACAGAACCAACCTAATATTCACCTTCTGCAATGAGTTTGGAAGTGACAGCCCTATTAGCAAACTAATTAGCAATCCATTTTACATGGCTAAATTCATTTTCATGGCTTAATTCTACACCCTTTATGAACCTAAAAATTTCAGATGCTCCATTTTTAATAAGAAATGTTACCTTAAAACTCATCACAGCAAAATACTAATTTAAATTTCTAAGTGAGTGATGCTTTAAAATATATTAATGATTATATTACCATACTCCTTTTAAGTGATAAAATACCAACCACATGCATTCTTCATTGCTTTTATATCACAGGTACAAATACAACTCTATTTTAATACAAGTATGCAATTAAATTTTTGCCTGTACACATTGCTCTGGAATCTGCTTGTAATAAGATACAACTGGATTGTCAGGATATCACTTTCAATAATGCAAGCATTGTTCATTCAGCAGTCTCATGAGGGATTTGTCCAGCTAGAAAATAATGTAGACAAGTCAGAGTTGATCCTCAAAGCCAAATAGTTGATGATAAGGATTTAATGTTCACACTATGCTTATTCCAGCAGTGGTGGGGTTTGCTTTTTAAACTTTGGGATAACTCTATCTTGCCCTGACTGAATGACAATTTGCATCTGAAGCTGCACCTGGACCACATCTTCCAGATCAGTTTCATCCAAAAGAAAGTCAAAAAGGAAAAGGACACTGAAAGGATCAACTGGAACTCTTTCAGAATGCAAATCAAAGCATAAATTGGGAATGAGCAGATTCTCCTCAAACCAAGCTTTAGATCCAGACATAAATTGGACACACCCTTGAGACCAACAAATTGACTTTTTTTTTTCCAGGTACTTTTTGTTGAAATCTGATAATAAAAGCTTTCTTCCTTCTTTATCTAAGCTGAAAAATGGCCCCTTGTTTGCAGGTACACAGAGAAAAAACTTGCTAACACATTTCAGTTGATGATTCCATGAAATCAGCAAAAAATTTTGAAGATTTCAAAATCTGCTACCTGTGAAGTACATGTAAGAAAAATCTGATTTTGTAATCTTAGTCATCAGTTGTGTTTTGGAAAAAAGAGCAATTTAATACAAGTCTTCTTCCACACTAGAAAAATTTTACTTTTCCTTCTCTCAGTCACCTTACTCAGAAATCTGTTAAACATGAAGTTGCACATATGAATGTTTCAATATTAATGTTTCTCTTGTGGTTTTTTACCTCCTAATTTATAACTTAAGGAAAGTTAGAATTTTGTACAATATTTTGCAGTTGCTTATTAAATGCAGGTCAATGTTTCAATCAAAAATTTTGCATTTTTTTAGTGGCCAAAAAAACCCACAGAAATTTCATATACCTGAAAGGTAGTTCTGTTATTTCAAAGTGCTAATTCTGCATTTTCACAAATTATAATTATTCACACAGCCTTAAAGATCTTGACCTTTTCAAGTGGATCTAGGTTTTCTGAGGCTGAGTGAGTCTAGGTTTCTCTCTCACTGGGTTAAGACAAGGGACAGAGGTCACTGATGTGCAACTGCATCTTGATGAGCCTGAAAGGCAAAGTTAAGAGCTGGGTTTATACTCTGTCCTAACCAAGGTTTCCCCCTTTGTTGTGAAGAATGTGAAAACAGTTCTAATAGAGAGCATTAAAAAAACTGAAATGTTGATAGCAAAATAACATTTTACAGACTTTTGTAGCCTTGTTATTTTCCACCATCTTGTAAAAATACAAAACTGAAAAACTGATCTGAGAGTCTTACAGCTGCTATGGATACATGGCTGTGGCAATGATGCGTTTCTTTCCTGATGAACAAGCAATATAAATATATCTGTTATTTACAAGTATGTTGCTTCATCTATCAAGGCTGCACAGAACAGACTGCACTAAATAGGTAAGTGAAGCATGGCAGAGAGTGATAAAAATGAAAAATAACTCCCACTTCAGCTATGCTAATTCTGAGCCGTGTTTACAATGTTTACAACCCCTTTTAAGGTAATGCCTCCAAGAATAGAGCTTTAATGAAAATTGCACCAGAATATACAAATTAAAATATTCCTTTTCAGCTTATTTCAAATGAAATAAAATATAATCAAATAAAAATAAATAAAAATAATTTAAAAGCCCAACTCAAAAAAAAAAGAAAACAAAAAAACAGAAAAAAAAATAAAAGCCCAAAGGATTTTAAATGCCCAACTCAATAACATAAAGTACTAATTTATCTGGGAGGAAAAGGTCTGCCTGATTACAAAGCCATATTTCTGTGACACCAGTTGTATAATGAGAATGGCTCTTTGAAGTCAGGACTACAAGTGAAAATCATTTGATAATTACCCAATAATGGGATGCAGTAAGTTTCAATATTTCCTTGCATTTAGCCCCTTCATCTCCCTGTATAGAACTGGAGGGCAATTTAAATCAGGAGGCTGATTGAAATGCTTTTTTTAATTGCCTTGGAGAAGCTTAGACATTTTCTTTCACAATAAGAACAATAGTCCAACATCTTTCATGCCAGGGTTTGGCAGCATGGGTAACCCCAGGCTTTCCCCAGGTATATTCATGGGGTAATTGTCAATAGGTGGAAGCTGCTGCCATCTTAAACATCCTTGATTTAAATAAGGAAGTAGAGACCAGGATTAGTGCCAAAAGCAAACCTTCCAGGACAGTAGAATGTTCTGTCCTCACAGTTTATGATACCATAAGGGGGTATTGAAAGGTGTTAAAAACAGCAAGCATTGCCCCTGTGGTTGCAATAGATAGGTGGTACAGAAACAGGTTATTTCTTGGTCTTTGGTGGATTTCCCTTCACCAAGAAGTCTTGTGTCTGTCCCACCCTCTTGGGATTAATGAATGGTGTCAGCTTCATGCAGGGAGGAAGAACAGACCTAGAGGGCCCAGAGTGGTGCCCTGCTGCCAAAACCAGGGCAGAATCAGAGCTGGAGGGCCCCTGTACTTCTGCTAGGATGGAACTTTCCTTTACATGGAAATTCAGTATCAACACCATTTTCCCATGGCTGTAATAACAAATATTTGCCCCTTTTTAGGAGAGAGACTGAGAAAAAACTTCTTTCAGACCTGGTGACAGGCAGGCACTGAGGTACATAATCTGCTCCTACCCTTTCATCCAAGAGAGAAGGACTAAGGGAATACTTTCTGTGGGGTGCACCTGCCATGTGAGGAGAAAGGAGTGGGTGGATTTCTGACAAAACTACTGAAAAAGCAGCTGCTATATTTGTTATCTACAGGTACATACTCTGCTCCTGCAATTTTCTCTATCTTTATGATTCTGTCCAATTTCTGTTAACAAAATATTTCATGACTATAATCTAGTAAAAATTTTCTGACTCATAAGGAAATACTTGTGGTCTACACCAACTTTCCCACACTTATCAGAAGTTTATTCCATTACTTTCTTGTGCTCTTCAATTCAGGCAGGGTTTCCAAACCTAGTAGATGGCTGACATTTTAGGGAAGAAAATAAGGATTCAATGTAGAAGATTTAAGGGGGAATAGGTCCTTGGAGGAGGATATATTACATTCCTTTTAGTATTTGTTTTATTCATACTTGTTTTTAAGGTACAACATATTTTTAATTGTTTTCTTTAAATCTGGGGATGAAGCAGACTTTACAGACAGCAAAGCTTTGTGGAGTAATCCAAATTCCATTGCAATTTGGGCATGTAGCATATCTTTCAAATCATTCAGAATATCTTTCAAAGATATTGAAATTTTTACTGTTCTCCACAAGTTCACTGACCTAGGAATCAGGCCTTATGCTTTTACCATTCCTGGATTCTCTACTTAAATCAGCCCCTAGGATTCAATGCATACTGCCAAAACCTTGTATTTTCTATCCAGAGCACAAAAAGTGATTGGCAAAAAAAAATTTATTCTTATCCAAGAAGTTATTTTTATTATTGTCATATTGATTTAAAATCAATTATATGAGAAAAAAATTATGACAAATCTGTGCATATGGTTCCTTTTTCTAAAGCTTTTACTACAAATGGAGATTATTTACAAGTGAAGTTATTAAGTAACTCCAGAGAGATTCTTATCTTGGCCAGGTTTCAGCTGAAACCAGCCTTTTCTTTAAGCCTATCTCTGCTCTTTTTCCTTTGTTGGCTTTGGTCTTTCTATTTAAACCAGATCTGTGGAGGGACCTAGACAAAATCAGCAGTGTTTGTTATCCTTACATCAATGACTTCTCTGGACAATAGTTCAGAAGACAAAAAGTACTCAAGGTTGTTGCCTAACAATCCCTAGGTGTAAATAAACATTTCTTAGAATCATGAATATCTCCTTTATTATGCAAGTATTTCAATTCAATCTAATAGATGGAAGGTGGTGTGCTTAATACTTTGTTTAAGCAGAGGACTCCAGAAACAAATAACAACAACTCCATAAGAAAAAGAAAAAAAAGAACAAAAAACAGGTACTGAAGAAGCAAAATTTAATTACTTGTTTTGAAGATAATTGATATAGATTATATATTTCATACCCATGTAATCTATAATTATTTGCAATTATTTGCAAGACCTATTAAGTTTAGTAAATTTAGTGGATTTGTTATTATAAATAAGTTTCCTTTTTGCATATCCCATCTGAACCAATCAAGCTTATAGAAATGGGCAACCCACTCTGCCTACGTAATTTTTAGACTCTGCCATTACAAATTTTGCTTCAATTAGACAAAAAAATCTAAGATTAAATTATAGAGCTTATTTCATTGTTTACTTTGTGCATAAATTGAGACAAGAAGCACATTGCAGTGGTTGGGGTCATGAAAGCATTGGCAGGCTGTCCAGCATTCCCATTTTTCAGAGGCATCACATGCTTCAATAAACCCACCTGTACAGACAATGCCTTAGGATTGCTGTCCACACACAAAGCCAGCACCATCTCCCAGTGAGCTGGCAGCAACATCTTGTCTCCCTTTTCTTGGCTTCACAGACTGACAACAGCAGTTGGGTTGGACCTGGGATGAGGAATTATGCAGAGGTCACAAATAATGAACATGACACACCTCAGCTGTCTAAGTGAATTTAAAAGCTTCAAACATGCATCTGGTTGGTATGGTAACCATGCACAAATTAACAAATCCTTTCAATGTACATTTAACATAATCTCTCCTATGATATTTACGTTGTTTTCCCCTTTGTGACACCCTCCAAGAGCAGGTATACATAGTTCCTTTCACATAATTTTCATTTAAGACAATAAAATGTATAAATAATACTTTCAAAACATAATAAAAAACCTTTTAGGCATAATTAAAACTTATATTCAGTTTGTTACATCACAATCTGAAAAGGATTTATGCATAAAACCCAAATTTCTCCAGCCTTCATTTTTTTCTAGCAAAAATATTTTTGCATAACTAATTTAAGCATACTCCATTATTGAATTTAAAATCTGAAACACTTTTAGCTAAATTAAACAGATGACAATTTTCTAATGCAAACTGCAATGCACCATTGATGATACAATTGTTATCAGAATCACACAATACATAAAGAATTGCTGGACCAAAATTTGTGGATATCTAAGAATCAATAACTACCAATGACCTAAATTTCTTAAAATAAGACAGATCTCCATTCTAATGCAAACTATGTTCTTCAATAGAGCTAATTTTCTAAATCTGAAGACCATTATTTTAAAGAGAAGAATCAAGCAAAGATATGACTTTGTAGCTGCTAAAGAGAGATATTCAATGAAGAAAGGAGATTAAAAATATTTTAAATTTTATATATATAGATATATCAAATGAAAAAGCAGTAAAATGTTTAGGAAAGTTAGTCTCTGAAAAAACTCCTAGGTAGTAAAGGTAAAGCAAATGAGAATGAAAGCTTTAAAGTATACTTAGAGCAAAATACATTGTGATAGTGGTATAGTGTCACCATTAGATTTTGATATTCACTATAAAGTTGAAAAGTGTTTCTTAGCTTTGTGATATGTCCTGGTCAATGACAAGGTAAACAGGATCCAGCAGTACCCTGGCAGCCAGGAGGACCAGCCCTGTCCTGGGGTGCATCAGGCACAGCATCACAGCCAGGCAAGGGAAGGGATTGTCCTGCTCTGCTCTGGGCTGGGGCAGCCTCACCTCCAGTGCTGGGGGCAGTTTTGGGTGCCACAATATACAAAGGATTAGAGAGTGTCCAAAGGAGGGCAATGAAGATGGTGAGGGCCTTGAGGGGAAGCCATGTGAGGAGTGGCTGAGGTCACTTGGTCACTGTTCAGCCTGGAGGAGACTGAGGGGAGACCTCACTTGCAGTTCCAACTTCCTTGTGAGGAGGAGTGGTGGACACTGATCTCCTCTGTGGTGATCAGTGACAGGACCCAAGGAAATGGCATGAAGTTGTGTCAGGGGAGGTTTAGGTTGGGTATTAGGAAGAGGTTCTTCACCCAGAAAAGGCTCCCCAGGGAAGCAGTCACAGCACTTGGCAGAGTTCAAGGAAGATTTGGACAATGCTCTCAGGCACATTGTGTCACTCTTGGGGTGTCCTGTGCAGGGCCAGGATTGGACTTCAAAGATCCTTGTGCATCTCTCTCAACTCAGAATATTCTGAGTCTTTCTGTGAAATGATTTAAAGTTTGATTTACAATGCACTAGTAATAGGAAATGTCAAACAGCCCTGTGAAGTTTAGATACTTTTAAAATTGAGCCCTTGGTAATTTACACCTCAAAACTTCTGGATGATCATATTTCTGGTTTCAGAATTGCAGGAACATTCAAGAAGCCTGGAAGGATGCTGGTGCTCTGCTGATACTCGACAAGAGTGATGGCAGGTAATTACAGGCTTGGTAGCCTGCCAATAAACCTAGCAAAAAAAAAAAATGTTGATATGAAATTCAATTAATAAATACAGAATAATAATCTATGACAGCCAAAATAATTTTACAGAATATAGGTCTCATCAAACAAATTAATAAATTTTGTATGAGACAACAAGGATGAAAAAGATAACTGGATAGATACAGTAGTCTGAAAAGATATTTGAACCTCCATTAACTACCACTGATCTTGTTTAAGAATTAACACTACAAAAGATCAGTCTGTTCTACATGCAGAAACTGAGAACTGTTCAATAGTTACATAGCAGAAAGCAGCTGCTTTCATCCTTTGTCTTATAAATCAATGTGTTAGTAGCATTCTTCAGGGGTTTTCTTCAGGCTTGATGTTATTCAAAGGAATAATAAAAGTTCAAATGTAGGTATACAACTACTTATAATGAAAGTGTAGCTACCTCCCACTAAATAACAACAGCATTAATGTCATCAAGCTTGCTTCCTATTGGAGCACTCACAAAAAAATGCATTTACAAGTATAGGAAACATTTATGTCAGAGTCTCACAAATAACAGAATATTGGTCAGTAAAGTTCCTTAGAAATTAGAAAATGAGACAGAAATAAATTGCCAGTTTTTCTGATTAGTCATAAATGAAATTTCACGGGGATCTTTACTGAGCCCATTTCCTCTCTTACATATGCATTAAAAAGACTGGAAAAGAAGACGAAGCCTCATGTGAGGCAGTTTGCTGATGAAATGTATAATCCTATAAAAGCCTATAAAAGGTGAGGGCTGGCTGCCAAGACCTTACAGTAACAACCATGAGGCCCAATGAAATGTAATGTATATATACATAAGGCAAGGTACCAAAGTAGTTAAACCAAAAAACATCAAACCAAACAGACAACAGGAGCTTTCAATGTCAGCAGTACTATCTGGTTTTAATTCTGCTACCTTAATTTCTCTTTTCTCTTTGCAGAAAGCTTTGATTCCAAAAATTTCAAAATTCAAGCTGAGACCAGAAAAAAATCTGGAAAACTTTCAGCCAGAAGGCTGTGCTAGAAATACAAACTGAAAATGAGGAGTGTATAGGAAAGTGATGAGCAAAATGAAGAGAAGTTTTCTGCTATTACCTCTGCTCTGTTGAATGTTAGTGCTATATTGCCCATCAGGGTAGTATTTCTTGGAGATTGTCTTCATCTACTGGCTCAGAGTGCCCAAACAGTTTAACAATGTGAGGTGAGCTGTAATTTTTCCACCAGCCTCATTCACTTTATTGCATCTTTTAACAACTGTATAAAGAACGTTCACTCAAACTTTTTAGAAGTTTTCTATTATTCCCATTCCCATTCAGACCTGTTACTCTGAAGACAAGTTATCTTTATTTCTTTTAAAACATAGCATAATAATATGAACAAACATCACCCTTTTGAACTACATCCATTATGCCTTGAATCTCCGAAAACTAAAATTAAATTACTTTCATAGTAGATACAGTCAGAAGGATTGACCAAAAAAATGAAGTAGTAAACTGATGCTAAAAACTAATTTGAACTGGTAGGAGGTACCCATGGTTCTGGAAAAACCCATAATTTACTAATGTTGATAGAAAAAAAATGAACTTATGGATTACAATGTAAGTCATGATACCAGGGTCTACTAAAAGGAAAGAATAACTGCAAATGCTTTGGATACTAAAGTGAGGAAGAAAATTTGCAATATAACATGAGTGACCTTGGACAGAATATTAGAACAAGTGCAAGAGCTGCAGCGTGAAGCAAAGCTATCGAATGGCTGTCACCTGGAAAATAATAATGTTTGGCAAGAGCTGCTGTGCAAAGCATATTAAACCTGAGCTGGCATCGTGGAGTGGTAAAACAAAAGACAAGCACAGTTGCATAGGAAACATGGAGAAGGCAAACAATTTAGTTTTCAATATGGGCACATGAATATTAGAAAAATTGTCAACACATTTAAACCCACAGACCAATTTCTCACCACCCTACCACAGAGGTAGGGCCATTAAAACTTCAGTCACACTAGCAAGTTAAAGATGGTGGTGCACAGATATTAACAAGACCTCTGATCAGAAATCTGTGCAAAGACTGCAGCTGACAAGCCAAAGAGGTCATTAGCACAGGCCCAGAGGGTAGAGACAGCTCCAGCCAGGCATGTCAGAGTGCTGAACCTGGGGAAGAGGAGCAGCCACAGCAGAAACGAGTGAGAGGAAGCTAATGCTGAAATCTCAACTCTGATATGAATAGTCATGTAGCTACAAATATATTTGGCTTAGACTAATCTGGATTTCTCTACTTCACCTTGCACTGCTCTGCATGAGCTCAACCTTCTGAAGTTGTTGGTCAGCTGAGAAAAAATGTCAGGGACATGTGGAAGGACAGATGCAAATGGGAGGATGTACTATTTTCCTCTATACTGTTTTCCCCTACTGAGCCAGGAATGATGTCAGCTTAATTCCACCTTCCCAACCTTTCAATGCCTGCTAAACCAAAAGGAAATTCTTGAGAAAAAGCAACAAAAATGACTGCACCAGAAATTTATGAGGCTGAAGCCCTTTCTCCAAAGAAAAACAGAATCACTAGAATTGTTCTAGAGAAGCTGAGAGAGAGTTAGCATTGATTTCATCACCACGTGCTTAGGGAAGAAGAATGGCTCTGTAGGTTTATCTCCACAGCAGAGCATGAGAGTCAAGTGGCAGGAGGAAAAAGAGACCTGTCTCAAGATTCTTGGTGCTTGGAAATAAACTGTGACAGACAAAAGAAGAATTAAAGATTTTGTGAAAAGCTCAGATTGCCTCCTGATGGTAATACTGTAAATATTGAAGCATTAGAAACTGAGAAGGTCATAAAATCAGATTCTTAGTCCACTTCTTTTCCCAACTTACCACAGTTGGCTGCACATGTTTTGCCAGTAAAAATTAATTCTAATGAACATCCCACAGTGCAACTCAAGGCAGAGATGGGAGAGGGAATATATTTAACAGGGCTAGTATTGGTACTCATGTCTAAGCACACTTCTACAGCTCTGTAGTCCCCTTTTCCTGCACCTGCCACTGACTCCTCTCTATGCAGGCACCTCTCTGTACAGGTAGCTCTTTCTAATTTATCTTTTATCTCCAGAAAAGTAATGTGGGATGAATACATGAAACACAACATGACTTTGGCTCTCAGAATGAAAATATCAATTATAATAAGATACTTCATTCTTTAAAAGAGTGTCATAGCATCTTTTGTATGGAGATCAGGCATATTTGGTTTTAATGCAGCCTGTTTGGTAAGGGATTGTGTTGAAAGGTGCTGGGTAATTTCAGTTTTCTCTCTCTTCAGTGCTGTAAGAGACCTCAGCACTTACAAGGAAGTTCTTGGCACTTCACAAGGATCAGAACAGAGTGAGAACATTAGGAGATAGTTTGCTTTCTAATATTTTAAGTCTGACTCATCCAGACTTGACATTTACAGCCTTATTAAAATATGAACATCTTCAAGAGTAATTAAAAGAGAACCAGTCGAAAAGAGCTATTTATATCAAAGAGAAAAGAAATAACTTTGTGTTGACTGTCTAAAAAAGCATGACAAAGCCTAATTACATTTATTCAAAATCTAGCCCAAATAAAATGTCAGGATGATGGCTCTCTTCCAAATTTGGAGCTGCATAAGGAACATAGAGGGAAACAGACTGTAATAGATATAACCAAATTCAAGTCTGTATTAAATGAAAAGCTGTTACAAAAAAAAAGAGAACCATTTTCCTAAAAGTAACATCATGACAAATCAGAGGAAAATAAACATCATCTTCTTGCCTTCAAGAGAACACTAATTCAGTTTCACTGACTAAAGAGGAGTACAGGGACACGAGGAGAGAAGGATGAGGCAGTGGGGAGAATTTCTTAGAAATTATTAGCCTTCTTAAACAGCATGGGTTTAAATGGCAGCAGAGGCACATTAACCTAGGTTCTCAGACAAATTCAGCTGCTCAGCTTCACTCTCAAGATCCCCTGCAGAACCAAGCTCAAGCTGTTAACTGAAGCAAAAAGCCAAATTGCTGTCTCTTCCCTGAAGTAAAGATATATGGCCCAAATGATTTCCACTACTGGAGCAAAGAAAAACAAGGGCAAATGAATGAAAAGAGCCCATCTGAAAGTGCTCAGAACAGAAATCCTGAGTGAAGAAAGAGTGATAGCTACAGAAAAAGGATATTAAGAACAACTCTTTAACTGGTTCTCAAGTCTCTCTTACATATACCTTCTCCTTGCTTACCCTCCTACCAGCTAATTTCATCTTTGAATCAATTTCTGCCTCTCCTGATTTTTCTCTCCCCTCCCTTCTCCATTGGCAACTGGGTTCAATTTCACAGTTCATAACACTAGCAGTCTCCAAACTCTTTGTGGTTTACCCTTTAGAGGCTCTCAACCATTTTATGTACCACAAATGAACACAGTATCTCCTCAGGGATTAATCCTGATATCTTTCAGCTGAGAACTCTCCCCATGGCAGAAGCTCATATTGCCTGTTAATCTAGAGAAAGATTACAATGCCAACAAAAATAACTCCAGTGTCATCATTAAAACATGTTCTAATTAGGACTGAGAGAGGTAAATCAACAGTCATCACTATAAAGATGCTTCTTTCTACACACTTTAGATGAATCATCAAAAACATACAAGCATGTTGAATACCAGTATCCAGACAGCATCTCTGCAGCACCACATAGTACAGGGAAGTTTTATTAAAACAAGGAACTTGAGATCTCTGTCCAACTCTAATTACAATCACACTTAGTTCTGGAACTGCCAGATGTCAAGTCAGAGCTGCCAAAGTGAAGCAGAACAGATGGCATAGACCCATTTAAGGCTCTGAGTTTTGAGAATGGGTTTGGGGGATTGCATAGAGGGATTTTTCTTGTGCCAAATACAGTTCTAGGGGATTTTTCATCATCTATAGGAAAAAAAATTTCAGGACAAATAAAAGACAATCCAAAGTCTTGAGCAAAATTAGCAGATACTTAAACTCAATAAATTTTTTTCCCTAGTGGGACTTTTTATGATAAATCCTCCTTTCTGAATAACTTGTTGATTTTAATATAAAAAAATATTATAAAACCTCAAGAAAATCCATAATGTCTCTTCACTCTTAAGAAGGAGAACCATATAGTGAAGTACTTTAATACTGCAAATGAATCTTGGCTTTGAGTGAAGTACTAAAAAAAATTTATAAAATTCTTGAAGAGTAACTATTAAGAAATATGCACTTTGATTTTCTAGACTAACGAACTTGAAATTAACATTTTCCCTTGAAACTCTATCTAACATATAAATGTCTTCCTGCATGAAGCTACAAGTTGTTGTTCACTTTAAATTATGACACAGAGGCACTTTCTGCTGAAAACAAAATGTGACCTTTTTCAGTTTTACTGATTGCCTTTGAAGAGAAATAAAATGTCACTGCATCTCATGAAATTTGCTGGTAACTCATGTGAATCAGAAAGATATTTCTTTCTCTCAGTGGGAGACTGAGTTCTACGCAACCTGCAGTAGAAAAGAAAAAAAAAAAACCCTTTGTTTTAGTAATAAAACAATGTTGTTTGGTTTCTGGGTGAAAAAAAAAGGAAGTCAAGAACTGGTTTTGAGTGACTTTCAAAAATACCAAAAAAAAATTTAATGCCTCTCAAAAAACCCAACAAAAACCCCCATAAAACAACATTACAACTATCAATTAGCTTCTACAAGTTACAGACTCCTTAGTGCAGGGATATATTCTACCCCATATCTGCCCAAGATTTAACTCATTATTCCAGCAGCTCCTGTGGAGGACTAAGTTTGACTCCTGATTGTTAAAACCTGGCATGAAGCAGACAGGAGCACAACAGAAAGCAGTGTCTCAAAACTGGTACTAAGCCAGAAACTTAAACAGATTCCTACATTTTAAAGCAATCTCATAAACAAATTCTTTGCTTTGTTTGCAGTGAAAATTTCTGACACCGCTGTATTCTTAATGTAGATTTTACTCTGTGAAAAGATTCACACAAAGCAAACAACAAATGCCAGTAGTTACCACCAAGTGACTCTTCCTGGATCTTACAGCTTCATTAGGTACTCCAAGAAACAAAAGGTCAAAGTTATTGATACCTTCCAGCACCAAGCTGGAATTAAAGGTAAAAAGCAAAATCATGATCTTGAAGGTGTTATACATAAAGGTTGAAACTGATTAAAAAGAAAACATTTATCTTCCTTTCTTTCCTCCAAGAAAAAATTTTATTCAACTATCTTATCTAATTGGATAATAGCAAAATTGTAAAACTACAGCATTAAATTTACTTAAAGTTTTCGTCCTTATTCTATTTGTCAAGGCTGTAAATTTTCTACTTCCAGTTTGGATAGGTTTTTTTTCCCACCAAACAGTGGAGTGTATTCTAGTCTGTTCAGTAGAGTGTATTCAGCAGTTCCATTCTACTACATTGACATTACTATCATAGTTGAAGTTAAAAAATATCAAAGTTAAAGAATTTATAGTTAAAAAATATGACAAAGGAAAGAGGAAATATGATGATTCTAGTTTTTTTTCTATTCAATTTAGTGAAGTAGGAAAAAAAACAAAATTAATTTAAAATTATATATAAAGAGTTTCTCTCACAAAGAGTTTCAGAGTGGAAGACACAAGCTCTGTTTAGCAAATATGATCAGCTCTGAACAGAAGGTTTAGAACCCTTCTCTGGAGTAGGCTGAGAAAACATTTCTCTTTACCACCTATGACCCAACACAGTCTTCCTTGGTGATGTTTCTACTTTTAATTTTCCAGCTAGAGGGTGCCCAAAGAGGTAGATTAGTTTTTCAACTTCTGTTCTTCATATCTATGATCTACATCAACACAGCACCACATGAAAAATGCTGGAGGAATCCAGCCTTGCCCCAAAACAGCCCATGTGCCTCATGGCAGAGCACACACCATGCAGAGCTGGTCACAATGGCATCAGCATTCCCTTCTGCAGCACAACACCTTTGGTTACAAGCTCCTCTTGTTCAGCTGGAAAGCACAATATCCCCATGTGCAGAACCATTGTGCTCTCCCAAGCCTTTACTGGGAGGTCCCTACTGCTGCTGGTGGATTTTGGCATGGGAAAACTATGGCAGCCATGGTGAGCCCACACCTGAAATCTAATTCCTTGCACCTCACTTTGCATAAGCTCCACTGGCTGTTTGACATGATAAATGAGATGTGTTAAACATTTCTTAAAGGTTTGTAGGACCAAGGACACTGAACTACAATCGGGTGACTAATCCTCTGACACTTAGCCTCTCTTGTATGAGGGTTTATTTAAGAATTTCAGACTTGCAAAGAAAAATGAAAGGGTTTTGCCAATTTATTTCTGATTTTTTTTCAGAGCTTTATATTAAATGCTAAGTGCAATTCCTACCAAAAAAAAAATAAATAAATAAATAAAACAAACAAACATGTGTACCATGCTGCTTTATCTTACAAGTAAAAGTGATATTTTCCAGTGTAAATTCCATGTGTTCTAGAAAGGCAGACAAAGGGCACACCAGCAAATTATTCTTGACTGGTTATGATCCAGAGCAGTCTTAACCACAACCTCTACTTACAGATTTGTGAGCCTTTCTGGAAAATGAGCAATAAAATAACTGGCATAAATCTTTAACTAAAGGTTTACCTGCATTGCACACTAGCATGTAGCTCGAGATCTCCAAACAAGCTCCAAATAAACTAGTTTGGTCAGTATCAGATACAGCCTAAGCAGAATAAATTAACCCCCAGGAGCTTTGTGCTTCCACTTAGCATGAGCTTTAGTACATAGATTTACCTCTAGTTTAACACCTGTGCTTACAGTTTGTGCCTTTTTTTTTTTTTTTAAGGATAATAAATTTTAGATGTAGGCTTTGTCTTTCTTTAAGATCAGGCATATAGCCAAAATAGCAAAGCAAAGACGTTTTAAACCCATCTGACATTTCATCACTGCTGAAGGTCACATTACCAATGAGATGGGGAAAAACCTTGTACAATTATGTGTGGTCACGTTACTCTTGTATTGACTTTGATTTGTTTGCAGGAATGATTTATGGAACTGTTAGGAGTTGCATGCATTAACCAAACTATCCCATTATAGCTTTCATAGTGCAAACTAGTTATCACTAGTGGTAACAACACATTAATGAGCATATCATGATTAGGTATAGATATGTCACCACACAAGATAAATTCTACCCAATCACTTGTTCCTAAGCATTTTTAGTTCTGAAGCAACATAACTGGAAATGCATTGGCCTTTTCTTCAGATAAATATCTGCTCAAATATTCTATTTTTCCTGTTAGTCTATCAAATAATTCAGTATCAAAAGCTTTTATCATCCTATCAATTATATTTCTTATGATAAAATTTGCTTTATACTGGAAATGCTTTTGTTCTCTGTAATTTAGAAGACCCATCCCAAACATCTGCAATGAGAAGGATAATGCAACAAAATTAGTGGCAGCTGTAACCCTTAGCATAGCAAAGATTATCTTAGCCTATCTGTCAGAATTTCAACCTCTTTTTATCTAATTGTTTGTTCTTGCAATTGTCTCTTCAGCATAACAATTAAATGCTGCATTCTCCCAGGCAGTCTGCTCAAGAGCTGGTTGTGCTCAATGCTTTAGTTGGGAAATAAAAGAAGGGAATAAACCTTGATAAATGTGTTGGTTTCACTTATTCACAGAGGATTACACTAGGATACAGTATGGATCACTTGTCTTCAGTAACAATGCCCTTTTAAACAGTGGTATGAATCATTATTTGAAGATCAGAAATTATCACCCTCTAGCTGTGCCTCACCTTTCTCCTTTTTTATTTCCTAAACTGCAACTAATCATTTGGGATCAGATCATCCCTTGTTTTAAGGTGGTATCTTGAATTACAGATACATGCCTGTAATATTATGAATGTGCCCTACCATCTTAACACTTCCTCAGACACGTTCCTGGTTTCAATTTTAATATGTGGCATTATCCACTGTTTAGCCTACACATATATCCACTGCATACCTTTCTAAAATAAATGGAAATCCTACTGGAAAAAGTAGTTTTCTACTGCATTATGCAGTAAGAGTAGCAGACCCACAGATGAAAAGCTTCTCAGAAGCAGACCTGGAAATCAGAGAGGCCCTTTTTACTCTAACAGCTAGTGGACATTGTCTTAGCTTGTGAGATTGTAAATCACAAGATCCCACAATTCTAGCTTCAGAATTCTCAGTTTATCTGCTTAATGCTACTGCCTGACCCTTCACTGACTGCAGTCAGTCTTCATCAGAAAGGGAGCAGAGACTATAGGGCTCACACTACAAACTGGAACTTAACATTTGTAGCCTTTGCTTACGGTCCTTGTGCACTCTGCTGTGGAATTGCACTTTAATAAATGCTTTATCTGCTACCCTGTCTCCTTTCCAACAAAATCAGTTAAATGAGTGAGTAGACAAGCCAAAGAAATGGAAGAATTAGATGAATGCTCTCCCCACCATTTAAAATTGCCAGATTAGTCTATACTACCTTTTTAGAAGGTATAAAGAGAAGAGAAATGCAGCACACATTTGAAATTATCTGACATAAGATGGGCTTTACAGGTGTATCTGTAACAGCTGTATAATTATACTGTCTGTAAAATTAAGTTCCTTCATGGCATATGTCCCAAACCAGCAATTTTGCATCACCATTTGTTGAATTGGTATATGCTGGATCCATACACACTCTCAGAATCAGGTACTGTGCTTCCATGAGCAAGCAGCAAAAGCAGTTCCCTGGAACATTTACCAGCTGTAGGCAGTAGTCTTCAGACATTCACTCTGCTTTTGACTCAGAGCAAAAACCTCAGTTTACATCCCTTTCAACATTTTCCCTGGCCCTAGATTTCACAAGCACCAGTCAGGCAGGGGCTGAGCTACAAGTCCTGACCCTCTCAGCTGTACAGCCTGCCCCACATGAGATCTATTATTCAAGCTCTTTGCTGTATCTCACTCTCTGCCCTGCACTAGCCAGCATAGTAGGACAAGATTATCACACACCTGTCTCTGCTATTTAACACAATTACCTTCATCTTGGCTTAGCACCTATTTAAGTATGGAAAATGTGAGACAAAACCAGCAAGATCCTATTTAACTTTGACTTCAAACATAAAATACTTCTACAAAAACAAGCATATAGGATTTAAAACTTATGTTGAACCAACTGAGAATGAAACAACCCCAAGACAGGGACACAGCAAAGTAGGTAACAAATGAGACAGAGCAAGCTTTTTACTGAATTTCTAGTTTTGATTTTCTAGTTTACTCCCCAAATCTGTCAGCAAGAGCTGCAGCGATAAATCATGAGGAGGGATGGTCCTCACTCTGTGGATATATTCCTTTTCAAGACTGAATGACTACATCTGGTCAAGAGGACAGACACACTGAAAGCAATCCTTCATCTACTCCTGCTTTTTAATGTTGTTTTTATACTGAAAAGAAAAGCAGAAAAGCTATTAGGAGCCTTCCTTTTGAGGACTACTAGGTTAGCAGATGGAGATAGGTGGAAGCCTCTATTCCCTCTGCCCATAGGGGGACACAGCCAGCACACCTGTGTGCCAGACAGCTCATGAGCAGCTGCACCTGCTACATGCCCATAACTTCTGAATTCAGAACAGTCTGACAGTACACTTCAGGAGGATGCTGTGGAAGAGCACTGGGGTGTACTTGTGGTTAAGTACTGCCTGGATGTGCCTATTGTATCCCAGTTGTGTTCTACTACTTTTGCCTCCTGTCGTGAAAGAGTCAGCAGTGTTATACTTTGTTATTGCATTTCAAAACAGTCTGAGCATGTCAAAAGTCATGTCTCAAGTAGGACAGCCTTGAAGTAGCTGGACAACAAGAACAATAGAAAGGTCAAAAGTCTTTTACAAAACAGTGAAAGTCAATCATTTTTGGACACAAAGTCGATTGCCCTTGGGCAACACAAGGGAAGCCTAGAAAGACTGCTTGGTTTGTTATTCCTCTTCATTGAGCTCTGCTACTGCAGGACTGCAGGAATATTCAAAAGGAAATAAAATGTATTTTAAAAAACCCAACAACAAAATGACTAAATCACCCCCTTCTTATTGATAGTAACTTTCAATGATATTTAAAGCCAAAGCAAGATAGAAGGAAGCAGGTGAAAAAAAACCTCCTGCTACAGAACTGATAGATTATTTTATTTTCATAGAATCACAGGATCATTTAGGTTGGAAAACATCTTTAAAATCATTTGAATCCACCTGCTAACTTAACACTGACAAGTCCACCACTAAACCATGTCACTGGGGCCACATCTACATGTCTTTTAGATACCTTAAGGACTGGTGACTCAATATATCCCTGGGAAGCTGTTCCAATGCTTGAAAATATTTCTGAAAAGAAATTTTTTTCTAATATCCAATCTATACCTTCCCTAGTGCAGCTTGAGGCCATTCCCTCTCTTGCTTTCCTTCCTAACCATTTTTACCTAATTTGTATTCTCAGCATCACGAATCATAGCTCAGATAACTAATATTGACACCAGCAACTTTGTTTGAAAACAGTGCAAAAATTCTGATATCAATGTTCCTTGAAGAAATTCAGGAACTTCTTATTTTTCCCAAACCATGAGTCAGACACAGTAATGTAATAGATGTCAATATTCAGTATTACACAGAGATAAACATCTGTGCTGAAGCTGTGCATTTTGACATCCCTTCAGATTTTTCATTCAAACTAGGCAACCAGAAAGATGTAATTATGGTAGGTAATTTTGTCTTTAAAAAACCCAGCTAACTTTTATAAGTAGGAGTGTCATGAAGATCATTAGACACATGATCCTGTTAGAACAACAATACAGGTCTCTCTAACTGTTCCCTGCTGTTACAAGTGGAAGGTGAAAGTGTGATAACCAGAACATGTGTATTAGTTGTGTTTGAGTATTTTTAATAACTGCAACTTCTAGAACCAGTATATTTTTTTAAATGAGGTTCTCTTTCAGCGTTATTTTTTTTTTTTGTGAATCTTTAGCTAGAATCAGGAAAAAAAATTATGAAAAAAGAGCTTTCAATAGATTTTATATCCTGTCCCTGCTGGCACTGCTGTTCAAGTCAGTTTGTATAACCCACTGTGTGTGATATACATCAGTCTTGAAAATTCAATCCTTCTCATCAAAGCAAGTAATAACAAGCTAATTGACCTATTACTCCCACCAGTTTCTTTGTTCACTGAAGGTATATATATATTCTGCCATGTCTAAACTTAACACTGAATTTATGTTTTATTGCTGTTTTTAGCTTGTCTAAATTGATGGAAACAAAATTAATTGCTCAGTCAGTAAAAGTTGTGCAGAATTAAAAAAAAAACTTCTCTGTGATATGTAATACACCTTACATAATAACTGTGGAGCTCTATTAACAGCTATAAAATCCAGGATTTATGCTTTGTTTACAATCTTTATATCTTATCTAATGTGAGTCAGAACTCATTAAACATTAACCCATTCATTAAATGACTTTTTTACTGCAAAATTACTTTTTTCTCCCAGAAAAATAAACAACCAAAACCAAAACAAAACAAAACAACCTATCTAGATATTGTTGTGATTAGCCAGACATTATTATGTGATATGGAAAACGTTGAACAGTGTTTTCCTCTGTGTGGTTAAAACAGAAACCCTCCAATCTAACTCATTAGAGAGGAGGATAAATATTATAAATATCATAAATATCAGGCTTGAGCTCAGAGCATCCAAGACAGAGCTCACTTTGCTCACACATGAGAAACCAAACATCTAGACAAGGAATAGAGCCAAGATGTAAGAAGGTCCCCCCCAGAAACCTTCCCCATATCCATGTTTTAGTCAGCTAGGCTCAGCTTTGCACATGGAGAGACAAAGGTGTAAGCAACCTGAATTGATCCAGACACCTACAACACAACACTGCTAGCAGCTTGGGACTTACCACATCTCCTGAGTCTCAGCTCAAAGTCCCAGATGTGTAGATACAATGCAAGTAATGAAAAATAATTATTCTGCAAAAGTCAGTTTCAGGAAGAGTTACAGTATTTGTGTGCCATCCAAGCATCCCTTCAGCACCAAGATTACCCAGGGTCAGACAGACATGCCTTCATCTCACTGCTCCCTTAGTGCATCCTAGAGAGCAGTCACTAACACAAAGACACGAGTCTTGGGAGGCCTGGTGTACATTGTACCAAATCCCAGTGTCATTCACCCACACCTACAGGTGCCAAAATGTCTTTTTTAAAGCATGAAACTAAAGGTTTTGCCAGAAATTTAATTGAAACAGGACAATTTTCTCTAAACTGGTGATGGTGGTAACTTTGCACAGGACAGCTACATGACAGGTGGTGCAGTGACTCATCTCAAGGAAAAATGTACCCAAAAAAGGGGGAAAAAAATCTACAATCCGGCTATGGGGCACTGAGACTCAGAAGGGGACATTCTCCCAAGCCTGTGTCCCAACAAAAGTCCACTTTCATTCACTGGAAGAGCAGCTTCCCCAGAATATATTTTACAGCCACCTACTCTCTCTGGTGGTTTGCCTGTCACTGAGAGGTTTTTTTTTTCTCCCTGTTGACAGAAAAAAAGGGTCTTCCCTATTACTTCATCTGTCTCAGCAGGCCTCTGGTGTCTTTAGTCTTGTCTCCTTTCTCTTAGCCTTGGAAAACTATATCATATCCTCAGCTATATGGCATTTGAGAGGTTGATGGATCATTTCTTTTGTTGATCATCAGAATATTGTATTTCATCTAACCAAACTGGACAATTTCTTTGAACACCAGGGCTTGCCACCATCTGCAATAAGAAGAACTTTCTAGTTTGTACACTCAAACAGTCAGGTGGGGTAATTGTCATGCTGAGCTCAGGGGATGTTGGATGGCTGCTGTCTTAAACTCCATTTCACATTAATGTCTGAAGAGTACATGGCCAAGATAAGGATTGATGATGCTATCAGGAGTGGCACAGATGCTGAAGACAAGCAAACAAATAATTAATTGCAAGCAGATCCATTAATACTAAAGGACATACCCCTGGCCTGTGTCCTCAGTCAGCAAAGTGAAGAAAGTGCCTACCCACAAAATCCAAGTGAATGAATGCAACAGACTGGGCATCTGTGACAGGCTAAGACTAGGAATAGCAAGGGAAAAAATTATACATGATACTCCCAAGTAAATAAGCACAACTGAGGTCTTCAGCTGCTATGAGTCACTGAAATATTCCTCCCCTGACATTCTGGAGAAGATAGACATTTTCCATGATAGGAAAGCAAAAGCACCTTGGTCTTCAATAGTTAGGGCCAACTCAACCACTTCATGAGTCTAAGAATCTGTTTCTTTTACACACTCAGAGGCCCATGTTCAATAAATGCTGCTTTTCAGTGAGTGCCCAGCACACTAAATGCTAACAGTGTTAGTGTCTTGTTAAGGAAGATGTGCAATTTTCCTGTCTGGAGTTTCCTTATTGTTGGAGCATCCGATATTAAAAAGGAGAGGGCGGGTGGACTTGTACTGATTAATTGAGTTAATTTCCGGTTTAATTAAAATACCTTATGTACTACATATTTTATTGTAGAGCTACAGAATGACATGCCCTCAACAAACACATTTCTATTATAAGATTTCCTTCAATTAGCACCAGCACAGAGAGCTCATGAACACAATGTACAGCCAGGCAGGACTCACAGGGAGGAAGAGAGGGAGAAAGCCAGCATGAAAGGCACAGTGCCTGGCACACTGGGGGATCCAGCGTGCCTCTGGCTCCAGGGAGAAAACCAAATAATGGTGGTTGCTCACTGCAGGACTGTAGAAGCAGGAGCCAGTACTGTGCTGCTTACTGGCTCCTCTGTCAGCCTGCTGGAGCCTTGTGGGGAACATGGAGAAGATGTTAGGGTGCTGGCTGCTCCTGACTGCCAGATAATCTGAAACTAAAATCATGACCTCACCCATGGGCCCTGTCTTTATCTGAGTACCAGCAGTGCCAAGGTAAAATAGTCACTACAGCCTTTGCAAAAATTGTACTAATTCCTCATCATCGCTTTTTGAACCCTCCACTGTTCCATTTCCCCCAAAAAGGAGATGTCCAGTTTTAGTGATAAGTGGTTTCACAGTCATTATTTCTGATACAGCACATTTGCATTAAATTTTATTAATTAATTAATTAATAAAATTTAATTAAATTCATGGCTCTGTTCTACCATCCACATTAGCAACATTAGCATCCTCACCACACTATGATGTCTGAATTTTGGAGAACTGCTTCCCCCTTCCAACTCTCTCTCCTCTGGGGATCATTTTTATTGTTGTTGTATTGGTTGGATGCAGGCAAGAAAACAAGACTTGAAAAGAAAACCATGGTAATTGTACAGATTGCTAGAACTTGAAAGCAGGAAGGAACTGAGCATTGTTGCTCCCCAGCATTCAAACACGGGAACTAATGCTCATCTGTGCAATTGGAGAGCAGGTTCAGGCACACAGGTAACAGCCCAGGTGGTCTGAGCAACGTGGGAGGCAAATGGAGACCTGCCAAAGCACCATGCAATGCAAGCAAATGTAAGCATGCAATAATAAATCACAAGATGGAGTTAACTGCTACTTCCAAGCAACAGAGTATGGCATTGCTAATAAGTGAATCTCCCAGTGAAGGTAAGACTTCATATTTTAAAAAAAAATCAGCAGAGGATAAGTTCTACTGTGTAGCAAAGCCCTTAGACTAGAGGTAGCATGCCAAAGCCAAAGCACTGTGAATCTCACCCTGAAATTTTTAGTGGAGAGATTCTGCAATCTTTTGACATTTAACATATATTCTTTTCTAAATTTAGAGATGATAAAGAAGTATCTTCTATATACCACAACATGACAGTTGTGCAGGTGGAAAGATGAGTCATACAAATATTACTTCAACATTTTGGATTCTTATTTAAGTACTACAAGCTTGACCATCTATATACTCTCATCTCATACTGTAATCATGTAGACATATGACATGGTATTCAGATGAAATGCTACCCAATTGTACTGGATGCTGTCTTGCCACAGAGGTGCAAATTATTGCATAAGCAGGAGACAGGGAAGAATCAGGGCCCTGTATACTTGAGAGCCTGTGTTGGGGAACATAGCCAGAACTATTTCTACTTCCACAAAATATTTGGGATTTTATTTCTTTTCAAGATGCATTCTGTGAGATTTCAAAATGCAATTACTGATATGATGCAGTCCTATTAAGAAAAATAAAATTTGGAAGAATTGATGGCAGTCTTTCTTTCACCTAAACTGTAAAAGTAGCAGTAATTAACAACATGTTGACACACTTAAATCACAAAAGCACGTCCTGAAAGAACAGCAAAACTTTTACCACCTCCCCTTAAATCAGCCCTTGCAGTGCTTATGGTTTAAAGGCAGACTGCCCAGAAGAGAGGACCAACAGAATAACTGCTGAGACAACAGGAACAGATGTAAGAACAGCATGCAAATTTGCACAAGGACCTCTTCTTCAGTAGTGGGACAAATTCAGCTGCAGATTATGTGGCTGAGCAGATCATATTTGATAGTTATTATTACATAATGGAAGGCGCAGGAGAAAATAACTCTGAGACATAGAAACATTAGATTTGAATGGCAACCCAGAAGGTGGGTGGGTTGCAAACCAGAGCTCTGCACTGGCAGCAGGATATGACATTTCTCTGCTCTTTTTTCTCTTTTTCAGCTTCCATCTCCTTAACTGGTTACTTCAACTTCCATTTCTGACCCAAGACATCTTCCTTGAGCTTGTAAAAAGAAAACTGCTGTGAAGGAAAAAAAAAGGACAGTCAGATTTAGCTAAACACTTCCCTTATGAAGCTAAATCACCTGAAGTTTTGCTTTACATTATACCTTTGATACACAGAGCAGCTATTCCACAAAGACTCCCATTAGAGAGAGAACAGCTGTCTTCTGTAAAACCAGAGAAGCTTCCTCCAGTGTCTACTCATTGCCAGCTACCCCATGATTGCTGCTTTTTCACTGTCACTCAAAACTCTACCTTTCCAGTGTTCAGTTTTGGTTCCATTTCAATTCAAAAGGCCATAGCTACCCTGCAGACTACCATATGGTGTAGGGATCTGAGCAAGCTTGAAATGAGAAAGCCTGAGTGTAAGTCTGCCCAGACTCATGACACATGATGCTCAGCAGAGGATAATTTATCCCACTTCCAAGAAAAGTAAATTACCCATGGTAAGCCTTGTGTTGCTGCAGCAAGATTTCTACTGATACCCAAGTTACCTCATTTAAAGCTAGGGTGGGAATCTATAAACAATACTGAAAATTGCACAGTCTCAAACTCAGATGCATTTCCTTGGATGGATTATATATATCAACAGTATCTATTGCCACAGGAAAACAAAAAGGCAGAATTAAGCTTCTCTCATGAAATATTCAAATCCTTATCAATTCTTTGGCATATTCAAGCCAGGCCACTCCAAGAACTCATGTGATGAACTGCAATTTTGCTGTTGAGGTGTTAAACACAAAGCAGTTGTTAAACACCAAAACCACAAGCTTCAACACTGCTATCCTCTTGGGGAAAAAAAGCATTGAGAGCACTTAATGAACTTACTTTGTCTTTGAAAATTGAACTCTCCTTCTGAAGTCTGCCCAATGTGATATTTAAACAGTTAAAGGACTCTCACTAAACACTTTTTTCAATCATGCAGCCTTATGATGCTACATTCAGGGACTGAGGGAGATAATTTTATGGATTCCATACATACACATGCACATTATCTCTCTATCACATATACAAATATATATATTTATAAAATGAAGGAGACTCCAGTTGTATCCATAAAGACCAGTTGCCACAGAAGTCAGTGACAAATGCTGCAAATGGCACAAAACCAACTGTACTGATAAGTGAACAACTAGCTGCATATTGATGCCAGAATTCAAGAATACCTTTCTAGAAAGGTGGTTTCTGTTTCATTTTGGATTTTTAAGGGCAAAAACTTATCTTGTCAGTTTTCTAAGATTTTGCAAATTCTACTATGCATTAGAAATGACACGTTCTCAAACACTAATCACCCACACTGCCAACTGCAAGATCTTTTTCAGAGTAAGGTAGTGTCATCCTCACTAAAGAAAATACCAGTGACTTCAAAGTTCTGGGGACATTAATAATGTAAGGTATTATGCAAGGTACTGTAATATTTGCATGTTATATTATTTAGAAGTTCTTCAGAAACAGATTGGGATTTTCAGAAGTGGTTATAGTTTGCTCAAATCTCCTCTCTCCAAATGAAAATAATTATTCCACTCACTTTATTCATAAAATAAGTAGAGGATTAGAGCTCTTGAAAAATATTTTAGAGTTTTTCCTGAAATGAGCAAGTAGAATTATTTTGAAATTTGTTACTGTCAGTGTAGATTGTTAGAATACCCCCAATCATATAATTACATCATAGCTAGAGATACTTTGAAAAACAGATTGCTGGTTTTAATATCCTGGTATGGTAAGACAAACATAGGCCTAACAAATGTTGAATCTCCACTGTTTGGTGATTTCAATTATCAGTAAGAGTAAACCAAGGAGTTGTATCAGCTTGAGTTACTTTTGGAGAACTAGAGCCAAAGGACACTGGTGGCTGTAATCATTCAGCAAATAAAAGCTGAATGAGTTCTTTTGATGCTTTTCTACAGTTTCTTCTTCAAGAAGATTAAAAGCATGAAGAAAAACTCTGAACAGGAAATCTTCAGTAGAAGCTTTAAACAGAACTTGGAAACAGTTGAAAAGCCACAACATGGTAAAAAGAGGTTCTGCAGAGAAGCAGATTGTAACTAGGCAGCAAGGACCTGCCTAAGCTTGCAAAGTATAGCCAAATTTAGATAAGGCTGTGTGAGCCTAAGGATTTGTTGTTTTAATCTTTTTGCTTGCAAAACTCCTATGGAAAAATAAATCACATGTTGCTCTGTGCAAGCAGTTCCCTGTGACTGTACATGGTGGTTTGTGACAGCTCTGGATTTAGAGCTATTGTTCTGTCCAGTCAAAAGCAGATCAAGCAGCTCAGGAAAATGAGGAGTGAGCCATAGGAGCCCATCAGGCATAGGGGGCACACCTAGGACTGATGCTAAGAGACATACTGAGAGAAGAGAGAAAAGGCAGTTTCACCTGACCTGCTTTACTGCTTTGCTAAAAGACATACCCATGAACACCATGGCAAACTCTGTGAGCAGCAAAGCTTAATTAAATTTCTTTTTCCTTTCAGACCATTCTTTATGAGAGTTCCCTGCCACAAAGCAAATCCTTCTTTTACCCTTAAATGAAGGATCATATTTCTAGTCAACCATGAAAGCAAGTTTTCTTGCTCTCTGTTCTTCTCCTAGGCAATGGCCTGCAGGCCCAGAAAGCTCCCACAGCATCATTCTTTGCCCCTTTTTGGTGTTTTGAAGACACCAATATCCAGACCAAGAATAAATACAGCAGCACCAGAAATATGGCAAATATGGCAATCATTGCACAAGAGGTACTTCTCTGGTGGAAGCTTCCATCACATTACACAAGAACTCCTTCCTTCATACATAGCCTGCTGCTACAGGTAAAACACAAAGCTATGTAGGATTGGAGAGATTTGAAGTATTTATCATCAGTGCCTGGAACTAAATAGCAGTGATGTGCAAGGCTACAAAGAACACAGAACCTTTTCCACTCTTATCCCTCTGTCAATCACAAGCTCGGATTAGTAACTTGACAAGTACAAATATCTTGTTACAGGCAAGAGCTGAGGGTGCTCATCATGGCTAGGAATGAGGTGAGTTTTAATACCTGTTCAAGATCAGAACATCTGGAATATTTGAGACAGGAATTCAGGCCAGAATTGTAACACAGATTTGTCTGCATTGCATTAGCTAAGGGATATGATGTCTTATGCAGGCAAATCTGACAGTGTGATGTCTTACTGCTATACCCACACAACTGACTTACCAGAGCTTGGGAAGAACTAACACACAGCTAGTAATGACACAAACAAGAAATGTCTGTAGTCCAAAGGACTAATTAAGGTCTTGTCTGGTTAATAAGAGAATTACAATATAGTCAATGTACAAACAAAACACTTCTATATATTCATAGCATGAATTCTTCTAGTGCATAATACTACATACAAAAGACAAAATATCATTGTGTGGTACAAGGAAACAACATCTTGGATTCATGCTGCTGCAGCCTGTTGCTGCTATGTGGCCATCACTGTGACTTTTAATCTCTCCCATACTCCTTGAGAGGGGGACAACAGCAACTGGAATCTGTGCAGTGCCGGTCCCTGGAACACAAGAGTCAGCAAGAGAAAAATCCCAGCAGGAGCTGCAAAAGGAGCACTTCATGCTGGGATGGGGTGAGCATGACTCACAAGCCACCTCTCCTGTCAGCTGCAGGAGCACTGGTTGGTTGGAGACGATGAAAACAGAGCAGCAGCCTAAAGAATCCCTCAGTGGGGAGACAGGAGGGAATACTCTGCAGCTTTTCACATGCAGGTCTGTTCCTACAATAGCAGCTGGATTGCAAGAGGTCTCTGCCACTGCACAACAACATACAACTTCTGCATTTTCTGCAAATCCTTTGGGGCTTCTTATACTGGTCTAACATCAACCTGGATATTCTTCATATAGAAATATGGAAAACTTAAAGGAGAGGATGGTCAGAATGTAGTTATTTAAATGAATATACATATAAGAAAAAACCCTGGTGGTATTGCCTGAGATGCTTCTTCTTATTTAAAAAAAAATAAAATAAAGTAAACCCATATAACAAGAGTTTAGTCTTAGCCTGGAAGGATAGTGCCCTCTGGTGATAAAAATGCCCCAATATTTGAAAGTGTGAAGTGAGCTTTTTAATTATGACCCTTCTAATCAGCTGCAGTAGGCTACTCAATTGCCAAAGCTTTGATTTTGAAATACATTTCACTGAGAATCTTTCATCTGTAGCAAATACATCTGATTCTGTGTGACTGAAAAAATCTAACAAATTAACATTTTCTTACCTAATACAAATGGCTGCTGACTTATTCTGCTGCTCTTCAATTCTCAGTATTCTTGAAGGTTCACAAAAACTTTATGGACACTAGGTACATACTTTTGATTGTGCCTTTTAAGAAGAAACAGAGGTTTAACACTCCATCATTGAACTCCTCCAGTTTCTCTAAGTTCATCTAGCCAACTACATGAAAGAAAATAAGGATGTGCTCATCTTTTTCCCTATTTACAAAAAATATTCTACATCCATAACATTCCACTAAATACCTCACTAATACATTCAGGTACAAGTAAATATATACATTTGACTGGGGGGAAAAAAAAGCAAATATTCATAAATTGAGGAATATTTCTGACCAAAGTCAGTTGATGCAACATTCTACTCACCCATGACAAAGGACTTCAGTGCCAAAAGGAAGAGAACATTAGGGACCTCAGCTTCTCCCTGTAGGGATTCCAGTAGTTACCTGCCATTCCTGATATTACTACATCTTATTTTCAAATTCTAGCAATATTACAAATGGGTGTACTAAATTACATATGCTTAATATTTTTGATAGGTTACAGGGTTGAAGTTTAGAGGAGTCCTGTTAAATCTTCTCATCTGGGTAGAAAAGGATGATAGGGAACCAGGATTAATATCATCCTTTTCTACCAAGATGAGAGGATTTTTGTGGCCAGGTTTGCTTTACTAGCAATCACTATACTTACAAATATTGGTAAACCTTATGTAAGCTTCTTGTAAGGCTGAAGCCTAAAGCATTAGAAAAAGAAAGAACACACATAAGGGGAAAGAAGTTAATGGAATTCTTCTTAACAAGTTGGTATCTTCATCTAGTAAGATATTGGAGGGGGAGAGTAATTTGTAGTATTGAGGCTCCCAGATCCCAGTGCCATGGGAGGATCTGTTAGGAAGGTTTGTAAAAAATGCCTTTTGAAGTCTTTATACTAAGAAGCAGCAGCAGTTAAGACTAAATTATGTGAGTGCTCATGTGAACCTGCCTGTGCTCACAAAGAGGGAAGCTGACTGATGGAGAAATTCCATAGTCACTGCCAGATACATTTCTAATCACTAGCTCTGTCTCATACTGAGTATTTCCAGGCATTCAGGCTGAAATTCCTTAGAGATTCTTTTCTAATGTTTTTCCATAGCTGTGTGCCCAGAACAAGAGCCCTCCTTGAGTAAGAGATTAAAGTAAGCTAATTCTGCCTTGGAAAAGGGTGGAAGCATGACAGTGAATAACAGGAAGGCCCTGGAGAGCTGAACCACACTGCCATGGCAATTGGAGGAAGCATTATCCACCTTCCCACACACTGCACCAACTGCAGCAGTTGCCCTTAAACTGCTCAAGGACTACACACTGCCTGCACCAGAAATTTTTGCTCCACCACATGATCAAGTGACCCAGGCAACTCTCTGTGTCTAAACTGCATCACTATTGCCAGTCCTGCAGCAGCATGTGCCAATGGAATAATGAAATAAATTGTGAAGAATGCCTCTGAAATCAGAATACATTCGAGATTTTGAGTAGCTTCCCTCACAACAACATTTGAGAATTAAAAGCCAACAGCCAATGACTGAAATGAAAGAAGGTTCAGTCTCATTTCCCTTTTCAATACAAGTCTATCCAAATATTTGAGCAGATGTATCTGTCCTATTGCCTTTTAAGAGCTCTATGTTTTGTCACTGGTTTTGTTTTGAGAATATGAAGATAGGACTAGCCAATTTTATTTAAATCTATGGTAGGAAACAAGTTTAACATAGCATTCATGTTCTACTTACGGTTTATACAAAATTAAATCCTTATTATTTAGTTATATGACTTTCTGCACATTGCCTTTCAAAATTTAAGCAGTGGTGGAAGTGCACATGGAACGCAGCTTAGAAGTTAAAAATAAGTTGCCAATAGAGATGTTTATATTATCCCCTGAGCAGAAAATTCTTTAAGTGAAATCTGCTCCATTTAATTAGTACTTCTCAAAAGTGATCTTTGTGAAGTAAGACCCAGTTCCACAAATTAGTCTGCAAAACTGTCTTAGATGTTTGCACTTTTTTCCTCACAAAAATAATTGGGTAAGTTGCTTATGATGTTGAGCAGTCAGGATCATAATGTTAAAAGCTTTAACTAGGCATTTAAATATCCCATGAGCATTTGAAATTACCAAAATTTGTCAACATTAAAAAGATCAAGCATTATTTACTGAATTTCTCATTGAAATAACAGCAAATACAGGAAAGAAAAGTATTTTAAATTAAAATCAAATCAGCAAGATCATATACTAAGCACCAGAGCTACCATAAAGCTTTTGATGTTGTCTACCAGTCATTTTGCTTGAGAGAGAGTTGCTACATACATGGCACTCCTGAAGATAAATAATTTGCTTGCATATCTGGGTCTTCATTTTGGAGTAGTTTGGGTATATGGAGCAGTAGCCATTGCCAGAATCAGGCTAGCTACTCCTAGGAAAAGTAATCCTCTTGCCTTCCTCCCCCATTTCCAGCATCAGAAATAAAGCAAGTTCTTGCTCCTCTTCCCACCCCAAGAGTACAGGTTAGATCAGGCTTCACCCTTCAGCGTTGATACATAGTGCTATAAAGTCTTCCACTGACCTTGTTGTTCTCACTGTCAGCTTCCCTTTCCACTCTCCAGTTAGTCATTGGCCTCAGTATATTCTAAACAGTTGATAGTGAAAAGTGATCAACTTAAAAAGAGGAATAACTCCCCAAAACTAAGACTCAAGAGTGCAAAATAGAGCAAGGCTCACATACCTTGATCTCACAAGAAAACCTACATAACCAAGTTATTAACACTTTAAGTAGCATCATTGCATGTTTTATGAAGAAATTCTTTGAAATTAGGCTTTTAAGGGGAGAAAGAATGCTATCAGTAAAAAGATGAGTGTACCAATAAAGGGTGCTTATAGAGACAAGTTTCTTTCTTTCTGATCTAAGTTTCTGCAAGATTAGGAATGAAGTGCAGAGGAATACCATACTTGAAGCAGTCCAAATTTGCTCTGAAAATGATACATCACTGGCAGGACTGTTTAAAGTTATTGTTTTATATTTTACATCATTATCATCATTATTTGTGGTGGAATCACCACACATCCCTGGAAGTGATTTAAAAAGCTTTTGAATCAGGCACTTGCAGACATGGTTTAGTGGTGAACATGGTAGTTCTGGGTTAATGGTAGGGCACAATGATCTCAGAGTTTTTTTCCAAACCTAGCAATTCTGTGGTTATTATTCCACTCAATATAATATTTGAATACCTTTCAATTCTTTGGGAATCCAAATGCACAGAAATAATGGGAAGAGTTCACCCTGATTTCAAATGTCCAAAGAAAAATCAGATATTGTAAGATTTGCTGAAGTACAAAGCTTCTGACTGACAAGGCAGAATAAAATGAAAAGGAGTTTCATATAAATGGGTCAATTGACAGCTAAAACATGGAACTTCTAAAATTGAGGGGAAAAAAGATAATACCAGGTTAAAATTCTTAAAAGACAGCATTATATACTGCTTTCTTAAATATTTTGTTATCTATTACTGTTCCTACAAAATATATAGATAAAGGACATATTGATTTTCTTTCCTCCCATTAAAATCCACTTATAGAGTAGCTGCATTTCTTTTCATATTTGGTACCCTATTTAATATTCTTACTTTAACCTCTATGATTTATCCTGTCTCAGCATATCAAAGATTTCAACAATATAGGCACATTCATTTGGACATGACGGAAATTCCTGGAAAAACTGAAGGCTGGAAATGATAACAGAAGTATAGTCTGCCTGATATGTTAGTTTAAAAATTGCTATGAACTGCTACATAACATAGCTCAATAGCAAAGGGGATCAAGCACCTTCCTTCTTTAAAAGTTTTGTTGATTTGGAGGTGGAGGATGGGGAAGGAACTGCAGTCAGATTACTCTGGTGTAATCTCCAAGGGTGTCATAAGATACTAATAATAATTCTGGAAGTTCAAGAAATTTTGAAATGTTTATAAGCTCCACTTTTGAAAGCTTAGGTGATACCTCAAATTTTAGCACCTGTCAACTCAAGTACATCAGAGCAGAAGGTGGCACTGGTGTAATGGTGGTGGGGAGTGTGAGCCTCTGGAATATCACAGAGGACAACCAAGTGAACAAGGTTTCTCTCCCAGATAGGAACTGAACACGTGAAAAGGACACCTAGACATTTGTACTGAAATTAAAATAGTGAATAAGTTGTGTCTCCAGGCGAAAGAACCATAACTGAGTGTGATTAGTTTTTAGGTGGTCTCTGAATATTTTGCTAATTTGTGTGTGGTTTGTTTGAAATTACAAGTTTTGTTTGTTTTGGTCTTTAAGGAGAATGAGTGTTGCAGGAAACAGCACTGCAAAGTCTGCAGACTGATCCAAGGGGAAGACTTTAGGCTGCATGGCCCAGAAGGAAAACATGACACAGGATGAAGGATGGAAATAAAGGAATTATAATATATAAAATTGTCAGGATGATCAACAGCTCAGGACAGAAATGGACAGCACAATGTGAGAGCAGCAAAAGAAGGGTGAGAAAGGGGAAAGTAGAGGAAAAAAAGTATTTTTAATTATAACTAATTACTAATGCAACTAAAATTTTTCTCCAAAAATGGGAAAGTTCGTCAGCATCTCTTGGATGAAACTTTATCTTTGGGACTGCAACACTGGTTCTCTTTTTTAAGTGTCTGGCATACAACTCACTTTAGCCCTCTGAATCCATTTTTAAATCTGTGTAATCACCACAATAATTATTAAAAGACTTTCAGATTGCAAGTATTAAGTCAGTTTGTTTCATCTGCAGATTAACACCAACAATCTGTCCACTGTCTTACTGCCTTGCACTGCACCCAGAAAAACATTTTTTACCTGGAACAGAGTTGCTGCACATCATCATCATCATACCAGTCTGGAGTCTTTTCATACCATGGTTAAGTAACCATACTTGAGATTAAGGATATAATCATTTGTAGAGGTTTTATTAAATTTTACTTTGCTTTGTTTACCTGGCATCAACATTGAGTTGCTTGTATCTATGTTGGTTTTTAAATACCACGGGACATTATTATCAGATTATTATATTGGATAATTTTACTTAGTTTATCTAGAGTGCTGTGCACTTTGCATGTGCTACTACAACCATTGCTACAACAGCAGTCAACATTTATTTTAATTCTACTGTTTAAGGGACATTGCATAAGAAAAACTAACACTTCTTTTACAGTAATATGTGAACTTTATCTCGAAGCAGAAAATACTAAACATTTTTAAAGGCTAAATCTGCTCCAAGCAATTCTGCATAAACTATTATTATGAATAATTTAAAATCTAAAGTAATATTTAGTTATTTCTGACAGTGAAACAGCAAGAAACTTATGCCAGCCTGGTTTTCTTCCCTGAGACTGTTTCATAATAGACTATCAATATTTACAAATTCTCTTGTCATAAAAAGAGCATATGAGCACTGATTTAATTGCTGAGACAGTATGTTCACATATGCTCTGGACCAAAATTGAGCTGTTTTTCAACAAGAGACTATCACCATCAGTTTTCTGTAGCACACACACACAAAATGCCAAAGTCTACTCTTCTTAATACAAGGCCAGTGGGAAGTTTAAAGATTATTTGTACTTTGCACTGCAACTTTCCCTAATCAAAAGAAATCTTAAGTATGTTTTTTAGGCACTTACTTCTCGTTATAGCACGAATTGAGAGTATGTGTATAGAACCAGCATAGAAAAGCAGATTACTTTTATTAAAAAACATGTTATATTCTTGCAAATATCAAAACTCTCCCTGCATAAATGAATCTCGGTGGCTAGGCAAAAAAATCCACAGATTGCCAAGAAAACTTCAGAAAGTCTCTCTGCATGGAGATGTACAAAGTCACTGCTCATCTCCTGCATCCACAGCTGCTCAGCAGGTGCCTGGCAGGAGGCACCAGGCTGCTGTTCTTCAGCTGTAGGAAGCACATGGAAAGAGGACCTGCAATGATAAAAAGCCAAACAGCAGTTTTTAGTGCCATACTGGTTCTTCCTAGAGATATGTATCTGCTTATATCAAGCCTGTCCCTCCCTCTTGCTATCCTTTGTGCAGTTTCCTTCCTTCTGTCTTGTACCCCACCCTTTTCCCATTGCCCTTCAGTCTTTGGCATAGCAGAACACTTACACACCTTGTGAGTAACCTCGGGGTTTATTGCATTTTTTAAGTGAGCAAATACTCTCCCTCCACAGTCAGGAAATTAATTTGATGCTCTAAGTCACAGCTTTACCCTTGCTCTGCCATATCAGGATGCCCTGACCTCAGCAGCAGTATCTGGCTATGTCCAGCCTCCAGGGGAACCAAGGAAACAAGGTACATTGTCCAGACTTAACTATTCCTTGCCTCAGTGACAGCAAAGGTACCTGCTGTATTTGCCAGGTCCTGATTCAAAAATCCAGACTGCTGAAGCTGTCAGAAGTATTGGAGAGCAGGTAAATACTCTTCCCTCCTCCTGATCCCAAAAGCCATTCTCCACCTCTTCCCAGCAGCCTAGATCTATAAAAAGAGCAAGCAGTATAATCCAGTGGTTTGGGTACCCTTTTTTTCTGGCAAGAAGTGTTTCCCCATCTGTTCTCTAAAGACAGAAGAGAGATCAGATGGATGGCCCAAGCCATCTGCACTGCAGGTCTGGGTGCAACAGCTCCAGGCTGAAGGAGGTTCAAGGTTCTTCTTTCTCACCCACATACCTTCCTGAAATGCAAATTTCCCCGTTTTGGATTTGGGCTCAGAGAACAGGGTCATAATGTAAATTTGGGGCTGTAAGCACAGAAGGTAAAAATTCACTAGCATACAGCTGAATTTCAGGAAGCATTTGATTGATGCTCACAGAAAGGTACATGCAGATATAGGCTTTACATACACTCTAAGGAATTTCTGCTCTTTCCTTATAGGATAAAGCACACAAGAATGCAGACAATTAGGAAATGCACTACCAGGCTATAACATCTGCACACTCTGTTTTATTTAACCTGGAAGACAAAATTGTATCTGTGACAGCAGTGTTTAGAAAAAATTTCCTTCTATCACTGAATCTATAAACTAGGACAGAGTGGAACTGGGGGGTCTTTTTAACATTTTCCTTCATTTTCTTTCACTTCAGTTCATTAATTGAATCACCAAAAGTAATCCCTTGCTCCCAGAAGCAAGGGTCTGTAAGAATACAGTAAGTTTAGCGATATCATTTTGGTTCTTGAGCCAGACACTTGAGCATTGTATTTAATAGAATTTGAGAAATCTTTCTAATGTTGATTTTCACAATTGCTCACCTCTCTTAATTTCTGGAGTCCTGTGGAAAACCTTGATGAGATTTGCAAAACTATGCAAAAATTCTGCATTTCTGTTGTTTGTTGAAATCTACTATTGGATAGCCCTTATACTCAACAGTGGATGATTATTGCTTTCTACATTTTCAAAACATTCTGAATTTTTAATCCCTTTCATCTGTCTACCTCCTCTCTCTTCCACACTGAAAACCTCCATGCTGTTTAAACTCTTCTCATGAGAAGAGGTTACTCAAATTATATGATAGAACAGACACAGTTTAGAAAAATATATTATTGTAACCTCAGATTTTCTGTTTGCTTCTTTCCTACTATTCCATAGTACTTCACAATAGAAAAAACAGTGATGATAAGATCTTTTCTGGGTAATAATAGACAGCTGAAAGATCCTGGCCCATGCACAGAAAGCAATGATAGCACAAAAGCTGAGACTTCTGACAGCCACCTTTTTCTGACTGCTTTGAAAATCCAGTGTCATTGCTAGGTTTCCTCACATCATTACTCAGCTCCAGGATTATGTATGAGTAGAATGAAATCATTATGTACATGCACTGATCTTTCCTACAGTCTACTTCCATTCTCCTCTACATTGTTAAAAATGTCTCTGCTTCCTCCTTTTCCTCCTTCTTTGTTAATTTTGTTCTTCAAAACTCTTAAATAACCTAAAGACACCATAGCAAAAAAGGGAAAGTTTTCTCACAGATTAAGAGTTGGCTGAAAAACAGGCACAGAAGGACTGGAATAAATGGATGGAGCTTTTTACTGGATGTCCTCTGAGCAGTGGGCTTTCAATACTTTGCCTTCTTGGTTCTAGCCCTGGCCTCAAAAGTATGCCCAAACACTTAAAGCCACCTAAACCTTCTGCTGTGCTTCCTTTTTTTTTCTGTGAGCCCTCTTGAAGAGCCTTCTCTGTTAATTTGTCTGATTTTTGTACCCCTTGCTGATGAACTGATGGTATTTTTCTACTTATTTTGTCCTCCCCCACCTCTCCACCCCCAATCTCCAAAAACGCAGAGAACTCATTTCCTTTGTGTTCCCATTAGTAATCACAATGCAGTAATCATCAAGACTAAATTATCTCCACTGTCCTGCTGATGAGTACATACTTGAACACTGCTAGTCAGGAGAAGCATATTCATAGTACAGCAATTTTCATAGCAACAACTATATGGAAGCAACAACATTCACAGGAGTAGAGCTTCCTTTTACTTTTACATTTTATTATTTTTTTAACTTCTACCTAACCCTATCATGTCATTATCATTGACTTTTTAGGAATCACTGAAGTATAATAAGTAATTTGAAATATCTGTTCAACTCACAGTTGAAAATCCTAAAACAGACATTGAAAGAAAGTTGTCTTCTGTGGCACACCAACATCAAATTTCTGCCTCAAAGCCAAGGGGAGTATAACAAAAGGATTATTTATAGCAGTCAACAATATTAAAGCAGAACTCATCAAGGTCTCAGAAAGCCTTGAAGCTGTTTGTTAATAATACAATTTCCACAGTTTGGAACAGAATAACTACATTTTACTGGCAATATTACTCTTAGATTTGCAGTTCATGAGACTCTGAACACCTTAACTGCCACTACACACTTCTGTTCTTGTGTGTTTTTTCCCATCTGGGTATTGCAGGGATGGTAACTTCTGGAAAAATTTCCCTCAGGGTTTCCAACTAAGGCCACATTTTCAATGCTGATAAGCTTTCTGAATGCTATGAGTTTAGACTAAAATTTCCTGTGCCAGAAGTGTGCCTTGGAACATAAGGAGGAACTTCTTTACTGTGTGGATGAGCTCACACTGTGGCAGATTGCCCAAAGAGGTTGTGAATCCTCCTCACTGAAGATATTCAAGATCTATTTGGACACAAGTCTGTGCCTTGTGCTCTGGGCTGACCCTGCTTGAGCACAGAGGTTGACCTAGATGAGCCCTGTGGTCCTTCCCAACCTTACCCCTTCTGTGATCCTGAGATTTAGTTTTGTGATTTTCCATTATGTAACTAGCTTTATAGGAAAGTGGGAAAAAACACCAAAACCCAAAAAACCACTACAGGATAACTAGTGTTTCACAATTAAGTTTTCATTAATGCCATTAATGCTATGCTCTTCAAGTTACACATTGCTGTCTTTGCCTAATCTGACTAGTACCACATTCACACACAACAATTAACCAGTTTTAACAAACACACATCCACAGGTTTTCTCCCCCATATGATAAAATATCACTGTCAATTGCTATGATAAAAGGTCCTTTTACCTTATTATATTAACTTTTTTGTGTGTGCCTCATTATTTCTTCATGTTGATTACTCAGTGGAAGAGTTGGATTCTATTTAAGGCTATGGAAAAGGTCATGGACAAAAGGGAACTCGAGTCTCTGTTTGCCATTTTAAAAGAAAACTACCACACTTGTGTTAATATTTGCTTTCACTTACAGCAGGTACACTCAGGCTATCTGAATAGCAAATCATGGTGGGCAGTGTGAATGAAAAAGTACTGAAGTGAAGTTATTGGTCTCAGGAGAAAGATGTTGACATGTAAGAATTGATTCTTTTTCAACAGAAATCTCTGAAAATATTTGGGATTTCTTGTTATGGTTAAAAGTTGTTCAGCTACCCAAACTTATCACCTGCCCACTGAAGAGAAGAGAAATGGCATTATTTGTATCTGATATCCAGAGAAGTAAAATAAGTAATCAGAACATGCAAGTTGAAACACAAGGCTCTTAAAATAGTTGAAACTGAATGCAAAGAAAAAGTTTCTACAAAAAAAAAAATTTTTTTCAATAAAAATAAGGTTACATGGCCACAGGACACGAATGACTTCTGGGTTTGGTCACCTGGCTGATTCCTTTTGGTGGGAGGAGTGAAAACATTGTGAGAAGAATTTTGGTTGCAATTCCAGTCTTAATTCAGCAGACAGACAATCATTTTTAGATGCAAATATTACCACTGCTTTCAAGGAATGGTGTCAAACCAGGTTTTCTAAGAGATAATAAAGGTCAGGATTTGAGGTTTGCTGCCTGAATCCATTAATAACATTCAAAAAACAATGTATTTTATATTGCGAAAAATTATTTATTGAGAGGCAATATTTCATAACTTTCAGAAGTGTTTGATTGCTAATTGTGAGAGTTTGCACAGACTGTAAAAAGGGTTCAGTCAGGTCAGGATCTTCCAAAACAGGCTCTGACAGATAAAAGCAATACTTACCTTGCCTGCTCTGCCTTGGTTGTCAGAAGTTACCAATGCAAGACATCCCTTCCAGCATGGTATTATCTCTGTCCTCAAAATCATTCATCTCTTTGCTCTCTTGGCCATCTTGGAAGTGGATGCAAACAGAGAAATTAAGCACAGGAAGATCAAGACTATCCTTGCTTTACAAGAAAGACTGGAAGCAAAATGGAAAGTGCACTGAAAGAATTTGTAAAAGACTATACTAAAAATGCAGTTATGCTCCAGATAGAAGAAAAAATGGCAGGAAACTGCATCTTGGAAAGGTTGATACAGGGTGGCATTTCCTCCCACACAGCTTTGGTACCAATATGCTAATGCTGTGTATTTGACAGTAGTCTTCTCCAGCTTCTGCATCTGTGACAGCCAAGGCATGAAACAGCATTTAAAATAGCATTTGCTCATTATTTTAAAGTAGTATCTAAGTTCATAGCTGCCATGGTATTAAAATGTGACTCAGATAATCACTAGTTACTGTTCAATCCAAGATTGCAGTTAAACTGGAGTTACTTATATGAAAATGGAATCTTAAGGGTATTAAATTACTAAATTCACAGACATCCTAGAAACAATGCTTCATACATGTCAACACATCAGGGATGCTGAGAAAGCTTGTTATGTCTGAAAATTGCAAGGCATGGTCTCTTGATGGAACTAACGTAGGAATGTAGGTGCTATTTTGCTTTTTAAACCTAGATTAATTTCCTTTGTTCTTTTATAAGCTTTTAAATATCTATAAATGAGAGCTTGGTTCAGCCATTCACTGCAGATTGAATTATTCAGTCTAATTACTTTTTTCTTATGTTATATGAAAGCATTACTCATAAGTTCAATTTTACTGGATGACTGATCTAAAAATAGACCTGCATCTCCAGTCCATTTTACACACTGAATGAACAGATAAACACCATAATTCACTTTCACAAAGGTATTGTCTTCATGAAAATTATACAGTTCAGTCCACAGAATTAAAAAATTAAGTTGTACTAAGTGATTAAAAAGCACATTGGTGGTGTTGAACTCTGCAGAGATTGAGAATGTAGAAGGCAGCTAACAAAGTTTCAGACTGGAACTAGGAACCAGAGAACAGCGTGACATGGGGTGGTAGGGGAAAATAAAGAGTTCAGGATTGTGTCAGAGTGTGCCTTTAGTGACTCACTTGGCAAGAAGAGAATAGTTTCTTTGTATTAATCCTCAGTGCATCTGAGTTCACCTGAAGCAGGGAACAATTTCTGTAACCTGCCCAGAATGCACTCTATTTCCTTTCCCATGGCCTCTCCCAGAAGCACATCACCAAAATGTACCCTACCCATTCAGCAGAGTTCTCTGGGGAGCAGAGCATGAATGAGGAGAAAGTATCCATACCCAGAGAGAGCAAACAAAGTGATGGTCACCATGTCCTTTCCAAGAGGAACTCAGAAAAAAACAAGTTTCCAAATTGCCCCTTACTTTCTCCATTCCCTATAACTTTTGAATTGAATGCTTTCACAAGGCATATTTTTCAGTATAGATTAAATGTGCAGGCCAAAGCCATGGAGAGGGAGAAGGGGCACAGGGACACACAGGGAAAAACATCTTCATATATTTGTCAGCACCTTCCCTTAGTTGACCAACATAACAATGAAAGAGTTTCTATTGAACATCAGTGGTTTGAAATAGTTCAGGATTATTAGTAGGTCAGGGATAAAAATAATCTATTTCCAAGATTCACAGCACAATAGTTTATACAATTCTGCTTCTTTTAATAGTCAACAACTTTTATCACCTAAACATTTTTATTCATTCCAAAGCAAATTTCAGCTTCCTTAGTGTACTGCTGTTATTTTATTGCTTTCATTTCCATTTTCTCCCTTGCAGTAAGGTTCCACCACAGAGATTACACAGCCATTCATATGTTCAGCAGGGCTAAACAACTACTGGACAAATCCCAAACCATTTTACTGCCTGGGGGCCAAGAAAAGGAGTTTTCACATGTCTGCAAAACCATTCTGGATTGGAATTACTGACCCTGAGAAAGTTCATATCATCCTCTTTCCCTGCTTGCTAATTTCACTGTTCATTTTCAATCAGCATGTTCCATCTTGAAATAATTACACTCAAGAGATTAGTTCTACAGTTATGTGTCCAGTCTCAGAAATCTCAATTACTTGCACTCATCACAAACAACTTTGGCCCAATTTTTATGTCACAGGGGAAAAAAAAAATTAGAATGTTACTCTCCTTTTGAAGGAAAACACAGAAAAAATAAAAAACAATCTTGTCATACAAATTACTGCAGTACCAAAGCACTGTCATTGTAGCTCCCTAGGAAGGGAATAGTGTGGCAAGTGTATAATAAACAATTTAAGCTTCTTTCTTCTGAAAGATAAAATGATTGCTTACCTCACATATCTAAAATACAAAGTATGTAAGTTGCAGTTAGGACTGTAATTTTCCAAGCACAAATCCTAAAACTGGACAGAATCCCAGCTCCATATTACTGCTGTGTGTTCCACGTTGCAGGAAGCTCAGATTTGCAGCCCTGGGATCACTGCTATTTGTGAAGTTTAAAACAGAAACCAGCTCTTCCCACCCTCAGCCCTGAGCTTGTCCTCCAAGAACAGTGTATTCCTAGATGGGTAGAGGAAGGGTTTCAATCATGAGCACTGCCTGATTCAGGAAGAATTTTGAGCATTTGCAGTGTTACCAAGCACCACCTCCCTTCTCAACCAAGTATTTTCACAGAATCATGGAATAGTTTAGATTGGCAAAGACCTTTAAGACCATCAAATCCAACCCTTAACCTGGCATTTCCAAGTTCACCACTGAGCCGTGTCCCTAAGTGCCACAACTACAGGGGATGGTGACTCCACCACTCACCTGGGCAACCTGTTCCAAAGGTTGAAAAAATCTTTCTGGGAAGAAATTTTTCCTAAAAAGTCTAAACTTCCCTTCGTTCAAGGGAAAATGGTAATGTGACACAGCTAGCAGTGGTAGATTTACCAAGTTGTAAGAAAACAAAACATATTAAAAAACAAACTTAAAGAAGCACTGAGCTGATATTTTGACTATCTGGTGATGTGTAGGAATAGGAAAAAATACATCACCTTTTAAAACTGAGTTTTCACCTCTAGATTTACTATCAGTTTCTTGTAAAAGCATTCTACAGAGCACACTATTTGTAAACTGTCATCAATATAAAGAAGAAACTGTTTAGGAGATGCTATCATACTACTGCAGTATTTTTTCTCTCTAAACACATCTATCATAAGCCTTTCTCAGTCTTTCTTAGTGTAAAAGTAGCAACCAAGGATCATCATATTCTTTCAAAGATTGTTGAAAGGTCTGAACATGAAGAAAATCTTTCGACAACCTTTGTAAAATGACCACAGAACTCCCAAAGTCATTCTTTTAACAGAGATAGAGCACTGTATCTGCACAAGTCCATGAATACCTAAGGACACCACCATTCAGCCTGGTACCTGCATTGCAAGTCAGACTTCCAGCCCTTTCTGTGGCCTTCAGCTTTCAACACAGTCAATACACTTAAACATTCAATCTGCTGTTGCAGTGTAATTTTTATGTGTTGACTTTCTTGTTCTGTGTGACATTTGCTTTTCCCTTCCTTTATATATTCTTCCTCTGTCAGCCTAAGGCCTTCTTAACATAGCTGCCTCTTTCACTATGCCATTAAAGCACTTTTTCCTGTGATCCATTGATTTTAATTCTTTCCAGCTAGTAACAGCATATTTCTATTTTATATGAGAAACTGTCCACAACACAGATTTCTGATTACATTTTCTGCTGAAAAACAAAGCACCTTTGTTCTAATCAATTTTTTCTTTAATATAGTTGGAAATTGGGCCCTATATTAATATATTTTCCCCTGAGATAATACATTTACATCAATATTTCATTATATAGTTGACTTGAATTTTGGAGATTCTTTCTTTAGGTTGGTCACAGTAGATACCAGTGTTCATAATATGTGCAGAGACTGAAGTGACCACTGGAAGTCACAATATTTTCTTTCAATGTCTTCCAGAACAAGGGAACACATTGAAATAGCAGGACAAATGCAAGCAAAGAGCTTTTCTGAGGAAATATTCACAATTATTGTAACTTACCTGATCTACAGACCAAAGTAACAAAGATATATGGATTGATTTTACTGAAGATAAGACATAATGATGTCTGGTATCTTTGTTTAAAAGGAACCTATAAAATCCTGTTTCTTCAGAGTGCCAGAGAATGCAAAAGGAAACAAAAAGTCTTTTCTGAATTCTTCAGCTTTTTTACATTGGTCAGTATCTAAGCCTCAACAGTGAAATTCAACATTTCTCTCAGAGGTTCTGTGTTCTGTGGGTATATTTTAAATTTTCTACTTTCCTTTGTCATTTCCCACTTTTTACAGCCACAGAGCAAGGTTCCTCTGCCTATACAGTCTTACTTTCTGAAGGGTCTGACCATACCACAACTAAGCAATGGCACATGTAATTTTAGATGGAACTTGTTCCTGTTTAAGGAAAAATAGGTTTTCCCCATCATAAGTGGCAAAAGATAGCATTTGCACGTGCTGACTTTAACATCTTTTGTCCAAAACAAACAAAAAATCTCAATATACTTGGAATTTCTATGCTAGATTTGTAAGTGAGGACAACAAAGATTTTTAGACTTAGTATGAAACGGTGGAAGTAGAGGAAGATAAAAAGTTCAGCTGCCTCCCCTGCCATTTACTCCAGTAACAAATTCATGACTTAGCTATTATTAGTACCTCAGCCTGGAACAGCTAACCAAAAGTCTCACTGATTGCATTGCAGTAGCAGCATGGACTTTTTGTTGCCACTGTGAAGTAATGGGAACATCACTGTTGCACTGTTATGCTCTGATTCAAGGATGACAAAATTGGCATTTAGAAGTACATGTAAGCCTAGAGCCACAACCCAACCCTTCTGAAAAGTGTGTATTCCATGTTTGGTACAACGAAGTTTCCTGCAGTTGTAAGGTGTTAAAGATTTGTGTAAAAGCTTCCTTTAGCAAAATACCTTGAAGTCACTTGAAAAATGAGTGTGGTTTGTGGTAATTATTGCAACCATTAGTAAAACAGATATGAATTCCCACTTATCAACTCTACAGCAATAGTGCATGTTTCAGTCATTAAACTGCAAGTCAAATATTTGTCAATTGTTAAGCTACAGATCCTTGACATTCACCAGGCCATCCAGGACTCTCTAGTCCTCTTCTATCCAACCATTAGGTTCTAGGAACACTTAAGTTTTTCCAATGTATGAGCTTGGGGAAGACAGAGTAACCTTTAGGCTTTCTGAGTTGAGACCATTGGCAAGCATTCTTTCCACCACAAAAAGGGCAGATATAATTAGCTTTTAAAGCAGCATTCTACTTAAGAAAAAATGGTACACATGCAGTCTGAACAGATTCTGAAGTTATCAGTTTAAACCAATGTCAAGGCAAAACATCCTGTTTCAATGGAAAAATGTTCCATTCATTTCTCCTCCCAGACCTTTAGTTATTAATCTTTTAGAAGAAAAAATCCATTTCAGGGAGATCTGAAAAGAAAATTATACTAATCATTATATCCTGTAGTTCTTAAACCTTGTAAAATAGTTCTTCTCTGAGAAGAAATCAGAATGACACAACTTGCCACAACACAGCTAAAGTCTTTGACAGATGAGTCACCATGTCATAAGAATGAAGAAATTCAAGTCATGCATTTACTAATCTTTCCCAAATTAAAGAAACAAGAGTGTGAAATAAAAAAACTGAAGGTAAAGTAATAAATCAAAACTCTCCTAGAATATTTGTTCCCTAATACCAAATACTATCACAGATATGATGCAATTTCAGAAGTTTTGTTGCTTTCAGTTACCATTACCATTTTGGGCAATTTCAGTTATTTTTTTAAACTCTTTGGCTTAACACATAATTTTCATCATGGGTATCATTGTACAGCTTTGGAAATATGCAATCTCATAGTCACAAATCACCAAGTTTTGCTCCCTCTTTAATATCTATACAAGTTTGGTTTTATTTAAAAAATGTATCTTCAAAATTGGTTTAAGGCACAGAAACTTAAGGAAAAAAAAAAGTTGTAAGGAATCTAGACTAGAGAAATAATGATTTTCTAGTTTCATAGTTTCTAACTCATTCAGCAGAATTTTCAAACTTTTCTCAGATCCTTGGGCAATGGAAGCTTATGTTATGAATTTGAGGCATGATTTTACAGGCTACTTACTCTCCCAGTCATCACATTAGAGAAATTAATCTGGCCACACAAACAAAAGCCTAATCACAGCTACAAGCACTAACTGAAAGAACAAAGATATGAGAGCCCAGAGGGATAGAAATCAGTTTTGAGTTGACATGAATATCTTTTGGAAACTCAGGTTAGATAATTGATACCTTCCCACCATGCTTTTAGAACACTTTTACCTTAGATAGCAAATAGAATTTCTAGCTAGGAAACATTGCCAGTGAATTCAGAACTCTCTTGATCCCAGGAAGGTCATAAGAGAACTACTAGGAGCTTACCAGCTTATTAAACATTCTTGTACCAATAAATTCATTTAACATCTGTTGTAAGCTGAAACTCTCATGGTGCCTCATTGAGCTTCTTCTGCTTGGTTGCACTTTTGTTTATAATATGAGGGTATATTTTCAAGTTGCAGCTGTGTCTAGAAACTCCATACAAACTAAAAGGAAACCTAGCAACATAGAAAACTGATTTTTTTTTTTCTCTTTTTTTTCTTTTATTTTTTAAAAAGCCACCAGATTTCATGGAGAAATTATTTAGAAGAAAAACACTGCCATTTCACGGATGTCCTAGAAAAGATGAACAATGAGACTCACAGTAACACATTTCTGCTCTGCCATAGATTTTGTAGTATTTGTGACTAAATTTCTACAGAGCAACGACTAAATCATACCTGTGAGAAGATGAGCCTCCCATTACAGCTTAGGCTCAGTTTTCCAATTTTCCTTTTCTCAGCCAGTTGATGTCTACTGGTATTTTACCAGAACCCTTCTCAGTATGGCAAGTGTGTGTTTCTATAAAGAAATACACATAAGCACACTCCTCAAAAACTGATCAAAGCTTGTATTTCTCAACACAGGTTTAGTTTTTCCAACAACCACTGAGCACTTCTGCACCATTATACATCACAGCTCAGATGAATGCCTCAGGAGCTGTGGACCATTTCCAAAGGCCTGATGTCCTTGCAGAGACCTTCTGCAAGTCTGTTCCAGAAGCAGAGTTACAGAGTCCTAAGAAGTGCACAGGACAAGCTCTTCTGCAGGACTGCAGCTTGCTGTCAGCCTGGCACAATGCTGGCATATTGGAGCTGGTGTATTCCAGTGAAAGGCACAAACTTGTCTCAGAGCAGGCACATCAATGCCAAGATCCACTCCCAGCTGGCAGTGTGGACAGGTTGCACTAGGTTTGGCTCCCTCCCATCCTCTGAGAGTATCCCAGACAGCTTCACACCCTAAAGCATACTTGCATGTCCTTATGCCAAGCCCCAGGTTTTCATGCTACAAAGACCTGTCATTTCACAGGTTCTAAATTCATCACTTCCACCCTGGATTATGTCTGAGTGGGACTGAGGCTCTGCATGGGGCTTGCAAGAGATTTATGGCAGCTACTACAAGTGTGCTGTGGTACTTGGCCTCAGTCCCTGAACACAGTTCCTGGCTCCATTTCACCTGGAACAGACAGAGACTCAGATTTCTTCAGCCTTGTAACAGAAAGGCAAGAAAATCAGCAAGATGCCCCACTCTTTCAGAGATGCTCCCCTCATTCCCTACACCAATTTTCAGCTACACCCTCAACATTCATGAAGGACAATAGACTCTGTGTTTTGCTGTCCCTCTTATTCCCTCTTTCTTCAACTGTGTCATTAACTTCTTTGTCAGGTCTCAGGTGAACTGCTGTGGTTTTGCACTGACCAGTGCAATTGCCTTTACTGCAGCCATCAGCTCAGCTATTCATCCCCTAAAGGAACAAAGATATGCTTTTTTTTTGTCTTTTTTTCCATCGATTGGGTTTTTAGCTGTTGAAGCACTCTTAAAGCCACATATAACAAACTGAATTAATTCACCAAAGCCCTTAAGGCACAATCTCAGCATACAAAAGAAACCTGCCCATAAGAAAATAGATTCACCACCTGTAAAACAGGCAACAGCTCCAAAACAAAAGGATCTGTTGTACCAAAGAAAAAACTATAGAAAACTCCAGTTACATCCTTCTACTGAGATTAAGTACACCACTGGCAAACCAATGCCAGCATGAAAAGTCCATAAAAGGTTAGAGTACTCCTTTTACTATGAGGTTTTAAGAGAAATGTTTTCCTTTTACTCCCACTAGTATCTGATGTCCCAAAAGAAAGGTGGATAAAACCCCAAACAATCATGGAAAACAAAACATGTCATTCCTCTTAAAAAAAAAAAAAAAAAGCTTGCAATTTAGAGAAAAATATGTTTGGGCAATATGTATTTAGATGAAAACCTATTCAGTGTTAGCCTAGAAAAGAAGTCAGAGAAGCTCTCCTCCACCTAGCACCAGCTAACAATGTAAGATTTCCTAGACTCCAGACAGATATCTCTGGTCACAGGGGAAGTGGGGAAAATGTCCTCACTCCACCACTTCTAGCACAGCTGACTGAACCTGGCACAGCAACATTACTGGGGCACTGACTAATTGAAACAAATTAATATTGATTATATTCCATGTTTCACAGTTCCACTCAAAGTCTTATTTCTCTAGGTTCTGCAAGTACACAGCTCTGCTTTCTAAATTAATCAGTTTTATAAGACTATCCCATATAATAAAGGTTCTTAGCACTGGTCCCTGTAAAAGGCAGGAATAAAAAAAGAATAAAAGGGATAATCACAGAATCATTTAGGATGGAAAAGATGTCTCAGACCATCAAGTCCAACCTTTGATCACTACTTGATGGCACAAAGTGCCACATCCAGTCATTTCTTGGACACCTCTGGGAACAGTGATTCCACCACCTGCCTGGCCAGTTCCAATGTTCAACAATTCTTTCTGTGAGGAAATTCCTTCTGATTCCAAACTCTATCTCCCCTGGCACAGCTTGAGGCTATGTCATCTCCTCCTGTCGCTAACATGCAACTAAATGCCAGGAGAGGATTAGGGATGGCCAGAAACCTGAACAGGTCCTTTTTTCTGGCTGGTCAGAAGGCTGCTGGTAAAGGACACAAATGTCAATCATATTTAATACCCCAGAAAGGTGAATCCCAGAGCTCCCCAGCAGCAGCACAGACACATCTCTGCTGAGAAGGCAGAGCAGATAAGCCTGCATGCTTGTTCTTACATGGTGCAAATGAATGTGCACTTACCTTTCTACTGGTGCTTTGGCAGAAGAGACCTTCCTGTTTCTGACACAAACTCCACATCACACAGACGTTGCCAAATGCTTACACAACATTATCAGCCTAGTTACGAACAGAAAGGTCATTTCTGTTTAACAAAGATAAAACCAAAGCTGTTTTTTAAGCATAAGTGAAGGGGGAAGATGAAACAAATACACCTTTTCTCTTCATGAAACCAGGAAAATAAGAGACATGTAACAACATGGGTTATAGATGACTTTCCCTTGCCTTTCTCAGGGGAAAATCAGAAATAGCCACAAATAGATTTATAGGCAGACTAACCCATTTAAATGTTAAATTGCAATCTAATCCAGCATGAGCTAGAACATTAGTGCCTGGATTTCCTATCTGTTGACACCCCACACAGCAAAATCTTCCAGTTACAATGAAATTGCTTTTCTGCTGGTGATGCAGCAGGGAGTTTGGGTGGGGGTGTTTTCTATAACTAGATGCTAACATTTTCCATTGGCCTGGGCATCCTTGAGGATTTAACTTTTCAGTGAAGAGTTTTGCTACAATTGCTACAAAGGCTTGGATGAGGAAGTTTCATCAATTGCCTTGTATTGCTCAGGTGTCAGATTCCAGTTCAGAAAGTCTCAAGGTCTTAAGGTAGGTGTGCCCTATCAAGACAGGGAATGGCAGAGTGCTCAGCAGGTCTGTCTCTCATGTATTGTTCACATCTCATAATCCTTGTCTTCCCTCAGACACTTCTGAGGGTCAAACCTCCCAAGCAGGTGCCCTACAGGTGCTCCTGTAATGCACCACAATGCACTGGAGCACAAGGTGACAGAGCTCAAGGCTCATCACTCCAAAGGACAGCACAGATTAATAAAGAGCACAGGGACATATGCTACCACTTCACAGAAAAACTTCAGAATTTGTATTGCATCTATCCAAAGCTGGCAGTTCAATTAAATATATAATTTCAGGTTTTCCAGAGAGAAGCCTAAATATTTCAGCATAAGTGTCAATTAAGCAAAATTCCTTTATATATCATCCTTGTACTAAATTTAGAAATTCCTAGCCAGCTAGTGGAGGTCAGGGAGAATAGATGGGATGTGTTTATCTGGAAGGCTGTAGCTTTCAGCACTAGCCTCTAAATAATCTATGCTGAAGTCTCAAATTTAACATTTAATAAGGTCTCTAACGTTCAGACCACGAGTCATGAATCCTGGTGATGACATATGCAGATAAAAATTAGAAAATATAATAAATAATGATTACAGCAGGTAAGCAAAAACCCTGTCACTGTGAAGCCAAGAACATCAGCACATTCCTTAATAGTTTGCTCAAGCAGTTTTATCAAGTGATATTTTCTGCTCCCAAGGGATCACTAACTCAGCAATAAGTGGGTGCACATTTAGATGTGATGAAAAACCTACTAGTAAGACCTAAAAATATTCTCCAGTTTCTTCCCAACACCATCTGTATTGAGATGGGATTAGTAGTTTTTTAAAACATACATCAGCCCACATTTCTTCATCAGTTCTCTTACTGTTTCAAATTAAAAGTTCCTCCTGTGGCTCTCAAAGTTCAAGAACTCCCCCACTGTCCTTCTGCTTGCCATTTTGCCTGGTGTCACCAGTCTATTAGAGGAAACCTCTCAGTCATGGAAATTCTTCTGTTACAAGTCCCATACTGGTACTTCTCTTCCACCAAAAAACACAATAAAATATGGTTATATTGAATTGATATTTTGCAGCTATCTTGGAAAATCATCTTTAAAGAGAGACTATGCCAAAAATTAAATAAAAAATTAATTAAAATTAAAATATAAGTAATGTAATTTCAACATTTTGTATGAATAGCAGAAAAATGAAACACTTCCATTTCTTTTCTGTCAGTTCAAGAGGCTCATCTCTTCTTGTGCCAGCTGTACTACTTTGAAGTTATACTTGCACACAGAGATTATTTCCACTCTCTTTTCACTTCCCCCTTGGTATTCACTGCTCCCAAAAATATTAATAAAACTTTGTATAACTAAAGGCAAACACCTCCCATCCTGGCAGGAAACAGAAAATGTAACTGTCCTGCAGGTTAATAAGCTAGAAATAAGACATTGACACTCTGCATGGTTATATGGGTGAAATAAACATAGAATTCCACTTTTCATCTCAAAATGATGCCTACAAAATTAGTGCTACCTGGTTTTTATTGCCCTTAAATGAATCTCCACAGTGGTAAACATTCAGGGGTAAAGATTCAAAAGACTTGTCCCAAGTCACCATGAAAACAGTGACTATTCTATTTCTCTGCAAATATATTTACTGTAACTACATATGAAAGTTGCTGAGAAGGCTAGTTCTAATAGAAGAAGGAAAGGTAAGAATTAAAAGGTAATTTTTCTTATTGAGAGGAAGTACTGGAACTGAGGGCAGGAGTAAGGGGGACAAGCAGGGAAAAAACCAGTCATGCAGGGGCAACTGGCTTCCTTTGATGAGGTGGGTGAGGAAATACTAATTTAAAAACCCAAGGTGAATGACAAAACATCTACAAATAAGTTGAAGATGCTGGAGGTGCCAAGTGTGATCTCATCACCTGGAAACCTTCCAGCCTCTGAATCAGTCCATGGGGGCCTGTTCAGAACTCATGTTCTGAACACTCAGCCACCAAAACACACAGAGATCAGTTATATCACAAATGCCACAGCTGCAAGGCTTGCACTTTAGAAAGGTGTGTAGTACTCTGTCTGTGTATACACTGAAAACTGATGGAAAAACAGTGTGCCTTTTGGATAATTTAACTTGATACTCCACTCCATTATATCTGAACCTAATTTATTAAAATAAAAGTCAATGGAATATTTATAACTATCACAGAACACTTCCAAGAGTAAAAAGTGTTTCTATTTCACTCCTTGTATGTCCTTAACTAGTGCCAGCCAAAACATACCATTGTGTTAGCCAAAATGAAACTAACTGGAGAATTAAAATCTTTCCTATTACTGGAACAGAATTCATTCTATCATACATCATTTGTAAATTAATCAGCACGGATAAGCCATCATTTATAACACCAAACTACTTGACATTCTAATTCTTGTTTCAGTTCACTGAAACAAGCCAGAAAACTCTGGGTAAGCAACACACACTCGGAGTGATTTTGCTACTGCAGTTGAGACAGTGGTCATCTCATCAGAAACCAAATTGCAAGCAAATCAGAATTTTCTCAAAACAATTTTAGTAATACAACTGAAAATTAAAATATTAAAAAGGAGCCTAACATAAATTTAAATCTTAAGGCCTGATTTCACTAAATTATTATCAAAAAAACTATTACCACAACACTATTTATGGCCTAGGCAAGAGCTACACGCCCATTTTGAGAACAGACAAGTTAACTCTTTAAACCTTGACTCAGTTTTCAATCAGTACAGTGGCATCACTTGAGATGGATCCCTGAATGTAGTGGATGTACTCTAGACCACTGTTTCAAGAAGTGGAATTTAGTCCACTGTCCAAAAAAACATCAGAAGGCAGCCTTAGTTACTGTGGTTCTGAGGAGAGTTGTGTAATTATCCTATGATAGCACTGAATTTAGACAGAAGCTCTACAGAGAATGACAATCTGTTCTGGTTTTTGCATTTGTAGATCATTACTACACTGATATATATTTCAGGCCAGAATAGTGAAGTGTCACAGTTTTCCCTTAAGAAGGTGGGCAGCATTCTCTTGGGATCAGATTATCTTCTGCTCGACATTAAAACTGTAGTGTTGTGGGAAAAAGAGTTTACTACATCTGCTGTGAACAGCATTATAAAAACCAGTTACTATACAGAGGATAAAAGGAATTCCAAGTGTTATGGACTAGATAGTAGGAACACCCAGGATGTGACTTACCACTCAAAACTCAGGCATATCTGTGACTTCAGCTCTGTGTGTGTTCTGACAGTCTGAAGAAGAAAACCAATCCTTTTCCACATTGAAGTATACATAGTATTCAACCAGAAATGCATGCACAGTTAGAGCAACCAGGACTTTGCCACATCAGTCTCAGACCTGAAACTCGTTCTGAAACATTCTTAATACTTATCAGCATAAAGTGTGGCAGATCTTACAGGACTGGGTGAATTCTAAATAACTGTGTTTAAAATAATAGTCTTTAATTCCACAGGAACTTTATTAGTGTCCTGTGGAACCCAGCAGAAAGTAACAGCATGGATTTAGGGAAAAATTTCCAGGTCATGCTGAATTGCAAAAGCCATATACTGAATACATAAGGAAGTAGATGGGTTTGATTTTAATCAGCACTGCACTTCAAGCAGGCTCTCATCTAATCCTGTTTGGGGATGCAGTCACACTGAATAAGGGAGCTGCACTGAAGGAAGAACAGTGCTGCACAAAAATCTGCTGTACTGCTTCAGGCCACATTTGTGAGGTATTTTACAGCAGTACAAAAACTACAAAGAAGTTAAGCCACTGGTACTTTGGAAAGCAGTAAGTTCTCTCCAAATTATTTCCTTTCTTCTTGGGCTGCAGGATAATGTTTGAAACTGCCCTTATTTCCAGCAAATAGCACAACAAGCACTCTTTTCTGTAATGAAAAAAAACACTGTAAAGAGCAGAGCCAGGTTCTGTCTGGTGCTTGGGTGAATAATGGTGGTATCAACATAAAGTTGGCATCACATGCAGACCCTACAGACGTGCTCACTAACCTACCCCTCACTCTGAAGCCATGGGGCAGCTCCAAATAAATCCCCCTCTCAGGTTCTGCTGGCACATTTAAGGGAGTCACCAGGAATGTACAGCCACCCAGCATTCCCTCACACAGTTGGCATTCACCATGTCACCATGCATGTGGCTCTGTGCCTGGCCAGACTCTCTGGTGGCTGCACTCCAGGGAGAAAACAGCTGTGCCAGCCCCTTCCCAGCAAGGATCCCTGTGCCTGGAGATGTGCTCCTGGGAACCATGTTTGGCCCCTGTCATGGCACCCCAATAGCTTTCCAGCAGGGAAGGTGTTTTTTGTGCCTGAGGTGCCCACAGTGGAGCCCAGGACTCACCTCACAGCAGGAGTGAACCCACCACAGTGTGCTGTGGAAATGGGATTTCCTGCACTTCCTGGCTGAAAAAGCCAAATACCTCCATTTCTGACAGGATGCCCTGACAAATGCTCCTTCCACCTGAAACTGAAGCTAGAGCAGCCAGGCTGTGCTGCCCTCACAGCATGGAGGGTGGGCAGAGAGGACACGGCCAGGCTGGGCACAGGGCAGGCTCTTGATCCAACACAGTAAGTAGAAATGAGGTGTTACACAAATCAAGTGTCTTAGTGCCCTTTCCCAGAGCTCTGTGGTTCACAGCTCATTCCCTCCAACAGATATTTCATGCTGTAAGTCAAGCCTGAGCCTCTACATCTGTAGCCACCCTTCAGGAAATGAGCTAATTCAATCACATGGTGAGAACTGCTGTTTCATGGTGCTGCAGCTCCTGTCTGCAGCCTAACCTTTGAATCCAACAGCTGCTTGGGAGGTGAAACCAAATCCTGCCTTACCAAAGTCATCATTGGATGATCCTGTAGAAGAAGGTAATTTTACATTGCCTCGTTCTGGGTAGGTTTCTTATTGTATCATTTTCTCTGTTTTGAATGAAAAGAATAAAAAGAGAGAGAGAGGGGAAAAAAAAAAAAAAGGCAAGTAATTTTTCAGGCTATTTCCCAAAACAAAAGGTCACTATATTCTTACTACTAGTAATGAATCTGAAAATTCATTCAGTGATCACAAGTTACCACTATCACCTTGTTCCTGTAGATTTTTCCTGCAGTCAAAATCACCTTTTTTCATTGCTGAGCCCACTCTCCCTATTACTCATGGTATGGAACACGTCTTGACTTCACACTACTGGTTATGCTGACTCAATGCCCCTTTTCCCAACAGAAAAATCTTCAATTCTGTTTGACATGGGAAGAACTTAACAAGGTCTCTATAGTCCTTGCATACATAAAAACCTTCTATCAAAATTGAGTTCTTGTGATTTGAGCCTTCCAAGCTAACAATAGAGACTCTGATATTTGTGGAACAAAGGTTTTCTTTTCCCAATTTGTGTACCTTGAGTGCTGTGTTCAAAGATAAAAGCATTGTTTTATCAAAAGCTGAGTCCACCAAAAGCCATGGCCTTATGCAATATGCATGTACAATAAACACATTCCATGGTGTATGACATTAAAGACTTAGAAATAGTGAAGTGTGCATTAGCAACCTGAATAAAGATAGGTCAGCTGGATCTGAGCTACACCTGCACCTTGCAAAGGTTACAAGTGAATGTCAAACTACATTTGCATTGCATTAAAGTAAAAATTCTCAATTATTGAATGAAGGAACAGAGGAGAATCATTCAGATTTAAAGTGGCTCCTGCAGGGCAGGATTGTCATAAAAACTGGGTCACAAGATCTGTGAATTGGCCAATGGCAGAATTTAGTCCAAAAATAATAAACGGATAGATGCACCAAAAAAAAAAAAAAAAAAAATACCCTTGAATTCTAATTAAAGGCTAATTTTGTATACTACCAAAAACTTTGGCAGAAGGCCCAATTCACAAAGCAAGGAGCAGCTAATGAATTAAAATGGGAAAAAAAAAATCCAAAAAGCAGAAACAAGGACAGGCAGCAAAGGAGGACTATAAAGTATTGCTTAGGCAATTAGGGATGGTGTCAGTAAAGACAGAAGCCAGTTAAAGCTCATCACTTGCATTCTGTGTTTTTTTGTAGGACTGCAGGAGCAGGGCAACTTTCAATTAATTTTTTTTCAGTTGTTAGATTGTTCTTATCTCAAGCCATGGGTTCTACCCTTTTCCAATCCTCCTCCCTATCCCACCAGAGGCAGGATGGGCAGTGAGCAAGCTGCTGAGTGGTACTTAGCTGCTGACTGGAGTTAAATCACAACAGGATGTAAAAGAAGAACAACCAAAGGCACTCAATTACACCAGTAACTAACTGGAACCAGGATCAGAGCAGAAGCTTCATGTATCTACTGCCGTCTGGAGGTTTGCTACAGGTAATGCACTGATGGAAATACTCCCACTCACTGGGAAGCTGCAAATCCATATTACTATTTTCTCTGCAGGTGGCCTTCTACTGAAATCCTACAAAAAAGTGGAATAGCAGCCAGAAAGTGGAGGAAAGGGCTTATCTGTTAGCATTAAGAACTGACACTCATCTCAGAAGAGAACATTTTCTTTTCACCAAAGCTCTGATCCTGCAGGAGATTAGCACACACATTTGATCCACACACAGAGCAAAGCAACCACTTATTCCATTGGGATCAAAGCTGCAAAATCAAATAATTCCATTCCTTTGTGACACTGGAGGCAGAAGCTGTAAAAGTATTCTTTGCTTCTTGCAAGGACATGGGAACTCTCAATTCAATGGACAACACAGTATTTCAAATATTACATCTTTTTGATATATAGTTCTATCAGCAAATGAAATGCTTGCATCTAAGATTAAGAAGTTGCAGAAATGTGACTAAAACAGATGTCCTATTTATTCTGTTCAACTTAATTCCAAGTTATTTCAAGCTCTGCTTTGAATGGCATTATAGCATACATTACCAAATATAGCAACTCAAAAAATAAATCCAGACTCATATACATTACTTAACTAGGACAAAGTATAATTTTTCATACAGATGCAACTGGCTGACTCTGCAGACCTGTCACGTCATGTATTTCAGATACTCACACATAGGGAACAATTTAATTTTTGTTTAATCTGCTTTCAGTCTACTTATTAAGATGGATTAAGCCTTTGAAAGCATCCTGCCCACGTGTTATCTTTTCAGTTAAAATCCTCTCTCAAAAAGTACTCCCTGTGTGTTTATTCATGTAGTTTTGCACTATGCCAAAAAGACCATAGGAAGCAGAGAGCTTCTGGTCCACCTCCTGCAGTTTATGGGACTATTTCCATTTGGGCTACAATTATACTGGATAATAGGAGCCTGTGCAAGGACTTATCTTTAAATTGGTAAATTTTCAACTACTTCTCAAGTGAAAAAAAAAATAAAAATAAAAAAAAAAAACCTCTACACAAGATCCTAGGTAACCAGCTGTAGGTGGGCCTGCTTGAACAGCTGGACAAGCAGGTCCTTTCCAATCTTCAGCTCCCTGTGATTCTGTGAAAAGTAGCACATACAGTGAAAGGACACTCTATCCTGCAGCAGTTCACATGTAATTACCAAATCCATCCATTTTCTACAGTTTTCTATAAGGGTTGTGTTCTCTCTTTCTCAAGGAAAATTCTTTCATATCCCTTACCCAGAAAGAGGATATGAGGTTACTAAGTCACTTAGTCACTTTGATCTGGAAGCTGCAGCCATCAGTTTGTGCACCTGTGATCGAAAGTATCCTGTCAACATGTGACTAACACATCTCATAAGTATAAAGTAAATCAATTTCAGGTACTCACAAAGGAAAGGAAATAACAGCAGAACATTTATGCACTAAAATGTCAGCATAACCATCTATTTTCCTGTAGTCAGACAAAATATAAAAATAGCAATCACAGTGTACTTGGCTCAATTTGCTTTTGATGGGCCAAAAATCAGAAAACAGAATTAAGAAATATCTTTTTTCCATGAACATACTGTATAACCTACTCTGCAAGGGCTGCAGTAGTCTGCTCCACCACCCATTCATGGCACAGCTGTGCTTCTGGGGCCTCTTTGCCTTCCTTGGAAACAGCCACTAACAACTGCTTGCTCTAGGATGCCAAACTGGCGCGCATAATCAAATGAAAGCTCCAGGGTGTCTTGCTAGCATTTCACATTAAATTAGATTTATGACTGGAACACAGCAAGGATTTTTCTGCTCTGGTTGGATTGGCAGGGACCTCCAAGTTATTGCATTTCACAAGGCTAACTTGTTCCATCACCTGGGCATTTCACCTAAAATTATTCGCTATTGCAGAGAATCCCAGACACTGTAACATGCTTTCAACCTCAGCTGCTTTCTCTGCCATATCACAGAGCAAATTTTATCTTACATCTTTGTGAGAAAAGTTAGTTTTTCCATAGATGTTAAGATATCTTCTGTGGCTGACATCTCATTCACAGAGGAAACAGCAAAACATGGACCCGCCTGAGCAAAGTCTCTGTTATGCACGTATGGCTGTTGGGGACTTAGCTGATGGCAATCTCTCTTTCCAGACCCATCTGCACTCCAGTGAGAAAATGCTGGATGTTCTGCAAATGGTTTTCACTTCAAGAAGACTGTGATAAAACTCTCAGCTTCTAAATTACAAAATATACCTTTTTCAGAGTTCTGCAGTAAGTTAGCTTTCACATTTTCTTCTTTCACAGGGCCAAAAATGGACAACAGTTCCATTGTCTGTCCCATGCCATCATTTAAAGGGTATTATCTCCATTTACTTCCTCCTATGGCAGGTGAGTGGCAAGTCTGAAATGAGAAGCTATATCCCCTCATGCTCAAGCACTGCTCACACCACATCTGGGCTATGCTCCCCCTCAGTGCAGTGTGTAAACCTAGAGTGGAAGGAAACATCACAGCAACTTGTGAAGGAGAGTCACATTTTGATCCTAACTAGACTGGCAGCATTGCTTGAAACCATGAGCCACATCAATAGCCCCAGCCTGGCCCTTGTGAGCCAGCTTGGCCACCTGTTAGTACCGTCCCTTGCCATTTGTCTCTCACATCTGCTCTTGGACAAACGAGTTTGTCAGCAGCTGGGCTTCCATGCAGACAGCAACTGTGGTGGCAGCAAGAGATCTGAGGGTCATTCACTGCTCTTTCTGCTGCTTCATGGCATGCCAGAGAAACACAGCAAGTAGAATTTTGACCACCTATAATCTCCCATGAGTTTTCTAGAAAAAAATTCAAGTCCTCTTAAAAAACAGAGCTAACAAAAGTAAACTCAAGGATGAATAAAGACCAGCAGTATTATAAACTCATAAAACTACTTCATTAGCCAGGTGTGACATGTCTGCAAATTAGGATAGCTCAGTTTAAACTGTTCATGCTCCAATTAATAATTCAAGCTATCCTGTTATGCTGACATACCTAGAAGGAAGAAGCACACTAAAAAAGGAAAAACCAATCTCCCATGGAAGCACTTGCTTCATGTCACAAAGGATAGGGCCTTAAAATGTTCACAATTCAGAGCCAAGACTCAAACACGTCTGTGCTGCTACAGGAAACAGCAAAATCCACACCAGCTCATGGTATGCAGCTGAAAAGGAGCTCACAGTGGAATGCTAAAAACAAAAAATCCTCTTCTTTGGTACTTATTAAATGCAAGGGCTACTTCAATACCAATCTAGTGCCACCTAAGTTTTTCTGGGTCTCTGCCTAGCTCCAATTTTTTACACATGGCTATGCTCCCTTGCTAAGCTTTTACTAATAACCCTATAAAAGCAATGCAGTTCCATATGCTATCTGTAGACTATGAACTCTGGTACATGAGTCACTGACACGTCTCCTAAAGTTGAAAGGCTGGTAACCACAAAGAGGTGAGTTCTAACCTAGGAGGAAGTGCATGTTCAGGGAGTTCAGAGGATGTCCCACTTTTATTTTGACCCACTTCAACAATCATTACGGTTCCAAGTTATCCTGATGATGTAATTCATACACATGCTTTGAGAGTGGTAAATCCCTTGAGTGGTTGTCTGTTCCCAGTATTCAGGAAGAGAGACTATGACGAGGCTGCCATGCCTGCACTTCAAGAGACAAAGGTTCTTTTTCAAGTAAAGTATATTGGTATATTGATCTATGGCCATTCTCTAGCCAGAGAAACATTCCCTAAATGTGCACAGTTCCAATGCATGAAGCTGACTGCAGATCATGACATAACATACATATTTCTCCCCAAGAAAGCCAAAGAACAGCCTACTGCTTGTTCCACATACATTATCCAGCAAGCAAAGTCTTCCCCTGCTTTATGGCAAGTGTACCACACAGCTGGATACCTCCAGGCAGTCACAGAAAAAGATGGAAAGACACGGAAAATGGACAATCTGTAGGAATTGGGGACAGCCTCCCTTATTAAAGTATGCAGGGACTATTTTGCTTAATTGCTTATCTTTTAGCATCACAGTTCTTCCTTCAGACAAAAGCTTAAACTATTAGGAACAATCTGCTATTTTAAACAAGATTTTAGATTAAATTCAGAGCAGAGCAACAGCTTCATTAATTTTTCCATCTGTTCTGTTCAGGCTTGTTGGCTTTCATGTAACATTTAACTTTTGTATGAACATAAAATGCCAAAAGCTAAACTGAGCTCAATTCTATTGCACTTCACAATATGACAGGAGGTAATATAATAATTTGCCTCAGATTTGGTTGAATAGGAGAGGCTTCTCATCACTATTCACCAACTCTTCTATTTGACCAATGAAAAGAGGGAACACTGAGAAATGCAATTTTCCTAACATCGATGGCAACCATAGGACCACTCATTGATGTCACAGGTCCACATGCCAAGATGTGAAGTTCTAGGAATTTGCATTTCTAAGCAAATCCACGTGCCTTTAAGCAACTTAACTTCAACTTTTGGTTCAGCTTGTTAAATCTGTGCCTAAACATGGAAGTTATCCCATCCAAGAGTGAGAAGACCATCTACAGTTAACAATCCAGTACTTTTTCCTCAGGAAGAGGAAAGCAAATTATTAACAGTTGGCATTTCAAAAAACCCCAGAAAATATGAAACTAAGAGTAGCTTAAAAAAAAAGAATCCTGATGAAGCTGTATTGTAGTATTGTAATAGATTAAGTTGCTGTCAAGTATTTCCAAAGGTTCTTAACACACTGACTGCACCAGCCCCAGTCCTGTGAAGCAGGAGCAGCCAAGAGGCCAAGCCAGGGCATTTATCACAACAGCTCAGACTCAGCAAGAAACCAAACAGCTGAGGCTTGATGTCTTGCTAGTTAAAGAACAGAGCACTGTCAAGGATGTTCTGACCTTCTTTCCAGCATATTTAAATATCTACGTGGATGGCAACAATTCTGGTTTTGAGGTCCAGTCAGAAATACTTCAGAGTCTGAGGGTTTTAAACATATTAAAATATCAAAATATCATCCACATTTCAGATGATGGCTTCTATTGCTCTAAATGGCTTGTTTTGAAATAATTAACCATGATTTCTCTTCTTGAATGAAGGGTAGCTCTCACACTTACAAGGTCCAGAAAACATTTACCTAATCTTTAAGACACTGACAATAGAACAATAGAAGCTTTGTGCTGGGGTCTGATCTAAATACATGAATGGTGTGTGTATATATATATTTATATACACACACACACATATACTGTAATAAATATAATATAATGGACTCAAGCTCAGGACTTAAGACACTGGAAAGAGAAGAAAAATTTAGATGGTTGTGTAGCATGCACAGCCTGTAAAGGTGTGCAGAAAAAAGGCAGCAGGCTAGAACTAAGCACCTTATAGACCAGGGACTATATAAGCACTGTCAACCACAATGTGCTTTCCTATATGTTCTGACATCAGACACAAGAACATCAAAGAACAGGAACCGCTGTTACACTGCTGTGAGCTCCACCTGATTTTATGATCCTGGCAAAACTTTAACTTCAGAATCTCCCATGTTGCTCTATGAGACAAACACATTTCCCAGATGGCAATGCTTCTGTTTTATACATGTCCAGTGAGGAACTTTGGATCAAGAACAGTTCTTGCACTGTTCTAAAACTCTCAGCCTGCCCAACAACGTAAAGAAAGCAGGACTTGGATGCTTGTACCCCTATCTCTGACTTGTCATGGATAATTTCTCATCTTTAACTTGCCAGTTCTTAACAGAACAGTCAGTAACTGTTTAATCCCTTGTTCTGCAGAAGGTTAGCTCTTCCAAATCTTTCTCTCAAAAACATTTGACCAACTCTTCCTCTGATTTCCCATCTGTTTCCTGCCAAAATCAAATGTTCAAAGCAATCATAAATAGATCAACTTTGAGTGTCATAGATATTGCAGATTGGTAGAAACTCTTCAACAAGAAACCCAGTAATACAGACACTAAGGAGTTCTAAAGGAAGTGAGACACGAAGGGCAGACTTGCCAATGAACACTTGCAACTACTATTACAGGCAGTCACTGTGCCAGCTGACTAGCAGAACACTGCCCATGTCACTCTCATCCACAAGAAGGGCTGTGGAGGGAATCCTGCAAGTTACAGACTGATGAGCCTGATCTCAATCCCTAGTAAAACTGCAGTAAGATTTATGAACCTATGGATAGATACGGACATTTTGAAAAGAATCTGCATGTTTCTTAGGAAGGAAAATTTTGTCTCACTAACCACAGAGTCTTTGGAATAGGTGAATAAGCAGGAGGAAAAAGGCGATACATCAGACATATCTGGATTTCAAAAAAGTCTTTGACAATGTAAAATACTTGATAAGTTAACACTGCAAAGAAATTGGGTTTTTAAGAAACTACTAAAAGGTGAAAACTGGTTAAAGGCTAGGAAAGAAAGCACAAAAAAGCCCATTTATTATCATGACTTTGTAACAAATTGATTTATTAGGCAAACAGTATCTAACTGTCAAATAAAGTGGACATATTTAGTGTTACAAAAGAAATTTAAACACTGTTTACTAGCTAAAACAAAAAGGCTACTGAATCATCACTAGCATAACTCACTCAGTACCTCAGGAAGTTAAATTAGTTGGATACCCATTATTAAATGAAAAAAAAGTGAAGTTATTCTAAATTTTATCACTATTATCTTTATTTCCACACTTCATTTCAAGAACTGACAGAAATCAGCACAATAAATACAAAAAGTGAGAGAAAAACATGTATTTTATTTGTATTGAGGCAAAAGGAGCTCATCTCACTTAGATCAAAGAAATGGAGAGCAAGTGATTTAATCATGTTTTCTAGAATTTACAGAAAACAGAAAAACCATCCTCATGTTTATCACACCAATAAAAAACTGAATTTCCTATGAACTCCCTATTCCTTTAGACTTGGCACATTTTTTATCGCCCACTATCACACCACATCTTGCTTGTCAAAATATTTTATTTACCTATGTAAACATCTGTTTCATGTGTAAACTTCAACAAGTAAATGGGAAAGCCTACTAATTTATCCACCCCAAAAATCAAGTATGAACTAAATATCAAATTAATTACATCATATTCTACATAATACTGTTTTGACAAGAACTATAGCGTGTTGAATTCATAACAAAAAGGATGCAGAAACAAAAAGCAGATGTGCAGTGTCATGCATTAGTGTAATAACATTATAAGGAAATAATAAAAAAGGTAAATTTTATTTTTAACTATACTCACCAAGATAAAAATCAAGCCTGTTCACTTAGTTCATTTTGGTAGTGTAGGATTTCTTCTTAGCTCAAGCTGAAAGTGTTCACTTTTGAGCATATTCACCTGTTACTGTGTTTGATAATAGACACTTTGGTCAAAATACACATGGATTTAAATTTGGTGCAACAGCGGATTTTGTACATTTTTAGTTCAAATTCCCTAAGCTGAAATAAAGAAAAACTCTGTTCCCAAAGAATCAAACAGGGTAAATGGGAAGAAAAACTTGAAATTAAATACCCCTAAAATAAACAATGAACAGTAATATCTCTGCAGGAAATAGAAGTTCATCAGCCTAAATCAAGACTGAGTTAATACTATTCTCATATGCTTTTTGTTGTTGCTTTGTTCACTTCAGGCTCAGATTGAGTGAAGAAAAGTAATCACATGGCAGTCTGGAAAGCCAGACATCACCAAAGATTTCCTTTATTGTTCAAAGGGCCTTTGTACTGCAGAGCATAATCAACCCCAACCATTTAAACAAGAAACTGAAATCACATCTCAAAGTTGTTGCAAATGATCTCCAAGTAATTATAGTATCACAGTAATCAAAGTGACTGTTCTTTTTCCTCCACTTATAACTGAATCTACTACCTGTAATTTTTACAAACTGCAGTTCACATTAAAAACATTTGCTGATAACAAAGCTTTTCTTTGAAAACAACACTGCTTTACATCTAGTCAGGCAGCTTGTGCATATCAGAGCATTCTGTCAAGATAGACATGGAAAAGGGTAAAGGAGAAAAAAGCTGAAATATGGCTGCAGTTTGTCTGTGCCTCCAATGCACTCAGAATTTTAGGCAGCACTAGAGACGGCGAGTTTCTTCAGATGATCCATAAATACTTGTAAGCTGACATCATCAGTAAGAATGGGTGCTCCAGACTCCTATGAAATAAGGGAAAAAAGGAGAACTGATTATACACATTGTGAAGAAATACCATTTTAAGACACAATATGTTCCATTGAATAAACATTTTACAAATTTTGCAAGATCTTAGAAGCGTATCATTGCTGAAATTCTCTGACAAAAAACCTAGCAGACTGTACATTTACATAAATTTTCATACATTTACATGAATCCAAGCATAAACCACAGCTACATTCTCTTCCATATTAACATATATAGCAATGACTTGCTGTGTAGCAAGATCTTTACATCAGCCATACAAAACTCAAGTGTTTTTGACGGGTGCTAAATATTAACTTACAACTTTTAAATGTAAATAAAATTTCCACGGCATAGTTCCTGCATCATTCCTACCTCAGTAAAGCAAAAAGGAGACAAACAGTAATATGCAAATGACACAACCAACAAATCAGTGTCTGTCAGTGAAGCTCATACATATCAAAATGGTCAAAGGAGGAAACAAATCCCCTGAGAGTCTGATTTGACACAGTCAAGGTCACCCAGCTTTCCCAAAGAGAGGTGGACCTATTCTCTCCTGTGGCTCTGCACTGCCACAGAGAAAGACCAAGCATCTGAAAGTCACAAGCAATCAGATCACAAAAGAATTGAAAAAACCCTTTTGGTAGATTCTTGCAATTTCACAAATCCAAGAAGTTCAAAATGGTCATGTTTGAATTAGTATTTTTAAACAAATTTACAGCAAAAATAAACCAGCAGTTGTCAACTCTGCAAATATTGCAAAGTAACTCCCTTAAGTCTTTTGAGACCAGTCTAACACTATGTCCATTTATAGATATAGGAAGAATTCCTGTACATCTCAACAATTCAATCTTTTCAAAGGCACTAATCATCCATATTTCTAAATAAAACCAGAGCTGTCAGGACTCTTGTAAAGTCTTCCAAAACACAGACATAAAAGTCTTAACGAGGATGCTCAGAAGTGGTGCTGTTTTCTGAGAATTGGCCAGAAACAGTTCTCAGTTAATGATCAAGAGACAAACCCAAGTGCAGCAAGATTTCTTGGATCACTTCAACACACAGCCACTCTCAGGGAATGCACACTAAATTAGCTATCACCTGATGGCATCTGAGATTAAAGGATGCTCTACTTCCAAGCCTGTCAAATGCTAAGTCTGAGCTCTCTTATTTAAGAATCACAGAATTATTTACACAGAAAACACCTCTAAGGTAATTGAGTCCAACCATTAATCTAGCACTGTCAAACCCACCACTAAACCATGTCCCTAAGTGCCACATCTACATGTTTCTTAAGTGCCTCCAGGGCTGTTGACCCTACCACTTCTCTGGGCAGCCCATTCCAATGCTTGACAACCTTTTCTATGAGGAAATTTTTCTGATATCCAATCTAAATGTCCTCTGGCATAATTTTTCTGGCCATTTTTTCTCTTCCTATTGCCTGTTACTTGTGAGAAGAGACCAACTCCTACCCGGCTTCTTCCAGGCAGTTGTAGAGAGTAGTAAGGTCTCCCCTGACCCTCCTCTTCTCCAGACTAAGCACCCCCAGCTCCCTCAGCTGCTCCTCACAGGACCTGTGCTCCAGAGCCCTCACCAGCTTCTCTTCCCTTTCCAGGACACATGCCAGCACCTCAGTGTCCTCCTTGCAGTGAGGGGCTCAAAACTGTACACAGGACTTCAAGGTGTGGCCTCACCAGTGCTGAGTACAGGAGGATGATCTCTTCCCTGATCTTGCTGGACACAATATTCTTTATCCAAGCCAAAGTGCCATTGGCCTTCTTGGCCACCCAGGCACACACTGGCTTTTCTTCAGCAGCTGTCAATCAGCAGTCACACGTCCTTTATGAAAATTTCAACTGCATCTTCAAACACCAACCACATAATATAGATGCACAAAAAGTTCATCGTTATTCACTGAAAATGCTTTCTATACTATTAAGGCACCTGCCTGCTAAAGTTTAAAAAAAACCTTTACTTAAAATATTAAAAACCAAACTAGGCAATTCATCACCTCCTGAAACACATTTTCAGTGGTGTGTGGGTGCCCTCTTCAGGTCAATGTGGACTTTCAGTTTTGCACAAAATAAAATATGAAACAATCCAGGAAGATTGTGAGAAAAAAAAAGCAAGATCCAAATCAGTTTTAAATTTCTCCCAGACATTACATTTCTCATTTCATAATTAGTCCTTGATTCAACTTTTTTCACAAAAATCCTGCAAATACAGGAGCATATTATCTTGAGTACACACACTGCAGTGCCCCTGGGGAGGTTAATACGCCATTTCTTATGTTACCCTAGAACTGAACTCCTTTCAGCATTAAAACAGACAGCTATCTTTTGCAACATATATCAGAGTCTCACCTGTCCAGCATAAAAAACTCTTATACAGATCAGTTAAGAATTTTTTGGTATTTATATTTGGAATACTGTTTCATTTGATTATTAATTAAACAAGAAGAAAACAGTTGTCCTGTACTGCTGGAAATGTGAAAACTTGAAAAAATTCCAGGTAATGTTTAGATTAAAAATAACACCTTCCAAATTACAGTAATTGTGCATATATTGAGGGGAAACATGATGAAGAGAAGCACTAACAAACTGCTGGTTAGATTACCAATTTTAGAAGCAAAAGAATTTGGGATCTGTGTTCAAATTGTTCTAGACCTGACTGACCTGAATTCAGTCCAGAATTTTCAAGTATTTTCACTGTGGACCTCAGTGCTGTTCACTGCCAGAAGCCTCATTAGAACCAATTCATTCTTAGAAAATGTAGCCTGATAAAACTTACTTGACAAAGATGACTGCCATAAAATTGCCACAGAGCTTTCTCACTCATGACTTCAACACTTAGCAAAACACTCTAAAAGCACAGTTAATATGTAGCTTCAAATGTCTGATGCCATTACATTTGCATGAGAAGATGACACTGCACTGGCACTTATTCACTAAAGCTGAATGTGGAATAAGAATGTGGAATAGAGATGCAACGCTCAAGAATACAACCTTCTACAGAATGTTTAACTTCTGAACATAACTTCCTTCCTAAAGACAAGATTTGAAAAACGATTCCTGGTCAACCAGGCCACAGAAATTCTGGAAAACATCAGTACACTGACACTGGTATATTTTCCAGCTCTTGCTTATAATTACCTTCAAAACTTATCTCCTCAATTGCAAAAAAGTCCCTTAGATTTTAAGTGTCTCATTTCCAGTATTTTGAAGGTATTTATAGGGATGAGATCTAAAGCTCTGTGATACAGGTGGACAAGAAGATAACAAAACAAGGCAGCAACATGCAGATTTGAAGAGGAAGCCACCAGGCAAAGGTCAAGCAGCTTTACTAAAGGCTCAGCAAGATGGAAGAAGCGATACTGAAGTGTTACAGTTGTGTTCTGCCCTTGAGCAATACATGCACATTTTCATCCACAAGACAGCTAAGCCTGACCAAAGCTGCCTAAGTCCTCACTATCACTCATTCATATATGAAAAAACACACCCACCAATATGAAAATTATAAAGTGGCTATCCTTCTTATGTCTTTCACAGCAGCAACAGGGAACCAATCCTATTTGACTACAGCAGGTAAAAAATTGGCATTTTAATTCCACTGCAGTGAAGACAAGAATATGATTCTACCTTTCAGACAGGCTGATGGGTTTGCTCCTCTCTCCCACCAAAGCAGGAACATTCTTTGGTAAGATCTGCATCTCTGCTACTTAGCAGAATGAAACTAAACTTAATTACAGGTGAAGTTAAGTTTAATGAATTGTAAATTGTAAACTTAGCTTAATCAATCATTGTCTAGCCTTAGAATGTTTAGTACAAAGGCAGGAAGTGCACTTATCAGTGACTATTCCAAATCTTTTTATCTGTTGCCTCAATAAAATATCTGTGCTTTCAACTTCGCAAAACTGTTTCAGTGAAAGTCCTTGGAGGCGCTCTGTCAGGCAAACATCAAAACCATAGTCTTAAGACAACACTGTCTAAGAAAGTGGGCTAGACATGAAAGCAGCCTAACAGAAGCTTAAAATAATAAACCAGATCATCTCTTTCTGAAGAAGTAAAGCCCACTTTTCTTAACTTCTGTAATTTTTTGTCACATCAGACCAAAACGGATTTATTTTTCAGTTTTAAAGACTGCATTATTACTTATTATTATTACATAATGTGCCACCTGCCTTCTGAAATAGTGGGGGAAAAAATCATGTGTACAAGCTTCATCAGCAAATTCATACTCACCTGTCCCCAGGCATACATATTGTTATGAGTCTGAGAGGGATTTACTTTTGAAAGCAGGAAACGAGCCTTTAAAAAAATAAAACAAAGACAATAAATTGATCTTCTCAAAACAGAATTTTCCTGCACTCAAAAAAAAGTTGCATATGTATGAAATATGTAATTTCTATTATCTGGAGATTCAGAGACACTGCAAACAGCACCTCTGTAAATAAAGCCACTCGCTGATTCCACAGCTATAATGAACTGCTCACAACTTTCTGATGCAGCTGAAAGTAAGCTTTTTGTCTTTTTCAAGCACTAGCAAAGCAAATTTGAATATCAACAAGATATGAATTAGTAACTCTTAAAAAAATAATACAAATAGTAATTCTGGTATTGGTTCAGACACATAGACAAGGACTGTCTTTTCTGCCTTATGCACCTTTCACAAAGAATCTGACAGTACAAGTCAGTATGACTAAAATAATAATAACAAACAGGAGGATTCATAGATTAGGGGGAAAGCTACTAATAAACATCTTGTTCTGTAAAAGCTTTAAGATTCAAAATATTGATTTGCAATTTATACCTATTTCAGCAGAGAATGTATGTTTACTACCAAAAATATCTCACAACATTACTAACACATAATTTCCAAGATTATACAATATACACTTCACCATACCTGGCTTCCTCCATGCTCTGTATCAATGTATCTGGGCATTGGAAATCTGGAATGGAGAATTTCTTGGGCATCATCTATTGGAGCTTGTAGCAAGTGGTGGAAATTTTCATATTCTGGCATATCCTGGTACCCCGACTTACGCCACTGTGCTATGGTCTGGGGACAGGGGAAAGAAAGAAGTTTAAAACTGATTCACCAAACTTTCTTACAGGATATACAGGTCTTTTCAGAGGAGAATGTGTCATTGCTGGCCTTTTTTTCTACCACTTGTCCCTTTCTACCATATAGTATGAAAGTTAATTTTTAAAAACCAAGATGTGCAAGTAACATGCTACTAGATAGTTTTTTTTCAAACTCCTAACAATTTGTGGTCCATCTGTATTTTCTCTTTTTTTGTCATCTTTTGTCACCCTTTACGTGCCAAATATTTTTTCTGGAGGAGGTCAAAGATATTATTTACATTTCTCTAATATGCATGTCTATGACATATAAGAAGTAAGTATTTATACTGATATCTTTCAGAGTCTGTAGCACAACCTCCCCACCCTCTAGGACCAAAGGTGGCTGCTCAAGGTCAGCTCACTGGTGCAGCAGGGGCTCCTCCCTCCTCTGCCTGGCAGCTGCTTTTAAACTGAGGGTCTTACTTCTGGCTACATGCCTGAGCTACATGCCTGTACCAGGCCATGCACCTACTGATCTGGGCCTCCCCTCAGGGACTTGACTTCATGGCCAGAACTTGGAGCTGCCTCATCCCTGTCAGCTTGTCTGGTAGGGACTGAAGGCTGAGTCTGGATACTGCCCACAGCTGCTCTGCCTGCCTTGCTCAGGTAGAGTGGGGTCAGGTCCTCAGTGAGAAGACCCTGCCTGCCTTGCAGTGATGCTCAGCTCCCTGTTCCCCTTCCCTCAGGGAGCAGCCCACCACTGCTGCTGATAGCCCCTTACAAAAATGAGATAACATTCCGCTACTTAAGAAGTGCTGAAGTTTAGTAAATATTTTTATCAGTGCAGCTACAAGGACATGATCCAGAACAATATTTTTCAAATTCTCAGCCATGAACTATTTACAGTTGTAAAGTAGTAAAAAGCAGCAGATCAATTCCTCCAGAGAGGAAGAACACTAGCAAGTCACAAGCACTTTAATTTTATTACTAAGGAACATCTTATCTACCAAACTGCCAGAGCAGTTCCATTCCTCCAGGACAGTACAGACGAAGGGTAACTATAAAACTTGGTGCTCTGACTACCCATCCCTGAAGAACCAATTTAAAGGTCTAAAATAAGTAAGTGAGAAGTGGGGAGGAGGGGGAGGCAGGGTATAACACTCTCCAAGTAGGAAAAATACTGAAAAAAATACTGTGCTTATTGAAGCTAATTAATCTCAAACTCATCATAAGAACCAGAATCAAAAGGTCAAATCATGTCAGGTATCTGCAGACAGACATGTTAAACTACCAAACTACAAACATGAACTAGGACTCTGCTCTCAGCCATGCAGATTGAGAGGGTAAAGCAATGAGGTGCATGACAACTGGAGCCTGAGTCACAGTGATTTCCATAATGTAGCACTCCTACAGAAAAAGAGTAATTATATAAGAAATGACAGTTCTTACCTCTCCATGATAAATAAGAATTTGGAAAAAGGTGTCCATAAGGAGAATGCGATCTGGCAAAATGCTGCTGCTATCCAGAAGAACAGGCTAAGATTTAAAAATAAATTTTAAAATTATCAACTGATGCAGAATTGAGCAATCACATGGCATTGCCAGGTTTTTTTAATCAGTAACTGAATCTTAGGAACTTTTTCAATCACTTGCTAAAGCTCTGTATTTGCTCCTTTTCATGTTACACATCTGCAACACACACAATTTCATTCTGAAGTTATCCTGCCTGATTCTGTATCTAAAACTTCATGAAAGTAATAAAAAATGTATTCAAGAGCTGAAACCCCTTTCATTATTATGCACTTTGCTAGTCTTTCATGTACCTCTGCATTTACCCATTGAATGCCATTAATTTGAATTGCATTTCAATGCATAAGGATTCAACAGTTATTCAAGTAAGAACTGGGGTTTGTGGGTTGTTTGGGTTTTTTTTTTTTAGTCTTGTTCTTGCAGCATATTATTACTGTGCATGTATATCCCTCAATACTGTATATAGTAAATACTCACAATTTATGAAATCTAAGGTAAGATTTAAGGTTTTAAATCAACTTTTTAAGGGTAGTGACACTGTATCAGTGCTGCATGATTTAACTGAATGACTATTACTACAGATAATAAAAACATCATCTATTCCAAGAATCAAGAAAAAAATACTATTATTCATTCTATACAGAGACACCAGCTCCTGTTAAATCATATTTCTCCTTCAATCACCAATGGAACTACTTGGTTTCCATACATGGGAGAGTGATACTATACTTGCAAGCTGCTCTTCAGAAACCAGCTTATGACTTTCATTTAAACTCCACTTCTAAAAAGTCTTTTTTAATATCCTTATGAATAGTCTAAAAAATAAACCACCACCTTGAAAAAAGTTAGAAATTCAACCTGCCAAGGTTCTTGACTACTATGCTTGTTTTCACTGCCTCCCTCTATTTTATGTAACAGACTACTTTTGTTATCTGCTGACACAAAGAAGTGTCTGACACTTCTTTCAGAAGCTTCTGGAAGATTAGCTTTTTATTTTAGGTTCAAACGGAATGTGTCACGACAAGGTCAGCTGGAAGGCTCTGTACTAAATCTACACATAACGGGAACCAAATCAAAATTTGAAGCTTTGGATTAAGGTAGTAAAATAGAGGAAATTTTGTACACTTTTAAAAAATATCAACTTTTCTTTCAGGCAACAACGAAAGTACATTTTTATATATTTTTGTTTGTGTTTACATTCTGGCTCCACAAAAACAAAAGAAGCTCTCAAAAACTAACAAAAAATACCATCCTTGAGTTTAAAACATAGCCTCTTTACAAAATAACTTTTGTTTTCAGGACTGCTACATCAGAATTCTATGATATGCCTTGTTCATAGCTGTTTTAAATTACATTAATGTTCTTCCTCATACAATAGACTTTAAACCAATACATTTTGTAACAGCAAAGACAGCAATCATCTCTTTCCCAACAAAGCACCTTTGAACCCACTATGGAGTTATTCTACTGATACCTCTGGAGGTCCATTGAAAGAGTAGGCATAAAGGATTGGCTGAACCATGATAAGCGACTGGGTTAGATCTTGTCGCATAAAGTGATGACGATAGTAGGAGCTCTCATCCGGACTGTTGTTAAAAACTTGCAAGAAAGGAGATCTTCTCAAGTGAAACATGAACTGCAAAACAAGAACCACTGCTCTGATCTTTGATAGATCAAAAAGATAACTGTTCAAGGAAAGAAATATTTTCCACAAACTACATGAGACCAACGCCACAACAAAACTGAATTCTAACTCCTTTAACATTTTGAATTTATATATACAGTTTTGCCAGTTTTTACACACTCCCTTGACAGTAAGAGAGGTATCAGAATGGGTAAACCTACAAAGCAGCTTTGAAATCCTTCCTTTACTGTAAATTCCACTGTTCCTGTGAGGCAGGTTGCTGTTCTACAACTAAGTTATAGCATGTGAGCAGAAAAAGGAACATTAACCACAGCAAAGTCAAACTTTGCTAGTAAAAGCATATGCCTTCATTGCTGAAACAAATTCCCCACATGCTGATTCAATCTCTACGCAACACTTAACATCGACAGTCAGATGAGTAGGTAACTGAAACAGAAATATCATGGAAATGTATGAAGAGTCCAAAAGTGAAGTATCTGGAGCTATCAGAAGGGAGAAATTTATTAGAATGGATTATTAGCAAAGAAACTATTCAAAGTTTAATAGTCAAGATCAAGTTCACTGCACAGAGAAATGTCTCTTTTCTGGTCAGCATCAGACATCATATGGGAGAGAAACAATAAAGCAAACCCATTCACGTTCTTATGGTTTCTGAATTTCTTCAGTAGAATAGTCCTTTAAAAAGTGTCATTATATGAATTACAAATTCAGGTGAGATAAGGATTTCATTGTAGGAAAAACAAAAATACATATAGTTAGATATTTAACTCAAAGGGCAGAGGACAAAAGAGGACACAGCAGCAATGGCAACAGAAGTGATTTTCCTAATGTCACATGCCAGAGCAGCTGGGGACAGGGGGTCTGTTCATCCTGATATGCCTTACTGTACTCAGTGCTACGACTCTTTCTTCACTGAGCATTCTCTTCTATCACTACAGACATACCTTCTAGACAAACTCACCTGTGGATAAAGTGAAAATGTTTCTGAAAATCTGAAAGAGCTTGGATCATCCTTGTGATATTCTCCAAATTTCTGACACTGGAGTAAATGAGAAAGAAAATCTATATTAAGAAATGCACTTGCATGGTCATGCCATTACTGTAAGTTGGGTTTTAACAGGCACATGACTTGTGGTGCTTGCAACTTTGCAACAAACAGAAATGCAGCAAAAACACTGACACAAGTTCTCTTTTCAAAAAGCAGTGATTTTCTTGCATATGAGGCTTTAAGAACTTTGTGTGTTTGTTGTTTTCCCCTTTAAAATCACTAAGCAGACTTAGATAATTAAACAGCCCAGAAAAAATGGTTTAAAATTAAATTTTTAGTAAC